>NC_133325.1:307770703-308415285 GCF_042186555.1 Aquarana catesbeiana
TGAGAAAGAGTTTACTTCAACCTTGCAGCAGTGGACAATGGAACAGGCATCCCCATTTGAAGGTTTGGTTTCACCTCCAGTTCCATTGACAACTGTTATTTAGTAAATACCGGTATGTAATTTTGTCCCTTTGACAACAATAAAAGTGTAAACTTTCCTAACAGTGACGAACAGCTTCCAAAAACTGAAGCAAAATTACTTTTTTTGGTAAAGACACATTTAGCAGCTTTTGTGGAGACAGTTATCCCCCATCATTTTCACAACAGTAATCCATGTGAGAAAATAATTTAAATGTAACAGAACAGAATATTCCTGTCTAAAATGTGTTGTACAATTACATCAGAAAGGAATCAATTTTTTCTGTAGTCATTCCTCTTTCTCCACCACCACCACCAGATCATCTTTGTCCTTGCCAGCAGCAGACGACACACACAGTTGCTTATGTTTACGTTTTGATAAAGTTTCAACCTTGTGGTCATACATTGTGACATCAACCTTTTCAATCATGTGCTGAGTAATCTTTCCTGGGCCACTCTTTACTGACAGCAGTCCTTCCAACATTGGAGTGGAAAGTTTATTCCTATGATCAGTTTTCATTAACTTTACAAAAGAGAACACACCTACCTACCTCAGCTGTCCCATGGGAAAGGGAAAGCATATTTTTTGCAAATTTAACCAGATGTGAGAATTTAGGTACTTTCAGATTGTCCGGATCAATACTGCAGCTTTGTCCTACCATGTGCCAAAAAGAATCATAAGTGTGAGTCTCAGGATCACTAAAATCTGTCACTTGATATTCTATAAATTCAGTATGCATTGCGTCAAATTCAGATGGGGGGACAATTTGAGGAAAATGCTTGGCAAGTTCTAAAATGTCCCCAGAATTTGCAGTAGACATGTTTAAAGGTTTTAGTAAAGCCAACAGCTGACTGACGGTTTCCAATAGGCATTTGTTTTTTAATTGCAGTTACAGCTCTTGTGTAAAATGTCGTTACTTGCACCATGAACTGATGAACAGCTGACAAATCATCTACTGTAGACACATTTTCTTTTGTTTGGTATTCAATAAAAATGCCATCTGTCAATTTGAAGTTTGCACTATTATGCCCCGTACACACGGTCAGATTTTCCGATGGAAACTGTCCGATCGGAGCGTGTTGTCGGAAATTCCGACCGTGTGTGGGCTCCATCGGACATTTTCCATCGGATTTTCCGACACACAAAGTTGGAGAGCAGGAGATAAAATTTTCCGACAACAAAATCCGTTGTCGGAAATTCCGATCGTGTGTACACAAATCCGACGGACAAAGTGCCACGCATGCTCAGAATAAATAAAGAGATGAAAGCTATTGGCCACTGCCCCGTTCATAGTCCCGACGTACGTGTTTTACGTCACGAACGATCGGATTTTCCGACAACTTTGTGCGACCGTGTGTAGACAAAACAAGTTTGAGCCAACATCCGTCGGAAAAAATCCTAGGATTTTGTTGTCGGAATGTCCGAACAAAGTCCGACCGTGTGTACGCCCTATAAGTGTGGTCAAATCGAATCAGTGCATCATTGTGAATGGAAACCAACAGGTCTGGCCTGATAAAGTAGCCCATGAGACTTTTCAGCAGTTGGCAATACTTGAAGAACAAGTCAGGTAACATAGGTGAATTGCTCTGGAAAATGTTATTGAACTGTGTGAAATTTGGCAAAACTGCTTGAAGAAACAAAAAGTAGCACTTAGTGATAGGATCCTGTAGCTTAATGCTTATTCTGTCAACAGTTACCAAGCAATCTGAATCATCACTTGACTGAAAATAACTTAACAGAGCATCATATTGATTCAGAATGCGGTTGACACAATCAAGCATTGAAAGCCATCTCGTAGAACAAAGTTGTAGAGTCTTTAGACAATCTGCATCTACAAATTCCTGAAATTCATGATACAACTGCAAAGGTTTACAACTATGTGCAAAGTGGCTATGTATGTCTCTGCAAAGTTGCTCAATAGTTTTTGGTATGGCTTTACAGGCATCTGCAGCACACAAGGCAGCAACATGGCAGGTACAATGAATGTGAAAAATATAAGGCTGCTCTACTTTGAAGCGGGACAGTACAGAGTTTCTAGGACCAACCATTACACTTGCACCATCTGTACCAAGAGCCATTACATTTCTTAGGGGTATACCATCTTCCAGAAAAAAATGCTTAATCTTCTCAAAAATAGCATCATCAGTTGCTTCAGTGAGACCAAGGAGGCGGTAGAACTGGTATTTGGTTCTACCAGCTTCTTCATCAAAATAAATGACAACCATAGCTAATTTTTTGCTTGTTGATATGTCAGTAGTTTCATCAATCAGTAAGGAAAAGTGACAATATGTAAGCCTTTTGCACAACTCCTCTTTGAGACACTTGCCAATGACATTCTTAACCAACATGGAACCTTTGGTTCGCTTACAATTGATGGATTTTGCAATTTTGGAGTCTGGAAACCAGTCAGTGACATTAAGGGTCGGTCACGGACTAGTAGTCCGTGACCGACTGTTCTGTGCACCGCCACCGCAACAGCGTGACGTCCTCTCCCCGACCCCTTCCCGCCACCACTCAGGTCTCTCTCCACTCCTTGAGGCTCAGTCTTCCCGCTTGGCTCCTGTTTATGGGGCTGACGGCCGTGTTGGCACGAAAATGCACTTAGATCATTGGCTCTGGCTGGGGTGGGCTGGCTGTTGCTGGGCAGAGCAGAGGAGACTCGGCGGCGGCTCCAGAAGATCGGATCTTCTCAGGGATTTCCGGAATTGCGCATGCACAGTTCTGACCCGAGCCAATCGCCGCCATTTTTACTGACGCTTTTCCCTTACTACGGGCTTTCACAGGCACCAGATAAACGACTTGTTTGTACGGGCTGCCTGTAAATCTACGGGCGCTTGGCAACACTGTATTAAGTGCTATGATGATAAACTAGTCATAACACTACATCTACACGATATAAATATTTGTTATAAATATAAACTAGCTATTTAAGCTATCAAGCAAGTAACCTACTCTTATGTTACTATTTTTGCAGCCTTTACCTGTGCATCATCAATATCAATTACTGAGCTCCCAAACAGCTACCTTTCAGGTATGAATGCCCTTACATAGAATTATAGGGTTTTTACCATTAAAATAAAACCAACATGTTTTACTTTAAATTAAGCGGACGTGACATTCTATTATATACTCTTTGTATTCATTTACAGGATCTGCCTTTCGGCCTCAGTTGAATTCTCAGAACATACCGTTTTTTAACCATTTTTTGGGGGGGTCAAGAGAAGTTTTTCTTTGCTCCTCTCTTAACCGCCTCACGACGATATACGTCGGCAGAATGGCATGGGCAGGCAAAATCACGTACCTGTAGGTGATCTGCCTCCCGTGGGTGGGGGGGTCCAATCGGACCCCCCCGCTGCCCGAGGCGGTCGGCTTCTGTCCGGGAGCGATCAGAGGTGAGGGGGAGGCCATCCATTCCATTCGCGTCCCCAGCAGTTTAGGGTTCCCAAAAATGCAGTGTTAGCGGGATCAGCCCAGATACCTGCTAGCACCTGTGTTTTGCCCCTCAGCCCAGCCCAGCCCACCCAAGTGCAGTATCGATCGATCACTGTCACTTACAAAACACTAAACGCATAACTGCAGCGTTCGCAGAGTCAGGCCTGATCCTTGCGATCGCTAACAGTTTTTTTATAGCGTTTTGGCAAGCACAAGTAGTGTCCCGCTGCCACCAAGAAGAAGACAAACACAGGCCCTTCGTGCCGATAATGCCCTTCCTGCTGCATTCGCCAATCCTAATTGGGAACCCACCACTTCTGCAGCACCCATGCTTCCCCCATTCACATCCCCAACCAAATGCAGTCGGCTGCATGAGAGGCATTTTCTTTATGTTCTCCCGAGTACCCCTACCCAACGAACCCCCTCAAAAAAGATGTCGTGTCTGCAGCAAGCGCGGATATAGGCATGACATCCACTATTATTGTCCCTCCTGTCCTGACAATCCTGGTCTTTGCATTGGTGAATGTTTTGAACGCTACCATACATTAGTTGAGTATTAGCGTAGGGTACAGCATTGCACAGACTAGGCACACTTTCACAGGGTCTCCCAAGATGCCATCGCATTTTGAGAGACCCAAACCTGGAACCGGTTACAGTTACAAAAGTTACAGTTACAAAAAAAGTGTAAAAAAAAAAAAACAAAAAAATATATAAAATAAAAAAAAAATAGTTGTTGTTTTATTGTTCTCTCTCTCTCTCTATTCTCTATCTATTGTTCTGCTCCTTTTTACTGTATTCTATTCTGCAATGTTTTATTGTTATTATGTTTTATCATGTTTGCTTTTCGGGTATGCAATTTTTTATACTTTACTGTTTACTGTGTTTTATTGTTAACCATTTTTTTGTCTTCAGGTACGCCATTCAACTGCAGCGCAGATTTACTTATCTTGACAGCAAACAGCGTTTGCTCCCACGAAACATAAAGCCGTGACTCCAGCGGAGGTGATATATGCCGAAGCATGGGGGCAGCAGAGGCGGAGGAGCGATTTGCTCCTACCTTTTGCGGGAGGATGCCCCCATGCTTCGGCATATATAAATGGTGCATGTATGCCCATCATTAGAAGTGGGTGGATGAAGGGAGGTATTCTAATGGTGGGCATACCCACCGATTCGTTCAGCCCACAGGCTGCATGAAAAAAAAAGATTACAATATATGCCCAACAAGGACCAGCAACGTACTGGTATGTTGCTGGACTTTGAGTGGTTATACCAGAATGATGCCTGCAGGTTTAGGTATCATCTTGGTATCATTCTTTTCAGCCAGCGGTCGGCTTTCATGTAAAAGCAATCCTAGTGGCTAATTAGCCTCTAGACTGCTTTTACAAGCAGTGGAAGGGAATGCCCCCCCCCCCACCGTCTTCTATATTTTTCTTTGGCTCCCCTGGCACAACAGGGAACCTGAGAATGCAGCCGGTGATTCAGCCAGCTGACCATAGATCTGATCAGAGACCAGAGTGGCTCCAAACATCTCTATGGCCTAAGAAACCGGAAGCTACGAGCATTTCATGATTTAGATTTCGCCGGATGTAAACAGCGCCATTGGGAAATTGGGAAGGCATTTTATCACACTGATCTTAGTGTGGTCAGATGCTTTGAGGGCAGAGGAGAGATCTAGGGTCTAATAGACCCCAATTTTTTCAAAAAAGAGTACCTACCACTACCTATTGCTATCATAGGGGATATTTACATTCCCTGAGATAACAATAAAAATGATTTTTAAAAAAATGAAAGGAACAGTTTAAAAATAAGATAGAAAAGCAAAAAAAAAATAAAGAAAAAAAAAAAAAGCACCCCTGTCCCCCCCTGCTCTCGCACAAAGTCGAACGCAAGCGTCGGTCTGGTGTCAAATGTAAACAGCAATTGCACCATGCATGTGAGGTATCACCGCAAAGGTCAGATCGAGGGCAGTAATTTTAGCAGTAGACCTCCTCTGTAAATCTAAAGTGGTAACCTGTAAAGACTTTTAAAGGCTTTTAAAAATGTATTTAGTTTGTCACCACTGCACGTTTGTGCGCAATTTTAAAGCATGTCATGTTTGGTATCCATGTACTCGGCCTAAGATCATCTTTTTTATTTCATCAAACATTTGGGCAATATAGTGTGTTTTAGTGCATTAAAATTTTAAAAAGTGTGTTTTTTCCCAAAAAAATGCGTTTGAAAAATCGCTGCGCAAATACTGTGTGAAAAAAAAAATGAAACACCCACCATTTTAATCTGTAGGGCATTTGCTTAAAAAAATATATATAATGTTTGGAGGTTCAAAGTAATTTTCTTGCAAAAAAAAAAAATGTTTTCATGTAAACAAAAAGTGGGATTTGTCTTCAAGTGGTTAGAAGAGTGGGTGATGTGTGACATAAGCTTCTAAATGTTGTGCATAAAATGCCAGGACAGTTCAAAACCCCCCCAAATGACTCCATTTTGGAAAGTAGACACCCCAAGCTATTTGCTGAGAGGCATGTCGAGTCCATGGAACATTTTATATTGTGACACAAGTTGTGGGAAGAAGACACTTTTTTTTTTTTTTTTTTTGCACAAAGTTGTCAATAAATGATATATTGCTCAAACATGCCATGGGAATATGTGAAATTACACCCCAAAATACATTCTGTTGCTTCTCCTGAGTATGGGCATACCATATTTTTGAGACTTTTTGGGAGCCTAGCCGCGTACGGGACTCCGAAAACCAAGCACCGCCTTCAGGCTTTCTAAGGGCGTAAATTTTTTATTTTACTCTTCACTGCCTATCACAGTTTCAGAGGCCATGGAATGCCCAGGTGGCGCAACCTCCCCCCCCCCCCCCCCAAATGACCCTATTTTGGAAAGTAGACACCCCAAGCTATTTGCTGAGAGGTATAGTGAGTATTTTGCAGACCTCACTTTTTGTCACAAAGTTTTGAAAATTGAAAAAAGAAAAAAACATTTTTTTTCTTGTCTTTCTTCATTTTCAAAAACAAATGAGAGCTGTAAAATACTCACCATGCCTCTCAGCAAATAGCTTGGGGTGTCTACTTTCCAAAATGGGGTCATTTGGGGGGGGGGGTTGTGCCACCTGGGCATTCCATGGCCTCCGAAACTGTGATAGGCAGTGAAGAGTGAAATCAAAAATTTACGCCCTTAGAAGTCCTGAAGGCGGTGATTGGTTTTCGGGGCCCCGTACGCGGCTAGGCTCCCAAAAAGTCCCACACATGTGGTATCCCCATACTCAGGAGAAGCAGCTGAATGTATTTTGGGGTGCAATTCCACATATGCCCATGGCCTGTGTGAGCAATATATCATTTAGTGACAACTTTTTGTAATTTTTTTTTTTTTTGTCATTATTCAATCACTTGGGACAAAAAAAATAATATTCAATGGGCTCAACATGCCTCTCAGCAATTTCCTTGGGGTGTCTACTTTCCAAAATGGGGTCATTTGGGAGGGTTTTGTACTGCCCTGCCATTTTAGCACCTCAAGAAATGACATAGGCAGTCATAAACTAAAAGCTGTGTAAATTCCAGAAAATGTACCCTAGTTTGTAGACGCTATAACTTTTGCGCAAACCAATAAATATACGCTTATTGACATTTTTTTTACCAAAGACATGTGGCCAAATACATTTTGGCCTAAATGCATGACTAAAATTGAGTTTATTGGATTTTTTTATAACAAAAAGTAGAAAATATTTTTTTTCAAAATTTTCGGTCTTTTTTCCGTTTATATCGCAAAAATAAAAACGGCAGAGGTGATCAAATACCATCAAAAGAAAGCTCTATTTGTGGGAAGAAAAGGACGCAAATTTCCTTTGGGTACAGCATTGCATGGGCGCACAATTGTTAGTTAAAGCGACGCAGTGCCAAATTGTAAAAAGTGCTCTGGTCAGGAAGGGGGTAAATCCTTCCGGGGCTGAAGTGGTTAATATCATCATTAAAAGAATACTGATTCACCTCTTACCAACTTTTTGTCCAACTTGGGAATGGATATAAATTAGCTCATCTGCTTAAAATTTTGAAATTAAGAGTCGTTATATTTTTTCTGGAGCCAAGAATATATCTGGTAGACAGACCCTGTGATTGCTGATGTTTTTAACTCGAATTTTATGGAATGCCAAGTCAGCAATACATGATAAATACGTAAGTGTGAGAATTGTGGAAACAAGTTTGAAAAAATACCATATTTATATTGGCATTACAATGCTTATACCTGTTTTTCCAATATGTTTTTCCAGGACAAATATGTTTTTAGCTCACACCCACCCTGAGGAAGGAGATACATATACTCCGAAACGCGTCGGGTGCAAGAGCATCTATATCATGTTATGTACATTAATGTAAAATGTCTGATATGCTTTCCTAACAGTAAATGTTATACTACTATACTTTTTACTGTTTAAATTTAATAAACTTTATTTGTACTTTAAATATATTATAAATTGTTTTATGTGTCTAAAATGTCCACCACTAGGGGGTTTCTTTTGTTGGTTTAGCTTCAATACTGGATGTGGCACAAAAAAATACAGTTAGCGGCCGTTCTATAATATAAAATCTTTTTGATCTCTTTCGTGTTCTTCAGGTAGACCTCTACCTCTTATATTTTAATTGTGCTGAAGACAAGTGGACTTTTGTGTTGTGTTGATGTAGTAAAGTCAGTTTCATTTGCTGCTAAAAGCTCTGTTTTCATTTGCTTTAAAGATAAAAAAAAAAAAAAACTTGTATGTTTAAGACAAATGGATTTGCACGGATCCCAAAGTGCTATGCATGAACTGTAAATAATGTTAAAAAAAAAAAACATGAAAAAACAGGGAGGGTCGGTGGTTAGCCCCCCCCTGTTTGTTCACACCTGAGACCTTGTAACACTAATGAGTCACATTATACCGGGGAGGGAAAATGGCTAATTGGGCTCATATATTTTCCCTGAAAATATATTTCCCTGAAATACAATCAGAAGGCTGACAGTAAGAGTTAGGAAAAATAGGTTTAATATATTTTTCATTATAGTCAGGGCACTGGAGGCATAGCTGAAGAAAGCAAACCCACAGCCTTAGGCTGCCCTACTGTACACAATGCAGAGGAACAGACGGCAGCAACAAATGGAGGAAAATTTATGGCAGGAGGAAGGGAAGGCTGCAGAAAAAAGTGAAGCATAAACTTGTATGGCCATTGTAGACCATATTTTCCTTCGACAGTCAAACTTTCAAGAAAGGCAATCTGGAGGGGGACATCTACTGTCATAGACTGGAAGATGTGTATGATCTGTTTGTGACAGGTATAAATATACTTTTTACATTTTATTATTTACATATTCACAATGTTTTTAAAACTTTTTTACAATGTTTGTGGGTAGGTGCAACATGGTGCGGCAGTAGAAACAGAAATATACTGCACAGAAAACAAAATATATTGTAATTGAAGTTTGGCAATGCGGAACAGGCCTGGTGGGAAGTCCTCTTGACCTCTCCCTCTGCAATGTCGCTGCAGCTGAGTGGCACCTGCAGTGGAGAAAGCAGACTGCACCTGCCTACACATTGTTCTTCCGACAGGCTACACCTGTCCTGGTCAAGAAAACACAGGCAAATAGAGCAACGCAAACTGGATACTACTTAAAGTGATTGTAAGGGTTTGTTTTTTTTTTAAATGACAAACATATCATACTTACCTCCACTGTGCAGCTCGTTTTGCACAGAGTGGCCCCGAACATCCTCTTTTGGGGTCCCCCGGCGGCTCTCGTGGATCTTGCGGCTCCTCTCCACATCAGATAACCCCCTAGGAGAAGCGCCCCCCCAAGGGGGTTACCTTACGGGCGCGCTCCCGAGTCCAGCATTCGGCATCCATAGCCACCGAATGTATGACTCGGCCCCGCCCCCGGGATTGGATTGGATTTGATTGTGAGTTTTTTTTCAAAATTGTCAGTCTTTTTTTGTTTATAGAGCAAAAAATAAAAACCGCAGAGGTGATCAAATACCACCAAAAAAAAGCTCTATTTGTGGGAAAAAAAGGACGTTAATTGTGTTTGGGTACAGAGTCACATGACCGCGCAATTGTCAGTTAAAGTGACGCAGTGCCGTATCGCAAAAAATGGCCTGGTTGTTAGGAGGAAAATCTTCCGGTCCTTAAGTGGTTAAAAGGTGATATCACTGTCCAAACAACTTTGATTGGTCATTTACTCACATACTAGCCTGTATCTACCACAGCCCAAACTGGAATAGGCTAGTCTGATATCAGAGCTGCCACCATGAGGCATGAGTCTGTGGTCATCTGTGTCATGCTTCATAACAGCAAACGGGACTAGTGGCGGAAAACAGCATCTTTAGTTAGGTATTCATGATATTTTCTTTATCATTATCTGTATCTGTCATTACTTTTAATAAATGTTATACTTTTAAGTACTTGTGTGATCTCTTTCTTTGTACATATCGAATAAAAACCCTAAAATAACTTAAACTATCACGTGACCATGATAAAACAGAAGTGAAAGGCTTTGACAGCCACTTCACTACCTTCTGCACATGTTGTGGCTGTATAGCATGGTCACATGTGGGCGGGGTTTGTGTGTGACTACAGTGCAGAGGGATCAGGGATCAGGTGTATCACAGTTTTCTTGGATTTTCTGTTTTATCCTGCCGAATAGATGGCATTTGAAAATAATAATTAAATGTTCAAATGGGTTTCAAAGGCAAGGCACCTAACGGCACAGGCACCTAATGGCCTTCAGCAATACAGTATACCACAGTTATCTAGTGCTTACATGGACTGACTGTCGAAGGCTTGTGTCCTTAAGCGAGATTCCCATGGCTGAGCAACAGGACCCAGACAAGGGAGGTATCTTAACTTCTCTCTTACTTCACTGGTGTGAAAGGATGCACCTGAATGCTTTTTTCCTGCTCAACAATAAAGCAGGGTGCAGAAAGTCCAAAACTATTCCTTGTGACTGATGTGGAAATATTGAAATTAATATTTATATCAAGGAGCTTCAAGGGAACCGTTGTGAGGACTTTCTAATTAAATTACCATGCCCCGTTTTATGTATGTATATGTATATGTATATATATATATATATATATATATATATATATATATTAGGGGTGCAACGGATCTTCAGCAATCCGTGATCCGAACGGTTCACCCTGTTCGGATCGGCACACATGCGCTCCACGGAGCGCGCCGCTGCCATCTTGGTAAACCCGGCGGCAAAGCTCGCTGCTCGTCGGATTCAATGCCGTTTATACTGTTATGTATGTGAGTACCCTGAAGTTGCTCTTTTGGAATAAAGATTACTAGTGTTCAAACAATATTACACTATTGGGTATCCTCCTTTGTCTTACCTCCTCCATATCCACTGAGGGACCAAACCCTATAGGGCTCACACCATGGTTCAGGATTACAAGGAGAGGTAGCCCCTACCGACATACATCAAATGCTATTTCCTCATTACCATAAGGTAAGAGGCCACTGCTCACTATTGTGTGATTGGTACACGAAGAGGAGTCACTACTTTGTTTCAGTTTGAGCACTGCACAATGGAACTTTTCTATTCGTTCAAAAGAATTGTCATTTTGACTTTATCATCACCACTTTTGCGATTTTGCACATATGAACTGTTTTGCATTGTTTGATTTGTAGTTTTATTTATCCATTTTTCACCCAGTTTCCATCTACACTAGAATTTTGCACATTGCTATTTGCACATATGAACTTTGTCACATCTTCATTGTATTTAGCCACATTTATTGATTTATATACTGTCACACCTTTGGCATTTCTATTTTCAGTTTATTGCAGAGATTTGCACATATTTTACACATAGTGATTAGAGTGTTTTATATGTCACATAGCTTTGGTGATAACCTTTTTTGATGTTTGCATGCTGCACTTTGGTTATGATGTCACATTGATTATTATATATAGTGCCAGTCTTTTTTTCCCTTATTATAGTATGGGAATTTCAATATTTTTTAGATGACATTATTCAGGTGTTTTTTAGGCCGTTCATTCTCACTAATTATTATATAGTGACCCTGTGAGCGACTGTCCATTCTTGCACCTTACATTTCATTTTATCCAGCTACGATACGAATGGTCTATTTTAGTGGTTTTTAACCTTATTTATACATATTTATTTTTATTGATTTTCGCCTTTTGTGATGGATTAGCTCAGCACCCCCCTCTATCTTTACATTATTGTCGATCCAGGTTTGGTTGACCCTGATTCGGTGCATGCAGCTTTTCCCATTTGCTTTCTTTTTTTTCCTATATGGTAGCGCAGGAATAAATATCTTTTCATAATAGGACAATTGGCTGCTCAGCTGTTCCATGGCCAGGTGTGCGTTATTCCTTCATTATCCTATTTACAAGAAGCAGATAAAAGGTCCAGAGTGCATTTCAAGTGTGCTATTTGCATTTGAAATCTGTTGCTGTCAACTCTCAATATGAGATCCAAAGAGCTGTCATTATCAGTGAAGCAAGCCATCATTAGGCTGAAAAAACAAAACAAACCCATCAGAGAGATAGCAAAAACATTAGGTGTGGCCAAATCAACAGTTTGGAACATCCTTAAAAAGAAAGAACGCACCGGTGAGCTCAGCAACACCAAAAGACCCAGAAGACCACGGAAAACAACGGTGGTGGATGACCAAATAATTCTTTCCCTGGTGAAGAAAACACCCTTCACAACAGTTGGCCAGATCAAGAACACTCTCCAGGAGGTAGGTGTATGTATGTCAAAGTCAACAATCAAGAGAAGACTTCACAGAGTGAATACAGAGGGTTCACCACAAGATGTAAACCATTGGTGAGCCTCAAAACAGGAAGGCCAGATTAGAGTTTGCCAAACAACATCTAAAAAAGCCTTCACAGTTCTGGAACAACATCTGGACCAAGCTCAACTTGTACCAGAGTGATGGGAAGAGAAGAGTATGGAGAAGGAAGGGAACTGCTCATGATCCAAAGCATATCACGTCATCAGTGAAGCCTGGTGGTGGTAGTGTCATGGCGCGGGCATGTATGGCTGCCAGTGGAACTGGTTCTCTTGTATTTATTGATGATGTGACTGCTAACAAAAGCAGCAGGATGCATTTTGAAGTGTTTCGGGCAATATTATCTGCTCATATTCAGCAAAATGCTTCAGAACTCATTGGACGGCGCTTCACAGTGCAGATGGACAATGACCCGAAGCATACTGCGAAAGCAACCAAAGAGTTTTTTAAGGGAAAGAAGCGGAATGTTATGCAATGGCCACATCAATCACCTGACCTGAATCAGATTGAGCATGCATTTCACTTGCTGAAGACAAAACTGAAGGGAAAATGCCCTAAGAACAAGCAGGAACTGAAGACAGTTGCAGTAGAGGCTTGGCAGAGCATTACCAGGGATGAAACCCAGCGTTTGGTGATGTCTATGCGTTCCAGACTTCAGGCTGTAATTGACTGCAAAGGATTTGCAACCAAGTATTAAAAAGTGAAAGTTTGATGGATGATTGTTAATCTGTCCCATTACTTTTGGTCCTTTAAAAAGTGGGAGGCACATATACAAACTGTTGTAATTCCTACACCATTTACCTGATTTGGATGTAAATACCCTCAAATTAAAGCTGAAAGTCTGCAGTTAAAGCACATCTTGTTCGTTTCATTTCAAATCCATTGTGGTGGTGTATAGAGCCAAAAAGATTAGTATTGTGTTGATGTCCCAATATTTATGGACCTGACTGTATCTGTATTATCTTATTTCTCTTTTCTTTTCTCTAATCTTTTCTATCCTAGGATTTGCCTTAATACCTTGATAGCATGTGTATGTCAATTGTAACCATATCTCCTTTTTGCATTAATTATCTTTGTAGACTGGCAACACTGTATTTGTAACATCACTATGTTATATTTGGTAATATCTGATTTATTCTAACGTTTCTTTTCTGTATAAATAAATTAGATCTTTGTATTTTAGCACCATTATCGATCCTTATTGATTTTGTGGGTTATAGCTGCAACCGCATTGGTTGATTCACATATAGATAAAAGGTTTTAATCACTTATGTTATGTATCATGAAGCATATAAGTGAGGTAGGTAAAAATCGCCATAACAGAAGGTGCCCCGTGTGAGGAAGTTTAACGCTTGGGTGATTGTGATTTCATGTGTGGAAGACAGAGCTGAATCAGACAAGTATAACTCCAAAAATGGTAAGCATTTTTATTTCCATGTTTGTATGTCTGTCTTCCCTGTCTGAAGACCCAAACTAGCAAGCTTCTTCAAACATAGTTTATATATATATATAGATATATATATATATATATATATATATATATATCTATATATATATATCTATATATACATATAGATATATATATATAGATATATATATATACCCTTTTGTCTGTACTAAAACTTTGATGAGACTGATATGAACAGTAATGCCCCGTACACATGGTCGGATTTTCCGATGGAAAATGTCCGATCGGAGCATGTTGTCGGAAATTCCGACCGTGTGTGGGCTCCATCGGACATTTTCCATCGGATTTTCCGACACACAAAGTTGGAGAGCAGGAGATAAAATTTTCCGACAACAAAATCCGATCGCGTCAATTCCGACCGTGTGTGGCCTGTTCCGACGCACAAAGTGCCACGCATGCTCAGAAGAAATTCCAAGACGGAACAGCTCGTTCTGGTAAACTTAGCGTTCGCAATGGATACAGAACTTTCGTCACACTGCAATGTAAAAAATGGTTTAATACAGCACACTCTCTTCTTCTTTTTAATGTGACAAGAATTAAATCGTTTTGCTGCTCATATTCACACACACTTCTCACAAACTTATTTTGTTACTATTTATCGTGATTCCCTCAATATATTTTGATTTCTCACATCTGACAACATATTTTTGTATATTTTTTCTATATTTTTTGGCTTTAATGTAGATTCTTTTTTTGTGTTTGTATTCTATTTTTATTTTTTTTGCGATTTGGATTTGTACTCCCGAAAATGTTTGTGTGTGTTTTTTGTGACAAGTTCCCACAACACCATTGATATGTTGTTCTATTTAATCTGTAGGAGATTGTTTGGTGTTGTTGTCTCTTGTTAATTTCACATTGTACTTTAGAAATGTACCTGAATCCTCACCAACAAACTGTCCTTTTTGGATGAAAACACACACAGGAGGGTATAATTTACAGAAAAAATTTTATTAACGGCTCACAACTAAACAAAGAGGGAGGCAACGCTGGAGAAACTGCAGAAGTGGGTGAAGCCTTGTACCCCCAGGGCAGACATCAACTATTTTTAAGCAAAATTGGTGGCCTGAGGAGTCCTTATCTAAGGGAGTGCAGTCTGGTCCAGAAGTCCCAGAGATCATGAACAGCAGCAGATGACATCTGTGTCCCCAGGCTGTGGTCATACGAGAGACTGCATCTTCTGTCAGACCAGACTGAACCCAGGGCCATCACTCTTTGGTCTTCTTTCCACGCCTCCTTCCACGCGGTGGCTGTGGTGTTGGAGTTGTGGCAGCAGGAGGAGGAGGAGGAGAATGGTCCAACTCAACCACGTCGGTCTTGGGTGTTAGTTCCCCACTCACCCCCTTACGTAGGACTTTATAAAGCAGGTCCTCACAGAGCTTGCGTTGACCCTCCTGCATGCCCTGCAATTTGGTGGCAGCCATGCAGGCAAAGGCCTCTTCAGGAGTTGGTAAGGCTCGGAGGGACGCCGAAGCCTCCTGAATTAGCCTGAACGCTGAATCCTGCACGGGACTCGGAGTGGCCTTCCTGGCTCGTTTATATGGCAGGCGGAGGGGAGGGACCTGAGACTCAGTCAGGCTGCGACTGGTCCCAGGTTCTCTTGGCTGACACTTAGCCCCGCCTCCTCCAGGCTGCCACTAATCCCCGCCTCCTCCTGACTGCCACATTCAACAACCTCCTCCTGGCTGAGGTCTTCCCGTGTATGAAAAAGGGACATAGTTTTAGTTTTTTCTTCATCAATCACACACAATTTTCACCTCCTGACTGCTGCAAATTGAATGTTAACAAATATAACAGACTATCCTTCTGAGCCCAGCAGTTTTCATTCTTGTCCCAATTTTGGGTGCCCACTACTGTCAATTGATATGTAAAACACTTTTTTCCTTGTCAAAAGAAGTTTATTGAGTATACAATGTTATAAAGATACATAAAGTAAGTTTACAAGGATCTATAAAGTAAGCTCATTGTTTTACAGTAGGGTTTATATAGGTAAATATCATGAAATTTCAAATATTAAACATTGGGTTCACGTAAACCTAAATTAAAGATATATATAATTTCCTTAGTTACTTTTATAGGTATTTAAATGATTTATACCTACTATACATATTGTTTACAAGTAGAGTGTATATAGGTCAAATAAATTCTGATAATAAGCTTTAATTGTAAGGTGGAGAAAAGGAAAGAGAAAGAAGAAAAAGGGTTGAAAGGTAGAGGTATGGTCCACAAGGTTGTCCCGCTCGTCAGTTTATTATTCTTTTTAGTTCTCTTTGAAGCCTTAGAATGGGTGTCTCTGTAAGTCATTTAATCTGTTACCATGGCAACAGGACAGAGTCATTGAAGTTTGACAGGAACTGTTGTTTTATCCAAGGATGCCAAAGTTTTTCAAATTTTGGAATTTGATTTTGATCGATGGCTACCATCTTAGCATGGGACATTGTATTATTCATTCTGTGAATTGTTTCTGCTAGTACCAATGTAGGAGATTTCCATGCCTTGGCCACTGTTTGTTTTGCAGCCGTTATTAGTTGGATCATAAGTTTGAATTGAGAGAGTGTTAACCATTCTGGTTTTAGATTAAGTAAAGTTAAATATGGATCTGGTTGTATTATTTTTTTAAATATTTTAGATGCAATCACGAAGACTTCCTTCCAGAAGGTTTGGATTACTGGGCACGTCCACCATATGTGTAAATATGTGCCTATTTCTGGGCATCCTCGAAAACAAAGAGCTGAGGTATTAGGTGAATATTTTGCCACTCTAGCGGGTACAAGGTACCAACGAGTTAGGACTTTATAATTTGTCTCCAGTGCTAAGATGTTGGGTGAAGATGACTTAGATGTGAGCCATATGTTAGACCAGTCCGTGTCTTCTAAAGTTCGTCCCAGGTCCTCCTCCCACCTCTGAACGTAAGAGGGTCTATTAAGATTTGCTACTCCATATAATTGATTATAAAGTGATGAAATTGTACCTTTAGCAAATGGATCTTTTGTACAGATTGATTCAAAAATGGATAATTGGGATAATGGTGTATCCCCCTTTAGGAATGGTGTATAGAAATTTTTGATTTGGAGATATCTAAATATCTCAGAGTTTGGTAGATCATATTTTTCTCTAAGCGATGGGAATGAAAGGAATGATTTAGATGCTATGAAGTCATTTAGTGTCTGAATGCCTGATGTTGTCCAAGCTTTAAAAGAATTTGGGTAGATCCATGCCGGATAAAAGGCCGGATTTCTGATAAAAGAAAGGAGAGGATTGTGTGGAGATTGTAACTGATATTTGGTTTTTAGTTTATCCCAGAGAGATAAGAAGTGTTTAGTTATGGGATTATGAATTTTAAAGCGGTCTTTAGGATCAAGCCATAATAAATTTGATATTAATAGAGGGTCATTTTCTGAAGCCTCTATAAATACCCATAATGGGATTTCCTGTTTTGCATGGTATTTGGACAGACTGGCCAAATGTGCTGCTCTGTAGTAGTTAGTAAAATTAGGGTATCCCAGGCCTCCTTTATTTTTGGGAAGATGTAGTGTGTGTATAGGTATACGTGGTTTAGAAGAGCCCCATATAAACAAAGTTGCTCTTTTTTGTACTATTCTCAAAAAATAGGAAGGAATTGGAATAGGGAGGACTCTGAATAGATAAAGCAATTTGGGTAGAATAGTCATTTTGATTGCATTAATCTTCCCCATCCAGGATAAAGGAAGTTGCGACCATTGTTTTATTAGATTTGTGATCTGTCTTAATACAGGAGGATAATTGGTTGAGAATAAGTCAGAATGAGATGCTGTTAAATAAATTCCAAGATATGGGATTGATTTTTCTGCCCATGTGAATGGGAGTGCAGCCCTAGCCGGGATCAATTCCATGTTTGTGAGTGAAATATTAAGCACTAGGCATTTCTTAGGATTAATCATAAGGCCGGATAGGGACCTGTGGTGATGATAGAAAAAGTAATATATCGTCTGCAAATATACATAATTTGTGTGTAATACCTCCTACTTCAATGCCAGTTATAGTTTGGTTTGTTCTGATGTATTGGGCCATGGGTTCGAGTATAAGGGCAAATAATAAGGGAGATAATGGGCAACCCTGTCGGGTACCTCTTTCGATATTAAAGGCTTCAGATTTGTATCCAGCATATTTTATATAGGTTTTGGGTTTATTATATAATGCTTTGATCCATGTTAAAAAGTGGGGTCCAAAACCCCATTTTTGTAATGAATATTGCATATATTGCCAGGATACTGTGTCAAATGCCCTCTTAATATCGAGAGATAGAAAACATAAAGGGATTTTCCGTTTTTTAGCAATATGTGCCAATAACACTGCCCTGCGTATATTATCGGCTGCCTGTCTATTTGGCATGAAGCCTACTTGATCTCTATGTATTAATTTTCCTATAATGCTATTGAGGCGTTTTGCTATTATTTTTGCTAATAATTTAATATCGAGGTTTAACAGAGAGATAGGCCGATAATTCACACAGGAAGTATCATCAGAAAGGGGTTTTGGGATCATACAAACAATTGCCATTAGTGTTTCTTGCCGAAAAGAATGTCCATCTTGAAGTTTGTTAAAAGTTTCAGTGAGAATGGGAAAGAGTATTTCTGAGAATGTTTTATAGTATAAAGCCAAGTAGCCGTCTGGGCCTGGTCTTTTGTTAAGTTTTAGGTCTTTTATGGCGTTAGCAACTTCATCTATAGTTATAGGCTCATCCAAACTGCTTTTTTGATTCTGAGATAACTCAGGTAAGGTTATTTTTGAGAAGAAGGATTCAGCCTCTGTAGGATTAAATTCATTGTTTGTCTTGTATAAAGTTGCGAGATGTGAGTGAAATTTATGGACTATTTTAACTGGATTACAAGTGTAAACATTTTTTGATAATTTCAAACGTATTGGTTTGAAAGATTTGTTAGTTGAATTTAATGCCTGAGCCAAATATGTACCTGGTTTGTTTGTATTCATGTAGAAATTGTGTTTGGAGCGTTTGAGGGATTTATCAACTGACTCAGTGAGAAATAGATCGTATTCCAATCTAGATTTTTCCAGATGAGATTTTGTACTCTGAGATGGATTATCTTGAAATGATATGTAGGCTGCATTAAAATTGAGTTCTAGTTTTTTTGCTAGATCTTTGCGTTCCCGTTTAAATAGTGCCATTTGTCTTTGTATTGTACCACGCAAGACAGGCTTATGAGCTTCCCACAGTGTTATTGGGGAGATGTCTGTTGTATTATTAATTGATATGTATTCCTTTAAAGTTTGTTCAATGGCCATCTGATGTAGTGGGTGTTTCAGCATTATGTCCGGTAAGTACCACGTTGGGTCATGCGCTTTTGGTATGGCTGAGGCTATAGTAGTGTATACTGCATTATGGTCAGACCACGGAATCGGAATTATATCTGATGCAATAATTTCTGGTATCATTCCTATTGTTAGAAAAATATGATCTATTCTGGTGAAGGTTTGATGAGGGTGCGAGAAATAAGTGAATTTCTTTTTCATTGGGTTACTTTCTCTCCATGAATCTACCAGATTGTATTTGGAAAGAAGTTGAGAAAAAGGTAATCTAGAGGTTATTTTGGATGGTGTAAAAGGTGATTTATCTAGAAATGGGAGGAGGACCTGGTTCGAATCCCCACACATTATCACTGTTCCTATTTTGTGTGTGTTAATCACTTGTAATATATGTGAGAGGAATGGTGTAGGTTGTTTGTTAGGAGCGTAGTAGGAAATCACCGTGATTGCTGTATCCATTATATAACCCATGAGTATCAGGTATTTACCTTCTGGGTCTTTAATTTCTGATGATAAGGTGAATGGTGTGGATCGGTGAAATGCAATTAGAGTTCCCCTTTGCTTGGTACAGGCAGAAGCCGTGTAAATTTGTTGATAAAAAGGAGAAATATATTTTGGAGTAGAATCTTTGGTGAAGTGTGTTTCTTGGAGGCATACTATGTGAGCCTTCTTGTTATGGAAAGTACGGAAGGCTTTGGTCCTTTTTTGAGGGATATTTATTCCCTGAACATTCAGGGAAAGTATATTCAGTGGTGCCATGGCAATAGATCAAATAGTTTTGACTTACTTTTTGTTATGCAGAGCTGACTGCGCAGATCAACCTGTGTGGACTGAAGAGATGAATAGATAGAAAAGAAACCAGTGAATTCTGGAGTAAAGAGTAAACAAAAAACATATGAGATTAGATGATACATTGTATAAATTATTTTCTGCAAGTAATCACAATTTACCCGTGAAAGAGAATAAATATCTCTCTCAGGGGAATAAGTGCCTTCGTCACACTCCCACATAATATGGTTGGGAGAATGAGGAGGGCTAATGGGGGTACACGGATCTTCCGCTTACAGGAGAGAAGTGCTATGTCAAAAGACATCAAAATGATGTTTCATTAATTGGAGTGCAGAATATAGTTTTTGTTGAAATTATTTATTCCAGGGTGGTTGTATATGGTTAGTCTTGCCCTAGGCTAAATAATTCAGTTAGAAAGGTACTGTTAATAACTTTGGTATTGATGAAGATAGTTTGAATTATTTTGGGATTTTAACCCTTTTAGAGTAAACAATTACATATTTTATTCATATGTAACTGTTTAGATATGTTAACTCATAAAATTGAGGTTGTATTGCTTCAGATTAGAATAAACAAAAACATAATTCTAGGAACTAGTTAGGTAATAATATATTTGTTTTAAGAAAAGAAAGAAAAAGCTTCCATTACTTCTGGATTATTGAACATATTTGTCCTAAAAAGTAATAAATCTATTGTTATTACCTGATAATATATAACTGAACAAGAATTTCCTTATTTCACTTATATATTCTAAGGCTATATGAATCAGAAGTAATAAGAAATATAACTGGAATGTAACATGATCCCACACAGTGTGTGACTATCAGAATGCAGTTACATTCAGTTATAAATATAGGTTTTTTATAGAGAACCATCTCTTAGTATAATAAATGAAGAGATATCAGGAATTAGGATGTCAGTCCATTGAATCTTCTTGGTCCATGGATGATGTGGCATAACGGCCTCTTTTGTGAGAATGATGATTCCCATTTTGTTCTGAAATTTTCTGGGTGCTGCCTGAAGGTGAAGATGATGCCATTCTTCTGCGTGTGGGAGTGTTGCTGCTTGTGGGTTCTGTCAGATTTAATTTTAAAAGGGTTTGTTGTAGTTCATCTGCTGATCTGCTTCTGTAAATTGTACCTTGGTAGTTAAATCTGACTGAAAAGGGGAAGCCCCATTGATACATAATGTTGTGGCGTTGCAGTTCCATTAGTTGGGGTTTCATGGATCGTCTTTTAGTAATAGTAAGTTGGGATAGGTCAGCAAAAATTTGATAATTGTGTCCTTGAAAATTAAGTTCCTTTTTTTCTCTTGCAGCAATTAGTATTTGTTCTTTCGTTCTGTAATAATGAAATTTTGTGATTATATCACGTGGGGGTCCATCTTTCTTTTTGACTGTGAGGGCTCTGTGTACTCTGTCCAGTTCTAAACGTTCAATAGGGATATCTGGCTTTAGTTCTTGTAATAGAGCAGTAATAGTAGATTGCAGGTCTGTCACAGTTTCAGGTATTCCCCTTATGCGCAAGTTTGAACGTCTGGCTCTATTTTCGTAATCTTCGAGCTTAGTTTGAAGTATTAAATTCTCTTTTTTTAATTGTTCCAATTCTGTTATATTTTCTTGGGTTGTAATTTCAATTTCATCCATTTTTATTTCTAAGGCTGCGGTGCGGTTTCCCAGCTCTCTTATTTCTTTGGTTAGGCTGTTTGTTATTTGGTCTGAGGTTTGTTTTAAAGCCTTATGAAGCATCTTTTCAAATTGTAATAATATTACTGGGGATACTGAGGAGGCTTGTGGAGAAGTTTGTGAGAGGATTTGTTCTGTATCTGACTCAAATGGAGAGTCTTGCTGTGACATTTTCTGTCTGTGAGAGCGCCCTGATGCTGTATCTTGTGAGGTGACTGGAGCTGCTTCAGCTGCAGTGAGTGCCTGTGAGCTCTTTGTGAGGTGATTTTTATTTCTGCCACGGTTTCCTCCCAGTACCATATTTCCTGCCCAAACTTTCACAGTTTGTTCCCTGGGGCAAAAAGGTTCAAATGGATACCTTTTGAGCCTGCAGGCTCCGCTTTGTCCTTCTCTTCTCTCCTCGGCGGTGTGGAGCTCTAACAATGCATGTCTGCTCCGCTAGGCTCCGCCTCTTGCCCTCCGTAAAACACTTTTTTCAATCAGCAATTAGTGATCAATAATAACATCTAGTCAAGATCATTTCTTTATTGACCAGAAATCAGTAGAACAATGCTATACCTGACTCCAGCTGGGCTCCTCCACTTCTTCCTGGCTGGAAGGCCCAGGTTGGACATCGAAAGCCTCAGCTGGGGTGGAAGGAAGAGTGGAAGGAAGAGTGGAGAGGGATTCCCTGACTTCAGTGTGGTCTGACAGAAATCGCAGTCTCTCATAGTACCACAGTCTGGGGACATAAACGTCATCTGCTGCTGCTCCGGACCTCTGGGAATCTGTGACCTTCTTGTGCTCCCTAAGATAAGTGCTCCTCAGGCCACCAATTTTGGCTTTTAAATAAGGGATGGTTGCTGTGGGGACCACCGGCTTCACCAACTCCAGCAGTTTCTCCAGCGCTGCCTGCCTCTTCTGTTTGTGATTATAGTGGGGGTGTCTCACTTGCCACAGAGATTAGATGATACATTGTATAAATTATTTTCTGCAAGTAATCACAATTTACCCGTGAAAGAGAATAAATATCTCTCTCAGGGGAATAAGTGCCTTCGTCACACTCCCACATAATATGGTTGGGAGAATGAGGAGGGCTAATGGGGGTACACGGATCTTCCGCTTACAGGAGAGAAGTGCTATGTCAAAAGACATCAAAATGATGTTTCATTAATTGGAGTGCAGAATATAGTTTTTGTTGAAATTATTTATTCCAGGGTGGTTGTATATGGTTAGTCTTGCCCTAGGCTAAATAATTCAGTTAGAAAGGTACTGTTAATAACTTTGGTATTGATGAAGATAGTTTGAATTATTTTGGGATTTTAACCCTTTTAGAGTAAACAATTACATATTTTATTCATATGTAACTGTTTAGATATGTTAACTCATAAAATTGAGGTTGTATTGCTTCAGATTAGAATAAACAAAAACATAATTCTAGGAACTAGTTAGGTAATAATATATTTGTTTTAAGAAAAGAAAGAAAAAGCTTCCATTACTTCTGGATTATTGAACATATTTGTCCTAAAAAGTAATAAATCTATTGTTATTACCTGATAATATATAACTGAACAAGAATTTCCTTATTTCACTTATATATTCTAAGGCTATATGAATCAGAAGTAATAAGAAATATAACTGGAATGTAACATGATCCCACACAGTGTGTGACTATCAGAATGCAGTTACATTCAGTTATAAATATAGGTTTTTTATAGAGAACCATCTCTTAGTATAATAAATGAAGAGATATCAGGAATTAGGATGTCAGTCCATTGAATCTTCTTGGTCCATGGATGATGTGGCATAACGGCCTCTTTTGTGAGAATGATGATTCCCATTTTGTTCTGAAATTTTCTGGGTGCTGCCTGAAGGTGAAGATGATGCCATTCTTCTGCGTGTGGGAGTGTTGCTGCTTGTGGGTTCTGTCAGATTTAATTTTAAAAGGGTTTGTTGTAGTTCATCTGCTGATCTGCTTCTGTAAATTGTACCTTGGTAGTTAAATCTGACTGAAAAGGGGAAGCCCCATTGATACATAATGTTGTGGCGTTGCAGTTCCATTAGTTGGGGTTTCATGGATCGTCTTTTAGTAATAGTAAGTTGGGATAGGTCAGCAAAAATTTGATAATTGTGTCCTTGAAAATTAAGTTCCTTTTTTTCTCTTGCAGCAATTAGTATTTGTTCTTTCGTTCTGTAATAATGAAATTTTGTGATTATATCACGTGGGGGTCCATCTTTCTTTTTGACTGTGAGGGCTCTGTGTACTCTGTCCAGTTCTAAACGTTCAATAGGGATATCTGGCTTTAGTTCTTGTAATAGAGCAGTAATAGTAGATTGCAGGTCTGTCACAGTTTCAGGTATTCCCCTTATGCGCAAGTTTGAACGTCTGGCTCTATTTTCGTAATCTTCGAGCTTAGTTTGAAGTATTAAATTCTCTTTTTTTAATTGTTCCAATTCTGTTATATTTTCTTGGGTTGTAATTTCAATTTCATCCATTTTTATTTCTAAGGCTGCGGTGCGGTTTCCCAGCTCTCTTATTTCTTTGGTTAGGCTGTTTGTTATTTGGTCTGAGGTTTGTTTTAAAGCCTTATGAAGCATCTTTTCAAATTGTAATAATATTACTGGGGATACTGAGGAGGCTTGTGGAGAAGTTTGTGAGAGGATTTGTTCTGTATCTGACTCAAATGGAGAGTCTTGCTGTGACATTTTCTGTCTGTGAGAGCGCCCTGATGCTGTATCTTGTGAGGTGACTGGAGCTGCTTCAGCTGCAGTGAGTGCCTGTGAGCTCTTTGTGAGGTGATTTTTATTTCTGCCACGGTTTCCTCCCAGTACCATATTTCCTGCCCAAACTTTCACAGTTTGTTCCCTGGGGCAAAAAGGTTCAAATGGATACCTTTTGAGCCTGCAGGCTCCGCTTTGTCCTTCTCTTCTCTCCTCGGCGGTGTGGAGCTCTAACAATGCATGTCTGCTCCGCTAGGCTCCGCCTCTTGCCCTCCGTAAAACACTTTTTTCAATCAGCAATTAGTGATCAATAATAACATCTAGTCAAGATCATTTCTTTATTGACCAGAAATCAGTAGAACAATGCTATACCTGACTCCAGCTGGGCTCCTCCACTTCTTCCTGGCTGGAAGGCCCAGGTTGGACATCGAAAGCCTCAGCTGGGGTGGAAGGAAGAGTGGAAGGAAGAGTGGAGAGGGATTCCCTGACTTCAGTGTGGTCTGACAGAAATCGCAGTCTCTCATAGTACCACAGTCTGGGGACATAAACGTCATCTGCTGCTGCTCCGGACCTCTGGGAATCTGTGACCTTCTTGTGCTCCCTAAGATAAGTGCTCCTCAGGCCACCAATTTTGGCTTTTAAATAAGGGATGGTTGCTGTGGGGACCACCGGCTTCACCAACTCCAGCAGTTTCTCCAGCGCTGCCTGCCTCTTCTGTTTGTGATTATAGTGGGGGTGTCTCACTTGCCACAGACAGGGCAGCTTCCTGTATTTGTCTATGAACAGGGGCAGGAAATTGTGGTTATTGAACCCATCCATTTTCTCTGCAAGACACAACACAAGACAAACCCTAATGTCAGGCAAAACTCCCCTAATCTTGTTACAATATAGGCTTCCATTTCGATGCAGTATAGGCGCAAGTTTAGATCTTACCTTCGTTATCACGATCGGCGTCTCCGATGCTCCTTCCTCCGCTCACAGATCGTACGTAATACGCACGTGTGTTACGTTTTATACACACTGCGCATGCGTATAACTCTGCCCGCCCCTGACATTCTTTCTAGTCTATTCCCTGCCTCTTTTCGTTCGGCGCAGTGGGGGAAGAGCACAAGGCGGATAGACAGCAGGTGCGTGCTAATTGTAGCAACGAGGAGGAGGAGGAAAGGCCAGGTCCGGACACGTCCCGATCCAGAAGGAGATTTAAGGACTCAAATATGTCCTTTGGGGAGATGTTGGAAATGGTGGACATCCTGAAGAAGGCCGACTATGATGGAAAGTATGGGCCTTACCCCAACCCCAATATCCGAAAGGCCAAGATCATGGCGAAAGTGGTCAGGAGTCTGCACCGGAATTTCGGGGTACGACGATCGAAAGATCAGCTCAGGAACCGGTGGTCGGACCTCAAATTACGAGAACACGAGCAGTACAGAAAGATCCGGAGAGTGCTGCAAAAAAGTAAGTAGTTGTGCTGTGTTCCTATTCTTTTTGTCTTTATTACGTTCGTGCTGCTCCATGTGCTTTTAGGAACTGTTGTACAGTTTAAAATGGCAACTTTCATGTTCATGGGCACATTATTCGTTCGGATCAAACATTTTTGGTTCCAACTATAAAATACCATTGTTTAGCCCATATGCATTTGGCCACCATTTTGATGCCCTATACTTGTCTTCAAAGAATTGGGCTGTGTAGGTGGCTTTGTTACTAGAATGAAATGCAAACTAGATTCTGTGTAAGGAGAGGACACTGAGCAGCTGTTTACACATCTGGACACTGGAGCACTAGTGTGGGACCCCAGAACACCATTTTTATTAGGGGGCCCCACACAGGTGCTCCAGTGTATACTATAGGGGGGTCTCCATCGGTGAAGCTTGTACAAAACAAGTAAAGTATTGCAGCTTGACAAAGGACACTGAAAAAGCTACATCTTGGAACTCGGCTAAAATTGACAATTGTACCCCACTTCCAAGCAATGTTTCATCTTTATAGTTCTGACATTAAATATCTGTGTGCTAAGTATACCTTTTTTGTTTTACATAGGGGAGAAAAGACTCGGAGGACACCCCTCATCCGAGGAGACCCCCCCCCCTCTGGAAGAAGGGGAAATCCCCCCAACACAAGCTGAGCAGGAGGATGAAGACGTGGTGGAACTAGTCACCACAACAGGTGAGTGTCTGCAACCACAGGCTCAGATAAGAGATGGATGGCGGCATTTTTTTTTTAACCAAATTTATTTTGGGGTTCCTCTCTTTTTAGGTGATCGTGATGTTGTGGATCCAGATCCTTTCACATCCAAAAGTGTCCAGATCCTGATCGGGGAGATCATGGGGTGTAATTTACAATTGGAAATCATCAAGCAAAACATCAATGATGTTATTCCAAAATATAAAAACGTCATTGATGTTTTGGGGCGAGTTTAAAACCCCTCCAAATCAATTTCTTCTTTTGTGTGCTACAATGTGCTAAATCTTTCTGTGATTTTTGACAAAGCCAAATTTGGAGGATGCACACAAATTTCCCAATGTCAACATATGCGACCTGCCATCACGGGAGATCAATGGAGGCGTTTTGGGGGTGCAACCCCTTCCTCAATAATAAAGTAGCGGTGAGGAAGGGGTTTCTCCCCCAAAACATGTCCCTTGATCCCCCGTGATGGCAGGTCGCACATGTTGACATTGGGAAATTTGTGTGCATCTTCCAAATTTGGCTTTTCCAGGGGTGATTTCCCCCCATCTGAACGCAACATCAAACACAGTTCCTAAATACTCATGTCTGATATTGCCTTCAAATTCGACCAAATGTGACGTTTGTAAGTTCAAGATTTGTGTCTTTCTTGTTGGTTTTACACAGGCCTGTTTTCTATAAAATGGACATTTTGATTTTGGATAATGCCACCACAAAAATTTTATACAACAAACATGTTGGTTTGTTTGAAAAACCTTTGGTAAATGCACATGTGAATGTGCAGGTATTAAAAAGATTGTTAATCAAGAATGTGTGGATTATTGTCTCAACGCTACAACACTTTTGGGGTGATGTAATTGTTGTTTTCTGAGAAAATGGGGGTTATTTCCTCAGGGCAAATCCACTTTGCACTACAAGTGCAGTTTCAGTGCAGTTGCAAGTGTACTTGTAGTGAAATGTGTTTTTGCATTTAGTAAATAACAGCCAACAGTGCTTTGTATAAGGTTACACAATCACGCCATTTTCTGCACTCAAAACATTTCTGTCAGGGTCAGCTAAAACAAACACAAGCAGTAAATGTCCACAAAGAATTTTTTTTTATTATTATAAAAAGGCTTCACAGATTGTCTGGCATATTGATAGCCCCCCTACCCGCAAAGAACTCCAGGTAGCGTAACCGGACATCACGGGCACTCAGGGAGGGCAAGCCAGGACGGCCACTTTCAAGCGCCGTCAGTGTGTTTTGATGTATGATTCCGGCCTCAGGCCCAACTGAGCCAGCATAGTTGGCCGAATGTTTCCTTAAAAAGTTATGGAGAACACAGAACGCAAGTATAATATGGTTCAGTTTATGTATGGGTGTCAGAAATAGGCGGAACCGGCTGGCCAGGATTCCAAATGTGTTCTCCACCACTCTTCGGGCTCTGGCCAGCCGGTAATTAAAAACCCTCTGTTCCGGGGTGAGGGTCCTCATTGGGAATGGCCGCATCAGGTGGTCCCCCAGCGCAAACGCTTCATCAGCAACGAACACAAATGGGAGTCCTTCAACATTGTCCTCTGGAGCTGGCAAGTCCAAGCTGCCATTCTGGAGACGCCTGTAGAACTCCGTCTGGGCGATGACTCCACCATCGGACATCCGGCCATTCTTCCCCACGTCCACATACAAGAAGTCGTAATTAGCCGAAACCACCGCCAACATCACTATACTATGGAACCCCTTGTAATTATAATAGTACGACCCCGAGTTGGGTGATGGGACGATGTGGACGTGTTTCCCATCAATTGCCCCTCCGCAGTTAGGAAAGTCCCACCGCTGGGCAAAGTGGGAGGCCACAGTCTGCCATTCCTGTGGCGTGGAAGGAAACTGTTGAGAAAAAACAATAAACATTACTATTTTTTCACAGAAACATGGCAAGCAGATTAGACACAAACATTATGGGGCAACCTCCAGATAGCATTTAGTAAGGGGAATTTAACAAGGCCAAAGTATAAGGTACACCTATCATATTCCCCCTCCCCCCCCCCCCTCTCATGGGCCACTTCTAACATTATAGGGGGTGTGTGGAAATCTTGGACAGGTAACCCTCTTCACTTCATTGAGAGATGAATGTCTAAATACAGGGTATTACTTGGAACAGCCCCTCCTTAGTTACACTATTGGCAGCCCACTGGACAGGTAAGAAGTGTCATAATACAAAGATATAAATACACATTGTACACATTTGAGGACATTTGGACATTCTGCTATTACCTATCAAGATAATAATAGGATACAAAAACTTTAAACAGTACCATTGGAAAGTATACAGGCAGGCCCTTGCCACTACATGCTTTGGGGAATTCATCCATAAATCTGACCACAAAAAAGATGGGTATAGTGTGTATGGGTTTGGCAAAGTCAGCAGATAGATGATTGAGGATAGATAGAGAATTGGGATCAGCTGACTTAGCAGTTGGGGGAGGGAGGGTTACTAAAAATTATTTGGGGACACCACAAAAAAAAGCCTCTGGCACTCTGCCTGAATTTAAATCAAAAATAACATTTCCAAACATTTTAGGGGGTGTTTGGGGTAAAGCACTACTATGGAGCAGAAAAAATACATTGTTAAGTGACTACATGAGGTGAATATAGGGCAGGAGACACCATGCTGGGGAGGTTAGTGAAGGGCAAATATGTATGAAGGACCTAAAATAATAATTACATAAAAATCCAGCATGCATGAGGACAAAGGGGACATTCACAGCATATTACAATCATAGTAATTAGGGAATGAGGAAAGAAATACAATATATTATCAAACATTCAATACAATAAATGTGATATAAAAGGATAAAAATCTTACCTTCATATACTCCTTCTGCAGGACCTGTATGATGGCAGAACAGGTCTCTGGGATAATGATACCCAGAGCCTGGGGGGAGATGCCTGTCGAGAACTTCAAGTCCTACAGACTTCTCCCTGTGGCCAAATACCGCAGAGTAGCGACCAACCTCTGCTCCGGAGTGATGGCTTGCCTCATGCAGGTATCCTGCCTGCTAATATAAGGGGTCAGTGAAGCCAACAGACGGTGAAACACGGGGTCCATCATCCTGAGAAAGTTCCTGAAATCATCAGGATTATTCTCACGGATCTCACGGAGCAAAGGCATATGAGAGAACTGGTCACGCTGAAGCAACCAATTCTTGGTCCATGAACTCCTCCCCACCCTGTTCATGGACTGGACTTGTGTCAAGGTCAGGACCCCAACACCAAGCCCCCGCACAGCACGAACTCTACGAGGAGTACGCATACGAAACATGGCTAGAAAACAGTCGGCTGCTCAGAAGGAAGTAACAGAACGCACTGAAGAACAGCAAGGCCTGTGAAGAGCGACCTGAAAAACAGTAACGAACGAACAAGAATACAATGACTACCTAAAGTCACGTGGAACTTGCTGCACGCACTGAAGAGCAGATACAAACCCACAAGCACAAACTGAACGGCAGAAAACAATCTGAAAGCCACGAGTCTGAAAAAGCGCGAATCGTCTCTCACCAAACTTTTACTAACACGAGATTAGCAAAAGGAGCCCAAAGGGTGCAGCGCTTGGTTCTGAACCGGCCTTTTCTAGTCTCGTCGTACGTGTTGTAAGTGACCGCGTGGTTGGCGATCGGAAATTCCGACAACTTTGTGCGACCGTGTGTAGACAAAAAAAGTTTGAGCCAACATCCGTCGGGAAAAATCCTAGGATTTTGTTGTCGGAATGTCCGAACAAAGTCCGACCGTGTGTACGCCCTATAAAAGTGAAATGAAATTGTACTGAGAGTACAGAGAAGACATCCTGCTTGGGTGCGCCTAAATAGCGCTTGCAATTGACCCTTGCATGAGACTAGGTCAAGATGCTTCCCAATCTTTGAGATTGAAACGCACCTGTGGGCCTAGGTCACACTGAAAGATCTTGATGTGTATGAATCTGTCTTTCTTTGTAAACTACTAACTGGGGATTGTAAGCTTTGTAATTAGACCTGTAAACACTGGCTATATTGTAACTGCTACAGATCATATTGGAATTAGGTGTGCCTCAGTTGACTGCCTCCTGTACTACAAGCACTCATAGGGTTCTGATTATCCAAGTTTGTGTTAATCATTCTTGGGATAACAAAAGTAATAGCCCTTCTTTAAGCATTTCTTTTAGAATACTTCAGAAAAGTCCAGGGGGGGGGGGATTGAACTATTATTGAGTTTGGGATATCTCCAGGCTAATTTTTTGAAGGACTATAATCAGGGCAGGGAATTGTTCTGACAAGTAGTGAAAAAAAAGCAGCAACAGTGACAGAGGCGCTACCTGTCAACCCAATTCTTGGCCAGAGAGTAGCTACCTCTGGAAAAAAGGCAACCTATAAAAAGATTAGGGAATCAGTTCAAGGTCCATTGTCTGTAAAGAATGGATAATAAAATCACTTCAAAGAGGGCATCTAACCGTGGGGAACCCTACCACTTGACCCAGAAGGAAGAGATGATAGATAAATATGGGCCTTGGGTTGTAAAATATATTCAAGATTGGGATCGCTGGACTTGAAAGAAGTATTCTAAAAGAGGTACTTTTAAACCAAAAGCTTGGGAAGCCCTGTGGTACAGTCACCACAGGAAAATGATACGAACAAATAAAAGAGATGCTTGGAGTGCATGGATGGTAGAATCCATGAATAGAACTGATGATGTGAATATTTTTACGGTGAGAGTTAAGAAGAAAACACACCAAACGATGCTGAGGAGTAGAGACAAGCAGGGACAGCCACTAGACCCACATCCCCATATTAGTGACAGTGGTGAACAGGGGGACGACGAGGAATTGTCAGGATTGGGGCCTTATGCAATCGCCCGGTCCTGGTTGGCAAAATACTCAGAAGCTGATAGGAATTGTCATCTATCAGCAGATGACAAAAAGGGGAAGCCACAACTTGCTGCCACGTTTGACACCTCATTTAAAACCCCAACTGAATCAAAGAAAGACTCTTCCTGTGAAGCATTGGAACAAAAGGAAAGATATAGCGCAGCAAGCCAGGAGAAGGGAATGCTGGAATCAAGGGAGAAAAGTCTCCCCAGTTCCAGAGACCATATACCATCAAAAGGGATACTTTCTTCCCCTCTGACAGAAGAACCTCATGAATATAGTAATCCTTCATTTACTGGCTGCGAGCCAGCATTCTCCCCTAGAAGGCAGGTAACAAGCAATTCCGCTGTGGTAAGTGTACTGGCAGTTCTGCTACAGAGTATACTGCCTATGTACCTTTACACCCCCAAGTAACTAGCACCCCACAGCAAGGACCTGTGGGGTGTCTCTCTAAGGGGGAAAGGATATCACCCAAAGTGTGCACACCTGTGTACCAGGGGACTGTTAATGCCACCCTTCAGGGCACTTTGCAGTTGGATAAAGTGCCCCCACCTGGCAGCAACAATCTTCCCCAGTCTTATTGGGATCCTGTGACAGAATCCCAAAACAACAATCAAACAACTGATATCTTTTTTAGATGACATATCTGTCTATCCTGTAAGAGATATCAGTTGTTGATTGGTCCAAAATGACCAACTCTGTATCTTGGCCTAGACCGACAAGGCCCAGGCCTAGGGCGGCACCTTTCAAGGGGGTAGCACAAAAAGAGTCCCCGCCGGCTTGCACTACACTTTTAGTGTAGTGCCAGTTTATGGGGTGGACTGGGCCAGGAGGCAAATCAGTCTGGCGCCCTCATAAAGCGGCCACACTGCTGCCGATATGATAATACTGGCAGAGCCATCATCGGGGGGGGACAACCCATACATATGTAGGGGGCCTGGGCAGCAGACCCCAACCAATGAGTTGTTGTGCGGGCGGCCAGAGTTTCGCAACTGTGTGGGGGCCCACCACTTCTAGTTTTGACTGTCCTATCAACACAGCAGACCTTTCACCTGAGTACTCAGATACAGAGAGTCAGAGGCTGAAACTGTCTGAAGATGAAAGTCAGCTGATGGGCACGGGCCAGTAGAGTGAAGGGGGAGGAGCTCTTCACTGTGTGAGGAGACCCCATGTTAGGAGAGATGCAGTGGAGACACGTGAAGGGAGCCAGGCAGGCTGTAAGTACCCAGGCTGAATGGAAAACCACAGGAGTTGAGTGGCAATGGCAGGACAACTAATTAGCTGCCACAAGACTTCTAATCTGGGTGGTAGGGATGGTGTAGATGCAAGGGAGACTGGGATGGTCAGCTACACTTAGGAGGTAGATAGTAAGACTTTCCTGCAAACCTTTGGGTGATCACAATCTAATATATATACTGTATATACTGTAGCATGGGGTACCCAGTGTAGAAGGAGAGCTACACTATTTGAGTGAAACTTGCATGGCACTTACCTAGCTGCCAAAGGGCTTTTAATCTGGGGATGGTGCAAACACAAGGGACACTGACATGGTCACCTAAACCTGGCAGGTAGGTAGTTGTACATACAGTATTAAGGAATCTTAATTTTATTTATGTCGATTGCTGATTAGAAAAATAAACAGATGGATATATTTGTTACTGACCCCAATCCTTCCTTTGCTCAATGCCTGGACCACATACCTTCATCACTGTGCTATATGTTTTATGCTGCACCACTGGCATGGTTATATCCTCTTAGACCATTCCATAAATTTAGCAAAAGTTTGTGCTTAAAGTAGAACTATAGTCAACACTTTTTTTTCATTTTGGATGGAGTAAGGAAGGGTTATAGCTCCTATCAATTTATTTTTTGCCATCCCTGTCCAATTGCAGAGATTTCCCTTAATTTCCCGCCTCATAGCCAAACAGAAAGTAAGAGGAAATCTCTGCAAATTAAGGGAATCCCCCCCCCCAGGCCCTCAGAACTAGTGTCCCCACTGGAAAATTTCAGGGTGGGTCTTAAATGGGAAGGGGTGTGGCCATATTTAAATTAGGGGGTGCACGAGTTTAGTCAAACCTAGGGCAGCACAAAACCTAAATATACTACTGCTTGTGACAGTGCAAGGCCTTGCCACTGGATAAGAATAGGCAAAAATTAAACAGGGTTCTCATAGATGTGGAATGAGGAGCTCCAAAATGTCAGTTCTGAGCTGAGAACGTTGATTTTTAATTTTTCACTGGGTTTTGTTGTTCCACGATCAGGGCCTGGAGTCCAGAGGCTTAGAAGAGCTTTTGATGGGAAGAAGCCTTCAACCCAGTGTCCAGGACTCGCCAGAGATCAATAGGCTGTTTGCAGGTGCAAACTTCCATTATAAGCTAGGGCATAGCAGCAGTTCAAGGCTCCACCCTTCTCCAGGAGTCTGTGCATTGCCAGTGCAGAATGTGCTGTGAGAGAGGTAAGAGAGGTACGTGAACACAGTGATGCTGTGTAACACTCTGTGGACGCAGACCAAAGGCCTAGGCTTGAGGCTTGAGCAGTGGTGGTGGCTAAAATCATTTATTTTCATGTTTTGAAGTGAAAGTTAAAACCCCTGGGAAGGTGACTTTAGTTTAGTTTTAAATAAAAGTGGGCCACCAAGTCCTGAAACAGCATTTCTGGTGTTGACTTACTCACTGGGATGCACAACACTTGAGCCGAAACCCAAAGATATAACACCCTACACAGCAAGAGCCTTTCCCTACACTAAAGCTAACTGTCCTTGACAAGACATGTTCCTTTCCCTACCTACTTCCTCACTGTAGGGTTCTCAAACTGACACAGCATTGGCTGAGATGGCTGTCCAAATCTCAGGAGTGTCTAATCAGACTTGCTCCCTGAAAATGGCACCCGAGTTCATGGCAAAAGACGCTATGGTGCCATGCCTGATATTCCCCTAAAAGACAGAAGGGAAGTGCTTCTCTTGCAAAGCAATTTCAATTAAAGAACTAAAGACAGATGGAGGCATCTAATAGTGATAAATGAGAGCTACATGTCTGACTCTCTGCTACTCACTCTGAGATAAAAAAGGTAGAACCTGCTTGCTCCCTACTATCTCTGTGTGCAGAACCTCTGTCTCTCTCTTCAGGACTGCCTGACTTCCTTTTTTAATGAAGGGGATTACCTAGGTTTAATGAAAGCTATGACAATGTGGCTAATATATGTGGAGCGCTTTGTTGCACACTACTGCACAAGTATGCAGTGATGTGCTGCAAACAAAGGGCAGAATTGGCTGTGACAGCAACAAGTGTAAGCTGTGATCCTGAAAAAAAAAGACTCTAGCAAAATGTTCAGGAAATGTGGGTTTGTGGTTTTGAAATGTTTTTGTGCGCTCTATTTTGGCATTTCATTAAACTTTTAGGGCAATTGAATATGGTACTGCGATAAAAAGCTCACAAACTATATTATAAAACTGTTTAGCCACTGGTCAGTTTGTGGCTAGCTTTTAGGTCTGTTGTGGCTTCTACTTACACAATTCAATTTAGGCCTACTGCCATTGGATAAAAAAAAAAAAAAATTAGGTGCCACACACACAACTACCAAAGCAACCTCTTTAGCAAGTTGACATGAATCAGATTGGGGTACCACTGCTGTATTTAAGGCAAGGTAAATGTAAACGTTAAAAAAAATCATTTACACTTGGTGGCCACAGAGAAAGGCCTTTGTGAGAAATTTCTCAAAAATTGCTTTTACTGGCATTTGTCTATTCTAAAGAGTACACAGAGCTGGTGACTTAAATCCCTTGTATTGAAGACTATGAGGCTGAATCCCCAGGCCGGCCTGGAAGGAGTGCTTGGCTGGCTGAATGGCCCCTTAATCACCCCCCCTTTTTTTTCCTTTCTTCTCTTCTTCTCTTTTCTTTTCTTACTGTTCTTCTCTTGCTGCTTTTTTGTTGCTAAACGGTGTCAACCCTGCAAAATGCCATGCGAGATACAGAGACTTCCTAGATCCTGATGCTCGGAGTATTATCTTCATTTAAATGCTCACCTTTTATATACACCATGGCTTTTGTTGTGAAGACTTATTTTTTAAAATGTTTAATTTCCTACACATCAATGTTGTGGTTTCTGTATTTACCGTGTGTTATCTTTAAATAAAGTATTGAAAAAAAAAATTTAAAAAAAAACAATTACACATCTAAAATATGTGAGGTTCTTAAAAATTGTAGTGTTCCACAACACCACATGGCAGTGCCCAGATACCTATGCCCTTTTTTGACAATCGCTTAGCAAATGGTCTTGAACATGACAAGAATTTTGTATCAAAAATCACCCTCAAAATTCACCCATAGACTTCAATGGGGTTCACTGTTAAGTTTAGGGTTTGTGGATTTCAAGTAGGATTTGATGAGCCCTCAGCAAACTGAACAGGAGCTCATCAGGTGATGTCAGGGCCAGGGTGAAGAAACCTTAGCATCAGGCTAGAACATCAAGCCTCACTTTTGTAAAGTTTCAAATGTCGGAATATTAGACATGTTTGTAGGGAACTTTTTTTTAGAAAAACAGGCAGTCTCAGCTTTTGCATGGTAGATGCTTCAACACTTCCTCTTCATTTAGTAGGCTTTTTAAATTTCCACTATTTGTTAGTATGTAGGATTTTTTGTTGTTGTTGGTTTTTAACTCGATTTCACCTTTTGTATATTTCTTGGAACAGTTAGAAATGCTAATGTAAAGATATAAACATGTTTAAACTGTCCTTGCCTCTAATAACACCCATTGTTATCACAACTATGTAAAGGGTGTAGATGGAAATTTCAAATGTTATGGATTGCCAGTAAGGGATGGACTGTTTTAGAAGCAGGGTAAGGTGCAGTTTTGCACATAAGGTCAAGTTGTAGTAGTAAGTTTATTCTTGAAATAATCTTCATACAGCAAAAATGTGCTTAGTTCTGCCAAGTCCAAACAGACAATCCTCTTCCAGAAGGTTGACCTTGCATACTTGATTTATTACATTCAGTGTGTGGTATACCACACATAATTCTTTCAAGAAAAAATAAACATTCCACCTCAGATATGTAATATAAAAAAGTTGTTACTGTTGTTTTCATTTTGCACCTAAAAACAGGAACCTCTTTTCTTATTTTTACCTAGTAAAGGCTTTGGTCAGGATGTTGATCTGGCTATTGAGCAAGAGCTCTTGTTTTGTATAATCTGGAAATATGATAGCGGAATTCAACCATATCAGGAACAATCTGGTTACACTGGTGAAAACAGAGTAGTAAATCCAAAGCCCACTGATTTGCCAGGCACTCCTGCTCCACTATGGTGTAATTTCTTTTAGTGGATGTCAATTTTCTACTAAGAAAGTCTATAGGATAAAAAGTTCAGAGCAACTAGCTGGCATAAGGTTGTTTTAAGCTTCTGGAAAGGCTCTTCAGCTTTGTCCTTCCACATGATCATAACTGAGTTTTTACCCTTTTCAGGTCAGTGGGAGGTGCAGCAATTGTGGCAAAATTGGTAACAAACCTACAGTAGTACCCCACGATCCCCAGAAAAGACCTGTTTCTTTGTGACAGACTGGGGCCAAGCCTGAATATCCTCTACCTTAATCATCTGAGGTTTCACCAAACCCCTACCCACAATGTACCCCAAGTACTTGGTCTCTTCCATAGTAATGTCTTCAATAGACGATGGATATTTTGGAGGATCAACTTGAATGGTGTGAACCAGTGGCAGCCTGCCCATACAAGGAGCAGCCCCCCTTATCCATGCGCCCGGCTCCTAATCTACATGCAGGGCACCGGACACATCGATTCCAATGGGGTTTTTTTTTTAGAAGCACATGAATAGAGCCCGAGGCTCTAATTGGCTTAAAAAAAGGGTTGGCTCAGGGTACAGAGCACTGCGCCCTGAGCCCTAACAGTTATGTGACAATAGCGAATTAATATTCGCTTTTGTCCTCCTGATTCCTCCCGGCCAATCAGGAAGGGGGTCTTGAGACCGTCACCCAATTGGTCAAGGAAAGAAGTGATCCTATTGGACGCTGAGGAGGAGGAGGGAGGGAGACGCAGGATTCAGCCGCTGCCCAGAGGAAGTGCTGCCCGTGACCTTAATGATGTAAGTGCGGGGCTGGTGACCGACAGGGGGGGTGGGGGCGGCAGCCGCCATTGGTGTGAACACTACCCCAGAGGTACGGGGCAGCAATGGAAAGACACAATACAGAGACTTAAACTGTCCATACACTGATCACATTTTGTCCAATTTCTGATGAACCAGCCAATTTCAAGTACTTAGTGGAGCTGTAGGCACACGACTGCCTGACATTGTTCAATCTGAAAATCAAAGGAGCCATGGGGATAGTTCTTGTCTAAGCAATCACTGTTTGGCAGCGCCCACTGTTTTCTGATAGCCTCTGTGGAAGATTTATCTGTCTGTGCTGTATAGCGTGGATGGAGGAATCTGTCTGCTTCTTTTTTCGTTCAGCCATCATGCTGAACAAAATAACCTATTAATGTATGGCCAGATTTAGACAGCATTGTTTCAAGTATTGTCCATAGAACGCATTCGTGATTTTTCCCTATGACTTAAAGTTAGCCAGCATTTAGGATTGTTATGAACAAACGATGCACTCACCTCAAGAATTTTTTATCCACATATGGTCTATTAGTTCAACATCTATGATACAGTTGTAATAAAATAAACATTGACTATGTTTTTTTGGATTAGGAAAAGGTTTACAAAATCCTTAATATCTCATCATCTTTCTATTATATATGTGTTCATCACTTCTTGGCAGGGTTGCGTAAATCTTCTTTAGAATATTTGTAATAATGTAGGAGTAAAATGTATATTTATATTTTTTTAGAAAACCATTATCATCAGCTGAGGATCACAACTATCTAGAGGGTGGATGTGGAAACATTTTCCATACATGATGGAAGACTCAAGAGGGTGTTGATATTATAATTCCTTATAATAACCAGTGTTTATCAAAACCCCCCTTCCATTGTTTGTTCTTTTATCACAAGCATCAGTTGAGAAGAACATAAGTTCCTGTGATTGGGAGCAGTTGTGACCCATTCCTCAAACAAAAGTGCCTAAGGCTTGGTACATAGCTCCAGTCAGAGCTACTGTACTAACGATCCGACATTAGTACAGCAATCTTCCCTGCTGTTCTTTTGTGTTCTGACAGGAGGGGCGCCCCCCACCAGAACACTCCAGTCAGCTCTCTCAGCAATTGGCTGAGAGCGCTGATCAGCAGCTGGTCAGCTGCTGGTTTTCCAGCATGCTCATCTGACAGAAGCCAGCCAAACACCTGGCTTCTGTGAGACCGACTGCCTTACACACTGGCCAAATGTTAAAAATTTTTTATTGAACCGCCTATGCCATCTGACATTCGACCCGTGTGTACTAGGCTTAATGCTGTTCCCCACTAACACACACATGATACCAGGGGGCGGATCCAGAGTCTAGTCTCGGGAGGGGCACTGCCAGAAAATATATTTTTTTGGGGTATATCTATCGGGGAAATGGCTGGTGTTGGCACTTCAATCATCACGGCACCATGGTTGTTATGGTGTCAGGATGATTGAAGCGCATTATTACTATAATTACATTGTTATAAAAAATTAAATAGTTTAACTCACCATAATGCAGAATCAGTGGGAGCCCCGAGTGTGTCACTTGCCACGTCACCTGTCACCAGATGCAGATTGTCACTTGCCACGTCGCCTGCCACGTTGCGGATTGTCACTTGCCATGTCACTTACCACGTCGCCTGCCACGTTGCGGATTGTCACTTGCCATGTCACTTGCCACATCGCCTGCCACATGTTGCGGATTGTCACTTGCCACGTCACCTGTCACCAGATGCAGATTGTCATTTGCCACGTCGCCTGTCACCAGATGCAGATTGTCACTTGCCACGTCGCCTGTCACCAGATGCAGATTGTCACTTGCCACGTCGCCTGCCACGTTGCCTGCCATGTTGCGGATTGTCACTTGCCATGTCACTTGCCACGTCGCCTGCCACATGTTGTGGATTGTCACTTGCCACATCGCCTGTCACCAGATACAGATTGTCACTTGCCACATCACCTGCCACGTTGCAGATTGTCACTTGCCATGTCACTTACCACGTCGCCTGCCACGTTGCGGATTGTCACTTGCCATGTCACTTGCCACGTTGCCTGCCACATGTTGCGGATTGTCACTTGCCACGTCACCTGTCACCAGATGCAGATTGTCACTTGCCACGTCACCTGTCACCAGATGCAGATTGTCACTTGCCACGTCGCCTGTCACCAGATGCAGATTGTCACTTGCCACGTCGCCTGTCACCAGATGCAGATTGTCACTTGCCACGTCGCCTGCCACGTTGCGGATTGTCACTTGCCATGTCACTTGCCACGTCGCCTGCCACATGTTGCGGATTGTCACTTGCCACGTCGCCTGTCACCAGATGAAGATTGTCACTTGCCACCTGCTAAGGTGGTCTTTTGTGTCCCAGAGACAGGCAGCAGAGAGATGATGTAATCTCTCTGCTGCCGCAGCTGCCTGCATGGTGGGGAGAACTGCAGGGATGCAGGTTGTCATCTCTCTGCTCCCCCGCCCGCCGGCTCCCTGATTGGCCAGCAGGCAGCAGCCCACCCACAAACACATTGAGCGGCACATGTTAGCGGCAGCTCTCTCTCTCACCTATGGATCCCTCACTCACGGAGCCGCCCAGCTCCTCTTTCACTCACGGAGCTGCCCAGCGGCTCTCTCACTCAAGGAGCCGCCCAGCTCCTCTTTCACTCACGGAGCCGCCCAGCGGCTCTCTCACTCACTCACGGAGCCGCCCGGCGGCTCTCTCACTTACGGAGCCGTCCGCCGGCGGGCTCTCTCTCACACCCTGCTCTCACAGTCACCTGCATTTCTAGGAGGGGGAAATTGCCCCGTTGCCCCCCCTGGATCCGCCCCTGCATGATACTTGGTTACCTCTGTGACAAGGCTACACCTCTTTGGGAATGCATCTCTATAATTAAAGTGGACCTTTACTCCAACAAAAAGTTTGCACTATTGTAATCATTTCTCTTCTGCAAACTGCAAGTAGACAATTTTTCTTTATATTTATAGTATGTACCTTTCCTTTTAAATGTTTTGCATTCCATGCTGCAGCCTGCCTCCATTTTCACCTACCTGAGAATGACTTATCCTGTGCTCCTCATCAGGAAGCTGGTTGCAAGAGACAGGAAAAGGCAGCCAGCACTCAACTACAGTATGTCAGAGAGGATTGCAGTGCAGGACCAAGCATGTGGAGGAGGATCACGGCGACACTATATTCTTTGGGTGTGTGTATGTTACTTGTGGACAACCCATCATAGAAGGTAAAAAGGGATAAAAAGATAAATAAAAACACCTGAGGTGAAGTTCCCCTGAAGCCTAGCACACACGGGCCGAATGTCGGTCGACATCGGCCGGTTTCTATTGAACCGGCTGATGTCGCCCGACATTCGGCCCGTGTGTACTGTAGTCAGCCCGACAAAAAAAATGTCTGCCAATTGGCTCCCAACCAGCGCTTTTAGCGCTCAGTTGCTGAGAGAGCTGACAACTGTGTTCTGGGGAGCTGTCTTCCTGTCAGACCACAATAGAACAGCAGGAGAGATCGCTGTACTAACAATGCATAGTTATGTAGCACCCTCTAGGTAGGTATGTAAATAGTTTTTTTTGGCAGAGTAGGTAAATTTAGGCAGGCCTAGCTGGTAGGCCTGTTTATTTTGATCTGGGTTGGGAGTGACTCAGTGTAGAGCTGGTGACTCACAAGCAGCATCATCAAGACCTCCCACTTCTTTCCAGAATGTTCTGGTGCTTTCTGGAAGGAGAGCTGGAGAGGGGAGGTGGAGCTGTTTGGGGTGTTCTGAAGAGCCCTGACCAATCCCCAACTTGGATTGGCAGGGGGCAGGCCTCCTTAAATACCTGGGGTCAGCCCAGCTGGGGAGGAGTTGTTCAAGTGGAAGCTGGAGATGGAGTGCTAGGCTGTCGTGGCCTTTATGGGAACTCCCCATTTGGGGGGGTGACTTTGGGCCTGGGCACGGGTGCGCATGTGACTTTCTAAAAACACATGGAGGTGTCCTGGACAGGAGGCATGGGGGCAAGGAGAGAAGACAGAGGGAGAGAGCACTGCTGGGCAAGTCTCCAGGGAGAAACAACAGGTCGCATCCAGGAGGCCTGGTGAGTGACACACAGTCAGAAGAGGACTGAGGAGGCATGCCTGAGAGGACTGGAAGAGTGCAGTCTAGAGTGGGTGCATAGCCAGTGCAGTGAACTGTGGAAAGAGGCAGCTGCAGCCAGGAGGGCTGGCAGGGTCTGAAGAGGTGGTACTGGGATCAGTAATCACATAGACGGCTAGCGCTGGGACTATCTACCATTTTTTTGCTGCACCAAAGGGGCCCGCGGTCCCTGCCTGCAAAAAGCATTCACCTTAGGCGTGGTGGAGTCAGTGCCAGGCCTACAAATCAGTGCTAGTTGGTCTGAGAAGTGCAAGCAAGTGATGTGCTGGAGAGAAGAGAGGAGGTGTATATACTGAGGTGTATATACATTGAGTCCTGTGTAAATTACGTTTCAATTAAGTGGGCATTCCATACTCCCTTACTCCATCCAAGTTTAATACCCCTCAATAAAAATACAAAAACAAGGACTGTTTCATGTCTCTGGATGCTTGAAATCGTGTGCCTGGTTGGGCAGGGTGACAGACGGGCGACAACACTCAGCAGTCCCTACGGTGGTACCGCTACAGTTAGTACAACGGCTCCTACTGAGCTGTCAGGTTTTTTTTCATTCAGCCCTGCTGGGTTGAATGAAAAAAGACTACTAGTGTGTACTAGGCGGCTGTTACACACAGTGTGGCCGGTATCGGCTAGTTCAACAGAAACCAGCTGACATTTGACCAGTGTGTACAGCAGCCTGTCCAAGAGAAGCTGACCTAATGCCCGGCTTCTGTTGAACAGGCATCCTGGAAAACAAGCAGTCGATCGGCATCCAATCAGCACTGTAAGCCCATGGCTGCGAGTGCTGATCAGTGTGTGCTGGCGGGGGGGGATGATGGGAGAGGTTGAGCCCCCCTGTCAGAAAATAATAGCTTAGTGGGGATATCGCTGTACTAACATTGCGAGCTTCTCCGGAGCTCCTCAGATTTTTTCCATTTGGGCTGCTGGGTTGAACGGGGAAAAAAAACAGTGTATGCCAGGCTTAAGGGCTTTTCATACTAGACCATTGAATAAATGCATCAAAATCATATGTGTTTATGCTGCGTTTTTGAGATGTGTCTCACGCATTTTCTGAGTGCCTTTTGCCCAGCACCTGTAAAAATTGGATATGTCACTCAAAAAATGCTCCAAAAATGCAATGCAGGTGTGATTTTGCTGCATCTTTGGTGCATTTTCTATTCATTTCACTGGGGACCTGTATCTTCGGTGTGGTTTTCAATACAGCTCCAAAGATGCTGTAAGAAGGCATTTTCAAGACGCACTGCATAGGATTTAAAGAGAAACATGTTTTCCTGTGTTTTTTTAGCAAGGTAAAAACGGAGCAAAATTGTTTAAGTGTGAAAGGGCCCTGAAGGAAAACCAGGAATGAAAGCATGAAGGTTTAAAATACAGCATACAAAGAAAGTGTGTCCAACCAGAAAGGTTTACAACCATTATTACTGGATTACGGCTGGAAGCCATCTTATTCGTTCCCATCTTGAAATGTTCACCAATACTCCTTAAATAGTATAGTTACTTGTAAAGATGCTCAGAGTCATTAGATGACAGCTGAGAAGATCTATTGCAGAATGATTGTTGTATAAACATGCATGCTTGCATTAGCTCAGAGTACATGTTAATGTGCAGACACCCCTATCAATTGCATTATCTTAGAACAATGGTTGTCATCTGTGAAAATGCAACCTGGCTCATTGTTTCTTCTCCTGAATATGTACAGCCTAGGGCTGTCTGCAGAGACAGCTAATGCCTATACACATACAAATGCCATCAATTGTCATAGAAATTGCCTGAATACAGCAATAGTCAATTTAAGTCTACAGACCAGACATGTCTATTCTGAGTTTAATGTAACAACCCTTTTTTAATCCAAATAATTTGGTCAATTGTGCTCATTAGCTGAACTAAGCACTTTTTTTGTATGGTTTATTGCATTACGCCATCCGTGTGCATCTCCTTTTGCTAGTTATAAACAGATCTAATTGGCTGCCGTTTCTATTTTTTAAACTTTGTCATAGGCACTAGAGATGCAGTAAAGTGGGTGATACAAAATGTATGTACACTTTACCTTTTACCTCCATTCTTTACTCTGTGGCTCTGGTAGTGAGTACAACAAAGTGTCTGTTTACAAAGTTACAATGTTGTGATTTGATCATTGGAGGATACTAAGGGTCCTTTCACGGAGTTCTGCTTGGCGGACTCCACTTTGCTCAGTGGAGGATTGTTCTGCTGATCCCCACTGAGCCGGCGGATGACAGGTCTGTCTCTGCTCACTGTGCAGAGCGAAGGCCAACAGAGCCCTGCCCTCCCCTATCGGGAAATTGGATAAGCGGTCCGTTTTCACCCGATTTTATCCTATCCTCAAGACGGCTGGAAAATAGGGACACCTTCCGTCTGGATTTGGCAGACAGGATCAGATCAGCTAGCGGTGGTGTCAGCGGACATGTCACCGCTGAAATCTGCCGCTCCATAGGGGTGAATGGAGGCTCCAATCAGGTCCATCTGAAAAACTGACAGGCGGACCTGATCGAACAGCCCATGTGAAAGGACCTTAAAGCTGGCCGTACACAAATAAATTCTTCCATCCACACTGAACAGCATGGATCAATAAATCTTCCCTGACAGCTATTGTATTTCGACACCTGCAGCAGTCAGAATACCTAAACAGTGCCTGCATCTGATTGGATGCGGAGGCTGTTTGTTTCTGAAAATGTAGGGCTCCTTCAAGAAAAATCAACTCACAATAAGGCTTGCCATACAAGTTAAGATTTCTCTTTTTCCACCCTATGGGTTGAATGAGAGAAATCAATAGATTCCTCTAGCCATGCAAAACAACATGGATGGAGGATTCTCCCTTGCTGACTCTTGTATTCTGCTCCTGCAGCTGTAAGAATACCCGAACAGTGATTGGGTCTGATTGGCTGCAGTCACTTGTGCAGTCGAGAATTTTTAAGCCTGGCTTCCTCAATTTACAGAACGAAGTTTGTTGAACTGGGTGGGAATGACAGAGGCACTCATGACTCAAATTTTGACTGATTCACAGGAATGAGCCAAAATTCGATCCTTGCGTTACCAGCATAAGGAAATCCTTTCTACTGCCTGCAGCTGACTGATAGCATCTCAGTCTAGGCAAAGATTTCCCAATAGGGGAGAGCAGGACTCTGTTGGCCTCCACTCTGCACAGTGAGGGGAGAGGGACCTCTCATCCGCCTGTTCAGCAGGGATCAGCAGAGCGATCCTCCGCTGAGCAAAGCGAAGTCCGCCGAGCGGACCGCCCACGTAAAAAAACTCTTATGCCGCGTACACACGGTCGGACTTTTCGTCTACAAAAGTCCAACGGACGCCGACGGACTAAAGCTGGCTGGTAATCCGATCGTGTGTGGGCTTCTCCGGACTTTCAGCAGACTTTTTCAGCCTCAAATCCGACGGACTTTAGATTTGAAACATGCTTCAAATCTTTACGTCGTAACTACGACGGACCCCGAAATCCGCTCGTCTGTGTGCTAGTCCGACGGACAAAAACCCATGCTAGGGCAGCTATTGGCTACTGGCTATGAACTTCCTTATTTTAGTCCGGTGTACGTCATCACGTACGAATCCGTCGGACTTTTGTGTGGTCGTGTGTAGGCAAGTCCGTTCGTTAGAAAGTCTGCTGCAAGTCCGCTGAAAGTCCGCCGGAAGTCTGTCGGACAGGCTGTCGGACTTTTGTAGACGAAAAGTCCGACCGTGTGTACGCGGCATTAGTATCCTCCAAAGATCAAATCACAACACTGTAATTTTGTAGACAGACACTTTGTTGTACTCACTACCAGAGCCAGTAAAGAATGGAGGTAAAAGGTACAGTGTACATACATTTTGCATCGGCCTCTTACTTTACTACATCTCTGGTGCCTATGACAAAGTTGAAAAAATAGAAAAGGCAGCCAATCACTTGACTGTAGCTCAAGGTCAGCTTTTTAAAAATAAAAGGTAGAGCTCTTCTGAAAATATACAGTATATTGTGACATTTCAGAAATGCATTTATGCAAACTTTTAAAGTTACTGAAAAGTCCACTTTTAGAAAGATTTATGAGCTAGGTAAAATGTCAGGGTTTGGGTGGGTGACATAACAGGATTAGGGAATGGTTAGAAGCTATTCAGATCCTTATCGTGTGTTTGATTTTCACAAGTTTCAACACTGAAACTTAAAGTGGATGTAAACCCTCACATATACCCAGTGAAGTGAACAGCCTCAGATCATACACAGAGATGAAACAAATCTCCCTACATACGTTTTACATGTACAGTATATCTGCTGTCTTCATCTTTATATACTCTTTAGAAAATTCACATCGTGTTAGGAGATTTCCTGTTCAGCACTGAGTGTGAAGTCTGGGCACACAGCCAAAACAGCTGATTGGAGAAAAGGCTCACACCCCCTCTCCTCATAGACAGAGACATTTTATGAATAGTTTAGCTGTATGCTAATCTACTTATAGCAACCTCCCCGACACAAATTTCTGCCTGCTTTTATTTCAGTTGACAGAGAACTTGTCAGAAGTTATCATGCTGATAACAGAAGAACAGAGCATGAGAAAGCCACAGGACTTAGTGGTTTGAAGAGAGATAAGAAAACACTGCAGATATATGTGCTCAGATCAAATTGTATGAATTGGGTTAACATCCACTTTAAGCCTAGTACACATGGGCCGAATGTTGGGTGACATTGGCCAGTTCAATAAAAAACAGCCGACATTCGGCCGCTGGGTTGAAGGAAAAAGTGCTAGTGGTGTGTACCAAACTTAAGGCATAGATAAAAAAAATTTCTTTCCTTCTACCATGTTCCACCACCAGTTCCACGTTCCACCTAGCGATGAGCCGAACACCCTCCAATTCGGTTCACACCAGAACCTGCGAACATACCGAAAGTTTGCGTGAACTTTAGAACCCCATTAAAGTCTATGGGACTCTTTTCTTGTGAAAAAAAAAGTCTATGGGACTCGAACGTTCAAAATCAAAAGTGCTAATTTTAAAGGCTAATATTCAAGTTATTGTCCTAAAAAGGGTTTGGGGACCCGGGTCCTGCCCCAGGGGACATGTATCAATGCAAAAAAAGTTTTAAAAATGGCCGTTTTTTCAGGAGCAATGATTTTAATGATGCTTAAAGTGAAAAAAAAGTGAAATATTCCTTTAAATATCGTACATGGGGGGTGTCTATAGTATTCCTGTAAAGTGCCACGTGTTTCCTGTGCTTAGAACAGTCCCTGCACAAAATTACATTTTTAAAGGAATAAAAGTCATTTAAAACTGCTTGCGGCTTTAATGTAATGTCAGGTCAATATGGATGAAAATCAGTGAGACAAGCGGCATGGCTATCCCCCCCCCCCCCCCCCGTCCATTACCAGGGTCTTGTATGGATATTAAGGGGAACCCCGCTTCCAAATTAAAAAAAGGAAAGGCGTGGGGCCCCCAGGCCCTATATACTCTGAACAGCAGTATACAGGCGGTGCAAACAAGACAGGGACTGCAGGTTTGTTGTTAAGTGGAATCTGTTTGTAATTTTGAACTGGTACATTTTTAAAGTGTAGCTCCAGCCAAAAAATCTATTTTTAAGCTTTTTGGAAAACATAGGGAAGGGTTATTACCCCTGTAACATTTGTTTTGCTGTCTGTGCACCTCTTCAGAAGATTTCACCTCACTTTCTGTCCCAATGACAAATGTTTTTTGAAAGTTTGGGGTTTTTAGTGAAACAAGGATTGGTGATAAAGCATCAGTGAAGAGGAGACACGTTTTTCCCATATTAACTCTTATGCCCCGTACACACGGTCGGACTTTGTTCGGACATTCCGACAACAAAATGCTAGGATTTTTTCCGACGGATGTTGGCTCAAACTTGTTTTGCCTACACACGGTCGCACAAAGTTGTCGGAATTTCCGATCGCCAAGAACGCGGTGACGTACACCACGTACGACGAGACTAGAAAAGGCCGGTTCAGAACCAAGCGCGGCACCCTTTGGGCTCCTTTTGCTAATCTCGTGTTAGTAAAAGTTTGGTGAGAGACGATTCGCGCTTTTTCAGACTCATGGCTTTCAGATCGTTTTCTGCCGTTCAGTTTGTGCTTGTGGGTTTGTATCTGCTCTTCAGTGCGTGCAGTCAGTTCGTATCGGAGTTTTCTGTGTGATCTTGCCTGCTCGTTGCTGTTTTTCAGGTCGCTTCACAGGCCTTGCTGTTCTTCAGTGCGTTCTGTTACTTCGTTCTGAGCAGCCGACCGTTTTCTAGCCATGTTTTGTATGCGTACTCCTCGTAGAGTTCGTGCTGTGCGGGGGCTTGGTGTTGGGGTCCTGACCTTGACACAAGTCCAGTCCATGAACAGGGTGGGGAGGAGTTCATGGACCAAGAATTGGTTGCTTCAGCAAGACCAGTTCTGTCATATGCCTTTGCTCCGTGAGATCCGTGAGAATAATCCTGATGATTTCAGGAACTTTCTCAGGATGACGGACCCCGTGTTTCACCGTTTGTTGGCTTCGCTGACCCCCTATATTAGCAGGCAGGATACCTGCATGAGGCAAGCCATCACTCCAGAGCAGAGGTTGGTCGCTACCTTGCGGTATTTGGCCACAGGGAGAAGCCTGCAGGACTTGAAGTTCTCGACAGGCATCTCCCCCCAGGCTCTGGAGATCATTATCCCAGCGACCTGTTCTGCCATCATACAGGTCCTGCAGAAGGAGTATATGAAGGTAAGATTTTTATCCTTTTATATCACATTTTATTGTATTGAATGTTTGATAATATATTGTATTTCTTCCCTCATTCCCTAATTACCATGATTGTAATATGCTGTGAATGTCCCCTTTGTTCTCATGCATGCTGGATTTTTAGGTAATTATTATTTTATGTCCTTCATACATATTTGCCCTTCACTAACCTGCCCAGCATGGTCTTTCCTGGCCCTATATTCACCTCATGTAGTCACTTAACAATGTATTTTATCAGCTCCATAGTAGTGCTTTACCCCAAACACCCCCTAAAATGTTTGGAAATGTTATTTTTGATTTAAATTCAGGCAGAGTGCCAGAGGCTTTTTTTTGTGGTGTCCCCAAATTTTTTTTAACCCTCCCCCCCCAACTGCTAAGTCAGCTGATCCCAATTCTCTATCCTCAATCATCTATCTGCTGACTTTGCCAAACCCATACACACTATACCCATCTCTTTACTGGTCAGATTTATGGATGAATTCCCCAAAGCATGTAGTGCAAGGGCCTGCCTGTATACTTTACAATGGTACTGTTTAAAGTTTTTGTATCCTATTATTATCTTGATAGGTAATAGCAGAATGTTCAAATGCCCTCAAATGTGTACAGTGTGTATTTATATCTTTGTATTATGACACTTCTTACCTGTCCAGTGGTCTGCCAATAGTGTAACTAAGGAGGGGCTGTTCCAAGTAATACCCTGTATTTAGGCATTCATCTCTCAATGAAGTGAAGAGGGTTACCTGTCCAAGAGTTCCCCCCCCCTATAATGTTGGAAATGGCCCATGAGAGGGGGGGAGGGGGAATATGATAGGTGTACCTTATACTTTGGCCTTGTTAAATTCCCCTTAGTAAATGCTATCTGGAGGTTGCCCCATAATGTTTGTGTCTAATCTGCTTGCCATGTTTCTGTGAAAAAATAGTAATGTTTATTGTTTTTTCCTCAACAGTTTCCTTCAACGCCACAGGAATGGCAGACTGTGGCCTCCCACTTTGCCCAGCGGTGGGACTTTCCTAACTGCGGAGGGGCAATTGATGGGAAACACGTCCACATCGTCCCACCACCCAACTCGGGGTCGTACTATTATAATTACAAGGGGTTTAATAGTATAGTGATGTTGGCGGTGGTGTCGGCTAATTACGACTTCTTGTATGTGGACGTGGGGAAGAATGGCCGGATGTCCGATGGTGGAGTGATCGCCCAGGCGGAGTTCTACAGGCATCTCCAGAATGGCAGCTTGGACTTGCCACCTCCAGAGGACAATGTTGAAGGTCTACCATTTGTGTTTGTTGCTGATGAAGCATTTGCACTGGGGGACCACCTGATGCGGCCATTCCCGATGAGGACCCTCACCCCGGAACAGAGGGTTTTTAATTACCGGCTGGCCAGAGCCCGAAGAGTGGTGGAGAACACATTTGGAATCCTGGCCAGCCGGTTCCGATTATTTCTGACACCCATCCATATGGCGGAGTATAAACTGAACCATATAATACTTGCCTGCTGTGTTCTCCATAATTTTTTAAGAAAACATTCAGCCAACTATGCTGGCTCAGTTGGGCCTGAGGCCGGAATCCCTAATCCATCAACACTGACGGCGCTTGAAAGTGGCCGTCCTGGCTTGCCCTCCCTGAATGCCCGTGATGTCCGGTTACGCTACCTGGAGTTCTTTGCGGGTAGGGGGGCTATCAATATGCCAGACAATCTGTGACACCTTTTTCAAATAAAAAACAACCAAAAGAAATTCTTTGTGGACATTTACTGCTTGTGTTTGTTTTAGCTGACCCTGACAGAAATGTGTTGAGTGCAGAAAATGTCGTGATTGGGTAACCTTATAAAAAACAGTGTTGGCTGGTACTTCCTAAATGCAAAAACACATTTCACTACAAGTGCACTTGCAACTGCACTGAACCTGCACTTGTAGTGCAAAGAGGATTTGCCCTTAGGAAATAACCCCCATTTTTGCATAAAACAGCAATTACATCACCCCAAAAGTGTTGTAGTGTTGAGACAATAATCCACATATTCTTGAGTAAGGCACTTTTTTATACCTGCACAATCACATGTGCATTTCCCAAAGGTTTTTAAAACAAACCAACATGTTTGTTGTATAACAATGTTTGCAGTAGCATTATGAAAAATCAAAATATCCATTTCAGATAAAACAGGCCTGTGTAAAACCAACAAGAAAGCCAAAAAACTTGAACTTACAAAGTTCACATATGGTAAAACCTGAAGGCTATATCAGACATGAGTATTTATGAACTGTGTTTGATATAGCGTTCAGATGGGGGGAAATCACCCCTGGAAAAGCCAAATTTGGAAGATGCACACCAATTTACGAATGTCAACATGTGCTATCTGCCATCAGGGGGGATCAAGGTAAGTGTTTTGGGGGAGCAAGCCCTTCCTCAACGCTACTTTATAATTGAGGAAGGGGTTGCACCCCCAAAACGCGTCCCGTGATATCCCGTGATGGCAGATAGCACATGTTGGCACACTGTGTGCATCCTCCAAATTTGGCTTTTCTAAACATTTAAAAAATTTTGGTACGATAAAACAGGTGATTTTGTGGGGTTTAAATTCGCCCCAAAACATCAATGATGTTATTATTTTTTTTAATAACATCACTGATTTGTTGCTGGATGTTTTGCAATTGGAGATTACACCCCATGATCTCCCCGATCAGTATCTGGGCACTTTCAGATGTAAAGCGTTCTGGATTACGATCACCTAAAAAGAGATAAAGAACAAAAAAAAAGGTCTCAAAAATCTGCCACCATCCATCTCTTTTACCTGAGCCTGTGGTCGCAGACACTCACCTGTTGTGGTGCCAATCTCCACCACGTCTTCTTCTTCCTCCTGCTCTTCTTCTTGTGTTGGTATTTCCCCTTCTTCCAGAGGGGGGGGGTCTCTGGTCTCCTGGGATGAGGGGTGTCCGAGTCTTTTCTCCCCTATGTAAAACAAAAATGGTATACTTAGCACACAGATATTTGATGGCAGAACTAGAAATAGGAAACATTGCTCGGAAGTGGGGTACAATTGTCTATTTTAGCAGAGTTCCAAGATGTATATTTTTTATTGCCCTTTGTCAAGCTGCAATACTTAACCTGTTTGGTACAAGCTTCACAGATGGAGACCCCCCTATAGTATACACTGGAGCACCTGTGTGGCCCCCCCTAATAAAAATGGTGTTCTTGTGTCCCACACTAGTGCTCCAGTGTCCAGATGTGAAAACAGCTGCTCAGTGTCCTCTCCTTACACACAATCTAGTTTGCATTTCATTCTAGTAACAAACCCATCTACACAAACAAATATTTGGCATCCAAGTAGGCCTCAAAAATGTGTGAAAATGCATATGGCCTAAACAATGGTGTTCTAGAGGCCGAAAGAAAAATGTTTGATACGAACGAATAATGTGCCCATGAACATTAAAGTTGACCTTTTGAAACGTTACAACTAATAAAAGCATATGGAGCAGAACGAACGTAATAAAGACAGAAAGAATAGGAACACAGCACAACTACTTACTTTTTTGCAGCACTCTCCGGATCTTTCGGTACTGCTCTGGCTCTCTCAACTTGAGGTCCGACCACCGCTTCCTGAGCTGATCTTTAGACCTTCGTACCCCGAAATTCCGCTCTAGACTCCTGACCACTTTCGCCATGATCTTGGCCTTTCAGATGTTCGGGTTGGGGTAAGGCCCATATTTTCCGTCATAGTCAGACTTCCTCATGATGTCGACCATCTCCAACATCTCCCCAAACGACATATTTGTGGCCTTAAAACATCTCCTTCTGGATCGGGACGTGCCTGGATCCGGGCTTTCCTCCTCGTTGCTACAATTAGCCCGCACCTGCTGTATGTCCACCATCATGCTCTTCCCCCACTGCGCCGAACGAAAAGGGGCGGGGAATACACTAGAAAGAACGTCAGGGGCGGGCGGAGTTACACGCATGCGCAGTGTATATAAAGCATAACACGCGTGCGTATTACGTTTGATCTGTGAGCGGAGGAAGGAGCATTGGACGCGGCGATCGTAAGAACGAAGGTAAGAGACAAACTTGTGCCTATACTGCTTCTAGATTGAGGCCTATGTTGTAACAAGATTAGGAGAGTTTTGTGTGACATTAGGCTTTGTCTTGTGTTGTGTCTTGCAGTGAACATGGATATGGTACTGAAAGATAAGGACTTCATTTCAGTCTTCATAGAGATGCTAAGGGAGCTGCCCTGTCTGTGGGAGATTACCCACCCCCATTACAAGAACCAAGCAAAGAGGAAGGCAGCACTGGAGCAATTGTGTGAAATTGTGAAGCAGGTGATCCCCACGGCAGACATCACTTATTTAAAGATTTTCATTGGTGGCCTGAGGAGCACATATCTGAGGGAGCGCAATAAAGTCCTGGATTCACAGAGATCCGGAGCAGCAGGTGACATCTATGTCCCCAGGATGTTGTACTACGACAGGCTGCACTTTCTGGCAGGCCAGACTGAACCCAGGCCATCCCTCTCCAGTCTTCCTTCCACGCTTCCTTCCCCCCCGGCTGAGGCTTCTGACGCCCAACCTGGGCCTTCCAGGCCACATGTGGAGGAGCCCAGATTGAGCCAGGTATAGCATTCCTCTAAATATTTCTGCTTGTCCAATCAATGATGTGAACTATATGTTAGTTGGGAGTACTAATTAAGGATTGTGATTGATGATGCAAAACATTACAACTATGTCCCTTTTTCATACACAGGGAAGTCTCAGCCAGGAGGTGTGCCCGGGCCGAGCCGGCTGGCTGATATCAAGGTCCCTCCACCCCCCCTGGAAACATAAAGTGGCAGTAGGAGGAGTGCCCTAGAGGAGGCGGCTATCAGATTCTTTTGGAGGGCTACAGAGGTCCTGGGAGCACCACACACCAGGCAGGAGAACATTGCTGCCTTCATTGCATATAAAATGCAGAGGATGGAGGAGGGCCAAAAAGCCATGTGTGAGGCCCTCATATCTGAGGCTCTGGCGAAAGGTATGAGGGGCCAAATTACACCTCACACACAGCTTTGGGATGGTCCTCCTCCTCCTCCTCCTGCAGGTCCTACTCCTCCTCCAGGTCCTACTCCTCCTCCTGCCACATCTCCAACTGCACAGCCACAGCCCGGAAGGAAGTGTGAAAGGAAGACCAGACAGTGAGGACCCTGGATCCAGTCTGGTGGGCCAAAAAATGCAGCCTTTTGTGGTACCACAGCCTGCGGACACAGATGTCATCTGCTGCTATCCAAGTCTCTATGAATCCCGGACCAGACTGCCCTCCCTTACATATGGACTCCTCAGGCCACCAATTTTGATGTTGAAGAATTGATGTCTGCCGTGGGGGGTCCCAGGCTTCGCTAATTTCTCTTGTTGATCGAGTGTTGCCTTCCTCTTTGTTTGGTTCTGATCCCTTAATAAAGGATTTTTGTTTGGAATTATACTCTCCTATGTGTTTTACTTCAAAAAGGACAGTTTGTTTGTGAGGATTCAGGTACATTTCAAATATACAATGTGAAATGAACAAGGGACACCAACAACAAACAATCTCCTTGAGATTAAATAATAAAAGATATCAATGGTGTTGGGGTAACTTGACACACAAAACACACCCAAAAATATTCTGGAGTAAAAATAAAAATAACATTGAACAAAGATCAGCCTTGGAAAAAATCCAAACATTAAATAAAAAAAAGGCTTAAAATCCAAAATAAAAAAAAAATAAAAAATATAAAACTGTCAGATGTGACAACTAATAACAATATATTCAGGGAATCCCACTAAAACAACACAAATAAAAGTTTGTGAGAAGTGTGTGTGAATACGAGCAGCAAAACGACTTAATTCTTGTCACATTATAAAGAAGAAGAGAGTGCGCTGTATTAAACCATTTTTAACATTGCAGCTTGACGAAAGTTCTGTATCCATTGCGAACGCTAAGTTTACCAGAATGAGCTGTCCCGTGTTGGAATTTCTTCTGAGCATGCGTGGCACTTTGTGCGTCGGAACAGGCCACACACGGTCGGAATTGACGCGATCGAATTTTGTTGTCGGAAAATTTTATCTCCTGCTGTCCAACTTTGTGTGTCGGAAAATCCGATGGAAAATGTCCGATGGCGCCCACACACGGTCGGAATTTCCGACAACACGCTCCGATCGGACATTATCCATCGGAAAATCCGACCGTGTGTACGGGGCATTACAGGAGAGAATTTCCCTTCCTAGGGGTATATTTCATCTCACTTCCTGTTGTCTCCTTCCGTTTGCAAGTAGGAGTCGTTTGTAAGTTGGATGTTGGAAAGTAGGGGCCTGCCCTATATACTCTGCAGAAATTGGGGCCTTAGGTGTTGGTGTTGCCACAACACTGTAAGCCCTCACAGTTACTCTTGGTGGGCGCAGGAATGGGCCCTGCTGTGAAATATTAGATCAATAATTGTAATTACATGCCATTGTTGAACAGTGGTAGAAAAATTGGGCCTTTGGTGGTGGTGGTGGTGCTGGTGCTACAACACTGTAAGTCCTCACAGTTACTCTTGGTGGGCGCAGGAACGGCCCTGTTGTGAAATATTAAATCAATAATTGTAATTACATGCCATTGTTAAACAGTGGTAGAAAAATTGGGCCTTTGGTGGTGGTGCTGGTGCCACAACACTGTAATGCCCCGTACACACGGTCGGATTTTCCGACGGAAAATGTGTGATAGGACCTTGTTGTCGGAAATTCCGACCGTGTGTGGGCTCCATCACACATTTTCCATCAGATTTTCTGACACACAAAGTTTGAGAGCAGGATATAAAATTTTCCGACAACAAAATCCGTTGTCGGAAATTCCGATCGTGTGTACACAAATCCGACGGACAAAGTGCCACGCATGCTCAGAATAAATAAAGAGATGAAAGCTATTGGCCACTGCCCCGTTTATAGTCCTGACGTACGTGTTTTACGTCACCGTGTTTAGAACGATCGGATTTTCCGACAACTTTGTGTGACCGTGTGTATGCAAGACAAGTTTGAGCCAACATCCGTTGGAAAAAATCCTAGGATTTTGTTGTCAGAATGTCCGAACAAAGTCCGACCATGTGTACGGGGCATAAGTCCTAAGAGTTACTCTTGGTGGGTGCTGGAACGGGCCGTGCTGTTTAATATTATATCAAGAATTGTAATTACATGCACCTGTTGAACAGGGGCAGAAAAATTGGGCCTTTAGTGGTGGTGGTGGTGGTGTTGCCACAAAACTGTAAGCCCTCACAATTACTCTTGGTGGGCGCAGGAATGGGCCCTGCTGTGAAATATTAGATCAAGAATTGTAATTAACAGGGGCAGAAGAATTGGGTCTTAGGCACTGGTGCCACAACACTGCAACCCCTCACAGATGCTATAGTTGGAGCGCTGGAATGAGCCCTGTTGCAAAGTATTGCATCAAAAATTGTAATTATACGCCCCTGTTAAACAGGGGCTGAAAATGTGGGCCTTGGGCACTGGTGCTGGTGCCACAACACTGCAACCCCTCACAGATACTCTAGTTGGAGCGCAGGAATGAGCCCTGCTGCAAAGTATTGCATCAAAAATTTTAATTACACGCCCCTGTTAAACAGGGGCTGAAAAATTGGGCCTTGGCCACTGGTGGCGGTGCCCAGAACCAAAAATGTTCTTACAAGCTATCAGCATGAAAATTGAGGAGGAAGAGGATTGTCAATCAGCATAACAGGATAGTCACTCAGCATCAGCATAGGCAGTCTTGAAGGGATATCACATTAAAAAAAAAAATCAATCGATTACATCAGCATCAGGTGCTTAGTAGCTGGTGATCCAAGACTGATTCATTTTTATGAAGGTCAGCTGATCGACCGATTCAGTGGACAGGGGCACCCTGTGATCGGTTACAAAGCCTCCAGCAGCACTGAACGTGTGTTCCGAAAGAACGCTGGATGCAGGATAGGCCAGTAGCTCAATTGCATACTGTGCAAGCTCTGGCCAGTGATCCATCCTCAAGACCCAGTAACTCAGAGGATTTTCGATAGGAAAGGTGTCAAAGTCTGATGGCTGGCGATGGTTGCTGGAACTGATCAGACCTTGGGGCTGCGGACAAAAAAATTGTCTGAACGCATTGGTCAGATGGCCACCTTCTCCTCCGCTCCTTCTGTGACTGACCGAAGCCTCAGCAACACGTTGTCCAGGAGGACCAGGAAATTGTAACCTCCCAGGCTCCAAACGCGTTGCACAAACCTTTCTGCAAGGCCTCCCGAAGATGTTTCATCCTCTGCTCCCTCTGCGATGGCAAGATAAGGTCCGCAACCTTACCCTTGTAACGTGGATTAAGGAGGGTTGCCAGCCAGTAATCATCCCCCCTTGATACCACGAATACGAGGATCCTTCCGCAGGCTTTGCAGGATCAGGGAGGCCATGCAGCGTAGGTTTGCTGAGGCATTCGGTCCAGAGTCCTCTGGGTCACTAAGGATGACATGATCCACAGCCACCTCCTCCCAGCCACGTACAAGTCCATGGGTTTCTTCGGACTGTAAATGATCCCTTGAAGACTGCTGCTGATGCTGAGTGCCAGGCTCCACCTCCATGCGGACACAATCCTCCTCCTCCTCCTCTTCCTGTGTGATCGGCGGGCACGCAGGAACTCTGTTTGGATAAAGGGGGCCTTGAGAGGTAAGGAAGTCCTCCTCTTCCTCCCTCTGTTCTGCCTCAAGTGCCCTGTCCATTATTACATGCAGCGTGTGCTCCAACAGGTAGACAAGAGGGACAGTGTCACTGATGCATGCACTGTCACTGCTCACCATCCTCGTGGCCTCCTCAAATGGTGACAGGACAGTGCATGCATCCCTGATCATAGCCCACTGGCATGGGGAAAAAACCAAGGTCCCCTGACCCTTTCCTGGTGCCATAGTCACATAGGTACTCATTAATGGCCCTCTGCTGCGTGTGCAGCCACTGCAGCATGGCCAACATTGAGTTCCACCTGGTGGGCATGTCACAGATTAGGTCGTTCTTGGGCAGGTTAAATTCCTTTTGGAGGTCAGCCAGCCGAGCACTGGCATTATATGACCTGCAGAAATTACCACAGACTTTCCTGGCCTTCCTCAGGACATCCTGTAAGCCCGGGTACCTGCCCAAGAACCGCTGCACCACCAAGTTAAGGACGTGAGCCAAACAGGGCACATGGGTCAGTTGTCCCTGTCAGAGGGCGGAGAGGAGGTTGGTGCCATTGTCGTAAACCACCATACCTGGCTTAAGCTGAAGTGGCGTCAACCACTTTTAAACCTGCCCCTGCAGAGCTGACAGAATCTCTGCCCCAGTGTGGCTCCTGTCCCCCAAGCACACCAGCTCAAGCACCGCATGGCATCTTTTTGACTGCGTGCTTGCGTAGCCCCTTGAACGCCTATGGAGCACCGCTGGTTCCGAAGACAAATCAGCACAGGAAGAGGCCATGGAGGAATAAGAAGAGGAGGGGGTGGAGGAGAGAGGTGTGGCAGAATTACCACTAGTAGAATTTTGGAGGCGTGGTGGCTGAACAACCTCCAACACTACTGCACCCTGTCCTGCATCCTTCCCAGCTGCCAGAAGAGTCACCCAGTGTGCGGTGAAAGATAGGTAACATCCCTGTCCATGCCTGCTGGACCATGAGTCAGCGGTAATATGCACCTTACCGCTGACCGCCCTTTCCAGCAAGGCCAAGACATTGCCCTCCACATGCCGGTAGAGAGTTGGAATCACCTTCCGTGAGAAAAAGTGGTATTTGGGAACCTGCCACTGAGGAACCGCACATTTCACAAACTCATGGAAGGGGGCAGATTCTACCAACTGAAAAGGCAGCAGTTGAAGTGCTAGCAATTTAGCCAAGCTAGCATTCAACCGCTGGGCATGTGGATGGCTGGGAGCGAACTTCTTTCGGCGGTGCAGCGGCTGGGGCAGGGAAATTTGCTTGGTACAATCTGATGTTGGTGTACCGATAGCAGATTGCCCGCAAGTACTTGGCTGTGACACACCTAATTCTACACCTTCATTGCTCTCAGTACAGGTTTCAGAGAGGACTGAAGGTATAGTGGGGTTGGAGATCTCAGCTGACGAGGAGCAAGGAGAGGTCCGCTTTGTTCTTTGGTGTGGGTCTTTTAGGTACGCTTGCCAACTAACTGCATGGCAGGTCGACATATGTCTGGTCAAGCATGTGGTGCCCAAGCGGGTCACGTTTCGGCCATGCGAGATACGCTTGAGACATATGTTGCAAATAGCAGCGGTGGGATCTGATGCACTTGTCTCAAAAAAGGCCCACACCAAAGAACTTTTGGAATAACGCGCAGAGACAGCAGTGCCCTGCACATGCGGAGCTCTGCGGTGTGATGCAGTCGGTGTGCTGCCCTTAGGCTGGCCCCTGGAGGGCATCCTGCCTCGTTGGAGATGTGCCTCCTCCTCCTCTCTCCTATCAGGCACCCAGGTGGAGTCAGTAACTTCATCATCCCCTCCCTCCTCATCACTGGAGCAAAGCTGGCAGTATGTTGCAGCTGGGGGAACATGACTGCCAGATTGCTGTCCTTCTTGGGCACCCCCTCTCTCTGGGCTCACGTTACTGCTTTCCTCTAGCTGGGTACCATCATCGGAGCCTTCAAAACGCTGGGCATCCTCCTGGAGCATGTACCCAACACTGTGGTCAAACAGTTCGGGGGACTCCTCAGGAGGACATGGTGGGGCTAGGGAAGGAGTGACTGATGCCATTGAGCCAAGGGAAGAGGCCGCATTGGCAGCTGCTTTGCCAGACAAAGTACCCTGAGCCTGGGTGAGAGAGGATGAGGAGGATGAGGACGACTTGGTCATCCACTCCACCAAGTCTTCCGCATGTTGTGGCTCAACACGGCCAGCTGCCGAAAAAAAGGACAAGCATGTCCCACGGCCACGTGCTGAGGAGGATGCACCGTCTCCACGACCAGCACTGTTGCCTCTAGACACAGAGTCTGCTTGCCCTCTTTTATTGGCTTGTGACTGTCTGCCTCTCCTTGTTGGCCTTCCAGACAAACTAATGGCCTGCAGTGAGATGTAGCTGCACAAAGCTGGGATGTATATATATACTGATACTGCAGCTAGCAGAATCAACTGCCTTCCTGTAGTATTATTAGTATGAGAACACCAGCAATTGTCTTCAGGTAGCTTTAGGTGCACACTGTGCAGAGGACACAGTACACTAACTGTAAATACTGCAGCTGCCTGCCTGTGGTATTAATAGGATCAGAACAACAGCAATTGTCTTCAGGTAGCTTTAGGTGCACACTGTGCAGAGGATGCACTACACTAACTGTAAATACTGCAGCTGCCTGCCTGTGGTACTAATAGGAGAAGAAGAACACCACCAATTTTCTTCAGGTAGCTTTAGGTGCACACTGTGCAGAGGACACAGTACACTAACTGTAAATACTGCAGCTGCCTGCCTGTGGTATTAATAGGATCAGAACAATGGCAATTGTCTTCAGGTAGCTTTAGGTGCACACTGTGCAGAGGACGCAGTACACTAACTGTAAATACTGCAGCTGCCTGCCTATGGTACTAATAGGATCAGAACACCAGCTATTGTCTTCAGGTAGCTTTAGGTGCACACTGTGCAGAGGACACAGTACACTAACTGTAAATACTGTAGCTACCTGCCTGTAGTACTAATAGGATCAGAAGAACACCAGCAATTTTCTTCAGGTAGCTATAAATACTGTAAAAACACCTGCCTGCCTGTCAGTAGGAAGAGAATAACAGGAACGGATCTAGCTAAACTAAATACAGTGTATAAATAGATAGATAGATAGATAGATAGATAGATAGATAGATAGATAGATAGATAGATAGATAGATAGATAGACAGATAGACAGATAGATAGATAGATAACTATCTATATGTCTATATGTATATATCTATATATATCTATATATATATATATATATATATATATATATATATATATATATATATGTCTATAGATCGATCGATCGATCGATCGATCTATCTATCTATCTATCTATCTATCTATCTATCTATCTATCTATCTATCTATCTATCTATCTATCTATCTATCTATCTATCTATCTATCCTATGTATCTATACAACACCTAGGGGATGCATATATATACACAATACACTGTAAGTGCAGCTAACTGACTCGCCTGCCTACTCTATCTAACCTAAATCAAATGACACTGTCTCTCCGTCTATCTCTCCGCCGCCGCAACCCACTACACAAGGCCGCCACGCAGGCAGCCTTATATAGTGTGGGGCGTGTGCTAAACCCCCTGAGCCATAATTGGCCAAAGCCACCCTGGCTTTGGCCAATTACGGCTCTCTGTACAGACAGCGCTGTGATTGGCCAAGCATGCGGGTCATAGTGCATGCTTGGCCAATCATCAGCCAGCAATGCACTGCGATGCCGCAGTGAATTATAGGCCGTGACGCGCCACTCGAATTTGGCGCAAACGGCCCATAACGTTCGCAATTCGATGAACGGTCGAACAGGCGATGTTTGGGTCGAACATGGGTTCGACTCAAACTCGAAGCTCATCCCCAGTTCCACCAGATGCCTTCCACAGCGCTATTGTATTCTGCCAGCGATCGATTGATCAACATGGGTACAGTCAGCCTGCCCAAACATGGATTGTAATTTAGCCGGTCCCCTGCTGAACCAGCCAAATTTCAATCCATGTATGGCTAGCTTAACAGCAGTGGAATTCCAGTCGCAAACTAAAGCTGGGCATACACGGGTAGATTTTCTTACAAAAGTTCATATTACTGTAAAAAAAAACTCATCAGTATATTTGATAGTGCCAACAGAGACTTGACTAATGTTGTTCAAAAGTACTTTAGAGGATAAGTTCACCTTTGTAAAAAAATAACAAATGCACATCTTTTTTGCAGGTAAAAAAATATGCATGACTAAAGATTTCTTCAACCTGGGTCCTTAAAACTATAGAATACAAACACAGACTGCTTGACATGAGTTTAAACACAGCAGCCAATTTAATAACCAAAGAATAAATAACATCACATTAAAACATAACAATAAGTACAATTCAACAATGTAATCCTAACAATACCCAACAACAAGGGGTCTTTGGGTGTCCTTAACGCACAATATTAACTGGAATCCTCCTTGTCCTCAGCTGCGCCCCAACTGTCTCGAAGACGTTACGACATCACACATACTTCCATTTTCTTCCCCCAGGGGACCTAGCTCCTGGGAGAACCACCACTAACCAACCAAGTGGAAGCGCCATACCTTAGATGGGCCCCACAATTTTCTAACACTGTAATTACTCACTGACCCTACAAAGACCCCATGACCTGCTAACTGCTGTGACAAAATGTGCAACAAACAAGTATCCGCTTTTATTTATTTTTTGATCAAAGTCTAAGATACTAAAAAACATTCCTGAAAACCTGTACACCGCATTACCCCTAACCCAAGGGTGGGCAGGAGGGAAATTTCTTCTTCACCTGAACTTCTTGGAATGATAAAACTACCTATCTGCACAGACCCTTGTAGCTGTACCCTGCCCATCTGGCCTACTGCCTCCAATCAGGTAAGGACTACACCCCCTCCCTCGAACTAACCTAGCTGACCCTTCCTTGACCCTGTTCCTCCCTTAGTCATGCAGCCCCTACTGTCAGGGCTGGGCTCAGCCCTTCCTTCTCTGAGCTGGCCGCTCAGCTGTCGGCTAATTGCCAGCTCCTTTCTCTCCACAGTGACTCAGCTGTTGATGATCTGCTCGTCAGTCCTGGCTACTTAAAGCCGTCCAGCTCACTTCATCTCTGCCTTCGCCTTTGGTCACATCTCAGAGATTTTCTCCTGCGTTCCTGTTGAAGACTTGCTCGGCTGACGTCCCTTCTGGCTCCTGATCCTGCTTGCTGTACTACTACTTTGATCTCTGGCTCTCTGACATTGACATTGGCTGACTACCCGATCTGGTTACTGAACTCTGGCTATGTATTGACTACGCTTACTCTGTTTACCCTTTTATTATTATTAAACAAGTGTGATTAACTGTACTTCTGTCTCGGTCTGATTCATGGTTTCTGACAGTAGGCGAAGTCCACTTGTTGGTAATGTTTTTTCCAGATTGGATGACCAGGATCACCGCATGGATCAGTTTGCCTTGGCGTTACAAATGCTCCTGAGTCGCACGGCTAACCTGGAATCTTCCACTATGGCTGCTCCAGTACAACCTGTGTTTCAGGCCGTCCCTGCTACTGCTCCAGTCTCTGTGCAGGCACCCACGTCGAGTATTACCTCTATAAGAGGCATGTCTGGTTCCGCTCCGCTTCCCCAGCAATTTGGGGGTGATCCAGTTAAATGCAGAGGGTTTCTCAACCGAGTTAAGATATACTTTGAGATGCTGCCCCAGGCGTTTCCCACGGACAGAAGCAAAGTAGGTTTCGTGATATCTTTGCTTTCTGAGAGAGCCTTGGCCTGGGCAAACCCTCTATGGGAGATGCAAAAACCCGTGGTCCTGAGTTATCCAGAATTTGTGGCTTCCTTCAAAAGGGTATTTGACGTTCCCACACGCTTTGCTTCTGCTGCCAAGAGCCTCACGTCCATCAAACAGAGTAACGAGAACTGTTGCCGGTTACGCCATTGAATTCCGTACTCTGGCAGCAGAGGTTGCTTGGAACAATGAGGCCCTTGTGGCTGCCTTCTCTCATGGTCTCTCGGATAACATCAAGGATGAGATAGCAGCCTAAGATATACCCACTGAGCTAGAGAGGTTTATCACATTTGCCATCCTCATTGACTCCAGACTCAGAGAAAGACTCTCTTTTAAGGAGCGCTGGCGCAAGCCTCCTGTCCATGTGACTCATGAGACTGTTCCGTTGTCCATGGCCGTAGGGGCCCTTCACCATGAGATAATCCAATTCCAAGTTATTTCCTCACCTAAGTTTCCGCTGGTTATTGGTTATCCTTGGTTATAGAGGCACAACCCTTCTTTTGATTGGCTCCGTGCTGAGGTTCTGTCCTGGTCGCCACAGTGCAGTGAGAGATGTTTCCAGAAGGTAGCCAAGGTCCTGTGCACCTCTGCACTCTCCTCCATGCCGGAGGAGTACCGCGATTTTAGCGATGTCTTTGACAAAGGTCAAGCCGGTACTTTGCCTCCACACCAGTCGTATGATTGCGCAATTGACCTTCAACCTGGTGCCATACCCCCTCGTGGTCAGGTTTACCCTTTGTCGGTCTTGGAGGATAAGGCCATGGAGGAGTATGTTGCAGACGCACTTTCTCGAGGTTTCTTCCGCAAATCCTCGTCTCCTGCTGGTGATGGTTTCTTTTTTGTGAAGAAGAAGAGTGGTGAGCTGAGACCTTGTATCGATTATAGGGGTCTCAATCGTTTCACGATTAAGAATGCCTATCCCATTCCATTGATTACGGAGTTATTTGACTGCCTCAAGGGAGCAACGGTTTTCACAAAGCTTGATTTGAGAGGGTCATACAATCTCGTCAGGATTCAGGAGGGCAACGAGTGGAAAACTGCGTTTAATACCAGATCAGGTCATTATGAGTATCTCGTAATGCCTTTTGGCCTTTGTAACGCTTCGGTAGTTTTCCAGGAGTTCATTAACAATGTCCTCCGAGATTTGTTGCAGTTATGTGTGGTGGTTTATCTCGATGATATCCTCATATTTTCCAAGTCCCTGGAGAGCCACCACACAGATGTCTGTCGTGTGCTTCAGAGACTAAGAGAGAATCATCTCTATTGTAAATTGGAAATGAGCGAATTCCATTGTGAACAGGTTAAATTCCTGGGCTATGTCATTTCCACTACTGGTTTTTCGATGGACCCAGAGAAACTTTCAGTGGTCCTACAGTGGCCCCGACCCGTGGGTTTTTGTCCTCTGCAGCGTTTTCTTGGCTTTGCCAACTATTATCGGAAGTTTATTCGTAACTTCTCGTCTCTGGTCAAGCCCCTGACCTGACTGATATGACCAGGAAAGACGGCAACCCACAAAGTTGGTCTCCGGAGTCCATTAAGGCCTTTGAGAGTCTCAAGGCTGCCTTTGTTTCTGATCCTGTGTTGGCACGCCCTGATCCTACATTGCCTTTTATTCTAGAAGTTGATGTTTCTGAGACTGGAGTTGGTGCCCTTCTGTCTCAACGTCCTAACTCTGAGTGTACTATGCATCCATGTGGCTACTTTTCCAAGAAATTGTCACCGGCAGAGTGCAATTACGAGATTGGTGACAGAGAGCTGTTGGTGATCATTTTGGCCCTGAAAGAATGGAGACATCTCCTTGAAGGTACCACTGTGCCGGTTCTCATTCTTATTGACCATAAGAATCTCACATTCTTGTCTTAGGCTAAGCGCCTCTCTCTCAGAAGGGCACGATGGGCTCTTTTCTTGTCAAGTTTTAATTACATTGTCTCATTCTTACCTGGTACTAAGAATGTAAGGGCTGACGCCTTGTCACGACAATTTTCCTCCACTTCCAAGATGGAGTCGGTTCCAGTTCCTGTGATTCCTCCTGATCATATTCTGGCTACGGTTAGCACCAGTCTTACTTCTCCTTTGGGTGACAAAATTCTTGCTGCTCAGGTCGATGCTCCTCCTGAGAATCCTTGTGACTGTTGCTTTGTTCCTGAGAGTCTACGTACTGCTGTGCTCCAGACTTACCATTCTCCCAAGGCTGCTAGCCACCCCGGGAAGAATCAACTCTTTTGGGCCATTTCCCAACAATTCTGGTGGCCTAGTCTACGTGCTGATGTAACCGCCTTTGTAGCTGCCTGTTCCGTGTGTGCTCAGAGTAAGACTCCACGAGACCTTCCAGTGGGCCTACTACAACCCATGCCCAATGGAGAGAGGCCCTGGACCCACCTGTCTATGGATTTCATTGTGGAGTTACCCAACTCCCAGGGCAACACAGTTATCCTTATGTTGGTTGACCGGTTCTCGAAAATGTCGCATTGTATTCCACTCAAGAAATTGCCTACTTCTAAGGAACTGGCTTCTATTTTTGCGCGGCAGATCTTCAACTTACATGGGCTACCCAAGGTGATTGTCTCAGACAGAGGTAGTCAGTTTGTGCCCCGGTTCTGGCGAGCCTTTTGTGCACAGTTGGGTATTCAGCTTGCTTTCTCCTCTGCCTATCACCCGCAGTCTAATGGGGCCGCAGAACGAGCTAATCAGTCCTTGGAGCAATTCCTACGCTGCTATATTTCTGACCATCATAACAACCGGTCAGACCTCTTACCGTGGGCGGAGATTGCTTACAATAGTGCCTTGAATTCAGCTTCCCGTTTGTGGCGAACTATGGTTTCCAACCTTCCGTGTTGCCTGTCTTGTTTGTTCCGCAGAGTATTCCTGCATTAGAGGAGCATCACTGTGGCCTTCGTTCCACTTGGGCACAAATCCAGGAGGCTTTGCGACATACTAACGATAGGTACAGACTCCATGCTGACCGCAGACGCCTGCCTGCGCCTTCCTACCAGGTTGGGGACAGAGTCTGGCTGTTGTCTCACAACCTCCGACTTCGTGTTCCTTCTTTGAAGTTCGCACCTTGGTTTACTGGGCCTTTCCGTATCCTTCGCAGGATTAACCCAGTGGCTTATGCGTTGGACCTTCCTCCTAGTATGCGCATTTATAATGTGTTTCATGTCTCCTTACCGTTCTCACCCTATACAGGTTGATAACCATGAGGAGTATGAAGTAGGTTCCGAGGAATGCTCTTGGGTCTCATGCTCGGACGTACATGCCCCTGTCCTCCTCCGTGATTTCCATAGATGTTTTCCCCTCAAGCCTGGTGGTTCTCCAAGGGGGAGGAGTCGTTGAGGAGGGGGTACTGTCAGGGCTGGGCCCAGCCCTTCCTTCTCTGAGCTGGCAGCTCAGCTGTTGGCTAATTGCCAGCTCTTTTCTCTCCACAGTGATTCAGCTGTTGATGATCTGCTCGTCAGTCCTGGCTACTTAAAGCCATTCAGCTCGCTTCATCTCTGCCTTCGCCTTTGGTCACATCTCAGAGATTTTCTCCTGCGTTCCTGTTGAGGACTTGCTCGGCTGACATCTCTTCTGGCTCCTGATAATGCTTGCTGTACTACTACATTGATCTCTGGCTCTCTGACATTGACATTGGCTGACTACCCGATCTGGTTACTGAACTCTGGCTATGTATTGACTACGCTTACTCTGTTTACCTTTTTATTATTATTAAACAAGTGTGATTAACTGTACTTCTGTCTCGGTCTGATTCATGGTTTCTGATACCTACATCCATTTTCTCCTTCGGGTCTCACTTTTATTATCCTTTTTTTTTTACTAGGAGACTGGAAAGCATTGAACCCGCGATCAGCAGTTTGCTGGTGCCATGCAGGACTCCTGCAGACTGTCTGCTCATATCTCATATGAGCAGGCAGTTACATACTCACAGGAAGAGACTATAAACTACCTAGAGCGTGCAACAGTGTTGTGGTAGTTCATTGAGAAATACAAGCCGACAGCCGCAAAGGATGTTGGTAGTTGTAGTTCTCCCATTCACAGAACACCGTGATTGGATGATACGGCCGAAGCCGAGTTCTTTTTTTTTTTCTTAAATAGTGACAGAGAGTTCGGGGAGAAGATCCCTGGCTTGCTGTCATTTGATGCAGCAGATCGAGAAATGGCCGGAGGAGTGGGAACATGTTACATGTTCCACCCTAAAGACAGGCAGAACATGTACTGTAACATGTTCCTAAAGGTGAACTTATCGTTTAAAATTTCATTTGCTTTTACATTTTGATTTTGGAACGAAAAGATTTTCCAGAACAAAAACCACATTCACTATTAGAATTTTGATCATTTGAGAAATATTTCCCATTCTGCACCTTCAATTTTCTTCATCACTGTGGTCTAAAATAATCACTGATTTGACCCCCCCATTAAATATTCGAGAATCATACGACCCATTGAGAAATCATATTTTTTGGAATGAAATTCTACCCATGTATGGCCAGCTTAATGCACTGGACTTGAAGGAATCAGCCCAATCCATATAAACAAGCTAATTATGTATAGGTGTGGCAATACACAGTGTATCAACTTTGAGTCTATTATGCAGTTAGCTATTATGAGTTGGCATTACAATGTAAAAAAAGCTGACAAAAGGCTTAAAGGTTGAGTTAAACTTTTTCAGTAGTTAAAGGGGTTGTAAAGGCATTTTTTTTTTAAATAACAAACATGTTATACTTACCTCCACTGTGCAGCTCGTTTTGCACAGAGTGGCCCCGAACTTGGCCTTCTGGGGTCCCTCAGCGCTGTCTCAGCTCCTCCCCGCAAGAACTAACCACCTTCATGCGAGCTCTCTCGCATGGTGGTTAGTTCTTGCGGGCGCGCTCCTGTGATACAGCCAGCGGCTATAGCCGCTTACTGTATCACTCGGCCCCGCCCCTCGGTGCGAGCCAATGGCTGTGCTGCTTTCAATCCATCCACTCTAGCCAATCAACGGCCAGGCTGAGCGGCGTAGAAGACATTGGGGGTGAGTGCAGCAGGTGAACAGGCTCAGGTAAGTAAAACGGGGGGCTGGGGGGCCAGTATTGTCGGATGTTTGCTGGTATTGTCGGATGTTTTTTCACCTTAATGCATAGGATGCATTAAGGTGAAAAAACGCGGACCTTTACAACCCCTTTAATTTCACTGTGAAAAATCATTTGTGAAGAATGGGTATGGGTGACAAAATAAGGAAAGGTATTTTTGTGTGGTATGGTCAGTCACAGAGAGTATGCAGTGGGACATACAGTATAAGCAGGGATGGAACCTTTCCTGTATTCACCCAAAACTAGAAAAAAGGTCTCTTTAAAGTCTACTGCGCCCAGTGATGGATTTAAAGGGGGGCAAAAGAGGCACCTGCCCTGGGCTCCCTGACAGAAGGGGCCCCAGTTTCCTTTAATATATAAATATATAAATATAAATTATAAAAAATAATAATATTAAAAAAGTACTTTCTGTTATTAAATGTATATTGGGAGGTAATATCTTGCCGCCCATCATCTGTAAAAGTTTTTACTCTGGACCGGTATATTGTATTGTTTTTTGTTTTTTTTTAAGGAATTTTGACAGCTCAAGTAAACCACACATGATTATGACTGCATGTGTGTGTGCGTATGACCTCCGAATGATGTTGTGTTGCATTTTAAAAATGTGTGACTTCCATTGAGAATGTAAGCCAACTCTGTGTATGAGGGGCCCCCAGAGCCTGAAGTGCCCCAGGCCCCCTATGGTCTAAATATGGCCCTACCTGTGCCCAGACTATGGACCTTAAAATACGTACATATTTATAGCGGTGTTAAAACCCCCAAATAACGGAAAATTCCTATCATAATACTTACCGTAATTTTCCTTTCCTGATGGACTCCATGGCAGCAACGTGTGGGTTAAGTCCCGCCTCTACTACCCTATAGGACACTACTCCCATAAATCTTTGCTCCCTGCCCCCGGCTGTGTTCGGTAACTAGCCTACTTCAGCCATTCGGGGAGGGAACTCCTGCTGCCATGGAGTCCATCAGGAAAGGAAAATTACGGTAAGTATTATGATAGGAATTTTCCGTTTTCCTGACAGACTCCATGGCAGCAACGTGTGGGAAATAAGTCGCCATACACACCCGGGTGGGCTAAATGCTGAACAAAAGATTTATTTAACACTGTCGGCCGACAGCACTTTTAAACCAAATTTAACAGAAGATAAGGTTGCTGGCTCAACACAATAATGGGTCATGAAGGTATGAATCGAAGACCACGAAGCTGCTCTACAGATCACATCAGGAGCAACGTGACGTGAGGCCGCCCAGGACGTCGACAGACTTCTTGTAGAGTGAGCTGTAACCGCCTCAGGAGGAGCCAAGCCTTTCTCTCTGTAAGCCCATTGAATGGCTTGAACCACCCAAGCCGCGATGGATCTGACAGAAGCTCTAGAGCCCCTGTTTTTCCCATGGAATAGAACAAAAAGGAATTCAGATTGACGGAAAGATGCCGTAACTTCCAGGTATTGATTGAGAGTAGCTCCCACATCGAGAGGATGTGGATCTGGACCTCCAGTGGATTTGAAGGTAGGGAGTGTGATATCCTGGTTCTCGTGAAAGACCGAGGTAACTTTGGGATTTGTCCCAAGCATTGGTATTAGGACCACTCTGTCCGGAAAAAAGGTGATGAATGGTTCCTTGGACCCCAGGGATTGAATTTCCGAGACCCTCTTCGCCGAAGTTATAGCTATCAGGAACGAAGTCTTGAGGGTTAATTCCCTGACTGAGAGAGATCTGTCAAGTTGAGCAAAGAAATCCAGGACTAACGGAAGATCCCATTTAGGGAATCTAAGTTTCCTCTGTGGCCTAAGTCTGACTGCTCCTTTGAAAAATTGCTGGACCAGAGGGTGCTTGGCCCATGCGACTCCGGAGAAAGCTGATATTGCGGACACCTGGACACGCAGAGAACTGACGGATAGTGAGATGTCCAGACCCGTCTGCAGAAAACTTAGAACGTCCTGAATCGCCAGATTATCACAGGAGCTGGACCTGGAAGACAAATGGCTGCTAAATTTCGCCCAGATCCTCTCATACACACGGTTAGTACTATTCCTTCTTGAACTAAGGAGAGTGGGAATTACTTCATCCGGGCAGCCTAGCGCTTCCAACCTTCCCCTTTCAAAAGCCAAGCCCTTAGGCGTAGGTGATCCGGGCAAGGGTGTAGCCTCGACCCCTGAGACAGGAGGTCTGGTCTGGATGGAAGAGGGATCGGATCTCGGACACTGAGGAGTGTCAGGAGAGGGAACCAGGGCCTGTTGGGCCAATGAGGAATTATTGCTAACACCTCTGCTGTCTCTGCCCTGAGCCTCTTCAGGAACTGGAGGATGATCGGAGTTGGCGGAAAGGCATAGGCTCTGTTGAACCACCATTTCTCCGTCAGGGCATCCACCCCATACGCTTGAGGGTCCCTGTACCTTGAATAGTATCTTGCCATCTTTTTGTTGCAGGGGGAGGCGAACAGGTCGACTTCCGGAAGGAACCCCAACGAAAGAATCCACTTGAAAACTTCTTCGTGGAGAGACCACTCGTTGTTGTCTAGGAGCCTCCGAGAAAGAAAGTCTGCCTGAACATTCTGAACCCCCGGAACATATGTCGCTGTCAGATCCTTCAGGTTTTTCTGGGCCCAGGACATAATTGGCTCTACCTCTTGTAGTAAGGAGAGACTTCGAGTCCCTCCTTGCCTTCTTATGTATGCCACTGCTGTGGTATTGTCCAGTCTGAGTAGGACCGAGGAGCCTTGAATGAGATGCCGAAATGCCAGAAGTGCCTGGAAGGCTGCTCTCAGCTCCAGGATGTTTGACACTATCCTTCTGGAGGGGAATTCCCAAGTGCCCTGAGCCACTTCCGCCAGACAGTGGGCACCCCAGCCCCTGTTGCTGGCGTCTGTTGTTATAGTCACCCAAGCAATGGGAAGGATAGAATGGCAGTTGGAGAGGTTCTCCCGTTGGAGCCACCATAGGAGAGAGTGCCTCATGGATGCAGTAATCCGAATCAGCTGGGTCTTGCTGCCCTTCCACTGGTGAAGGAAGCCCTTCTGAAAAGGCCTCATTCTCCATTGGGCCCACCTCACCATCGGAATCGCCGCCACCATAGTGCCAATGATCCTCAGGCATTGGAGAGCGTGAAGATGAGGAGTAGAAAGAGCTGGGTGGATCCTGTCTCTGAATGTCGAGATCTTCTCTTCCGGTAACGAAATGGTACCTCTGACCGTGTCGAAGAGGGCACCCAAAAACACCAGAGACTGCGATGGGTCTAACTGGCTCTTCTCCTGGTTCAGAATCCATCCGAATTCCTGTAGTGTGGAAATCACTTGCCCTCTGTGTGCTATGAGTTGCACCCTGTCTTGTGCCAAGAGAAGTAGGTCGTCCAGGTAGTGATGTAGACGAATCCCCCTAGTTCTCAGGAGAGCTACTATTGCCAACAGCACCTTTGAGAAAACCCGAGGAGAAGTTGACAACCCGAAGGGAAGGCATGTAAATTGTAAGTGAAGGTTGCCCACGGAGAAGCGGAGAAATTGTTGAAAGTTTTCCGCGATGGGAACGTGAAAGTAGGCGTCCTTGAGGTCTATGGACACCATCCAGTCCCCTGGTTGAACTGACTGTTGAATTGTGGAGAGTGTTTCCATCTTGAACCTCTCCTTTTTGATGAAGCGATTTAGATGGGTTAGGTCTATGACCGGCCTCCAGGCCCCACTCTTCTTCTGAACCAGAAAGAGGGGAGAATACATTCCCATGCCCTGCTGGCTGACTGGGACTGGGACGACAGCGCTTTGGGCCAACAAAGATTCTATGTAGGCTAAAAGTATTGTCCCTTTTTCTTCTGATGCCGGAAGAGTAGTGGGTACCCATCTGAGTCTGGGAGGGTCGGTAAAGGTCCAGGCATGACCAGAGGAGACTGTCTTGATTGTCCAGAAGTCGTGAATCGAGGCCGCCCAGACATGCCGAAAGTGGAAGAGACGGGCCCCCACACGGTCTGCCTGAGCGGGCCCATTTTCAAAAAGATTTGGAAGGTTGCCTCTCACTACCTGCAGCCTTCTTAAAGGACGATTGCCTTGATTTCCAGGATCTGGAGAATTCCCGGCCTGGCTTGTAAGTACGAGCCTCTCTGGATCGATCTTGATATTGCCTCTTCGGGAAGGATCTTCTTTGGCCTTGCAGGCGTCTATCCTGAGGTAGGAACCCCGACTTCCCGCCAGTAGCCCGTGTAATGGCCTCATCCAGCTTGTTGCCGAAAAGAGAAGAGCCCCCGTAGGGAATTCGGCACCATACTTGCTTAGAGGCTGGGTCAGCCAGCCAAGGGCGGAGCCAAAGAGCCCGCTTGGCGGTGACCGACGAGAGCATTACTCGGGCCGCCAGGCGAATGATGTCAATCGAGGCTTCACCCAGAAAAGCCGATGCTAGCCTTAACTCTTGAATAGGCGAGTTCTTCGCTGTGTCATCTGAAATATTCCTTAGCGTATCTTGAACACTATCCGTCCACACCTCCATAGCTTTGGACAGGGCTGCCAGGGCTAAGGCTGGTTTGCAAGCCATGCCTGCAGTAAGGTACACTCTCCTCAAATCAGCATCAATCCGTCTGTCCAGAACGTCTTTGAAGGACACTGTGTCCTCCAAGGGGAGTGTCACATGTTTCACTAGCCTCATCACCGCTGCGTCCACCAAAGGAGCTGATTCCAGATGCTTCACTTCTTCCTCCCGAAAGGGATAAAGCTTTGAAATTTTGGTAAGCATGGAGTTTTTCTTCTCCACCTTGCTCCATTCATCTGTGATGATCTCGCCCAACTCAGAAAAGAAAGGAAAGTTAACTCGCTCCTTCTTTAGCTGTTTGAAGAATTTTCTCTGTTTGGGAGGGACAGCCGTCTCATCCTCCCAATTAAGAGTTTCTCTAATCGCCTTGACCAAGGGAGGTAGCAGAGTGAAGTCAAAACCCACACAGGTATTATCTTCATCCGAGTCACTGTCAGAGTTGACCACTGAAGGGTGGCTAGGAACAGAGGACTCCCAGGTATCCTGCAACTGAGTTTCCCTCACTGGGGAACCTGGTGGCTCTGTCTGAGGGGTAACAGGCCGGACTGCCTCAATACCCTTAAGTGATTCCTTCACAACCCTCTCAACTAGGGCTTTAAGTTGCTGGTCTGAATCACCTCTTTCCCTGGAAGCTTTGGCGAAGCAGGAATCGCACAGCTATTTACCGACAGGTACTTGTGATCTGCATCCCCAGCAGACACTTGAAGAGTGGCTGGAGTGGGCCACTGAGGAGTGCGAGCGCTCCTCACTACGGTGTCCTGATTTTGAGGAGGAGCCGTAATGTTTAGATTTGGAAGAGGTTTGCCGGTGATGCGACTTTGATGAATCACTTCCTTTGTGCGAGCTGCGACGCTGTTCTGACCTGGAAGGGCTAAAGCAGAAGACAGAGAAGCACAGAAACAAAACAGAGCAGTTAGAAAGAACGATCATCTGCGGAAATACACCCCCCCCCACCCACCTAAGGACCCTCGGCAATGGGACCTGCCCTTGTACCTTGTGAGAGGAGGCTGGCCAGAGGCAGGCGGTGGAGAACTCATATTTTGAGAAATATCCATCTGACTGCAAAGTTAACGTAAGGCATATAAATTAACTCTGCTATGAGCCAGGGAGCAACAGCCCTCCTGTATGTAAAGCTACTTACCAGTAGCTGATTCACTGGAGCGTGGGGAAGAGCAAAAAACAGCTTGCAGGCATTCCCAGGGACTGCAGGCTATTTCCCCAGTTTAAATAGGGCGCCCCAGTGACGTCACCGCCCGTGACGAGCGAACGCCAGTGCGCATGCGCGATTAGCGGCGATTTGCCGCTATCGCGCATGCGCGAAAACCAAGCCTCGGTTTCGTGCCGTCCGCGCATGCGCAGTACGGCCGGACACAAAGTGAAAGTAAAAACGGCGGCTGGAACGCAGGAAGAACCAGCCGCCATGCCTGCAACCACCAAAACGTTAAAACGAGGGGAAAAGACACACAAGGGAGAGGAACAACAAGGAATTCCAACAGAAACTGCTGCCATGATAGCAAGGAAACATCTCACCAATCCCACCACGATCGTCAGGCCGAAGGTAAACACCGGACTTTCCAGGGGCAACAAGGGGTCACCTGCTAATAGCTGGCTATCCAACCCATGCGCGGCCTCGCCTGCCAGTGGCCAGGGAAAACGGCTACTTCCTGCGCCTCTTCCAACGCCCCACTCCATACCCTGCTAATAGCTAGGGCTTAGCGGAGTAATGCGACTTTTCCCAATCCAAGTCGCAGCTCGGCCAACCTTGATCGTGGGGATAAACATCTTCAGGTAGGAAGACCAACACTAGGTCTTGCGAGGAGGACAAAAAAAGAACACGGCCGGGGGCAGGGAGCAAAGATTTATGGGAGTAGTGTCCTATAGGGTAGTAGAGGCGGGACTTAACCCACACGTTGCTGCCATGGAGTCTGTCAGGAAATTTTTTTTTTGTAAAAACCCAATATAGAATAGTGTATAAATGAAAGGCATCACTCACATGAATCCTTATATTTTGGTTAAAGTATGTAAATGAGGGGTTGTGGGGTGGTGTAGGTTGAGTTGACAAGCTTCGCGGGCAATGTTCATATTGGTGACTTAATGTAATGCACTTTTTGTTTTCTTTTTATGCTTTATTTTTGGGACGGCTCACTGTATTGTGGAGAGTGGTCCTTACTGTTTGTTGTATATTATAAGTGTTTTTCTAAAAACAATAAAAATAATTTTTCCAATGGCTGTGCTGCTTTCAATCCATCCACTCTAGCCAATCAACGGCCAGGCTGAGCGGCGAAGAAGACATTGGGGGTGAGCGCAGCAGGTGAACAGGCTCAGGTAAGTAAAACGGGGGGCTGGGGGGCCAGTATTGTCGGATGTTTGCTGGTATTGTCGGATGTTTTTTCACCTTAATGCATAGGATGCATTAAGGTGAAAAAACGCGAACCTTTACAACCCCTTTAATTTCACTGTGAAAAATCATTTGTGAAGAATGGGTATGGGTGACAAATAAGGAAAGGTATTTTTGTGTGGTATGGTCAGTCACAGAGAGTATGCAGTGGGACATACACTATAAGCAGGGATGGAACCTTTCCTGTATTCACCCAAAATTAGAAAAAAGGTCTCTTTAAAGTCTACTGCGCCCAGTGACGGATTTATAGGGGGGCAAAAGAGGCACCTGCCCTGGGCTCCCTGACAGAAGGGGCCCCAGTTTCCTTTAATATATAAATATATAAATATAAATTATAAAAAGTAATAATATTAAAAAAGTACTTTCTGTTATTAAATGTATATTGGGAGGTAATATCTTGCCGCCCATCATCTGTAAAAGTTTTTACTCTGGACCGGTATATTGTATTGTTTTTTGTTTTTTTTTTAAGGAATTTTGACAGCTCAAGTAAACCACACATGATTATGACTGCATGTGTGTGTGCGTATGACCTCCGAATGATGTTGTGTTGCATTTTAAAAATGTGTGACTTTCATTGAGAATGTAAGCCAACTCTGTGTATGAGGGGCCCCCAGAGCCTGAAGTGCCCCAGGCCCCCTATGGTCTAAATATGGCCCTACCTGTGCCCAGACTATGGACCTTAAAATACGTACATATTTATAGCGGTGTTAAAACCCCCAAATATTTTTTTTTTTTTAAACCCAATATAGAATAGTGTATAAATGAAAGGCATCACTCACATGAATCCTTATATTTTGGTTAAAGTATGTAAATGAGGGGTTGTGGGGTGGTGTAGGTTGAGTTGACAAGCTTCACGGGCAATGATCATATTGGTGACTTAATGTAATGCACTTTTTGTTTTCTTTTTATTCTTTATTTTTGGGATGGCTCACTGTATTGTGGAGAGTGGTCCTTACTGTTTGTTGTATATTATAAGTGTTTTTCTAAAAACAATAAAAATAATTAAAAAAAAAAAAAAAAATGAAAGGCATCACACCAAATATATATATATATACATATATATATATATATATATAGCTATATCTCACTGCAGGCCGTTCCTGGTGTACTGTTTATAATGTACTTCGGGCAGGCAGGTGATTCAGTTAGCTGCAGTGTATTTCATACATATGTACAGATAGTCTCGTATATATATATCTATATATATAGATATATATATATATCTATATATATAGATATATATATATATATATATCTATATATATATATATCCACTGCATACAGTTTAGCTATATCTCACTGCAGGCCGTTCCTGTTGTACTGTTTCTAATATACTTCAGGCAGGCAGGTGATTCAATTAGCTTCAGTGTATTTAATATGTATATACAGATAGTCTTGTGTATGTATATATATATATATATTTATATATATATATATATATATATATATACTGTATATATATATATATATATATATATATATATATATATATATATATATCCACTGCATACAGTTTAGCTATATCTCACTGCAGGCCATTCCTGGTGTACTGTTTCTAATATACTTCAGGTGATGTACACAGTATACAGTGCTGTGCACCCATAGTGCAGTTGCTCATACTTTTCTGGCGGTCAATACAGTACACCCATAGTTGTTATTATACTTCTGTTGGTGTACACAATATCGAGCACCCTTAGTGCAGTTGCTACTACTTTCCTGGTGGTGTACACAATACATTCAGTGGACCCATAGTTGTTATGAAATCCTGTTGGTGTACACAGTACTGTGCACCCCTAGTGCAGTTGCTACTACTTTCTTGGTGGTGTACACAATACATACAGTGTACCCATAGTTGTTATTATACTTCTGTTGGTGTACACAGTACCGTGCACCCCTAGTGCAGTTGCTACTACTTTTCTGGTGGTGTACACAATACATACAGTGCACCCATAGTTGTTATTACACTTCTGTTGGTGTACACCGTACTGTGCACCCCTAGTGCAGTTGCTACTACTTTCCTGGTGGTGTACACAATACAAACAGTGCAACCATAGTTGTTATTAAACTTCTGTTGGTGTACACAGTACCGTGCACCCCTAGTGCAGTTGCTACTACTGTCCTGGTGGTGTGCATAATACATACAGTGCACCCATAGTAGTTATTAAACTTCTATTGGTACTACTTTCCTGGTGGTGTACACAGTACACAATACAGTGTAGTGTTTTTTTGCTAAACAAAATTTGCAGCATGTCTGGAAGGCCACCAAGGAGAGGCAGATGCTCATAGGCCACTAAAAAAGGGCAAGCAGGCTCTGTGTCTACAGTCGACAGTGCTGGTCCTAGACACGGTGCATCCTCAGCATGTGGCCGTGGAGCACGCTTGTCCTTTTTTCCTGCAGCTGGCCGTGTTATTGAGCCACAACATGCAGAAGAGTCAGTGAAATAGATAACAAAGCCCTCCACATCCTCCTCATCCTCTGCCACCCAGGCTCAGAGTAGTTTGCCTCCCAATGCAGCTGCCAAAACAGCCTATTCCATCGGCTCCACGTCAACAGTCACTTCTTCACTAGCCCAACTATCATGCACGGAGGATTTCCCCGAAATATTCGGCCACAGTGTCGGGTACATGCTGCAGGATGATGCGCAGCGATTTGAAGACTCCGATGAGGGTACCCAGGTTGAGGAAGGGAGTAACATCAGCCTAGAGAGAGGGGGTGCCCAAGAAGATCAAGAAACTGGCAGTCATGTTCCCCCAGCTGCAGCATACTGCCAAGTTTGCTCCAGTGACAAGGAGGGAGGGGATGATGAAGTCACTGACTCAACTTGGGTGCCTGATAGAAGAGAGGAGGAGGAGGCACATCTCCAATGAGGTAGGATGCCCTCTAGGGGGGCAGCTTAAGGGCAGCCACCCTATTGCATCACACCGCAGAGCTAGGTGCAGGGCGCTGCTGACTCCCCACATATTTTGAAAAGTTCTTTGGTGTGGGCCTTTTTTGACACGTGTGCAGCAGATCACACCTTTGCTGTTTGCAACATATGTCTGAAGTGTATCAGTCGTGGCCAAAACAGCAGCTGCTTGGGCACCACATGCTTGACCAGACATATGACGACCTCCCATGCAGTTCGTTGGCAACAGCACTTAAAAGACCCACATCAAAGAACAAAGTGGACCTCTCCTTGCTCCGCTGGGTTCTCCAAACCCCACTATACCTCCAGTCCTCCCAGAAACCTGCACTGAGAGGAATGAAGGTATATCAATAGGTGTCCCAAGTACTTGCAGCCAATCTGCTATCAGTACACCTCCATCGGATTTTATCAGGCAAATTTCCCTACCCCAGTTGCTAAACCGTCAAAAGAAATTCGGTCCCAGCCATCCACGTGCTCAGCATCTACCACTGCAACTGCTGCCTTTTCACCTGGTAGACTCTGCCCCCTTTTGTGAATTTGTAATTTTTGGAATGTGCGGTACCCCAGTGGCAGGTTCCCAAACGCCATTTCTTTTCACGGTAGGCCATTCCGGCTCTCTACCAGCATGTGGAAGGCAATGTCTTGGCCTCGTTGGACAGGGCAGTCAGCAGTAAGGTGTATATTACTGCTGACTCATGGTCCACCATGCATGGACAGGGATGTTTCCTTTCTTTCACGGCGCACTGGGTAACTCTGCTGGCAGCTGGGAATGATGCAGGACAGGGTTCAGTATTGTTGGAGCTTGTTCTGCCACCCGCTTCCAAAATGCTAGTGGTGATTCTGCCACAGCTCTCTCCTCCACCCCCTCCTCTTCTTTTTCCTCTATGGCCTCTTCCTCTGCAGATTTCTCCTCTGAACCAGCAGTGCTCCGCAGGCATTCAAGGGGCTACGCAAGCACTCAGACAAAAAGATGCCATGCGGTGCTTGAGTTGGTCTGCTTAGGGGACAGGAGCCACACTGGGGCAGAGATTCTGTCAGCTCTGCAGGGGTAGGCTCAGAGTTGGTTGACGCCACCCCAACTTCAGCCAGGAATGGTTGTATGCGACAATGGCACCAACCTCCTCTCTGCCCTCCGACAGGGACACTTGACCCATGTTCCCTGTTCGGCTCACGTCCTGAATTTGGTGGTGCAGCGGTTCTTGAGCAGGTACCCAGGCTTACAGGATCTCCTGAGGCAGGCCAGGAAAGTCTGTGGTCATTTCCGCCGGTCATATAATGCTAGTGCTCGGCTGACTAACATTCAAACAGAACGCAACCTGCCCAAGAACCGCCTCATTTGTGACATGCACAGGTGGAACTCAACGTTGGCAATGCTGTAGTGCTGCACACGCAGCAGAGGGCCATCAATGAGTACCTCTGTGAGTATGGCACCAGGACAGGGTCAGGGGACCTTGGCTTTTTTTTTGCCACGCCAGTGGCTACTGATCAAGGAAGCAATCACTGTCCTGTCACCATTTGAGGAGGCCACGAGGATGGTGAGCAGTGACAGTGCATGCATCAGTGATACTGTCCCTCTTGTCTTCCTGTTGGAGCACACCCTTCATGGAATAATGGACGGGGCACTTGGGGCAGAACAGCGGGAAGAGGAGGACTTCCTTACCTCTCAAGGCCTCCTTTATCCAGATACTAGTATTCCTGCAGGCCCGCCGATCACACAGGAAGAAGAAGAGGAGGAGGATGGAGGTGGAGGACAACACTCAGCATCAGCAGCAGTCTTCAAGGGATCGTTTGCAGTCCCCAGAAACCCATGGAGTTTTACGTGGCTGGGAGGAGGTGGTTGAGGATCATGTGATCCTTAGTAACCCAGAGGACTGAGGTTTGAATGCCTCTGTAAACCTACGCTGCATGGCCTCCCTGATCCTGCGAAGCCTGCGAAAGGACCCTAGGATTCGTGGTATCAAGGAGAGGCATCATTACTGGCTGGCAACCCTTCTTGATCCATGTTACAAGGGTAAGGTTGCAGAACTTATCCAGCCTTCGCAGAGGAAGCAGAGGATGAAACATCTTCGGGAGGCCTTGCAGAAAGGTTTGTGCAATGCGTTTCCAGAGCCCGGGAGGTTACAATTTCCTGGTGCTGGACAACGTGTTGCTGAGGCTTTGTTCAGTCACAGAAAGAGTGGTGGAGAAGGTGGCTGGCTGACCGATGCCTTCAGGCAATTCTTCAATTCTCAGCGCCCAGGTCTGATCGGTTCCAGCAACTATCGCATGCGTCTGAATTACATGGTGCAGTAATATCTGGGGGCAGACTTGGAGACCTTTCCACCAGAACATCCACTGGGTTACTGGGTCTTGAGGATGGACCACTGGCCAGAGCTTGCTCAATATGCAATTGAGCTGCTGGTCTGTCCTGCATCCAGCGTTCTTTCTGAACGCACATTCAGTGCTGCTGGAGGCTTTGTAACCGATCACAGAGTGCACCTGTCCACAGACTCTGTTGATCGGCTCACATTCATAACAATGAATCAGTCTTGGATCACCAGCTACCAAGCACCTGATGCTGATGTAACCGATTGATTTTTCTATGGATGTGGGATCCCTTGAAGACTGCATATGCTGAGTGACTATCCTATTATGCTGAGTGACGACTATCCTATTCCTCCTCAATTTTCATGATGATAGCTTCTAAGAATATTTTCGGTTCAGGGCACCACCACCACTATTTAAGGCCCAATTTTTCTGCCCCTGTTTAACAGGGGCACGTAATTACAATTTTTGATCAAATATTTAACAGCAGGGCACGTTCCTGCGCTCAACAAGAGTATCTGTGAGGGGTTGCAGTGTTGTGGCACCACCACCACTGCCTAAGGCCCAATTTTTCTGCCCCTGTTTAACAGGGGCGTCTAATTACAATTTTTGATCAAATATTTAACAGCAGGGCTTGTTCTTTCGCTCAACAAGAGTATCTGTGAGGGGTTGCAGTGTTGTGGCACCACCACCGCCTAAAGCCCAATTTTTCTGCCCCTGTTTAACAGGGATGCGTAATTACAATTTTTGATCTAATATTTCACAGCAGGGCCTGTTCCTGCGCTCAACAAAAGTTCTGTGAGGCTTTACAGTATTGTGCCACCACCACCACCGCCTAAGGCCCAATTTTTATGCCCCTGTTTAACAGGGGCATGTATTTACAGAGTGTATAGGGCAGGTCGTATAGTATATACAGGCGGTCCCCTATTTTCAAACATCCGACTTACAAACAACTCCTACTTACAAACGGAGGGAGACAACAGGAAGTGAGAGGAAATCTACCCCTAGGAAGGGAAATTCTCTCCTGTAAGAGTTAATATGGGAAAAAAGGTGTCTCCACTGATGCTTTATCACCAATCCTTGTTTCCCTAATAACCCAAAATTTTCAAAATCCAAATGTCATTGGGACAGAAAGTGAGGTGAAATCTTCTGAACAGGGGCACAGACAGCAAAAAAAATGTTACAGGGGTGATAACCCTGCCCTATATTATCCAAAAAGCTTAAAAATAGATTTTTGGGCTGGAGCTACACTTAAAAAATGTACCTGTTCCAAATTACAAACAGATTCAACTTAACAACAAACCTACAGTCCCTAACTTGTTTGTAACCCGGAGACTGCCTGTATACTGCTGTTCAGAGTATATAGCGCCTGGGGGCCCTACGCCTTTTTTTTTTTATTTGGGTGCGGGGTTCCCCTTAATAACCATACCAGACTCAAAGGGCCCGGTAATGGGCTGGGGGGGCAACATTACATTACAGCCACATGTAATTTTGCTGTGGTATTGTTCTAAACATGGGAAAACTGTGCCACTTTACAGGCATACTATAGACACCCCCAGGCACAATATTTAAAGGAATATTTAATTTTTCTTGTTTTACTTTAAGCATTATTAAAATCACTGGTCCCGAAAAAACGGCCGTTTTTAAAACTTTTTTTGTCCCCCCGGGGCAGGACCCGGATCCCCAAACACATTTTATGACAATAACTTGCATATTAGCTTTTAAAATTAACACTTTTGATTTTTCACATTCGAGTACCATAGACTTTAACAGGGTTCGCGTGTTTTTTTTTTTTTGGTCTGTTCGCATTTTCTGCCGCGAACCGAACCGGGGAGGGTGTTCGGCTCATCCCTAATAATAACTAACTAACCAATAATAATAATAACTAATACTAACTATTAAATTATAGGTATTTGAATTTTCTTTCAAATTTGGCTGTTAGTGAACGTAACAAATTTATCCAAAGTTAAGAATTATCCAAAATAACGAATGTCGCATCTAAACGAATCGAACGTAATGAATAAATAATAATAAATAATTATAATAATAAAAACTTTTTATTATTGTTATTTATTATTATTATTATTATTTTGTTATGTTCCATTCATTTAGATGCAGCATTCGTTATTTCAGATAATTAGTAACTTCGGATAAATTCATATTCGTTACATTCATAAACAGCCAAATTTGAAAGGAAATTCCAATACCTATAATTTAATAGTCAGTTATTTTTAATTAATTAGTTATTATTTTGGATTTTCAAATTTTAGGATTTCCACATTTCCGAATTTTCAAATTTTCAAATTTTTAAATTTACGAATTTACGAATACTGCATTTAAACAAATATAACGAATTCAAATTTTTCCGAAGTTACAATTTTATTTGAAATAACTCATTTCGATCAAACGAAAAACAAAAAAACCAATGAAACAAAAGCGAAAACTAATTTTTTGGCAGTGCACATGTCTGCATGAAACTTGACATAAGTGTAGCGCTAGCCCTGCAGGGGCTGCTGAGTTTAATTAGTCCCTTCCTTTCCAAACAGTGCAGGGCTTGTCATTTTTGTATTTTATTGCTAGAAGAATTGCCAACAGGAGAAGAGTTGGGATAATAGAAACCAAAACACTCAAATAATTAACTAGACCCTCTTCTCTCATTGAGGCTGACCATAGATGGGTTGAATTTCAATCAAAATTCTTGGGAAAAGAAGGATCTATAAAAGTTTACTTGTTTTTCTAATCATTAGTGTGTGTCAAATCAATGTTCATTTTCTACAGAAAAGTGACAAGAAAATTTGAAGGAACAGGTTGGAAAACTTTTCTCAAATAATTTCTAACAGTGTATGTTAGGTTTTGTCCAGTAAAGTCTAATCATTCCTAAATCAAATGTTAAATGCAAACAAAATCTTTTGTACAAATTTTCCAAAGAAATTTCTAAGAATTTTTGTTTGATGTTCTATACATCTATGGCCAGCTTAAAGGTAGCACAGTTTAGCTTTCACAGCAATTTAATGTATGTGGAAACCTTTACCCTGTAAAACAACACATTCAGTTTAAATAGAAATAAAAGACAAAACATTTGTGTATAGATATGAAAGACATCATAAATACAGTTTCTTCCTCATTTTTATAAGTGATCACATATTCTCTATTCTCAGCTGTGTAAAGAGGTCAGAGAGTGGGGGGGGAGGGGGGGGCTTAAACAGCAGCGCACTGGTCTCTTCAGTGAATGGCTGTGCAGGCTTTGAGGAAGGGGGGGGATCAGGACAAGTCTGATCATTGGAGGAAAGCAGCCAGAAAACTGTCCACACTGTATTCTCATGCCTACTGTAGTCAGTTTTTGAAAGAAAAGCAGAGGGTCTGGCAAGAACACCAGGTATTTCACACAAAGCAAGCAATACAAAGAGAACAGGATACTTTTTTATACAAGTACATGGTACAACAGGCACATATCAGGAGTTTGAAATGTTGGGTTTAGATATTCTTTAAAGTCCCATAGCTGGGGATCATGAGATAGCTTCAGACTTGCTTTAAAGTAAAGCAAAGTTCACCTTTCCAAAAAAAAAAAATTCACATATTTTTACACACAAAAACAATGTGCATTTATTATTTTTTTACACTGCAGCTTGTAAAGCAATGGCAGAATCCTGCAAACTCTCAGTCAGCTGTCTGCCCGTACCTCCCGTACGGGCAGGCAGTTACTGGACTGCAGGAAGAATCAATGAACTGCTCACCCGCACCCTTACAGTGCATTGAGAACTAGAAGCCGTCTGTCATGGCGGCTGATGCTACTTGTAGTTCATTCATTCATAGAAAACTGTGAATTAATGATGCGGCTATGTGGGCTAAGCCCCGCAAAACTGCGCTGTTTTCAAATTGTGACAGCAGGTGTGGGGGAAGATCCCCTGCCCACTGTCTGAGAAGTGCTGATGACAGGAGGTGGGTGCATATGAGAATCAAATATGGATGTAACATGCTTTTAAAGGTGAAGTTAGACTAAAAAGTCTCATAGCTGTGGATCTTGAGATAGCTTTAGGAACAGTCTTAGAAGCCTCACAGCTCAGAATGATGAGGCAAATCTCTCTGGCATATAGCAGTAGAAGGAATGTTCTTGGGGTGCTGTACAGTTGCAAAAAGTCTGTCAGGATCCCAAAACGACTTCATCCGCAGACTCAATCCCCTGGTAGAGAAGTCCAGCACTCAGATCCAGGATAATCCCAGGCCTCCAGCCCAGCAACAGCCAAGATCCAGCAGAACCTCAAAATGCCTCAGGAGCAAGCAGTCCCTGAAGCTTACAGAGCCATTCCTGACGAAGAGAGAACAGTCTATTCTAGGCTTCACTTTTCCACCTTCCTGACCACCTTCCAGGCACACCCCCAGAGGTTGGCCAGGGCATAGTAAATTACTAGGCTAGTCATTTGAATTTTCCGCTCTAAGCCTAGGAAGCTTCTTTCAGAGACAGGGGGAAACAATCAAATTCTCAGCCTGTGAAACTATGAGCAGACCAAAGTAACCAAGCACTGCTCCTCTGATTACAGAGTGAGCCAAAGTAAATTTTCCTAGCATCCTATACTAAGAGGGTGCTACATAAGAGCATCCGATGCATACTACAGCAGCGTAATAACTAGAATGGTGAAATTCTGTGTGCAACCTGGATGGAGGTAGAGAAGATCAACGACATTTCAAGGAGAACCCCATTCACAAGTCAGATCCACCAATGCTCAAAAAGACACCCTGGCAAAATGAGACAGGGTTAAGGCCCCTTTTACACGGGTGGATAGAATTCAGCTTTTAGCTGCGGATAGATCAAGTTATCTACCCCAGCTAAACTCACATGGGGTTTGGTGCGGTTAGAAAAAATACATTTGATTGCATCCAGGACCGATTTATTGCAGCTATCTGCAGCTATCTGCACATAACTGCAGGTAATCACAGTGTACTATTTCTCCTGCAGATAGCAGCAGAACAAGGAAAGAAAAACATCAGAAATGGCAAGAATGTTCCAACGCAGCTAAACGCAGCCGCATGTAAACGCACGTAAACGCACATAAAGGCAGCTAATCGCAAAGTACAACTGCAAGTGAAAGCTGTGCCAGGATTCTCTGAATTTTAAAATAACAAAACATGCTTTTAACAGCAGCAGAACAGATTTCTAACTTGGAAACTGTGGTTTATATTTGCATTACACATTCACCTGCATCAGATAACTAGGAGACAGCCTTATCTGTTGTTGCTGAAAGATTCTGCAGAAAGCCACATCATGAAAATGTTGAGAATCAGGGGCACAAATCTAAAGAAAGATCTGAGCTGCTCTTGCAACTTCTGTGGGCTTGAATGATATTTTTGAGAATATGTACAGAAAAAAGATTGTTCTCTTAAAAGGTAAAATACTCCCAAAAGTGTCCAGCATTACCCAACACGTTGTGTCAGATGCAGTCACTTGCAAATAACTTTTCCTAAACTGGCCATACACTATTGAATTTTGGCTGCTTCCTGCTGGCTCAGTTGAAATTCAAATGGTATATGGCCCTGTTGGCACTGTCCCATTTCAAAAAAGTTGATTGGTGGCAGAACAGCACCTGCATCCAGTAAGATTCAGTAACTATTTGAGTATCCCTTTGGCAGAAATTAATCTAACATTGATGGAGAAATCTGGTAAATGTCTCTGTTCAGCCCACAGTTGAATGAAAAAGATCTTTACGTGCATGGCTAACTTTAATTGTCTACCCAAGCAGAACAGGGAGTAAATGGACAGCTTATTTTAAACATATTTGCCCAGTCAAGGCTGCTATAAAGTATTGTTGGGCCAAGGGAAAACTTTTCTTTGGTTGGCCCCCATTTCTGGGCCAGAGAAACTATTGTTGGTGCACCAAAACATTTCCCACATGGAAAATGTTTTTTTTATTTTCAATATATATATATATTTTTAAATAGTTTTATTTGTAGGGTTTAAAAAGAAAGATGCAAGTTCAATAACTGTAAAAAAATCCCAGGTGTGAATTTTTGCAAGAAAATTCTCACAATCTGTGCCAAATAAACTTGGGTTTAGAAAATTTGTTTGTTAATATTTAGGTCAATAGAGGTGTGTAGTAGTGTACCAAGACACAAGACAGTTAAGCTGCCCATACATGGATCAAAATTTGGCAGGTCCCTGCTGAACTGGCCGTATTTCAACCTCCGTGTGGCCACTATGATTGGACAGAAGTCAATCTACTGGTAAACTTCTGTTCAACCGTCCTGTCAGTATATTTTCGCTCGCTCAGCGCCATAGGCAGGAGGCTGCAGTGCTGATCTGTGAATCCCGTTGTCAGAATACAATGACACAGCAGGGAGGATTCCCCCATCCACCTCAAATGTGTGGATGGGGAAAATGGGTCAGTTTTTTCATTCAACTTGCTGGCCAAATCAAAAAAATTACCCATGTATAGATAGCTTTACACATTCTATAATGCACCAAATAAACAGTGACATAACAGTTTATTTGATATGTGATGTGCCAAAATAAGATGTCAGATCCGACAATTCACATTCATCAAAAACTGCCAATCTTAGTTTATCTGGCCCTCAGTCTTTTTCTCTCTATAAAAAACACGGCTCTGAGCTTATAGCGGGACCATGGCTGTCCCTTAGAGATGACAGTTCCAGAAATAAACCCTGCTAGAGCCACTGAGAGTCAGCATCATTTTAAAAGTGGAGGTTTGGAGCACAGCGGGCTGCATGCAGCCTGTGTGTTGGGCAAAGAGGTTTGTACTGTATGTGTCCTTGTCTAATTTTCTATGTCAAACAGAAAAAAATTAAAAATAAAAACACATGCAGTATAACTTTACAATACATGTACATTTCACTGTCTTTTATCTCTTTAAAAGACCATAAAAGTACAGAAAAATACCTGTTGATCTGGCAGAAATGTCCGCTACTACTGTAAGTCCTGTTGTGAGCTGACACCACACAGTTTTTTGTAGAGTGTTGTCAGCCCTTCCTATGTCCCTATTTTGCTAATCTACGCAACCACCCCCACTCTCAGACCTCTACAACATTGTTGGTAATTATGCAATAATTTAAGCTACTACCTCGTCTGGCATAGTTGCCAACATTGTAAAAAAAAAAATGTGGGACACTTTTGTGGCTGTAGGCGGAGCCATACAATAATTAGGTGGCGGGGCATTCGTTTGTAGGCGTGGCTTAGGAAAAATATACAAGACGCAGTGAAAAACGGGCGTGGTTTACACGACATAGTGGGTGTGGCTTAAATGGGCGTGGCTCAAGAGGGTGTGGTTAGAGTCTGAGATGAATGAGGGATGGAGAGGGAGAGAGGGGGAGAGGGGGAGAGGGATTAGAGGGGGAGAGGGGGAGAGAGATTAGAGGGGGAGAGGGGGAGAGGGAAATGACGGGACAGCAGCCCCAGATCCTACACAATAAAAATATGTGTATTCTAGAAAGTTTAACAATCAGCAGAAAAAGATACTCCAAACACCTGGTGTTAGCACTTCAATCATCCCGGCACCATGGTTGTTATGGTGTCAGGATGATTGAAGTGCATTATTTCTATTATTACATTGTAATATAAAATGAAATCATTCAACTCACCATAATGCAGAATCAGTGGGATCCCTGAGTGTGTCACTAGCCACGTCGCCTGCCACCAGCCGTCCGTCCTTGCGTCAGATGTCCCAGCAGAGTCCGTCCTTGCATTAGGTGTTCCCAGCGGAGCCCCCCTTACATCAGATGTCCCCAGCGGAGCCCCCCTCACACCAGGAGTCCCCAGCGGAGCCCCCCTCACATCAGGAGTCCCCGGCGGAGCTCCCCCTCACATCAGGTGTCCCTGGCGGAGCTCCCCCTCACATCAGGTGTCCCCGGCGGAGCTCCCCCTCACATCAGGTGTCCCCGGCGGAGCTCCCCCTCACATCAGGTGTCCCCGGCGGAGCTCCCCCTCACATCAGGTATCCCCGGCGGAGTTCCCCCTCACATCAGGTGTCCCCGGCGGAGCCCCCCTCACATCAGGTGTCCCCGGCGGAGCTCCCCCTCACATCAGGTGTCCCCGACGGAGCTCCCCCTCACATCATGTGTCCCCGGCGGAGCTCCCCCTCGCATCAGGTGTCCCCGGCGGAGCTCCCCCTCACATCAGGTGTCCCCGGCGGAGCCCCCCCTCACATCAGGTGTCCCCGGCGGAGCTCCCCCTCACATCAGGTGTCCCCGACGGAGCTCCCCCTCACATCATGTGTCCCCGGCGGAGCTTCCCCTCGCATCAGGTGTCCCCGGCGGAGCTCCCCCTCGCATCAGGTGTCCCCGGCGGAGCCCCCCCTCACATCAGGTGTCCCCGGCGGAGCTCCCCCTCACATCAGGTGTCCCCAGTGGACCCCTCCTCACATCAGGTGTCCCCAGTGGACCCCCCCTCACATCAGATATCCCCAGTGGAGCCCCCCTTCCATCAGGTGTCCCCAGTGGAGGCCCCCTTGCATCAGGTGTGTGTCCCAAAGGAGCCCCCCCCTCACATCAGGAGTCCCACAGCGATGCGCCCCCCCCACCTCAGAGGTGTCCTAGTAGTGTCCGGCTAGAACCCCCGCCCCTTTCCATAGCAGACAGGAAGACGGCTGGGGGGGTAGAAGGAGCTCCTGCGTCGCCGCCCACCCTCCGCCTCACCCCACCTACCCCCGCTGCCAGTCTGATATGGAAAGGGGCGGGGGGGTAGGCGGGGTGAGGCGGGTTAAGGCGGAGCGGGGCGGAGGGTGGGCGGCGACTCAGGAGCTCCGTCTACCCCCCCCAGTCGTCTTCCTGAACTACATCAAAATGGCGGCCGGCGGAGACATTGTCTCCGCCGGCCGCTGACCTCTAGCGGCGGTGAACCGGATTTCTCAGGACATTTCCCGGGACACCAGAAATTCGGGAATGGCGTCCAAGTCCCGGGAATGTCCCGGGAAATCCGGGACAGTTGGCAAGTATGGTCTGGGGTTCTGGAATCTACCCAACCCTCTCCTGCACGTCCAGAGATGTTGGTAAAGATCTCCTGGAGTATCCTGTGTTTCGACAGTAGTGAGGAGGCTGTCATTTCCCTGCCATAGGTGCCTGAGGAAGCAGCGGCCCCAGTGTCTGTCTCCATGAAAGGGTGACCCCTGCAGGGCCTTCACGGCCCTGAAGACACATACCTCCCATGAGGGACAGTCTCCATGGGCCAAAAGCTAACCTGACTGTCTTGGCTTCCTATATGCTTGACAATAGGGATGAGCTTCGTGTTCGAGTCGAACCCATGTTCGACTCGAACATCGGCTGTTCGATCGTTCGCCGAATTGCGAACGTTATGGGCCGTTCGCGCTAAATTCGTGTGGCGCGTCACGGCCCATAATTCACTGCGGCATCGCAGTGCATTGCTGGCTGATGATTGGCCAAGCATGCACTATGACCCGCATGCTTGGCCAATCACAGCGCTGTCAGTAGAGAGAGCTGTAATTGGCCAAAGCCAGGGTGGCTTTGGCCAATTATGGCTCAGGGGATTTAGTACACACCCCACACTATATAAGGCCGCCTGCACGGCGGCCCTGTGTAGTGTGTGTTCCGGTGTGCTGAGAGATAGAGAGAGAGAGAGACAGTGTCATTTGATTTGAGTTAGATAGATTAGGCAGAACAGTCAGTCAGTTAGCTGCACTTACAGTGTATTGTGTATATATATGCATCCCAGGTGTTGCATATATATATATACACTGTATTCAGTTTAGCTAGATCTGTTCCTGTTATCTTCTATCTAGACTATTTACATTTAATGCAGTGCGTCCTGCTCACAGTGTTCAGCTAGATCCGTTCCTGTTAAATTCCTACTGACCGGCAGGCTTGTCTGGTTACAGTATATAAAGCTACCTGAAGAAAATTACAGGTGTTCTATTTGATCCTATTAGTACCACGGTCAGGCAGCTAGACTATTTACATTTAGTACAGTGCGTCCTGCTCACAGTGTTCAGCTAGATCCGTTCCTGTTATCTTCCTACTGACAGGCAGGCTTGTCTGGTTACAGTATATAAAGCTACCTGAAGAAAATTACAGGTGTTCTATTTGATCCTATTAGTACCACGGTCAGGCAGCTAGACTATTTACATTTAGTACAGTGCGTCCTGCTCACAGTGTACAGCTAGATCCGTTCCTGTTATCTTCCTACTGACAGGCAGGCTTGTCTGGTTACAGTATATAAAGCTACCTGAAGAAAATTACAGGTGTTCTATTTGATCCTATTAGTACCACGGTCAGGCAGCTAGACTATTTACATTTAGTACAGTGCGTCCTGCTCACAGTGTACAGCTAGATCCGTTCCTGTTATCTTCCTACTGACAGGCAGGCTTGTCTGGTTACAGTATATAAAGCTACCTGAAGAAAATTACAGGTGTTCTATTTGATCCTATTAGTACCACGGTCAGGCAGCTAGACTATTTACATTTAGTACAGTGCGTCCTGCTCACAGTGTACAGCTAGATCCGTTCCTGTTATCTTCCTAATGACAGGCAGGCTTGTCTGGTTACAGTATATAAAGCTACCTGAAGAAAATTACAGGTGTTCTATTTGATCCTATTAGTACCACGGTCAGGCAGCTAGACTATTTACATTTAGTACAGTGTGTCCTGCTCACAGTGTTCAGCTAGATCCGTTCCTCTTATCTTCCTACTGACAGGCAGGCTTGTCTGGTTACAGTATATAAAGCTACTTGAAGAAAATTACAGGTGTTCTATCCCAGCTTAGTGCAGCTACAGGCCATTAGTATGTCTGGAAGGCCAAGAAGGAGAGGCAGACAGTCACAAGCCAATAAGAGAGGGCAAGCAGGCTCTGTGTCTAGTGCTGGTCGTGGAGACGGTGCATCCTCATCAGCACGTGGCCATGGGACACGCTTGGCCTTTTTTTCGGCAGCTGGCCATGTTGAGCCGCAACATGCGGAAGACTTGGTCGAGTGGATGACCAAGCCGTCCTCATCCTCCTCATCCTCTCTCACCCATGCCCAGGGTGCTTTGTCTGGCAAAGCAGCGGCCTCTTCCCTCAGCTCAATGTCATCAGTGACTCCTTCCCTAGCTCCACCATGTCCTCATGAGGATTCCCTCGAACTGTTTGACCACAGTGTTGGGTACATGCTCCAGGAGGATGCCCAGCGTTTGGAAGGCTCTGATGACGATACTGAGCTCGATGAAGGCAGTAACATGAGCGCGGACAGAGGGGGTGCCCAAGAAGGACAGCAATCTGGCAGTCATGCTCCCCCTGCTGCAGCATACTGCCAGGTTTGCTCCAGTGATGAGGAGGGAGGGGATGATGAGGTCACTGACTCAACGTGGGTGCCTGATAGGAGAGAGGAGGAGGAGGAGGAGGAGGAGGAGGAGGAGGAGGAGGCGGCAGCACATCACCAACGAGGCAGGATGCCCTCCAGGGGCCAGCCTAAGGGCAGCACATTGACTGCATCACACCCCAAAGCTCCACATGTGCAGGGCGCTGCAGTCTCTGCGCGTTATTCAAAAAGTTCTTTGGTGTGGGCCTTTTTTGAGACGAGTGCATCAGATCGCACCGCTGCTATTTGCAACATATGTCTCAAGCGTATCTCGCGTGGCCAAAATATCTCCCGCTTGGGTACCACATGCTTGACCAGACATATGTTGACCTGCCATGCAGTTCGTTGGCAAGCGTATCTAAAAGACCCACACCAAAGAACAAAGAGGATCTCTCCTTGCTCCTCATCAGCTGAGATTTCCAACCCCACTAGACCTTCAGTCCTCTCTGAGACCTGCAGTGAGAGGAATGAAGGTGTAGAATTAGGTGTGTCACAGCCAAGTACTTGTGGGCAATCTGCTTTTGGTACACCGACGTCAGATTGTACCAGGCAAATTTCCCTGCCCCAGCTGCTGCACCGCCGAAAGAAGTTTGCTCCCAGCCATCCACATGCCCAGCGGTTGAATGCTAGCTTGGCAAAATTGCTAGCACTTCAACTGCTGCCTTTTCAGTTGGTAGACTCTGCCCCCTTCCGTGAGTTTGTGGAATGTGCGGTTCCTCAGTGGCAGGTACCCAAACGCCACTTTTTCTCACGGAAGGCGATTCCGGCTCTCTACCGGCATGTGGAAGGCAATGTCCATGCCTCGCTGGACAGGGCGGTCAGCGGTAAGGTGCATATTACCGCTGACTCATGGTCCAGCAGGCATGGACAGGGACGTTACCTAAGTTTCACGGCGCATTGGGTGACTCTGCTGGCAGCTGGGAAGGATGCAGGACAAGGTGCAGTAGTGTTGGAGGTTGTTCCGCCACCACGCCTCCAAAATGCTGATTGTGACACACCTCTCTCCTCCACCCCCTCCTCTTCTTCTTCCTCCATGGCCTCTTCCTCGGAACCAGCGGTGCTCCGTAGGCGTTCAAGGGGCTACGCAAGTACGCAGGCCAAAAGATGCCATGCGGTGCTTGAGCTGGTGTGCTTGGGGGACAGGAGCCACACTGGGGCAGAGGTTCTGTCAGCTCTGCAGGGGCAGGTTCAGAGGTGGTTGACGCCACGCCAACTTAAGGCAGGAATGGTGGTTTGCGACAATGGCACCAACCTCCTCTCTGCCCTCCGACAGGGACAAATGACCCATGTGCCCTGTTTGGCTCACGTCCTTAACTTGGTGGTGCAGCGGTTCTTGGGCAGGTACCCGGGCTTACAGGATGTCCTGAGGCAGGCCAGGAAAGTCTGTGTGCATTTCCGCCGGTCATATAATGCCAGTGCTCGGCTGACGGACCTCCAAAAGGAGTTTAACCTGCCCAAGAACCGCCTAATCTGTGACATGCCCACCAGGTGGAACTCAACGTTGGCCATGCTGCAGCGGCTGCACACGCAGCAGAGGGCCATAAATGAGTACCTGTGCGACTATGGCACCAGGACAGGGTCAGGGGAGCTTGGTTTTTTTTCCCCACGCCAGTGGGCCATGATCAGGGATGCATGCACTGTCCTGTCACCATTCGAGGAGGCCACGAGGATGGTGAGCAGTGACAGTGCATGCATCAGTGACACTGTCCCCCTTGTCCACCTGTTGGAGCACACGCTGCGTGGAATAATGGACAGGGCACTTGAGGCAGAACAGAGGCAGGAAGAGGAGGACTTCCTTAGCTCTCAAGGCCCCCTTTATCCAGACAGTGTTCCTGCGTGCCCGCCGATCACACAGGAAGAGGACGAGGAGGAAGAGGAGGAGGAGGAAGATTGTGTCAGTATGGAGGTGGAGCCTGGCACTCAGCATCAGCAGCAGTCTTTAAGGGATCAGTCCCAAGAAACACATGGACTTGTACGTGGCTGGGAGGAGGTGGCTGCGGACCATGTCGTTCTTAGTGACCCAGAGGACTCCGGACCGAATGCCTCAGCAAACCTACGCTGCATGGCCTCCCTGATCCTGCAAAGCCTGCGTAAGGATCCTCGTATTCGTGGTATCAAGGAGAAGGACCAATACTGGCTGGCAACCCTCCTTGATCCACGTTACAAGGGTAAGGTTGCGGACCTTATCTTGCCATCGCAGAGGGAGCAGAGGATGAAACATCTTCGGGAGGCCTTGCAGAAAGGTCTGTGCAACGCGTTCCCAGAGACTGGGAGGTTACAAACTCCTGTTTCTGGACAACGTGTTGCTGAGGCTTCGGTCAGTCAAAGAAGGAGCGGTGGAGAAGGTGGCCGTCTGACCGATGCGTTCAGACAATTTTTTGGTCCGCAGCCCCAAGGTATGATCGGTTCCAGCAACCATCGCCAGCGTCTGTTTTACATGGTGCAGGAATACCTAGGGGCAAGATCAGACTTGGACACCTTTCCCACCGAAAATCCTCTGGGTTACTGGGTCTTGAGGATGGATCACTGGCCAGAGCTTGCACAGTATGCAATTGAGCTACTGGCCTGTCCTGCATCCAGCGTTCTTTCGGAACGCACATTCAGTGCTGCTGGAGGCGTGGTAACCGATCACAGGGTGCGTCTGTCCACCGACTCGGTCGATCGGCTGACCTTCATAAAAATGAATGAGTCTTGGATCACCACCAGCTACCAAGCACCTGATGCTGATGTAACCGAATAATTTTTTTTGAAATCTCAGATCCCTTCAAAGACTGCCTATGCTGATGCTGAGTGACTATCCCTGAGTAATTATCCTCTTCCTCCTCAATCATCACGCTGATAGCTTGTTGCAGTGTTGTGGCACCAGCACCAGTGCCTAAGGCCCAATTTTTCTGCCCCTGTCTAACAGGGGCGTGTAATTACAATTTTTGATGCAATACTTTGCAGCAGGGCTCGTTCCTGCGTTCCAACTAGAGTGTCTGTGAGGGGTTGCAGTGTTGTGGCACCAGCACCAGTGCCTAAGGCCCAATTTTTCTGCCCCTGTCTAACAGGGGCGTGTAATTACAATTTTTGAAGCAATAATTTGCAGCAGGGCTCGTTCCTGCGTTCCAACTAGAGTGTCTGTGAGGGGTTGCAGTGTTGTGGCACCAGCACCAGTGCCTAAGGCCCAATTTTTCTGCCCCTGTCTAACAGGGGCGTGTAATTACAATTTTTGAAGCAATAATTTGCAGCAGGGCTCGTTCCTGCGTTCCAACTAGAGTGTCTGTGAGGGGTTGCAGTGTTGTGGCACCAGCACCAGTGCCTAAGGCCTAATTTTTCAGCTCCTGTTCAACAGGGGCATGTAATTACAATTCTTGATCTAATATTTCACAGCAGGGCCCTGTGAGGGCTTACAGTGTTGTGGCCACAGCAACACCTAAGGCCCAAATTTCTGCTGAGTATATAGGGCAGGACCCTACTTTCAAACATCTAACTTACAAACGACTCCTACTTGCAAACGGAAGGAGACAACAGGAAGTGAGATGAAATCTACCCCTAGGAAGGGAAATTCTCTCCTGTAAGAGTTAATATGGGAAAACAAGTTCTCCTTTCCACTGATGCTTTCCAATCCTTGTTCCACAAAAAAACCCAAATTTTCAAAAAACATTTTTCATTGGGACAAAAAAGTGAGGTGAAATCTTCTGAAGAGGAGGAAAGACAGCAAAACAAATGTCACAGGGGTGATAACCCTTCCCTATGTTTTCCAAAAAGCTTAGAAAAGATTTTTTGGCTGGAGCTAAACACGTTAAAAATGTTCAAAATTACAAACAGATTCTACTTAACAACAAACCTACAGTCCCTGTCTTGTTTGCACCGCCTGTATACTGCTGTTCAGAGTATATAGGGCCTGGTGGCCCCACACCTTTCCTTATTTTAATTTGGGTGCGGGGTTCCCCTTAATATCCATACAAGACCCAAAGGGACTGGTAATGGACTGGGGGGTACCCATGCCGTTTGTCTCACTGATTTTCATCCATATTGCCATGACCCGACATGACATTAAACCCGCAAGCAGTTTTAAATGAGATTTTTTCCTTTAAAAATGACATTTGGTGCAGGGACTGTTCTAAACATGGGAAACACGCGTCACTTTACAGGCATACTATAGACACCCCCCAGGTACGATATTTAAAGGAATATTTCACTTTTTTTTTTTTACTTTAAGCATCATTAAAATCACTGCTCCCGAAAAAACGGCCGTTTTTAAAAGTTTTTTTTGCATTGATACATGTCCCCTGGGGTAGGACCCGGGTCCCCAAACCCTTTTTAGGACAATACCATGCAAATTAGCCTTTAAAATGAGCACTTTTGATTTCGAACGTTCGAGTCCCATAGACGTCAATGGGGTTCTAACGTTCGTGCGAACTTTCGGTCCGTTCGCGGGTTCTGGTGCGAACCGAACCGGGGGGTGTTCGGCTCATCCCTACTTGACAAGTATGGGCCCAGAGATCTCTTCCAACAGCTGGAAGAGGAACAGCCCAAGATCTAGAGCAGAGATGTTTGAGAGAAGCTCTGTCATAGAGGCTTGATTCCATCAAATATACAAAGAATGGAACCTGGGGAGGCATAGCTACATGGACAGGGTGGAACTAATCAACCTGGTCTATGCCTACCTTGTTGTGCATCAGGTCTCTAAGGCTATGTTTCCACTAGTGTGACTTTTCATGCGATTTGGTCCCACTTTGATGCGACTTGAGGTCTATAGACCTCAAGAATATACAGACATTTCTTCAAGTCATGGTAAAAAATGGCGGTAAAAAATTGAGGTAAAATTGCGCGACTTTGGGGACGCAATAGTGGAAACATAGCCTAAGAGACACCAGGTTATGGGAGAGAGAGTCTGGCTCCCAGATCCTACCCCTGTTTCCCCGAAAATAAGACCTAGCGTGATTGTTGGTGATGGCTGCAATATAAGCCCTACACCCCAAATAAGCCCTAGTTAAAGTCCTTGTAGGTCTTATTTTCAGGGTATGGCTTATTTTCGGGGAAACAGAGTAGGGCTTATTTGGGGGGTAGGGCTTATATTGCAGCCATCACCGACAATCACGCTAGGTCTTATTTTCGGGGAAACAGGGTAATTTCTATGTTTAATTCTGCAAACTTGTTCTATTGTTTAAAATGTTTTTGTACTGTCGGTTGCACTGTCTGTTTACACTTTTGCTCCAATTTATGTGTAACTTAGTGTATTGTGGTTTTAGTTAGTTGCAGCTGGGATAGCAGGTGAATGGGTGGATGTAGGCAGGTTGTAATGCATTTAGTTAGCAGCCACCCAGGCTGGGGAAAGGGTTAAGCACTTTCTGCCTAGTTCCCAGGTTTTTGAGGCAGAAGTAGACGTGAAAACAATGGGAGCTACGAACAGCATCCAAGTCATGGACAATGCCTGTATGGACTCTCACCTTATGGAAACAAGCCTGGGCCACAACATCATGTTAGTTTGGATCAGGGAAAGGATGTTATTCATGTTGTAAATCTATCTTACCTGTTATGAGTCTGGTCTGAAGTTTTTAAAAGGGGTTTATGATGGTTCTGGAGTATTCCAAAGAACCTGGGTCTGTAATTACACTATGGGGTATGAAATAACACTACAAGAAGGTTAACTCAGCATAACAAGGAACAGGAGTGTAGTTGTTATGAACAGCTACACTCCAGAACACTGCGCCCCGAGCCCACCCACTTGTGGGACAATAGTGAATTAATATTCGATATTGTCTTCCTGCTTCTCTACCTGACCAATCAGGAAGCAGGTCCTGAGAATTGATTGGCCGCGAGTCCTAAGACCCGATTGGCCGGGAGTCCTAAGTCCTGATTGGCAGGAAGGAGAAGCGACCACCAGGACTCGGGAGGAGATGCAGGGGGAAAGCCGCAACATGGATGGGGTAAGTGCAGGGGCTGGGGGGGGCATGGCGGGCGATGGGCAATCAATCGAGCAACAGGGGTGGGGGGTGGTGATTGATCGAGCGAACGCTGGGGGGGGTGGTACTTAGGACCATGTAATATTTTAGTTTTTCTTAATAAATCTGCAAAATTCTGTGTTTGTCTGTCAATATGGGGTGCTGTGTGTACATTAATGAGGAAAAAAATGAACTTAAATGATTTTAGCAAATGGCTGCAATATAACAAAGAGTGAAAAAATTAAGGGGGTCTGAATACTTTCTGTCTCCACTGTATATAATATGGAAAGTGGTTGGAGGGAAGCTTCAGAATGGCAAAGATGTTTTTATTACAAATTAGGTGAGCAGACTGCAGTTCCTCTTTAATGTTATTAGCTCTGTCCAGTTCGCCTCTCCTTATGGTATGAAAATGTGTAGAGGGGGCTGTGCTTTGTAGTCCAAATCAGAAGCAAGCCGTCTAGGGTGACACCACTGCTCTTCATAGATACAGTAAGTGAGTGAGCGCTTATGTGATTGCACGGTTCTTGGGCTTGGTAGTGGACAGCTGCAGCATTCAGGTGAGTATGTAAGTCTATTTTTTAACAAATACATTTTTTAACAAATGTACATATTTAGATAAATATCTACATGTACACCCTATCAAACAGCTGTAGCTAGTCAATAAATGACCCACTAATGAGCTAATACAAATACAGCGCTATAAATATATATAAATATATATATATATATATATATATATATATATATATATATATATATATACCCTTTCTGTAAAAATAAAGTGCAGTGTGCTTTAAACGATACAGTAAACAAAATAACAAATAAACAATATTAAACAAAGTGCTTAATGTGTTTATATATGCAACTGTTTTATATCTGGAGGTTTCCACCATCCCTCCTCATCAATCTTACAATCACTTAAATATTCCTCCTCCACATACAAGAATCAGTATGGTATGCAGTGTTTATTATCACTTTAAACAAATATGACCAATTTTTTGCTGTGCATACTCATCATCCATATCTTTCCTAAGGCCCCTTTCACACAGGCGCCTCTGTGAAGCGGAATCCGCTTGCTCAGCAGGAGATCTCTCCGTGGATCCCCACTGAGCAGGCGGATGACAGGTCAGTGTCTGCTCCGCTATGCAGAGTGGACACAGACACAGTTCTGCTCTCCTCTATGGGTCAATCAGATGAAAACGGACCGCCTGTCTGTTTCCATCCAATCCACCAGACTGATGGGGAATAGGCCCAGCATCCATCTGTTTTTGGTGGACAGGATCAGATGGCGATGGGTGTAAGCAAACATGTGTCCGCTGACATCCACCGCTCCATAGAAGAGAATAGAGGGTCCGATCAGGTCCACCTGAAAAACTGACAGGCATCCCTGAAAGGGACCTAGGACATACTGGGGCAGATTTACTAAAGCTGGTGCACACAGAATCTGGAGAGCGATTTTCATGTAGTGTATTATTTCACTTGACATGTGAATCTATGCATTCAGGAATGTATAATTCTGAACCGCATCAGATTCACATCAGTGTGAACCAGGGCTGATTGTCAAAGCTTACTTGAACAAGCTGATGTTAAAGTGATTGTAAAGGTTTATTTTTATTTTTTTTAAATAACAAACATGGTATGCTTACCTGCTCTGTGCAAGGGTTTTGCACAGAGCGGCCCCAGTCCTCCTTTTCTTGAGGTCCTGCTCCTGGCCCTTCCCCTTCATCGGGTGCCCCCACAGAGAGCTGCTTACCATGGGGGCACCCGTGCGGTCGTGCTCCGGAGTCTTGCTGCCAGTGGCGTATCCAGGGTATGGCACATATGGCAAGTGCCATGGGCCCCATATAAAGGGGGCGCTCGTGAGTGGCTCTTCTTCCCAGGGCCGGATTATAGATTCTACACACAATTACCGGCCGCCAGCCACTACTTTGCCTTGCAGTCTCGCCAGACAACTGAATTATAGGTGCAAGACAGTGAGTTGGCCCGTGGCTGCTACATACATTGCCTTGCAGAGAACACTGCACTGCATAGCCTCTGTACTAGTGCACTGAGGCTGAGCGCGCTCCTCCCCTTGACGTCCCGGGCGGCATGACGTCATCCAGAGGCCGGCCCGAGAGGCTGGTGGGAAAGGAGTGCGGGCGGCGCCGACGCCGCTGCAAGCAAGGAGGAGGAAGCGCCATACAAGTACATGAAATAAGTAAGCTCTGCCTCTGCATTGGGCTGGGGAAGTCAGGCAGATAAGTGCAGCTCAGTGCACTGGCTCTGCCTGAAGTGGGTTAACTGTTTGTGAGGGAGGGCAGGTGGGGGGACTGTCAGTGCCTGATAGGCCTATCACTCTTCAGTGGCAGTGCAACTCGTCAGTGCCAGTACCAGTGCCAGCTATCAGTACCAGTGTAACCTATCAGTGCCACCTATCAGTGCAGCATTACCTATCAGTACCAGTGTCACCTATCAGTACATCTCATAAGTGTCACCTCTGAGTGCCAGTGTCACCTATCAGTGCAGCTCATCAGTGCCAGTGTCACCTATCAATACCAGTGTCACCTATCAGTGCAGCTCATCAGTGCCACCTATCAGTGCAGCTCATCAGTGCAAGTGTCACCTATCAGTGCCACCTAACAGCGCAGCTCATCAGTGCCACCGGTCAGTGCCAGTGTCACCTATCAGTGCTACCTATCAGTGCAGCTTATCAGTGCCACCTATCAGTGCCAGTGTCACCTATCAGTGACACCTATCAGTGCAGCTCATCAGTGCCACCTGTCAGTGCCAGTGTCACCTATCAGTGCCACCTATCAGTGCCAGTGCCACCTGTAACGAGCCCCTGCTCGCTCGGTTCCACTCTCCCGACACTCCTCTGCTGCTATAGAATCAGATTGCAGATCGCACGTCTGATGGTTCAGTCATCCGATGCTCCAGGATTAGAACTACAGCTATGTGCCATTCTAATCCAGTTGTGTAGCTCAGAACAAACACCAGGCAGGCTGTATGTAAGTTCAACCAGGAATCTCTCTTTTATTGAAAGGAATACAGGCTCTTTTATACAGTAAAAGAGGAGGTGTATACCTCCTGCTCATATTACTCTGAACATACACCTGTGACCAGAAACCTAATTAACATGGGATAATTAACTAATCCCTTTAGACAGCCTAGATGACTCAGTCATGACCTTTAGGCCAGACTGGCCGTCTTGTAGCTCAGAAAACCCAATCAACATTATCACAAATCAACACCGAACTCCTCTTCACACAAACAACAATGGGGATCTAATGACTCTTAGATCCCATACTAGACTTATTTACAATACACATTCTAGCAGGCAACAGACAGACAGGTGGCTGGAATTGACATCAGCATCTCCTAACAGTATTTGTCCCAGCATTATGAATCAGCCAATATTTCTAATATGGCAAGTCCCGGGTCCCCAGAGTCTGTGTGTCCTGGGGGACCAGGACCCGAATCCACAATAATACCACCTCAAGGGTCCCCAGGCATACAGCTCACAAAGAGCACCGTTCCCCCAAATGCCAGGGCCCACGATCGATCGGCAAGAGGCTAGCATTCAGTCCCCTCCAAAAGCTTCTCTCCCGGCTAGGTCTGTCACACCACCTATCAGTGCCAGTGTCACCTATCAGTGCCACCTATCAGTGCAGCTCATCAGTGCCATCTGTCAGTGCCAGTGTCACCTATCAGTGCCACCTATCAGTGCAGCTCATCAGTGCCACCTATCAGTGCCAGTGTCACCTATCAGTGCAGCTCATCAGTGCCACCTGTCAGTGCCAGTGTCACTTATTAGTGTCCATCAGTGCAGCTCATCAGTGTCGCCTATCAGTGTTAGTGCTGCCTCATCAGTGCTGCCTTATCAGTGCCCATAAATGCCGCATGTTAGTGCCCATCAGTGCAGCCTATCAGTGCCCATCAGTGCTGCCTATCAGTGCAGCTCATCAGTGCTGCCTATCAGCGCAACTCATCAGTGCTACCTATTAGTGTCCATTAGTGCAGCTCATTAGGGCAAATCCATAATTTGTTAATTGAAAGATTAAAGAGTTGACTTGCAGTTTTGTTGGCTGTTTTTTTTTTGTTAAGGTTATCTGAAAGATGGGTTTCAAATGTTTTGACAGGGGAGCAGTTTCAGTGCTTGCCATAAGCCCCCTTTTCCCTAGATACGCCTCTGCTTGCTGCCACAAATGGCAGCCTCCACAAGGTTATTAGAAGCATAATCCAGTAGGAGCTACAGAGCATAAAAGAGAAGAGAGGCACCTCTAAGTGTAGCAATATGGTTACATTTAATGAAGGTACAACATTTAGCAACTCACATGGTTTATGATTAAAACAGGCACATCTTAGTATGCAGGCATCCGGGGTAAAGCTGTCCACATAAACCATCCTCTGTACTGCCGGCTCTCACCACTGTCAGTCTGCAATCGTGACCGGGAAGACTACCCTGCAGTAGAGCGATCTGAAATTGAGGCGTGAAGCGCTTGTGGAAGGGATAACTTTGATGGGGGTGCGGAGGATGGTCTATGTCAGGGGTAGGCAACATCGGCCCTCCAGCTGTGATGAAACTTCCAGGAGACATTGCAAGACCCTGACAGCCCCAGGCATGACTTCTAGAGGCAGAGGCATGATGGGAATTGTAGTTTCACCACAGCTGGAGTGCCGAGGTTGCCTACCCCTGGTCTATATGGACAGATTTACCCCAGATGCCTGCATACTTAGATGTGCCTCTTTTAATCCTCAGCCAATGTGAGTTGCTAAATGTTATACCTTCAATAAATGTAACCATATTGCTACACTTAGACGCGCCTCTCTTCTCTTTTATACTTAATTGTGACATGATGCTACTTGTATATCAAGACATCGCTTGTTTATCAAGTCAAAATTTATTTTAAATTTTTCTTGTCTTGCAAAAACGCTCTCAAACCAAGTTACTCTCAAACCAAGGTTTTACTGTACAATACAATACCAATACATGACATCACTTCTGAATTTTTATTCTATGGTACAAGAATTTTCGCACCTTTAGTAACCTCTTCATTTTCTAAATGAGACTAGCAGGCAACAAAAAACAGACGATCATTCATCCAATAAACTCATTGTGTGTACAAGGCATTAGACGCTGATTGGTTACTATGCACAGCTGCACCAGATTCTGTTCTCCAGCTTTAGGTTGGGTTCACACTGCGGCACGGAGCGGCTCACTGCAGGGTGTCCGGTGTGTCCCTGTTTACTGTTTCAGGTCCAATTTCGGTCTAAAATTGGACCTGAAACAGACCAGAAGAGGCAGAGGGCTTCTGTGCAATTCGCACCGGATCCGCTCTGGAGATGTGTGAACCAGCTCCATAGAGAGTCGGTCACATTCTACTGACATGCGAATTGGATGCAGCGAAAGTCTGACATAAGTCTGAACCCAGCTTTAGTAACGCTTCCCCTCTGTGGGAGAGAACTGAAGCGTGCAAGTACAAAGCGTGTGTTCTCTTTATCTAAAAATATTTATCTAGGGCTTATCTAAGGCTGGCCATATACGGTTTGAATCTTGGCTGAATCAGCAGGAACTGGCCCAGATTCAAACCGATAATGGGCAAGCTGAATGTACCAAGTTGATCGATCGATCAACTTGGGTACAACCAGCCTGTTGGATCCTCTTGGAATCATTGTCTTCTGTCTTCTCCCAGCAGGGAAGGCTTCCCCTGTGGTTGCAGGAAAGAAATTCGCTCCGTGTAAGTCAGTGTGTAAATTTGTTGCTGGGTGACATCTCTATTCCATGTTAGGTCTTGTTGGTAGACCAATACCTTTAACTACTTTGGTCCAAAGAAAAAGACTTTGAAAACCTGAAACAGCTAACAGCACTATATAACGAGATAACACAATTATCTTCTTTTCTCTGAAGGACTCATAGTTTATTTACATGGATAAAATATGTCTCTGCCCATTTGGTAGGATAGCTTAGGTTGGCCACAGACAGCTCCATTTTTTTTGTCTGATTAGAGCAATATGAATAATCGCAAGAAAAAGGCAAAGGAAATGATAGTCAATGTCCACATTGGCTTATATAACAACCTTTCAATGTGATGAAAAATCATTGTCTGTAGACAGTTATAGAGGAATAACAAAAAGATTGGTGCACAGAGAAAAATGGGCCAATTTCTACATGCACATCTATTTAGACTAAGTTTCTGAACAGCAAAAGTATCCAATCCGTTGCAGGCACTGTTTGGGTATTCTGACACCCATGGTTGATGGCTGTCACTATACAGTAGCCAGAATGGAAGATTCCTCCAGGATAAATCTATGCATGTATGGCCACCTATAAAACATTAGAGGAAGTGCTTAATTATTTTGGTGCGCACTATTGGACATTAAATCTGAATTCCAAGTATGAATATTTATTGTCACTGCCCGCCTCTCCATCTCATCCAATGAGAGAACACTTTTCAGTCATTGATAGACATACAAAGCATTTTGTGAATGGTCCCCAAACTGAGTGGACGACCTCCTGTGTTCACAGGCAGCAGGTCAGCTGCTTGGCACGAGACCTGGAAGCAAGTGGACATTCTAGAGATATCTACTGCAATGATTTCCAGCTTCCAGGGGGATCCCTCAGGTATAGTACATACATACTTAGATTAGTTTAAGCTAAACCAACAAAACTATTTAACAACTGCCATACCTGGAATTCAGCTTTAAAAATAGCAGTCACATATCACTTTTAGGATTCGTTTACATGAGCGGCACACTCTGGAAAATGATCAAAGGGTTGCAGAGCAGCGGCTGCCAGACATTCAGTAGGTGATACTGTCATTGCCTGAATGCCTGTTTTTTTTTCTGCAGCTGAATACAGATTTGAAAAGGGAATATTGTCTAGCTTGCAGTTGCAATTTGGTCCCATTCACTTGAATAGGTCATGTTTGGTGGCCCGCTGAACCTGACCTGTTGTATATGTAGCTGGGTGCTCGGCTGGCTGCTGGAGGAGGGGGGACCGCCACTGTGTAGAGGACAGAGCGGGCTGCAGAGTTTCTTGCCTGCTTTCCTCTCCCTTCTGCTGTTCAGTGCAGGCTCTGTGTGCTTGCTCCTTCTCCTGTCCCACCTCCCTCCTGGCAGCAGTGGCAGTGTGCCAATTGGCGACAGGGACAAGATTTGCTGTGCGCCAGGATTGATGATTGGAATCAGCTGTGCTTATCCCTTCACTGTCAGCAGTTTACTGACAGTAGAGACTGCCCATTACTTAGCAGCCTAATAGTCATTCACTGCATGCAGTTCTAAAGAGACTGTAACAAGTGCACCACCATAAAGACAAGCCCCAACATTAGCCAGCTAAAATTTGCAAGTTAAGAATCAGGTATCATACAAACACTTGTAAGCAAGGGGGTAATTAATTCCCATTCATTTCCTGGTAGAAGAGTGAAGATCCAGCATGGCCTGCAGCCCTCAGCCCGTCACTCACATCATCTTTGACATGGACGGCCTCCTTCTCGGACAACAGTGATATAAGTGAGAAGGAGACCACGGAATCGGAGAGAGGGATATCGATCGTTCAGGATTCCGGCTACTGGATCTACATACACATGCCCATTACCCCTGCAGGGGTTGGGCGTTCCGGTGAGTGAGGGCACAAGTGGGGGTTCAACTAAAGACGGATAACATCAGTCACAGCAAACCTGTCTGGGATCACTTGGATGCACACACCATTTGTTCACAGGGATTTTTTCCACATTTATAAGACAATTTCTACTGGACGATTTTTATTGGAGTATTTGGTTGCACATAGTAATATCACATAAATATTCACGAAATAATTCATCAATTTTGAACATTTCTTGTTGTTTTGTATCATTTTTGGGATTTTTCCAGCCAACATCAGAGGATTTTTTTCTGACGTTTTTTGGTGTCACATTGCTTTGAACATTTATTAGTGGGATTTTTAACGTGGATATAATTGATGTTTTATGTTTTAGTTTCACTTATATAAGTTTTTAATTTCACTTTATATATTTTTTGGTGATTTGTATACCTAACATCTTATATGGTACATATATTCTAAACGGTTTTTAGCACTTTCACAGGATTTTTCACCAAGTTTGATGATGCACCCTGATGCACACATTTTTTCACGGTGAGGTTAAAAAATAATAATTTGTTTGTGAACAGCGCCAATTCCCCTATCAGAGTATTTCACACTTACATTTAATTCTTGAACCTCAGGTACACATTATCGAAAGGCTGCTTGCTACACTTTCGTGACCCCAGGTAACCACTTGTGTTTCCATGCTACTCCACTTCACCCCAATGTCTTCATACCCCACTGTGTTAAGACCCACTCAGTGGGATAAACTAGAGCGGAGACAGTGAGCCAGGCCTTCTCGTCCAACATCAGTGCCTGACATCACAAATGTGCTTCTGGAAGAATGGTCAAACATTCCCATAGACACACTCCTAAACCTTGTGAACAGCCTTCCTAGAAGAGTTGAAGCTGTTATCATACCTCCCAACTGTTCCTGATTTGGAGGGACTGTCCCTGATTTGGAGCAATGTCCCCCTGTCCCTCATTCCTCCTCATTTGTCCCTCATTTTGGTCTGATTTATATAGTTGTATATAAAATGCACTTTTTATCTATCTTAAAGTGTTTCCCAGCGCTAAACCTTTCATCTGATTTCTAAATTGCTGCATTTGTAAATTCTAAAAGCCAATATGAAGGAATAGTAATGGTAAAAAAAGCACCCGTGGGTTTAACCAATCTTGTTTTTTTTGTACAATTCTCCTTTAAGGGGGCGTGGCAAGGGGTGTGTCCTATGTCTGCATACTTTTACTGATAGGTGTCCCTCATTCCCATTTCAAAAAGTTGGGAGGCATGCTGTTATAGCTGCAAAGGGTGGGCCAACTCAATATTGATCCCTATGGACTAAGACTGGGATGCCATTAAAGTTCATGTGCGTGTAAAGAAAGGCGTCCCAATACTTTTGGTAATAATAATTTGCCAAAATTTTGCTGAAATCTCATGAAAGTAGCACAGGAACGTTTTCCAAAATCTGAGTTGCATTGATGTGAATGGACACCATTGAATATTATGTGATTTCCATAGTCAATGCGACTCAAGTTGCAATAGTATGAACAGTTTGTGTTGTTATTGAACACAAGTGATTGTTTTTGCAGAGCACGGATGTCTGGAAGTATACACTATGGGAACGTCAGAAAGCACACACCGCCAGGATGATGACTGATTTCCTGATGATCTACCTCCTCATTCTCAAGAAGATGATCATCTATGGAATGTTATTCCTACATGATCATGGTGAATGTCATCCCAGCAATGACTGACCTGCCCAGTATAATAAGAGAATGGAGATCTGTGTACACAGAATATACATAGTGCAGGAAGCCTCCAGTCCTAGGTGATCATTATTATTTTCATTTCATCTTTATTTATTTTCAAAGATTATAATACAAACCAGCCTATTGGGCATACCCAGACTCACCAATATACTGTGTATAAAAACTTGAGCAACCCAGGTACCTTGTCTAATGCCATTGTGACAGTGTCCTACTCTGCCTGATGGACCAAGTGTAATAGGTGTGCCTATATTCTGTGCTAGGTGATCATCATTACAGTGATCAATACAGGAAAGTGTAGATCTTGTGCCCAGACAAAGCGTGGCGCAGCTTTGTTTGTACTGCTGACAGCCTCCTCCTATCCGGGGACTTCTTCAAACATCCTCGCACACTGGAACCCGCCCCCTCTCCTTCCTCCCTCCTCCCACCTCCCACCTCCTTACAGCTCAGCAGCGGAAACTACGAGGGGCCGGACTAGAGCCAAGGAGGACCGCCCTCTTCCCCTCACACAGAACGATGGGCGGGGCTTTACCGGAGAGGGGGCGGAGCTGATCGCGTTCACCGGGGAAAGGAGGCGGGGCATGTCGGCATCCACATAGGAGAGAAGACGGGCTTTTGTGCTCTGACCCAGCAGAGGGGGGGCGGAGATTATTTGCTTGAGGGGCGGTGTTTGTGCGGTCTCTTCTATCACACATAAAGTTTGGAAAGGAAAGTTGAGAAGCGGGAAGCCCGTGTACCTGTGAGGAGAAAAGAGGAGAAGAGGATGAGAGGAGTGCTCGTCCTGGTCCCTGAGGGCTGACTTCTCTCATAGTGTACGGGGACATGCCCGGGAGCTCACACTGTGTGTGTTAGGATGGGGAGAGGGATGGCGGTGGCGGAGGAGGACGGGGGAGACCCCAGAGACGAGGAGGAGCGGGGGGTGAGGAGGAGAAGGAAGAAGAAGAGAAGGAAAGGTCCGAAGGAGAATAAGGTGAGGAGTGTCCGCTCCAACCTGCTCTATGACTCCTCCGGGAAGGCGGCCCATGACAACCCCAACCGACACTACGCCGCCAACTCCATCAAGACCACCAAGTACACGGCGCTCTCCTTCCTGCCCAAGAACCTCTTCGAGCAGTTCCATCGTCTGGCCAATGTCTACTTCGTCTTCATCGCCCTGCTCAACTTTGTGCCCGCCGTCAACGCCTTCAAACCCGAGCTGGCCCTGGCCCCTGTCCTCTTCATCCTGGCCGTCACCGCCATCAAGGACCTCTGGGAGGACTACCGCCGGTACCGGTCCGACAACGAAATCAACCATATGGATTGCCTCGTCTACTGCAGGTAATGGGGGCTAGAAATGTGGGCCATCCCGGGGGGGGGGGGGGTCGCTGGTAAGGATTGTTTTAGTTGGGGTGATCGGGGGTAAGGAATGTGGTTACTAGTAAGAGATGGTAAAGCTGGGGTGATCAGGAGTGAAGCTGGGGTGATCAGGAGTGAGAGAAGAGATGGCAAAGCTGGGTTGATCAGGGGTGAGAGAAGAGATGGTAATGTTGGGGTCAGCAGGGGTGAGAGATGGTAAAGTTGGGGTGATCAGGGGTGAGAGAAGAGATGGCAAAGCTGGGGTGATCAGTGGTAAAGCTGGGGTGATCAGGGGTGAGTGAAGAGATGGTAATGTTGGGGTCAGCAGGGGTGAGAGATGGTAAAGTTGGGGTGATCAGTGGTAAAGCTGGGGTGATCAGGGGTGAGTGAAGAGATGGTAATGTTGGGGTCAGCAGGGGTGAGAGATGGTAAAGTTGGGGTGATCAGTGGTAAAGCTGGGGTGATCAGGGGTGAGTGAAGAGATGGTAATGTTGGGGTCAGCAGGGGTGAGAGATGGTAAAGTTGGGGTGATCAGTGGTAAAGCTGGGGTGATCAGGGGTGAGAGATGGTAAAGTTGGGGTGATCAGTGGTAAAGCTGGGGTGATCAGGGGCGAGAGAAGAGATGGCAAAGCTGGGGTGATCAGGGGCGAGAGAAGAGATGGCAAAGCTGGGGTGATCAGGGGCGAGAGAAGAGATGGCAAAGCTGGGGTGATCAGGGGCGAGAGAAGAGATGGCAAAGCTGGGGTGATCAGGGGCGAGAGAAGAGATGGCAAAGCTGGGGTGATCAGTGGTAAAGCTGGGGTGATCAGGGGCGAGAGAAGAGATGGCAAAGCTGGGGTGATCAGGGGCGAGAGAAGAGATGGCAAAGCTGGGGTGATCAGGGGCGAGAGAAGAGATGGCAAAGCTGGGGTGATCAGGGGCGAGAGAAGAGATGGCAAAGCTGGGGTGATCAGGGGCGAGAGAAGAGATGGCAAAGCTGGGGTGATCAGGGGCGAGAGAAGAGATGGCAAAGCTGGGGTGATCAGGGGCGAGGGAAGAGATGGCAAAGCTGGGGTGATCAGTGGTAAAGCTGGGGTGATCAGGGGTGAGAGAAGAGATGGCAAAGCTGGGGTGATCAGTGGGGATAACACATGTGTGTCGGGTATCACATGGATGTCAGCTGACAGGGAATACACAGCAGCGGTGTGTTTGGTGTTTTGGTGGGGACTGTGAGAGCTGTGCCCTCCCAGATCCATCCCCCATGTGAAGATGGAGACAAGAGCGTGTTTGAGTAGAAGCTGCCACGTTTTGTGCCTCCATTCATAGGAGAGGAGGGGGAGGGTCTATACACAGCCTTCTCTCCCCCTTCACTGTCTGACCTGATGGCAACCAGTGTTTGTTTTCTTGCTGGTGGGAGGGGGGGTCATTCATTCCCTATGGAGCCATTCTCCCAGCACATGTCAGTGATTGTGTTCTGTCACTCCATCCTTCTGTACAATGACACAGCCTGGGGGCTCTCCATGCAGAGCATTCCTTCACTGCCTCCCCCTCCTTACCTGGCCTTATCTGAATAGTCAATGGGTGTCTGTGATGTGGAGGTGACTGGTGCCTTCTGTGTCGCCCCCCCCCCCCCTGTATTCCAGTGGAGGATCCAGTCGCACTCCAGCTGTGCCAGCAGCTACACCACAGGACCCTGCCAATTCTTATAAATGTTTTTGTTTCACACTTGTTGGGTCCATTTAAAACTTGGCAGATGTAGACTTCTTTCCTTTGTTTGACAGGTGATGAAGATGTCAGTGCGATTTATCTCTGATCCCTAGATCCAGTTATGTGTGAAATAGTTATTAGCGCTGTATTGTATTGTATTTGTATGCCAAAAAAAGTATGTATATGGCCAGTTGCACACAGATAGATATAGTAATTTTACTGATGTTTATACTCAGGATTTTTGTTGACCGAAGGATCCTGAGTAAAGACTTTGCATAAACACACATATGTGTTTAAAAAAAAAAAAAATCTTCATTAATAATGTTGCGGTGTACACAGCTAAACATGCATGTGGGCAGTGGCAGCTGGTGCTCATCATTTTTTGGGGGACGTAAACAAACTGAAATACTGAAAAGAAAAAAACATCAATTGCAGCCTCACATGCCCCATCAAACGCAGCCACTGTCTGCCCGGCACTTGCCCCATCTTAGTGGTGGGTCAGGCAGTGGGTGATGGGGGCGAGCTGTGGGAGGGCTCCTGTGCCCTCTATGCTTCCCCCTCTCTTCTTCGGTCTGCTAGGCGTCCAATCGGGGTGCCTGTGCCTTCAGATAATCAGGCGACGGGTATTAGACTCACACTACCTGATTGGCGGAGGGGTGATTCAGTGTTAGAAAAGCAAATATCTGGGTGGACTGTAAGCGCTATGCTCTGCTCTCTAAGGCCCCTTTCACACTGGGGCGGTGGGGGCGTCGGCGGTAAAACAGCGCTATTTTTAGCGCTGTTTTACCGTCGTTTTTGCAGCTGTATTCGGCCGCTAGCGGTGTGGTTTTAACCCCCGCTGGCGGCCGAAAAAGGGTTAAACCCACTCGTACAGCGTGGCTATAGCGGCGCTGTCCCATTGATTTCAATGGGAAGGAGCGGTTTAGAAGCGGTGAACACACCGCTCCAAAGATGCGGCTCGCAGGACTTTTTTTTACCGTCCTGCCAGCGCACCGCTTCAGTGTGAAAGCCCGAGGGCTTTCACACTGAACAAACAGCGGAGGCTGTTTAGGGGCGGTTTGCAGGCGGTATTTTTAGCGCAATAATGCCTGCAAACCGCCCCAGTGTGAAAGGGGCCTAAGTCCACATTTTTGAAGCATTTTAGAGCCTATGGCTCTAATCAGGTGCTGGACTGCTGGAAACTCTGCTGCTGGAATTGAGGCCCCCGGCGTCTGAAAAGGGGCCAGATGCCTGAATAGGGGGTGGCAGCGGCGGCCATGGATAGATTCATGCTATGCACGAATCTATCCATTACTCAGAGGGGGTGGCGGCGCACGTGCGCTCTTAATGGATGGGCCGCTCCTGCATGTGGGCATAAATTACTGCACTAAGGAGATAAAAGAAAAGGGGGCACACTGGCAAGGGCCTATTCACACTAGAATGCCATGTGGGAAACCCGTGTTCTGTGCCGGTTTCCCCCACCACATTAGAATTCCACTGCAGCAGTTGTCAGTTCAAAGTTAACACCCCAAACGCAGGTCACAAACGTAGTGTTTGCCCACACTGGATCTCATGGTACAAATGTGATTTGGTTGTAGTGCATTTTCAAAAGAAATGCATGCACTACTTTTGGTTCGGCGTGATTTCAGCCCATTCAAAACACAAAATTGCATGTGACTTGCACAGGTTTATGCAGCGCGATCATTTAAAATTTTTTTTTCCTCCATGCAGTTTCTTGTGTGATTGGGCCCCTTTAAACATAACATTTTTCTATTTTTGTTTTATGGCTCTGTACTCATCACTGCGCTAGTGATCTTTACTCAGCTGTGTGTCCATAGACCATTCAGCCAATGGAGCTGATTAGTGTGTTCTGGTGGGTGACAGTTAGGGCTCTTTCACACTGACGATCCGTATGTCCGTTTTTCATCCTTCTGTTTTCGGATGAAAAACGGACATACATGTATCTCTATGGAGCGTCAGATGTCAGCGGTGACATGTCCGCTGACATCCGACCCGCTCCGATCCGAAAAGTGTAACGGAGGAAAACCCTACTTTTCCATCCGTCTTCGGTTCGGATGATGATGGACTCTACGGTCCGTCATCACCCGATCCCCCATAGGGGAGAGCGGCGCTTTGACAGGTCCGTCGCTGCACAGTGTGCAGAGACAGACCTGTCATTTTCCTGCTCAGCGGGGATCGGCGGAGCGATTCCCGCTGAGCAAGCGGGTGTTCACGGGGCGGATCATCACTGATCCGCCCCGTGTGAAAGAGCCCTTAGTCAGTTCCTGCCAGAATACATAGGGGGTTGATCTACTAAACCTGGAAAGTGCAAAATGTGGTGCAACTCTGCATAGAAACAAATCGGCTTCTGTTTTTTCTTTTCTGTCAAAGTTCAACCGCTTCAGCCCCAGAAGATTTTACCCCCCTGCCTGACCAGTGCTATAAAAAATGCACTGATTACTGTGTAAATGACACTGGCAGGGAACGGGGTTTAACACTTGGGGGCGATCAAGGGATTAAGTGTGTCCTAGGGAGTGAGTCTAACTGTGAGGAGGATGGGCTACCACTGACATGACAGCGATCACTGCTCTTGATGACAGGGAGCAGTAGATCCCTGTCATGTCACTAGGCAGAACGGGGAAATGCCTTGTTTACATCTCCCCATTCTGCGGCTCTGTGACACGATTGCGGGACACCGGCAGACATCGAGTCTGCGGGCACGGTCGCGCTGTATGCGCCGGGCGCCCGCTAGCCCTGCCAATTAAAGGGGACGTACAGGTCCGCCCACCGCTGCCATTGTGCCGACATATATCGGCGTGCAGCGGTCGGCAAGTGGTTAATTGAACAAGCTGAAGTTAGAAGCTGATTGGCTACCATGCACAGCTGCACCAGATTTAACACTCTCCAATTTTAGTACATCAATCTCATAATCTCAGTGGGGGAGATTGCTGCATCACACATCACTTGTTGCAGCAATCTGCCAGTTCTTTCGTACAACCCACTGGTTGAGCGGGAAAAAAAAAAAAAAAAAGTGTACCCAGCCTTATTGTTGGCGCCCCATCCCACCTGTCCATAAAATGTGCTGGCTGAAAGCCATATAAAGATAAAATGTTAGAAGAAAACTCTAAAAAATACTGGCCTAAGGGCTCTTTCACACGGGGCAGATCAGTCATGATCCGCCCCGTGAACACCCGCTTGCTCAGCGGGGATCGCCCCGCCGATCCCCGCTGAGCAGGAAGATGACAGGTCCATCGCTGCACGCTGTGCAGCGGCGGACCTGTCAGAGCGCCGCTCTCCCCTATGGGGGGGGATCGGATGATGACGGACCGTAGAGTCCGTCGTCACCGGATCCGATCCGAAAATGGATGGAAAAGTAGGTTTTTCCTCCGTTACACTTTTCGGATCGGAGCAGGTCGGATGTCAGCGGACATGTCACCGCTGACATCCGACGCTCCATAGGGATGAATGTATGTCCGTTTTTCATCCGAAAACGGAAGGATGAAAAACGGACATACGGATCGTCCGTGTGAAAGAGGCCTTACACTTCTAATTTTTCTGCCCACTTACCTGGGCAAAAGTGACATGACTGGGCCTTCTGTGGGATCCTGGTAAAGCTGAGGGTCCTAAATCCACAATGTGCTACTGCACAGTGATGGAGCAATTTATTGTGGGCCCATTTACACTGTTGTGTTATAGACCTCGTTCAGGTGGGTGCTGGCACCGTACTGTGTGCTGGCTGTCTTTTGTTTCGGCAGCAGTATCCACCCCAGGTTGTGTGCAGGCAGCTTATAGAAGTGGAATATCTGCTAAACACAAAACAAAGGCAGCCTGCATGCAGTATGGGTGTCAGCGCCCATCTGAACAAGGCCCTAACACACGCATTATAGTGTGCTCAAACACATATCCAGGTTGCCCTGAGTAAAAATGGCTCCTGATCCCATCTCTACGCTGCAGTGCAGGACATTTTGACAGATAAAAAAAAAAAAAACGCTAACGCAGAAAAACGCTAATAAACGCTATTGAAAAAAACGTTGAAATACCTCACTGCAAAGCTACTGACGTTTTTATACCATTATTTTAACATCCAGTGTGCATGAGGCCTAAAGGTTATATTTTACATGAATTTGTCACTGGGGCAAATAAAGTGAACCTTACTAGCAGGGACACAAACGGCAATCAAAACTCAACAGGGGTTCTAACCCTTCCACCAGGTGCTGGAGGCAAATAGGTAATAATGGAAGTCTTAATAACAGCTCCATTCTCTGGGGAAGGTCCCATTATTCCTTACAGGAGTCAGTAAAGCAACACAAAGCAGGATATAAACAGAGCAGTGGCTTCTGGCAATTGATTTATACATCAGCTGATAACCACAAGACTAAAAAATATTATAACAATTTAAACTCCAATAAATGCTTTAAATTGTCTTTATTAAACTGATTGTAAAGGATAAAATTTATTTTTACTTTAACGCATTCTCTGCATTAAAGTGAAAAAAAAAACCTTTTACATGCCACGCCCCCACCCCCGCGATACTTATCTGAGCCCGAGAGCAACAGCACCGCTCTCTTGCTCTCCTTCACTAGACTCAGACCGGACTGGTAAAGCAGCTATACGATATATAGCTATATGTCAGAGCGGGAGATCAACCAGACACTGATAGAAACCAAAAGACTGCTATATACTGCTAAGAAAAAGGTATTTAGCAGTTTATATCTACTAAATAATTTAAAGTGGAGGGCCACCCTGTAAAAAAAAAAAAAAATTACACCAAAAATAGCCCCCCCCCCCCCAAAAAATTTTTTGAACTTGCTAGGCAGTCTTCCTAATCTGCCTCTTTCTTTTCCGCGGCGACTTCTGCTCCTCGGTGAGCGGCCCCGTTGTCTTCTGGGAACTGTGTGTGTTCCCAGAACACCACGGGGCCACTCAGAGCGCCGCGTGCGCAGTAGGAAACTGGCAGTGAAGCCGCAAGGCTCCACTGCCTGTTTCCCTTACCTAGGATGGCGGTGTCAGGACCCAGGAGCCGAGGGACGGGTCGGCCTCGGGCAGCCGACATCGCGGGCACCCAGGACAGGTAAGTACTTATTTAAAGTCAGCAGCTACAGTGTTTGTAGCTGCTGACTTTTAATTTTTTTTTTTTTTTTAGGCCGGAATCCTGCTTTAATTTCTATGTTCTGTGTACTGTGGGAGACCTGATATAGTGAATGCAGGGTCCTGGGTTTAGTAACACTTTAATATTTGCTGTATTACTTTTTCATATAATATAAACTTATTCTGGCCATTGAAATGAATTAACACTCAAGCGCTTGATGTGTCTAGCGTTAATGCATGTTTAGACAGATTTACGCTCGTCTGTTTTTTTTTTTCTGCCAAAACATTGCTGACCCTGGACATGCTGACCATGGGTTTATTTTCTGCCTTTTAAATGCCTATGTGTGTGTGTATAGACACACATGCTAACATGCAGGGTTGTTTAGAGGCAGGAAAAAAATGCCAGGCACCCCTATCAGAAGCGTTTAAATTCGTCCAGCATGTGTGAGGCCAAACGTATCTGTAAGCAAAAGCTTCCTGTGGACCAAATGATGATCCTGTGTGTGGAATACAGCAGATGTTAAAGCGGACTATACACCTATGCAAATTTTGGACAGTTCTTGCTGTACTGGGTAAATATTAATCCTTGGATGGCCATGTTGCAACCCTCCCACCTGACCTTTTTAATTGATGGAGCTGATCGAAAAATTGTCAGCCAAACAGCGGCTGCATCCAATTGGATGTAGTAGTGTTTTAAGCATTGTGACAGTCACTGGTGCTGGCTGTGAGAAAATATTAGCCACAGGGGTAGATGTGTCCATCTGAACTGTATAGTGTGAATGGAGGCATCTATTAGATATAACTTTGTATGGCCTGCTTAACAGACCTTGGGGGGTGAATAGTGATCTTTACTTTTTAGAAGGGTGGAAGAGGACACTCGTGCCCTCATTGTAGTTCTGGTCTACTAATACATATTTATAGTTTTCCTTTAATTGGCTCAGTAAATTTGGTGACTTCGGACATTTTCTGATAATCGTATATACAATTATGCCTATCGTGATGTATGTTTTGTGACTTGTGCAATATAGTATGTGGAAAATGTTGTGACTTCATAATTTAAATCCTGTTATTATTGAGGGAGTGCTTCCGAGAAACAAACAGTGGGTTAAATGATATCACCCTAACCAGTGAGCTTCAGATGTTTGCCTTCGATATGTCCTCAGCTAAAGGAGGTAGGGCAGTTTCCCAGAAGGCAGCAGCAAAACCCCATGCTGTTGTGTGGTGGTTTTTTTTTTTTTTTTTCCAGTTTAAGAATTATATACAAATAAGGTTTGCTTAGGTTTTTAGAGAAGACTCGTTTGGATGGCTCCAGAGACTTTTGGTAACAAATGTTTCAATAAACAGTCAAGTGAGCTGACTTCTCTTTGAGGTTTTATTGCACTTGGAGATATTAACAGCATGGTGTTGAATTTTTCAGTAAGCATGTGTGACGTGGTAAAATTGCAGCAGTATAGTCGGGTTGTGAATATCCTAGATACATGGAGTAACTGATGCAAATAGTGAGGTTTTCAGCTGGCAAAAATATGCTTTTAAAAAAAATTTCTTTCCCTTTTTATCTATAGCCCCATTGTTGCTGCATTAATCTTTGTAACATACTAATGTCCTAAGCAGGGCCAGACTTACCATTGTCCTTGACTGGGCTCAAGCCCATGGACCCTGCCCAATAGGGGGCCCCGAGTGCCCCGCCCATTTTCATTTAACCACCTCAATACTGGGCACTTTCACCCCCTTCCTTCCAAGACCAATTTTCAGCTTTCAGTGCTCTCTCACTTTGACAATTACTCAGTCATGCTACACTGTACCCAAATAAAATTTTTATCATTTTGTTCACACAAATGGAGCTTTCTTTTGGTGGTATTTATTCACCACTTCATTTTTTATTTTTTGTGATATAAGTGAAAAAAGAGCCAATATTTTGAAAAAACAAAATGTTCTACCTTCTCTTTTAAAAGAAACCAAAAAAAATTAATTTTGTCGAAAATTTAGGCAAAAATGTATTCTACCACATGTCTTTGGTAAAAAAAAAAAATGCTGATAAGTGTATGATCATTGTTTGTGTGAAAGTTTTATAGAGTCTACAAGCCATGCTACACATTTTCAATAATGCGATCAATCCTAATGCACTGATGGCCTAATGCACTGATCTCATTTCTTGAGGCCTTAAAATGTCAGGACAGTACAATGACCCCTTTTTCCTTCATTAAATTGTCATATTTACAAGTTATTTCTCACACACGGTGCAGCCATTAATTGCAATTACACCCCAAAATACATTCTGCTATTCATCCTGAGTATGGTGATACCCCATGTGTGAGACTTTTCCACAGCCTGTCCACATACGGAGGCCCAACATCCATCTAGCACCATCAGGTGTTCTAAAGGCATAAATTACACATTTCATTTCCTGAGTACCTATCGCATTTTTGAAGGCCCTGGAGCACCAGGACAATGGAATTACCCACAAAATGACCCCATTTTGGAAAGGAAACAACCCAATGTCATTTGAACATGACATTTCTTTCCACAAGTTTTTGGAAAATGTGGAAAGAAAATGAAAACCTATTATTTTTTTTTTTTTTTTCTCACAAAGTTGTCAATTTAGAAGATTTTTCTTACACATAGCATGTACCTAGCCAAAATGACACCCCCAAAATACATTCTGCTACTCGTCCTGAGTATGGCGATACCCCATGTGTGAGACTTTTCCACTACCTGGCCACATACAGAGACCCAACATGCAAGTAGCACCTCCAGGCTTCTAACACATAGCATGTACACACCAAGAATGACACCCCAAAATACATTCTGCTGAGCAAAAGGTAAAAAAAAAAAAAAAAAAAAAAAAAAACACCTGTGGTTTTAGCAGCCAGGAATACTGTTCCAGAGCAGTCAAAGCATTTGTCCAGACGGCCAAAGGAAATGTCCAGGAATTGTCCAGGCAGCAGACAGATATGGAAAAGTATGAACATGGTTCAGTACAGTCCATGGTTTAGCAGGCAGTTCATGTGGCAGGCAGAGAGGCATGGCCAGTTCAGTTGGCAGCAGACAGCACTTTGTACATTGGGCCTTGGTCAGGTAAGACCTGAGGACAGGGGTAGAGGCTTCTTCCCACCCAAATCTCTACGAAGCCTCCGAGTCTCCAGACCCTAATCCGAGAAAACTAAAAACTCTGAGAAAAATGTTTTCTCCACTCGGAAAACCTTTTCTGGAGCCCCTCACATATGTGAGACCCCTGTGCTGTACAGTGGCAGGGCAAATGATCAGTTCAGGTGGCAGGGCAAATGATCAGTTCAGGAGGCAGGCAAAAAGCATGGTCATTTAACAGGCCGAGGTCAATTCACGTTGCAGGCAGAAACATGTTTAGCAGTGGCATAGTCGTTAACATTCTGGGTCATTCACAGAAATGGCAGATAGTGGTAACTGGAAAACAATCCTCTTCACTTTACTAATAGTGTAGTGAAGTATGATAGCTCTGATAGCACGTTCCAATACAGAGGCCTGGCTGGGGGGGACATTGGGGACAGTAGTATTGGGTGTCACGGCGAATTCCTCTACTTGAACACACACAACATTTTTTTTGGGAGGTTGCGACCTGTTTGGGTAAGAGGGAGGATTTCGGGAAAGTGCCTTTCATGGAGTCTGGCTAATGAATCTGAGCAAATTAGTTGAGGAGCTTGGCCTTGGGGATAGAGAAGGGCTGTGACAACGTCTTCTTGGAATTTTAGATAGGTTAGGGAACTTTGGGTGCACTTAGAAAAAATAATATATGAATTGAATAGGGCAAGTTGCATCAAATAAATGGTGACTTTCTTGTACCAAAACAGTGATCTCCTGGTGGCCAAGTAGGGCTGCATCATCTGGTCGTTCATATCCACCCCCCCATGTATAGGTTGTACTCATGCACACATTTTAACTTCTGTATGGGGCCTCTTCTCTGAAGTTCCACCAAGGTGTCATCATGTATTGTGGTAGGATGTAGACATCATTTTTTTTTTTTATCTTTCCACTTCACCGCTAGTACCTCTTCAGTCCGCATACTGGCCATTTCACCCTGCTTCAATTTCTTGGCGACAAATCTCTGTGGGAAGCCTTTGCAGTTGGTACGTGCTGTCCCACAGGCCACAGTGTTCTTTTGGTACAAATGCAGCGTATCATCCTGGAGTTCTGCGCTGCTGGTGGATGTCTCTGCCTGCTCATTTCTCCTGATTCTCCTTGTTAGGATTCTATCTTCCTCTGTTTGCACCTCGGAGCCACTGCTTTCCACTGGCTCATAGTTGCTATCCGAGTCTGACGGAGAGAATTCCCTGCTACTCTTGTCCCACATACTCTGGAGTATTTGGCGAGCCTCCTCTGCGCTGTAAGATCTTTTCGTCATGTTGGCGGGCAGATGTGTCAGAGGGCGGGCGGCAGATGTGTCAGAGGGCGGGCGGCAGATGTGTCAGAGGGCGGGCGGCAGATGTGTCAGAGGGCGGGCGGCAGATGTGTCAGAGGGCGGGCGGCAGATGTGTCAGAGGGCGGGCGGCAGATGTGTCAGAGGGCGGGCGGCAGATGTGTCAGAGGGCGGGCGGCAGATGTGTCAGAGGGCGGGCGGCAGATGTGTCAGAGGGCGGGCGGCAGATGTGTCAGAGGGCGGGCGGCAGATGTGTCAGAGGGCGGGCGGCAGATGTGTCAGAGGGCGGGCGGCAGATGTGTCAGAGGGCGGGCGGCAGATATGCCTGATTTGCAGGCGGCAGATGCGCCAGCTGTTGGCAGACAGATGTTCACTGTATGACAGGTGTTTTCACTGTTTTGGGGACACTAGCTGGGTGATCAGTGGGTAAACAGGAGACAAACAGCTATAAAACTCACTGATCTCCTGGCTGCAGCACAGATCTCTCTTCCTCTCCTCACTGACAGGCTCTGTGTGAGGAGAGAAAGAGATGAGAGCAGTTACAACCGCTCTCTGTTTACATTACATGATGACTGTGATTGGACACAGTCGTCATGTGATCAGGAGGGCCAATCACAGGGCCCTCCTGTGTTGTACAGCTCCACAGTCTCTCTGGGGGGGCACAGGCAGATCGGGATTGCGCCGCTGCGTGGGCACGTGGCGGCGCGATCCCCTGTCAGATGCCCCCCTTCCCCCATGTTTACATTACGATGGCTGTGATTTAGACACAGCCATCGTGCGGATCAGGAGGGCAAATCACATTGCCCTCCTGCCGTTCCGGGATGCGGCGTGTCCGGGTGACACGCGCGCATCGGGATCCTACCTGCGCGATCCCGCTCCTTCTGAAGGACGTTCGGGAACGTCCAGTCAGGAGGGAGCTCCCACCCGGCCGTTTATGTGCAGTGGCCAGGTGGGAAGTGGTTAAATATCTTCAGCTAGATCGGATGAAACAGCAGTGACTAACACTGGTCCTCACTTGGCTGCAGCTCTGCCCGAGAGTCGCTCTCTCTCTCTCGCTCTCTCTCTCCCTCTCCCTCTCCCTCTCTCCCTGGGCTAAAACCCAGAAGCTGATTGGTTTCTGTGCAGAGCACTAGATTTTGCACTCCAGTTTTAGTAACAGACTGTGTCCAGGATGATCAGCTGTCCCTAGTCACAGGTAACTCATGGCTGTACAGATAGAGGGGCAGCTGTGGCTCTTGTCAGCCTGATAGCAAAAAGCAGCTGGCTACACTGCAACTCTCCCTGAACAGACAGCAATATGGGGGTGTGTGGGTATACCCTGGTGAAGACATCCAAGGTGGGAGCACAAGCTGATGTAGAGCATTAGATGGATATGGAGTATAGGGCGATTTCTTCTGCACATGCGCCGGAGTTAGAAAGGGCACGCTGTGCCGTTTCTAGCTCGTGTCATGCCGTTAAAGGCAGCTCCCGCGCGCGGTAGTGACATCACGCGACTCTAGCCAGTCTCACGGAAGGAAGAGGGGTGAAGTATGGACGCTCGCTACTAGCGAGGAAGACTGGGACATCGCGGGCTTCTCCTGCAGGGAAGTGTCACATAATGGGCTACTATGCAATGCATAGTAGCCCATTATGCTTTACCTTTGCAGGGAAACAAAGAGGAAGTAACACCCATCAGGGTTTACTTCCTCTTTAAATGCCGCGTTTTGCATTCTTAGAAGCTTTTTTCTTTATCGTGCATCATAGGACACAGTGCCTCAAGTAATTACTTGGTGGGTTATGGGCCTACCTTCAGGCGTTGACGCTGGTATAACCAATACAGGAAGTTGACTCCCCTATATAACCCCTATCTATCCTCTTAAAATGTCTCCTCTAGCCACTTCAGCCCCGGAAGGTTTTACCCCCTTCCTGACCAGAGCACTTTTTACAATTCGGCACTGCGTCGCTTTAACTGCTAATTGCGCGGTCATGCAATGCTGTACCCAAACGAAATTTGCGTCCTTTTCTTCCCACAAATAGAGCTTTCTTTTGATGGTATTTGATCACCTCTGCCGTTTTTATTTTTTGCGCTATACACGGAAAAAGACCGAAAATTTTGAAAAAAAATTATATTTTCTACTTTTTGTTCTAAAAAAAATCCAATAAACTCAATTTTAGTCATACATTTAGGCCAAAATGTATTCGGCCACATGTCTTTGGTAGAAAAAATGTCAATAAGTGTATATTTATTGGTTTGCGCAAAAGTTATAGCGCCTACAAACTAGGGTACATTTTCTGGAATTTACACAGCCTTTAATTTATGACTGCCTATGTCGTTTCTTGAGGTGCTAAAATGGCAGGGCAGTACAAAACCCCCACAAATGACCCCATTTTGGAAAGTAGACACCCCAAGGAATTTGCTGAGAGGCATGTTGAGCCCATTGAATATTCATTTTTTTTGTCCCAAGTGATTGAATAATGACAAAAAAAAAAAAAAAAAATTACAAAAAGTTGTCACTAAATGATATATTGCTCACACAGGCCATGGGCATATGTGGAATTGCACCCCAAAATACATTTAGCTGCTTCTCCTGAGTATGGGGATACCACATGTGTGGGACTTCTTGGGAGCCTAGCCGCGTACGGGGCCCCCGAAAACCAATCACTGCCTTCAGGATTTCTAAGGGCGTACATTTTTGATTTTACTCCTCACTACCTATCACAGTTTTGAAGGCCATAAAATGCCCAGATGGCATAAAACCCCCCCAAATGACCCCATTTTGGAAAGTAGACACCCCAAGCCATTTGCTTTGAGGCATGTTGAGTCCATGGAATGTTTTATATTTTGACACAAGTTGCGGGAAAGTGACAAATTTTTTTTTTTTTTTTTTTTTTTTGCACAAAGTTGTCACTAAATGATATATTGCTCACACAGGCCATGGGCATATGTGGAATTGCACCCCAAAATACATTTAGCTGCTTCTCCTGAGTATGGGGATACCACATGTGTGGGACTTTTTGGGAGCCTAGCCGCGTACGGGGCCCCGAAAACCAATCAGTGCCTTCAGGATTTCTAAGGGCGTACATTTTTGATTTTACTCCTCACTGCCTATCACAGTTTCGGAGGCCATGGAATGCCCAGGTGGCACAAACCCCCCCCAAATGACCCCATTTTGGAAAGTAGACACCCCAAGCTATTTGCTGAGAGGCATGGTGAGTATTTTGCAGCTCTCATTTGTTTTTGAAAATAAAGAAAGACGAGAAAAAAAAAATTTTTTTTCTTTTTTCAATTTTCAAAACTTTGTGACAAAAAGTGAGGTCTGCAAAATACTCACTATACCTCTCATCAAATAGCTTGGGGTGTCTACTTTCCAAAATGGGGTCATTTGGGGGGGTTTTTTGCCACCTGGGCATTCCATGGCCTCCGAGACTGTGATAGGCAGTGAAGAGTGAAATCAAAAATTTACGGCCTTAGAAAGCCTGAAGGCGGTGCTTGGTTTTCGGGGTCCCGTACGCGGCTAGGCTCCCAAAAAGTCTCACACATGTGGTATCCCCGTACTCAGGAGAAGCAACAGAATGTATTTTGGGGTGTAATTTCACATATTCCCATGGCATGTTTGAGCAATATATCATTTAGTGACAACTTTGCGCAAAAAAAAATAAAAAAAATAAAAAATTGTCTCTTTCCCGCAACTTGTGTCACAATATAAAATATTCCATGGACTCGACATGCCTCTCAGCAAATAGCTTGGGGTGTCTACTTTCCAAAATGGGGTCATTTGGGGGGGTTTTGAACTGTCCTGGCATTTTATGCACAACATCTAGAAGCTTATGTCACACATCACCCACTCTTCTAACCACTTGAAGACAAAGCCCTTTCTGACACTTTTTGATTACATAAAAAAATAATTTTTTTTTGCAAGAAAATTACTTTGAACCCCCAAACATTATATATTTTTTTTAAAGCAAATGCCCTACAGATTAAAATGGTGGGTGTTTCATTTTTTTTTTTTCACACAGTATTTGCGCAGCGATTTTTCAAACGCATTTTTTGGGGAAAAAACACACTTTTTTTAAATTTTAATGCACTAAAACACACTATATTGCCCAAATGTTTGATGAAATAAAAAAGATGATCTTAGGCCGAGTACATGGATACCAAACATGACATGCTTTAAAATTGCGCACAAACGTGCAGTGGCGACAAACTAAATACATTTTTAAAAGCCTTTAAAAGCCTTTACAGGTTACCACTTTAGATTTACAGAGGAGGTCTACTGCTAAAATTACTGCCCTCGATCTGACGTTCGCGGTGATACCTCACATGCATGGTGCAATTGCTGTTTACATTTGACGCCAGACCGACGCTTGCGTTCGCCTTAGCGCGAGAGCAGGGGGGACAGGGGTGCCTTTTTATTTATTTATTTTTTTTTCTTTATTATTATTATTTTTTTATCTTATTTTTAAACTGTTCCTTTCATTTTTTTTTTTTTTTTTTTTTTTTTTAATCATTTTTATTGTTATCTCAGGGAATGTAAATATCCCCTATGATAGCAATAGGTAGTGACAGGTACTCTTTTTTGCAAAAATTGGGGTCTATTAGACCCTAGATTTCTCCTCTGCCCTCAAAGCATCTGACCACACCAAGATCGGTGTGATAAAATGCTTTCCCAATTTCCCAATGGCGCTGTTTACATCCGGCGAAATCTAAGTCATAAAATGCTCGTAGCTTCCGGTTTCTTAGGCCATAGAGATGTTTGGAGCCACTCTGGTCTCTGATCAGCTCTATGGTCAGCTGGCTGAATCACCGGCTGCATTCTCAGGTTCCCTGTTGAGACAGGAGAGCCAGAGAAAAACACGGAAGACGTTGGGGGGGGGGCATTCCCTCCCACTGCTTGTAAAAGCAGTCTAGAGGCTAATTAGCTGCTAGGATTGCTTTTACATGAAAGCCAATCGCTGGCTGAAAAGAATGATACCAAGATGATACCTAAACCTGCAGGCATCATTCTGGTATAACCACTCAAAGTCGTGAATGGCGTACCTGAAGACAAAAAAATGGTTAACAATAAAGCACAGTAAACGGTAAGGTATAAAAAATTGCATATCTGAAAAGCAAACATGATAAAACATAACAACAATAAAACATTGCAGAATAGAATACAGTAAAAAAGAGCAGAACAATAGAGAGAGAATAGAGAGAGAGAACAATAAAACAACAACTATTTTTTTTTTATTTTATATTTTTGTTTGTGTTTTGTTTTTTTTTTTTTTTACACTTTTTTTTGTAACTAACTTTTATAACTGTAACCGGTTCCAGGTTCGGGTCTCTCAAAATGCGATGGCATCTTGGGAGACCCTGTGAAAGTGTGCCTAGTCTGTGCAATGCTGTACCCTACGCTAATACTCAACTAGTGTATGGTAGTGTTCAAAACATTCACCAATGCAAAGACCAGGATTGTCAGGACAGGAGGGACAATAATAGAGGGTGTCACGCCTATATCCGCGCTTGCTGCAGACACGACATCTTTTTTGGGGGGGTTCGTTGGGTAGGGGTACTCGGGAGGACATAAAGAAAATGCCTCTCATGCAGCCGACTGCATTTGGTTGGGGATGTGAATGGGGGAAGTACGGGCGCTGCAGAAGTGGTGGGCTCCCAATTAGGATTGGCGAATGCAGCAGGAAGGGCACTATGGGCACGACGGGCCTGTGTTTGTCTTCTTGGTGGCAGCGGGACACTACTTGTGCTTGCCACCTCACCAGCTTGAACTGCACTTATGGGACTCGCCACGTCACCAAGTGTTACTGCAGTGCTGGTTTGACTACGACCGGGGTGTACTAGGCTGCTGGTGCTTGCCAGTTCACCAAAACGCTACCAAAAAAACTGTTAGCGATCGCAGGGATCAGGCCTGACTCTGCGAACGCTGCAGTTATGCGTTTAGTGTTTTGTAAGTGACAGTGATCAATCGATACTGCACTTGGGTGGGCTGGGCTGGGCTGGGCCGGGCGGAGGGGCAAAACGCAGGTGCTAGCAGGTATCTGGGCTGATCCCGCTAACACTGCGTTTGTGGGAACCCTAAACTGCTGGGGACGCTAGTATAGATCTGATCAGATCAGATATTGATCCGATCAGATACTATACCACTAAGGGAGGTGTATGGTGTGTGCGTGGGTGTTAGCGGTACTGGCGCTAACCTGATGCTGCCTGGGGCTGGTGCTTGCCAGTTCACCAAAACGCTACCAAAAAAACTGTTAGCGATCGCAGGGATCAGGCCTGACTCTGCGAACGCTGCAGTTATGCGTTTAGTGTTTTGTAAGTGTCAGTGATCGATCGATACTGCACTTGGGTGGGCTGGGCCGGGCGGAGGGGCAAAACGCAATTGCTAGCAGGTATCTGGGCTGATCCCGCTAACACTGCGTTTGTGGGAACCCTAAACTGCTGGGGACGCTAGTATAGATCTGATCGGATCAGATATTGATGCGTTCAGATACTATACCACTAAGGGAGGTGTATGGTACGTGCGTGGGTGTCAGTGGTACTGGCGCTAACCTGACGCTGCCTGGGGCTGGTGCTTGCCAGTTCACCAAAACGCTACCAAGAAAACTGTTAGCGATCGCAGGGATCAGGCCTGACTCTGTGAACGCTGCAGTTATGCGTTTAGTGTTTTGTAAGTGACAGTGATCGATCGATACTGCACTTGGGCTGGGCCGGGCGGAGGGGAAGAACGCAGGTGTTAGCGGGTATCTGGGCTGATCCCGCTAACACTGCGTTTTTGGGAACCCTAAACTGCTGGGGACACTAGTATAGATCTGATCGGATCAGATATTGATCCTTACAGATACTATACCACTAAGGGAGGCGTATGCTGCGTGCGTGGGTGTTAGCGGTACTGGCGCTAATCTGACGCTGCCTGGGGCGACGCATATCACCGCCGGGCGATCAGGGGGCTAAACCTTTATTAGGTAATAAACTGCGGGTCCCCTGACACTATAAAAAATAAACGAACTAACCAGCGTCACCCGTAACGGTTATACGGTGATCAGTGGTGAAAGGGTTAACTAGGGGGCAATCAAGGGGTTAAAACATTTATTAGATAGTATATGGGGGTCCCTGTCACTATAAAACGCTGACGGCGAACCTAAATATTTACGTTCCTAACTAGCGTCACCAGCGACACTAATACAGCGATCAGAAAAATGATCGCTTAGTGACACTGGTGACAGGGGGTGATCAAGGGGTTAAAACTTTATTAGGGGGGGTTAGGGGGGTATCCTAGACCTAAAGGGGGGTAATATTCACTGCCCTAACACTGTAACTGTCACAAACTGACACCATGCAGTAATCAGAAAAAAAAAAAAAAAAATACTGCTTGCTGTCAGTTTGTGACGGGGGGGGGGGGGGATCGGGGGTGTAAAGTATGCCTGGCATGTTCTACTGTGTGTGTTTGTGTGTGTTGTGCACTTACGTGTCTTCTCTCCTCGGCGCTGGACGGAAACTGCCAAGCCGAGGAGAGATGACATCACATCCTCTGCCTGTGTGAAACTACACACAGGCAGGGGAGGATTCCGATTGGCTGGGAGCGATCGCGAGGGGGGGGCCACGATCGGATGGTCTCCCCCGACGCTCCCAGTCAAATGCCGACCGCCGCTGGCACCGGGGGGGGGGTCCGATCGGACCCCCCCGCCCGCGGGAGGCAGATCACGTACAGGTACGTGATTCTGCCTGCCTGTGCCATTCTGCCGACGTGTATATATACGTTAGGCGGTCGGCAAGTGGCTAGAGGGAGTATATTACACTTACCTAGTACAATGCTTATTCAGCAGCTCTGTGTCTGGCTATAGCAGCAGGTGTGGTCCCTGCAGCCAGAGGGGAGTTCTTAATTGAACAGATGGTGTTCCTCTTCTGAGGGATCTAAAGGGGTTACAGCAGTAGTTTATGAACATACACAACCAGCCATTTGCATTTTTTTGTATAAAGCCTTCCTTTAAAACTAGGAGCTTAACAAACACTGCTGATAAAAAAATTCCCCTCCCCCTCCCCTCTCTTCCTGGAGAGGTGCGGTAACAGCTGACACTTATGTGTAATCAGGTTCTCACCTGAGGCTTAACACAGACGCTCTCAGTTCATATGCTGAAGACAAGAAGTCTGTCACACTAAGACACAGGAGCGCTGGGCATGTAAAGGTGTGTAAACAGGCATTTCCAGCACAGGAAATATTATGGTACTCGGCATCAAAGGCTGATCCTTATGGTGACATTGTTTTCTTTTGCTAAAACTATTGTTCAGCAAATACCATAATTTGTTAAAGTGCCTCTGCTGTTGTGCTTAGCACATTTGATTTCCAGTGTACCACAAAGGTACCAAGGATTCCACCCCCAGGCTCTGGGAGCTCCAGTCATGCCTCCACACTGTCATCCTCTCCAGAGATACCTGACAATGGAAGCAATTGGGGGTGCAACTGCTTCTCACACTTCAGACCCTGTGTATGTGACTGAAGATGCATTCTCCTCTGCCCTGTTGGGCTTAGAAGGAAGATTAGCGGCTTTAATCGCATTCTCCATCCAAGAGGATAGGAAGCATGCCAGATCCCCCTCCCCCACCTCAAACCCCTTTTTCCAAGGGAACAGTGGGCACAGGATGAGGTGTTATCCTCAGGTAATCACGGAAAAACAAGCCAAATTTTCCTCTGCGGAGGAAACAACAGTTCATGAACCTTATGCAACCTCACGATCTGACAGATTGATGCTACAAACTCTTACAGAGATGGTTCATTCCACTTTTTATACTACCCCTAACAGAGTAAGCTGAAAGTCCAGGTCCCTTCTTTGTTTTTTTTTTTTTTTTGTTTTTTAAAAAACTCTTACAGCGCTTATTTATGCTGAATGGGATCATCTGGATAAGCATTTTTTCCCTCCAAAGAGTTTCTCAGTTCTCTATCATGGAGGAAAAATTCACAAAGGTTGCAAAGTACCAGCAGTAGACGCTGCGATTTCCAGCATCAATAAAGATGCATACTTAAGCATCTAACAGATAAGGAGTTGGAATTTTTTTGTTAAAATCCTCCTAGCAATGGCGCTATGTTTCGCCATATATGCCATAAAAAATCCTATCCACCAGGCGTCTCGCCTTGTGCTTGTGCTAAAACACATGCTTAGGACCCTGTGGTTAAAAGGGTTGGTCAGCCGAAGCATCTTGCAAAAAAGGATGTCTGACTAGTTTCCCTTTTCATTGAGGAAGGTTTGGTGAAATACATCCAAATGATTTCTAGCAGTAAAGCTCTTTTGTCCAGTAGAAGGTATAAATGTCCTTTTATTTAAATTGAAGCCACAACAGCTCACAGGTTAAGTACTCTGATGGCCAGTGCAGCCATGGGAGACTTCCTGACAGACATGGGTTCAGATCCACATGTCGGCGTTCACTAGTGAATGAGCCACTCCTCACAGGTTAACTACTCTGATGGCCAGCGTAGCCACGGGAGGCTTCCTGAAGGACGTGGGACCATGTCCTCACGTTGGCTCCTTGTGACCTTGGACAGGTCACTTAAACGGATTCCTTCCCCTGCGCAGGGGCAGCTGTCTCTAGGCAGCGGTGACGGCCTCCACCCTCAGACTCTAGGGCATGATTTCCAAGAAATACTGTTCAGATCTGTGCGACTTTAAGGTAGTCCCTGCACTACTTTGGTACCACTTTGATGCGACTTGAGGTCCATAAACCTCTAGAATACACAGGCATTGTTTCCTGTCGCATCAAAATTGCGCCCTGACGTATTCTCGGCGGCAAGAGATCACGGTAAAATCATGCAACTTTGGGGTTGCAATAGTGGAAACTGAAAATATGTAAAAAAACCCAAAAAGGGTTAACGCTGCACTAGAAGCCCAATAATTGATTGGTGACTATAAGGGATTAACCTTTACCAACTAAAAACACATTTAATAAAAAACAAGGTTTTAACCCAAATTACCAAAGCAGCCAGCATAAAAAAGTCAGATACATACTCCAGATATTAGTAATATTATTATGCAGCGCTAAGGGCAGCCAATAAATGAACATAACAAAATTATTAAAAATTATTAAACCATAATATCATAGTCAATAACATGAAAGAATACCATAATAATTCAAAACCACTGTAGGATATGTGTATATTGAAATATTGAAAATTAATGGTGTCAAATAAATCAAAGAGAGCACATAAAAAGTCCCATCACAAAGAGTGCGATTGAAGCATTCATATATAAAGTTCATAAATATAAAAAGAAGAAGAAAAAATCCGAAATCCGTGATAAAAAATCCAATCTCCCAAAAAGTGAATACACCCAAGTGGATATGAGGCTCCTTACCGACTCAAAAGACCAACAGAGGTCTATCCAAGCATATGGGAGATTACAGGTTTCCCAATAACCTATATCAGCATCTGGATCTGTGGCTGAGGCCTCTCCTCAGCTGAACTGGCATCGGTTGGAAGCATATGAGATGTCATTGAAGTTCTCATGCTGCAGTGGTTCCTGTGAGACCTCTATGTTTGCTTGGGCGCACATGCTGTTGCAATGGTAGCCATTCTTTCCGGTGAGATGTTAACCACTTAAGGACCGCCTAACGCCGATTTACGTCGGCAAGGCGGCACGGGCAGGCAAAATCACGTACATGTACGTGATTTGCCTCTCGCGGGTGGGGGGTCCGATCGGACCCCCCCCCCGGTGCCCGAAGCGGTCCCGTTCTGTTCCCCGGCGATCCGAGATGAGGGGGAGGCCATCCGTTCGTGGCCCCCCCCCTCGCGATCGCCGCCGGCCAATGGGAACACTCCTTTGCTGCTGTATGCTAAACAGCAGCAAAGGAAATGATGTCATCTCCCCTCGGCTCGGTATTTTCCGTTCCAGCGCCGAGGGGAGAAGACATCAATGTGAGTGCACAACACACACACACACAGTAGAACATGCCAGGCATACAAAACACCCCGATCCCCCCCCCGATCGCCCCCCGACCCCCCCCCCCAATCACCCCCCCCCCCCCCCTGTCACAAACTGACACCAGCAGGTTTTTTTTTTTTTTTTTTTTTTTTTTTCTGATTACTGCATAGTGTCAGTTTGTGACAGTTACAGTGTTGGGACAGTTAGTATTACCCCCCTTTAGGTCTAGGGTACCCCCCTAACCCCCCCTAATAAAGTTTTAACCCCTTGATCACCCCCTGTCACCAGTGTTGCTAAGCGATCATTTTTCTGATCGCTGTATTAGTGTCGCTGGTGACGCTAGTTAGTGAGGTAAATATTTAGGTTCGCCGTCAGCGTTTTATAGTGACAGGGACCCCCATATACTACCTAATAAATGTTTTAACCCCTTGATTGCCCCCTAGTTAACCCTTTCACCACTGATCACCGTATAACCGTTACGGGTGACGCAGGTTAGTTCGTTTATTTTTTATAGTGTCAGGGCACCCGCCGTTTATTACCTAATAAAGGTTTAGCCCCCTGATCGCCCGGCGGTGATATGCGTCGCCCCAGGCAGCGTCAGATTAGCGCCAGTACCGCTAACACCCACGCACGCAGCATGCGCCTCCCTTAGTGGTATAGTATCTGATCGGATCAATATCTGATCTAATCAGATCTATACTAGCGTCCCCAGCAGTTTAGGGTTCCCAAAAACACAGTGTTAGCGGGATCAGCCCAGATACCCGCTAGCACCTGCGTTTTGCCCCTCCGCCCAGCCCACCCAAGTGCAGTATCGATCGATCACTGTCACTTACAAAACACTAAACGCATAACTGCAGCGTTCACAGAGTCAGGCCTGATCCCTGCGATCGCTAACAGTTTTTTTGGTAGCATTTTGGTGAACTGGCAAGCAAGCACCAGGCAGCGTCAGGTTAGCGCCAGTACCGCTAACACCCACGCACGCACCGTACACCTCCCTTAGTGGTATAGTATCTGATCGGATCAATATCTGATCCGATCAGATCTATACTAGCGTCCCCAGCAGTTTAGGGTTCCCAAAAACGCAATGTTAGCGGGATCAGCCCAGATACCTGCTAGCACCTGCTTTGTGCCCCTCCGCCCGGCCCAGCCCAGCCCACCCAAGTGCAGTATCGATCGATCACTGACACTTACAAGGCACTAAACGCATAACTGCAGCGTTCGCAGAGTCAGGCCTGATCCCTGCGATCGCTAACAGTTTTTTTGGTAGCATTTTGGTGAACTAGCAAGCACCGGCCCCAGGCAGCGTCAGGTTAGCGCCAGTACCACTAACACCCACGCACGCAGCATACGCCTCCTTTAGTGGTATAGTATCTGAACGGATCAATATCTGATCCGATCAGATCAGATCTATACTAGCGTCCCCAGCAGTTTAGGGTTCCCAAAAACGCAGTGTTAGCGGGATCAACCCAGATACCTGCTAGCACCTGCGTTTTGCCCCTCCGCCCGGCCCAGTCCAGCCCACCCAAGTGCAGTATCGATCGATCACTGTCACTTACAAAACACTAAACGCATAACTGCAGCGTTCGCAGAGTCAGGCCTGATCCCTGCGATCGCTAACAGTTTTTTTGGAAGCTTTTTATTGAACTGGCAAGCACCAGCGGCCTAGTACACCCCGGTCGTAGTCAAACCAGCACTGCAGTAACACTTGGTGACGTGGCGAGTCCCATAAGTGCAGTTCAAGCTGGTGAGGTGACAAGCACAAGTAGTGTCCCGCTGCCACCAAAAAGACAAACACAGGCCCGTCGTGCCCATAGTGCCCTTCCTGCTGCATTCGCCAATCCTAATTGGGAACCCACCACTTCTGCAGCGCCCGTACTTCCCCCATTCACATCCCCCAACGAAATGCAGTCGGCTGCATGAGAGGCATTTTTATGTGCTCCCGAGTACCCCTACCCAACGAACCCCCCCCAAAAAGATGTTGTGTCTGCAGCAAGCGCGGATATAGGCGTGACACCCGCTATTATTGTCCCTCCTGTCCTGACAATCCTGGTCTTTGCATTGGTGAATGTTTTGAACGCTACCATACACTAGTTGAGTATTAGCGTAGGGTACAGCATTGCACAGACTAGGCACACTTTCACAGGGTCTCCCAAGATGCCATCGCATTTTGAGAGACCCGAACCTGGAACCGGTTACAGTTATAAAAGTTAGTTACAAAAAAAGTGTAAAAAAAAAAAAAATATATATAAAATAAAAAAAAATAGTTGTCGTTTTATTGTTCTCTCTCTCTCTCTATTCTCTCTATTGTTCTGCTCTTTTTTTACTGTATTCTATTCTGCAGTGTTTTATTGTTATTGTTATTGTTATTATGTTTTATCATGTTTGTTTTTCAGGTATGTAATTATTTATACTTTATTGTTTACTGTGCTTTATTGTTAACCATTTTTTTGTCTTCAGGTACGCCATTCACAACTTTGAGTGGTTATACCAGAATGATGCCTGCAGGTTTAGGTATCATCTTGGTATCATTCTTTTCAGCCAGCGGTCGGCTTTCATGTAAAAGCAATCCTAGCGGCTAATTAGCCTCTAGACTGCCTTTACAAGCCGTGGGAGGGAATGCCCCCCCCCCCCCCCCCCCCCACCGTCTTCCGTGTTTTTCTCTGGCTCTCCTGTCTCAACAGGGAACCTGAGAATGCAGCCGGTGATTCAGCCAGCTGACCATAGAGCTGATCAGAGACAAGAGTGGCTCCAAACATCTCTATGGCCTAAGAAACCGGAAGCTACGAGCATTTTATGACTTAGATTTCGCCGGATGTAAATAGCGCCATTGGGAAATTGGGGAAGCATTTTATCACACCGATCTTGGTGTGGTCAGATGCTTTGAGGGCAGAGGAGAGATCTAGGGTCTAATAGACCCCAATTTTTTCAAAAAAGAGTACCTGTCACTACCTATTGCTATCATAGGGGATATTTACATTCCCCGAGATAACAATAAAAATGATTTAAAAAAAAAAAAAAATGAAAGGAACAGTTTAAAAATAAGATAAAAAAGCAAAAAAATAATAAAGAAAAAAAAAAAAAAAAAAAAAAAAGCACCCCTGTCGCCCCCTGCTCTTGCGCTAAGGCGAACGCAAGCGGCGGTCTGTCGTCAAACGTAAACAGCAATTGCACCATGCATGTGAGGTATCGCCGCGAAGGTCAGATCGAGGGCAGTAATTTTTGCAGTAGACCTCCTCTGTAGATCTAAAGTGGTAACCTGTAAAGGCTTTTAAAGGCTTTTAAAAATGTATTTATTTTGTTGCCACTGCACGTTTGTGCGCAATTGTAAAGCATGTCATGTTTGGTATCCATGTACTCGGTCTAAGATCATCTTTTTTATTTCATCAAACATTTGGGCAATATAGTGTGTTTTAGTGCATTAAAATTTAAAAAAGTGTGTTTTTTCCCCAAAAAATGCGTTTGAAAAATCGCTGCGCAAATACTGTGTGAAAAAAAAAAATGAAAAACCCACCATTTTAATCTGTAGGGCATTTGCTTTAAAAAAATATATAATGTTTGGGGGTTCAAAGTAATTTTCTTGCAAAAAAAAAAAAACTTTTTCATGTAAAAAATAAGTGTCAGAAAGGGCTTTGACTTCAAGTGGTTAGAAGAGTGGGTGATGTGTGACATAAGCTTCTAAATGTTGTGCATAAAATGCCAGGACAGTTCAAAACCCCCCCAAATGACCCCATTTTGGAAAGTAGACACCCCAAGCTATTTGCTGAGAGGCATGTCGAGTCCATGGAATATTTTATATTGCGACACAAGTTGCGGGAAAGAGACAAATTTTTTTTTTTTTTTTTTTTTTTTTGCACAAAGTTGTCACTAAATGATATATTGCTCAAACATGCCATGGGAATATGTGAAATTACACCCCAAAATACATTCTGCTGCTTCTCCTGAGTACGGGGATACCATATGTGTGAGACTTTTTGGGAGCCTAGCCGTGTACGGGACCCCGAAAACCAAGCACCGCCTTCAGGCTTTCTAAGGGGCGTGAATTTTTGATTTCACTCTTCACTGCCTATCACAGTTTCGGAGGCCATGGAATGCCCAGGTGGCACAAAACCCCCCCAAATGACCCCATTTTGGAAAGTAGACACCCCAAGCTATTTGCTGAGAGGTATAGTGAGTATTTTGCAGACCTCACTTTTTGTCACAAAGTTTTGAAATTTGAAAAAAGAAAAAAAAAAAAAGTTTTTTCTTGTCTTTCTTCATTTTCAAAAACAAATGAGAGCTGCAAAATACTCACCATGCCTCTCAGCAAATAGCTTGGGGTGTCTACTTTCCAAAATGGGGTCATTTGGGGGGGGTTTGTGCCACCTGGGCATTCCATGGCCTCCGAAACGGTGTTAGGCAGTGAAGAGTAAAATCAAAAATTCACGCCCTTAAAAACGCTGAAGGCGGTGATTGGTTTTCGGGGCCCCGTACGCGGCTAGGCTCCCAAAAAGTCCCACACATGTGGTATCCCCATACTCAGGAGAAGCAGCTAAATGTATTTTGGGGTGCAATTCCACATAGGCCCATGGCCTGTGTGAGCAATATATCATTTAGTGACAACTTTGTGCAAAAAAAAAAAAAAAAAAAAAAAAGTGTCACTTTCCCGCAACTTGTGTCAAAATATAAAATATTCCATGGACTCAATATGCCTCTCAGCAAATAGCTTGGGGTGTCTACTTTCCAAAATGGGGTCATTTGGGGGGGGGTTGTGCCACCTGGGCATTCCATGGCCTCCGAAACTGTGATAGGCAGTGAAGAGTGAAATCAAAAAGTTACACCCTTAGAAATCCTGAAGGCGGTGATTGGTTTTCGGGGTCCCATACGCGGCTAGGCTCCCAAAAAGTCCCACACATGTGGTATCCCCGTACTCAGGAGAAGTAGCTGAATATATTTTGGGGTGCAATTCCACATAGGCCCATGGCCTGTGTGAGCAATATATCATTTAGTGACAACTTTTTGTAAATATTTTTTTTTTTTTTTTTTTTTGTCATTATTCAATCACTTGGGACAAAAAAAATAAATATTCAATGGGTTCAACATGCCTATCAGCAATTTCCTTGGGGTGTCTACTTTCCAAAATGGGGTCATTTGGGGGGGTTTTGTACTGCCCTGCCATTTTAGCACCTCAAGAAATGACATAGGCAGTCATAAACTAAAAGCTGTGTAAATTCCAGAAAATGTACCCTAGTTTGTAGACGCTATAACTTTTGCGCAAACCAATAAATATACGCTTATTGACATTTTTTTTACCAAAGACATGTGGCCGAATACATTTTGGCCTAAATGTATGACTAAAATTGAGTTTATTGGATTTTTTTTATAACAAAAAGTAGAAAATATCATTTTTTTTCAAAATTTTCGGTCTTTTTCCGTTTATAGCGCAAAAAATAAAAACTGCAGAAGTGATCAAATACCATCAAAAGAAAGCTCTATTTGTGGGAAGAAAAGGACGCAAATTTCGTTTGGGTACAGCATTGCATAACCGCGCAATTAGCAGTTAAAGCGACGCAGTGCCAAATTGGAAAAAGACCTCTGGTCCTTAGGCAGCATAATGGTCCGGGGCTCAAGTGGTTAATTCACTCACTGTTGGTGGCTGGTCACTGGAGCACCTTTGAGGATTATTAGCAGCCACTGCTCCAACTCCACCTTCCTTCTTCTCAGTGGAAACTGAGCCTAAGAGGAGAAAATATTCAGCCCCTGTATACATGATTGAAGATGCGTTTTTCCTCCGCCCTGCGGGGCCTAGAAGGAAAATTAGCGACTTTAATTGCATCCGCTATCCAAGGATGGGAAGCATGTTAGATCCCCCACTTGAGACCCCTTATCAAGGGAACAGTGAGTAGAGGATGAAGGATTGCCCTCAGATAATCTGGAAGAAAGGCAAACAGAGTACTCCTCTGCAGAGGAGACAACTAGATTTGAACTTTTTTTTTCAGCCTCGCAATCTGAGAAATTGCTGGTACAAACCTCTTGCAGAGATGATTTGTGCCTCTTTCAAGCTACCTCTAGTAGAGTCAGCTGATAGTTCTGTTTTTTCTTAGGTTCCTTGGAACCTTCACTGCCTTTTTCATGCGTTTCCTGTACATGTACAGAGCCACCAGAAATTCAACAGATCCATTCTAGATCTAAAAGAATCTAAATCGGTTCCTGAAGATCCGCTCCTTCTATGGAGTTGATCAAGTCAGTAGTTTCTATCCTGCAAGGAGGAAAACTTCTGCGCCTATCGGCATCAGGGATGCATATCTGCATGTCCATATATTTCCCGCTCACCAAAGGTTTCTGCGGTTCGAAGTAGGACAGCAGCATTTCAGTTTATAGCCTTGCCCTTCGGGCTAGCTACAGCACCTCGAGTGTTCACAAAGGTGCTAGCCCCACCTGTAGCCAGGTCAAGGGCACAGGGCTTAAACAGTCTTGGCATACCTAGACGATCTATTGCTAATAGACCAATCGCTGTTTGGAGTAAGGTGTACGCATTACAACCAGTTACCTGGAAAGGTCTGGGTTGCTTTCTCAACCTAGTAAAGTCTCCATTAAAATCGCTAAAGAAGGGGCTGCAGTATTTGGGTCTGATCATAGATACAGCCCAGAAAAAGGGTCTTCTTGCCCAGAAAGAGAAAACATAAAACACAACTCCATAAAAGAGTTGGTGCGGATGGTCAGGTCAAAAAGAGGTCCCTCCATTCGCCTTTGCATGAGGTTGTTAGAAAGGATGGTGGCTTCATTCGAAGCAGTTCCCTTTGCCCAGTTCCATTCGAGAATGTTGCAAAACAGTATTCTATTTGCTTGGAACAAAACGATCCAAGCTTTGGACTTGCCAATGCGGCTGTCCCCAAGGCTGTCCCAAAGCCTTAATTGGTGGTTACTAAAGAATGTCCTAAAGGGTAAATCCTTCAGACCACTTATCTGGTAAGTGGTAATGACAGAAGACAACTGTCCAAGGACAGTGTTCAAGTACCGAAAGAGCCTTGCCCAGCAACATCCTAGAGATTCGGGCAGTGCGTCTGGCTCTAAAAGCCTGGACTTCCAGGTTAAGGGATTGTCCCAACAGGATCCAATCCGTCAATACCACGGCTGTGGCCTATATCAATCACCAAAAGGGGCACCAAGAATCTCTCAGTGCAGAGAGAAGTGAACCATATTCTAACTTGGGCAGAAAGAAATATTCCGTGCCCATCGGCAGTCTTCATTCCGGGAATAGAGTATTGGCACGCGCACTACATGTGCTGCCAGCAGATTATTCCCAGAGGAATGGTCTATTCACCCGGACATGTTTCAGGCTGTTTGTCAAGGATGGGGGACTCCGGATGTAGATCTTCTAGCATCCAGTGCAACATAAAGTTTGTCAACTTTGTGTCCACAACAAAGGATCCATTCGCATGCAGAACAGATGCGTTGGTGATACTGTGAGATCAGCTTTTACTGATCTATGCATTTCCCCCTATTCAGTTGCTGCCTTGACTTCTTTGCAGGATCAAGCTGGAAAGAAAACCGGTAATTCTGGCAGCACCAGCATGGCCCTGAAGGTCATGGTATGCAGAGGTTGTAAAGATGGCAGTGGAGGATCTGTGGTCCCTTCCACTAAGGCCAGACCTGCTCTCACAGGGGCTGATATTCCATCCTACTTTACAAATGCTAAATTTAACGGCCTGGCTATTGAGACCCACATTCTGAAAAGACGTGGGCTTTCCAGGGCAGTTATTTCTACTTTAATGCTAGGAAGCCAGCTTCTAGAGATATATATTGTAGAGTCTGGAAAGCTTATGTTTCCTAGTGTGAATCCAAGGGTTGGCACCCTCGGAGATATATTAGAGGCAGAATTCTTGCCTTTCTACAAGTAGGCGTAGAGATGAAGTTGGCCCTGAGTACTATTAAGGGCCAAGTCTCAGCCTTATCAATTTTATTTCAAAGACCACTTGCTACGCATTCTTTAGTCCGGGGTTTCATGCAAGGAGTGATGCGGATTAATCCGCCAGTTAAATCACCCTTAATCCCTTGGGACTTGAATTTAGTTTTGTCAGTGTTACAAAAACCGCCATTCGAACCATTACAGCATGTTCCCTTAGTCCTTCTGACTAGGAAGCTGATATTTTTGGTTGCTATATCCTCAGCAAGGAGGGTTTCAGAATTGACTGCTCTTTCCTGTAAAGAGCCTTATTTGATTATTCATGAGGACAGAGTGGTGTTACGCCCTCGTCCAGGCTTTTTGCCAAAAGTGGTTTCAGGCTTTCATCTGAATGAAGATATTGTCCTGCCATTGTTTTTTCCAAAACCATATTCCAAGGTAGAAAAGTCACTACATTGTCTTGATGTGGTGAGAGCAGTGATGATCTATTTAAAGAAAACTGCTCAGATTCGTAAGACTGACGTCTTATTTATTCTGCCAGAGGGTCCTAAAAAAGGACAGGCAGCGTCAAAATCCACTGTGGCTAAGTGGATTCGGCAAATTATAATTCGAACTTATGATTTAAAGGGAAAGATTCCCCCTTTTTCAAGTTAAGGCACCCTCTACCAGAGCGGTTGGTGCTTCTTGGGCAGTGCGTCACCAGGCCTCCATGTCTCAGATCTGCAAGGCCGCGACTTGGTCTTCAGTGCATACATTTACAAAATGTTATCAAGTAGAGGTAAAATGGAATGAGGATATCGCCTTCGGGCGCAGTGTGCTGCAAGCAGCAGTATAATTCCTCAAGGTCTAGGGGTGCCCTACGGGTTGTGTCTCCCTCCCCTCAAGTAGCATTGCTATGGGACATCCCACCAAGTAATTACTTGAGGCTCTGTGTCCTATGATGTACGATAAAGAAAATAGGATTTTTAAAACAGCTTACCTGTAAAATCCTTTTCTTGGAGTACATCATAGGACACAGAGCTCCAGCCCCTCTGTTTTATGGGGTGAGAGTATATTGCTTGGATACAAAAACTGAGGACTCCTGGAAGGAGTAGGGGTTATATAGGGGGGTCAACTTCCTGTATTGGTTATACCAGTGTCAACACCTGAAGGTAGGCCCATAACCCACCAAGTAATTACTTGAGGCTCTGTGTCCTATGATGTACTCCAAGAAAAGGATTTTACAGGTAAGTTGTTTTTTAAAAATCCTATTTTTCTCTAGTCGTCTGTCCAAGACAGCACTGGAGAGCTAGGCTCCACCTCCGGAGGCAGGAAACGCATTCAGATCTTTAAAAGGCGGCTTCCGTCCCTCTTCCTCAGTCTTTTGTGTTTCCTCCACTGGACGAGGAGGCTGGATGGAGCTCTCCTTCCCCTGAGGCTGGGCCCTGCCTATGGGAGATGGGGAAGGTGGTCTGTAATGCCTGAAAAGGTAGCAGGCATCTGGGTACCCCGGTCAGGCTGCAAGGGAGCTGGTACCAGCGTCCTCCTCCTCGATAGCCCGGGAGGGCTGACGTTCCCTGCATGGGCAGCCGGATACTATGGTATCCTGGCGTGGGTCCGGCGAGGAGCGGGCGTATGCCTCGAGTTCCAGCCTGTAAAACGCAGGAGGAGGGCTTGGACTTCCGGCGCACCACTTCCGGTTCCAGGTCATACGGCGAGCGTGGATGACGGAGCCATGGCGGTTCATTTAAAAACGCCAGCCACAAGATGGGACAGCGCTACAGATCCACAGCATGATGCTCCAAGGAACAGACCGCATGGATCCAGGTGGCAGTGGGGCCGACCCAGCTCAGGTAGGCGGACACAGGGGTGCCTTGGACCTACGGGGCCGGGGGAGGGGTGACAGACTCTTTTATGTAGCCCTTTTGGTTGTCCATCCTCATCCTTCTCCTCCTTCTTTTGAGTCGGGATCCGGACTAGAGTCGCGTGAATCCCGTCAGCGGCTGGTGGGGGTGCACATAGGCGTTGGTGAAGGACACCTACTGATTACTAAGGTTTTTGCTGACGGCAGCTTGTCTTTGTTTCTTCCCTTCCTTTGCCTCCTTCTTTTCTCTCCTTCTCTTATCTCAGGCTCAGCCTAAAGAACCGGAGAGGTCAGGGGGGGAAGAAGAGGTGTCTGTCATATATGAACAAATTTAAGGAAGGGTGGAACAAACCCCTCCTGGAAACCCTGTATTGATAAATTGGTTTACAAGGAGGCAACGGGGGCTTGCAAGGAATTGATTTCTGGTGTTCAGCAGGAAATGAAGGCCATTAAGTCCATGCTGGCAAACCTTAAAACCCCAAAACAACCAGCTGCAGCCCACCCCCCGCAGTTCAGCCCCAGAGGTGGGTGACTAATCAGGGGGAGAGGAATCAGATTCTTTGGATGAGCCAAGTGAGACAGCATCGTCCAAAGATATTCCGAACCAAGGGACAAGTTCACTCAGATGCAGGCTCTCACTAGAGGAGGTGGATGCTTATTGGGGTGATCTACAAGACACTAGAGATCAAAGAACAGGTCTCCTTGTCCCTACATGACCAGATGTACCAGACCCTGAAAGAAGACCAAAACAGGGTATTTTCCAGTACACAGCGCACTGGTGGACTCTATTAAAAAAAAGAGTGGGTGGAACCGGAGAAAAGTTTTTTTCCCAAAAATCTGAAGAGGAGATTTCATTTCAGTGAGGATTCCGCCTGTGTTTGGAACAAAGTGCCCAAAGTGGACCCAGCCTTTTTCCCAGTGTGCCAAATCAACAGACCTCGCCTTTGAGAGCTCCTTAGGGAGCCCATGGACAAGAGGATGGAGGTACTGCTAAAAAGGTCATGGGAAGTAGCCGTGACAAATTTTAAAACCTGCAATGGCTACAACAATAGTGGCTCGTAATTTGGAGGTCTGGCTGGACCAATTACAAGGACATTTGGAAAGTGGGACCTCCAGGAAGGAAATTTTTGGATTCCCTTCCCCTGCACAAAGCAGCAGGCTATATGGCAGACGCATCTGCTGAGTCGGTCAAGCTATCAGTGAAGACCGCTGCCCTTATAAATTCCTCCTGCAGGTTGTTATGGTTAAATTCTTGATCGGGGGACCCAGCCTCAAAAGTAAGAAAGCCCGGGGGAAACTTTTTTTTTTTTTTTGTCCCCAAAGACAAGGGCCATCACAGGGACGAACCTCAAAGTGGTCAACCCCTAAAAAAAACGTGGGGAAGGGGAAAACAGAAAGGTGTCCTTTTTCTCCTCTTCTCTCCTAAAAAGAAAACAACAAATCCAAGTGACTTGGTTCATGTGGGAGGGAGGTTGGGGCAGTTCCTCCCACAGTGGGAAAAGACTACCCCAAACGCATTCATACTGAGGATAATCAGGGAAGGCTATCGAATCCAGTTCAAAGGCACTCCACCCGTAGGGACGTTTGTAACCATGCCTCCCAGGGATCCTCAGAAGACTATGGCTTTGTTGTCACAAATTGGTGACTTGGTAGACCAGCGGGTTCTTATTCCAGTGCCACAGCAAGAAGTAAACCACGGTTTCTACTCTCACGTTTTCGTGACAATCCACTTGCCACATCACCTGCCACAAGTTGCGGATTGTCCACTTGCCACGTCACCTGCCATAAGTTGCTTGTTCAAATCTAACAACAAATTACAATTCTACTTCGGATAACAGCAATGCTAGTGGTGTATTGGATTGGATCAAGGGCTCATTAGGGTATATAAATGGTCTATGAATCATTGCAAGCAATTACAATTTTTTTTTTTAAATATTTTTTTATTTAATGGTTTTTCATCATTTTCCATCCTTCTTCTTCTTATTTTTTTTTTTTCTTGTAAAAAAAAAAAAAAAGGGCACTTTTTAAAAACACTTATTAATGAAAATGCAGCTAAACGCCGGTACTGCGATTGGCGTCTGAAACGTGGAAATCTTCTGCATCTGAACCCATTTTTTTGCTTTCAAAGAAACGCTGTTAAACGCAACTGCCTAAAAACGGCAATAAACGAGACTGTGTACATGGTCACATAGGATAACATTGAATGAGTTCAGGGGCAGTTTAAAAAAGTGTCCAACTGCCTCTGAACGTCTGTTTAGCAGTGTCCCTTGTACATAGGGCCTAAGAGGCGTTTGAAATGCCACTGAACGTTCGTCCTGAACATTTATTTATTTTTTTGCTTTCCAAAAAAATGCTTCTAAACTCAACTGCCTAGAAACGACTATAAATGACCCTGTGTACATGTACTGTACAGAGGAGAGTTCAGGGGCAGCTCAAACGCCCAACTGCTCCTAAACGTCCGTTTACCAGCAGCAGTGTACATGAAGCCTACAGCAGATTTCACCGTCAGCAATGCTACACCATGCAGTCTGTTTCCACCAAGATAGCCGATACGAATCTGGCAGACTGTTCCAAGTTAGGCTACTTTAACACTGGGGCCGCCGAGCGTTAGTGCTAAAGCAACGCTTGTTTTTTCGGCCACTAGTGGGGCGCTTTTTAACCTAGATATTGCTTGCAGGACTTTTCAGAATGTCCAGCAAGCACACCACCCCAGTGTGAAAAGTCACACTGAAATGAATAGGAGGCGGTTTTCAGGTGTTATTTAGAGGCTATTTCTAGCGCTAAAATGCCTGAAAACCACCTCAGTTTGAAGCCAGCCTTAGGGTGTTTTTATTTATTTATTTATTTTTTTTTTTTAACACTCTTTATAGCTCTCCTTCCTACTATACCCATACTGTGGGAAGGCACAGTGCGGGGTACCCTTTGGGTGGATGTCCTCTCTTTGGGTGGTGTTTGCGTGCGTCATACAAATGTAGGCGTGCTTTGTGTTTCTGTCAACCAATGGTGTGGGATGTCGGAGGCAGAGGCCAGCAGCTCAGGTTACCAGAAGTTCCAAACTATTAACTCCATCCTACACTAGTATTGCACTCATGCATTGCAAGGCTACTGGAGTCTCCTTACACTCAATTTTTACCATCCATTTACACTTTGTGAATCCTGCAACATTTAGGCCCTGTTCAAATGGGGTGATCAGCTGCGTGCCCCATGCAGGGTGTCTTTTACCAACATGGGGACGTACAGGTACTGAGTGCATTTCTGTGCTGGCATCCCATTGTTATCTATTGGGACACGCGGTTGCATGGAGACAGGTGCAGTGTCCCAACATGACTTGCAGGTCCCTGAATGCCACACAGGGTGAGTTCGGGGGGGCCACACCTGCATGTCCTGTTGGGACACAGTGGCTGTGTCCATGCAGCAGCATGTTCCAATAAACAATAATGGGACACTGTAACGGGGATGCACGTAACACCTGCGTCAACAAAACATACATGGAATTGTGAACGAGGCCTTAGTTGAGAGGCTCCTGGACTAAGGGCTTGTTCATACAGAAAAAATACAGCGTGTTCTACTTTTTACTGTCTTCGGGTTACACGAGAGGAGGATCGGGGCTGCTCTGTGCAAAACCACTGCACAGGGCAGGCAATGTCGCTTTAAAGTGGTTGAAAACCCCAGATGTGAAATATGAACAAAGATCTATATTGTGTACTTGACTCTATCCAAAGCACTGAGTGTGATTTTTCTCTGCTGCCTCCATCTGCATGAATCACTTCTGACAGCTTTTCCTAACTCCAGATAAAAAGGTGAAGGGGGAGGAGAGCTCCAGCACACAGCCTGTGACTGAAATCGTTTGCTCTGCATATTCTCCTGTACTATGTATGTCCATTCTCTGCAATCAGGGCTCAGAGTTCCCCTCACTGAGATCTACACTGTAAGACTTCAGATCCCTGCCCCCTGCTGCTAGAGCTGAGAAAAAATCCTTTGATCTGTGTGGCCTTAAAACCATCTGCAGAAGAAATGGCTGCGTATAAACAGGTACAACTTGTGTCGGAGGATTTGTTTAATTTCTGAGGATAGTCCCTTCACTGGATATAGCAACCTAGAACTAAACGGATGATAATGTTTACACAGTTTATTTTGCTGTACTGCCTTACAATAGCAAATTTTATTTAAAAGGGGTGTTACATGTTTTTAAAATGGGTGTTCTTGTACTCTTAGGTGCCTTTTTTAAGGTATTTGTCCTAAAAAGGAAAAAAATGACCCTTTTTATTTTACTCTTATGCCTCTGTGCTACCACAGTTCAGCTTATCTGTGTCAGTCAAATCAGTTGCTCTGTGGATTAATAATTTTTTGCCAGCTTTTCAACATTTGTACAGGTTACTTGGCTTGTTTAAGCACTTAAGGACCGAGCCTCTTTCAGAGATTTTGTTGTTTTACAAGTTAAAAACTGTTTTTTTGCTAGATTACTTAGAATCCCCAAACATTAACTTTTGTTTTTTTTTTTCTAACACCCTAGAGAAAAAAATGGCGGTCGTTGCAATACTTTCTGTCACACCGTATTTGCGCAGCGGTCTTACAAGCGCACTTTTTTTGGAAAAAATACACTTTTTTTTTTAAATTAATAAATAAGACAACAGTAAAGTTAGCCCTTCTTTTTTTTTTTTTTTTTTTTTTTTTAATATTGTGAAAGATAATGTTACGCCGAGTAAATTGATACCCAACATGTCACGCTTTAAAATTGCGCCCGCTTGTGGAATGGAGACAAATGTTTACCCTTAAATTTCCATAGGCGACTTTTAAAAAATTCTACAGGTTGCATATTTTAAGTTACAGAGGAGGTCTAGAGCTAAAATTATTAATCTCGCTCTACCGATCCTGGCGATTCCTCACGTGTGTGGTTTGAACACCGTTTCCATATGCGGGCGTTAGTCACGTATGCGTTCGCTTCTGCACGCGAGCTCGTCGGGACGGGGCGCGTTTTAAAAAAAATTTTTTTTTTTCTTATTTATGTTACTTTTTTTTTTTTCCTTACATTTTTCCATGGTTTAAAAAAAAAAAAAATGTAAACATTCCTTGTAATGGGGGGGAAAAACATGACAGGACCTCCATAAACATGAGATCTGGGGTCAAAAAGACCTCAGATCTCATATTTACATTAAAATGCAATAAAAAAATGGGAAAAAAAAGGCCCTTTTTTAAGAGCTTTGGGTGGAAGTGACGTCCGCCCTGCAGGGATATGGAGACGGGTGGGGGCCATCTTCCCCTCACCCGTCTCCATATCCAGGCAGGGGACAGACGCGATCGCCTCTGCCGCTGCCTATGGCTCCGGTAAGCGGTGGAGGGCACCGGATCACGGAGGGGGCCTCACCTGACGCCGATTAAAAGTGATCTCGCAGTGAATCCGCTGCAGAGACCACTTTTATCTTAAACCAGACCACTCACTGAAGATGAGGATACCGGGGTTATGGCAGCTAGCTGTTGCCATAACGATATCCTCCTTCTAACGTATAAAGATGGTGGGCAGTCTGGAAGTGGTTAAAATAAACTGGTGACCTTTAACCCCTCCTGCTAACCATTCGCATCTATGCTGCCTCACAGAAGTGGTTCTTTTTCCGTGGGGTTGCATATATACATATCTATCTTTTGTGCTGGGAGCGTACCGTGCAGGGAGACCCCAGCACAGACTGGGGTCTCGCCAAAAGCCTTGTCTGAGTCTCGTACTAACGATCGGGATACAGGTCACCTGATCACCGTGATAGCCTCTGATTAGCAATCACTGAGAGCCCGCCCCATGTTTACTTTCTGTTCTGAATGCAGGAGATTAAACTGTAAATAAATAACACAAAATCAAGGTTTGTCAGTGTTGGGGTCAAAGATCATGGTCCGCATATTTCGGGTAGAATAAAAAACAAAAATGTAATTGGTGTCAATGTGTTTTTAGGCAGGTAAAAAAAACAAAAAACAAAATGTGCATTGTTTCTGAGCCCTGCTGTGGGCACAAACAACTAATAACATACACATGTGGTATAACCGCGATTGTTAGGAGCAGGGGAATTTATTTTAGTTTTGGAGTGGGGGGGTGGGGGTTCTGTTATTTTAAATGTTTTATTTAGTCCAGCGTATAATTCATTATTTATTTTATTTATTTATTTTTTTAATGATCCAGTAGCAAGTTGAATGTTTTATGCTTTCAGTGCTCCAAGCACCCAGTGCTGAGAAGTATAAATCATGTTGCTGGTCAGCATTTCATCCCAACCTATCCTATTAAATGAACCAAACTGAGGTGAACTGAACTGAAGGCAGATGGGCAAACTGATGTAACCCTGAATCCGTATTCATCAGACTGAACTGATGATAGAAAAGCAATGGCAGAAAAAAAGAATAATGCATGTCTGAAAGGAACTTAACATGCTAGAAACCACCTGTTTTGTGCGTAAAGATTTTCCTTCAGAGCCTTCAAAACACCTTTTGTTGTTTGGGGTTAGGACAGAGTAGACTTAAGCCACTACGCACTACTAGTGTTTTTTTTTTTTTTTTTCTCCCTATTCATCCCAGAGGGTGGAACAGGAAAAAGTGACCGCTCAGGACAGAGCTGCTGTACTAAGGATCCAGTGTTGGTACAGCGATCTCCCCTGCTGTGCTATTGTGTTCTGACAAGGGGACGCGCCCCCGTCAGAACACCCCGGTCAGCGCTCCTGAAGCATTGGCTAAAAGCACTGATTTGGGAGCCGGTCGGCATACATTTTTCGGCCATGACCCTTTAGCAGAAGCCAGCCTGGCTGCAGTACTGGTCTTGTATCCGCCTCCTCTTGTAGCTTTCTGCTGGCAGCTTATAGTGGGTGGACCTGCTGGGTCCCTCCCACAGCTCAGTTCTCTGCACAGGCTCTGTACAATGGAGTGATGTCACTGCTACTTTAAAGCAATAACTGTGCACCAAATAACTTGCAAACCCAAAGTTGATTTACATTCTTTGTGGCTATTGAGGGGTATATTTAACAATATTTATTTTTTTTGTGCCCTGTGTTCAGCTTTAAAGCAGAACTTAAGGCTTAATACTCCCCTCTGCAATGGTCTTCAGACCTCTTCATTGTCTGGCAGATGATCCTGTCACTGTGCATGCAAAGAAGGCCATCATACAGGCACTGAGACCGGCCTGGTGCTGTAGGCTGCACTGCATGTCCAGCTAAGTTTTTACAGTGCTGAAGAAAAGTACATTTGCCATCAGTCCCTGCCCTCCATGAACTTGCAATCGAAGGTGCTTAACTCTCATTCATACATACACATACTAGGGCCACTTTAGACAGAAGACAATTAACCTACCAGCATGTCTTGGATAGAGTGTGGATGAATGAATGGGAAGTTGGTTATTTTAACAGCTTCCCACCCGCCCAACGTCATGACGTTGCGGACTTTGAGCGGTGATATCTGAGTGATGGCTGCAGTTGTAGGCATCCTTCAGATATCATCTTTTACAGCTGCTTGATCGATCTTACAGGTGGCCCCTCCCGGCTCGATGCTTCAACCGGCTGGCCCCTGCGATTGGCGAACCGGAGAAGGAACCGACTGGCGCCAGATGATGACCATAGAGATTTCCAGCGGGCCAGATGGTCCCTGAAGTCTCTATGATCGTTCAGAGGCCGGGCGCGATGTTATGATGTCATGCCCAGCCTCTGCATTTGAAAAAATGCCGCTGCCTCGGGTGGGAAGCCAGGATCTTCAGAACATTCCCCCCCCCCCCCTTTTTTTTTTTTTTTTTTTTTTTTTTTTAAACAGAATTCAGGCTTTCCAGCCTAGAGGTGAGATGTGGTGACTTATTGACCCCAAATCTCACTGTAAAGAGGACCTGTCACTCAATATTCTTATTACAAGGGATGCTTACATTCCTTGTAATGGGAATAAAAGTGATCAAAACAAAAAGGTAAAAAGAAAGCTTCAAACTAGAAAAATAAAAGTAAAATTGACAATAAAAAAAAAAAAATGGGCTAACTTTTAGTGTTTATGGTGTGTGTGTGTGTGGTGGTGGTGGTGGTGGTGGTGGTGGTGGTTTGGTTTTGTTTTGTTTTTTTAACTTTTCCCAAAAAAAAAAAAAAAAAAAAAAAAAACATTTATAATGTGTAATTTCCTAGCAAAAAAATTATTATTTTTTTTTACACGTAGGAGAGAAATGTCAGAATGGGCCCCGTAGGCAAGTGGTTAAAGTGTATGAAAATTAATGAAAGTGATCAGTTTTGCTTGCTTTTTATTTATTTTTTTTCTGAAAAAAATTTGAAATATTTGGCTAATGCTCATGTGAACCTTCTGTTTCCTGCCACTTCATTCTCTGACATGATGCATGAAAATAAATACCGGTACTATGTTCTGTAAAATTCATAATATTATGAAAACCACTGGCTCCACTACACTGACTGTGGATAGTTTTAAACCCTTTTTTTATTTTATTCGGAATCAACAACTAGGGAGAGGTTAGCATGTTGTGGGGTTTTATTTTTTTGCTTTTTGTGATTTATTTTACTGAGTTTCAGAGACAACTTTAAAGAGGTCTATGGTAATTAGGACAAAATCTTCCCTATGTAGTGAGGCCCCCTTTCAGTGCCAGGGTTTAACACTCATTGTGTCTGGGAGGGTGAAAGAGCTGCAACACTTTCCTTACCCCCAATCCGACCCCCAAGGCTCTAACACTGTCCTCTCGTTTATTGCTGTGGGCACTTACTGAACGTCCTTAGGTGCAATGCAGGGCTTTTAACTCTGCCTTGTATGTGAACATGGTTGGACCCAACCGTGGTCGGGAGCACCATATAGAGAAAGCAGCCCGGGTTAGTCCTATAGATCATGGGAATTTGCCAGAACAGGGAATCTGGTAAGTGTGTAAGCACCCCAGCATTTTTTCAAGTTAACCCCTGCAGTTAAAGAGGTACCCCAACCGGAAGGGTAGATTTTGTCATAAGCAGGGTATACACAGACCATTTCTTTGTTTTGTTCCAGCAGGTTAAAAAATAAAAACCTGACAGACCCCCACATCAATACAAGCCATGTGGATGCAGGTATTTCCCCTGTTGCGCTTTTGTAGTCTGACAGTGGGGACTAACGACTGGCTTCTGTTGAACAGCCAGGGTTACACACATTGATCCAGTTTCTTCTGAACTGAAGTGAAACCTAAATTGCACTTCAGTAGTCAAATACAAAGGAAGTCTCACAAACATAAATCTGGTTCTCTTGCTCCCTATTCAGTTGCAGGTTAGTACTGTTACTGTGCTCATTGGGAGTCTATTTTTGAAGAACATTTAATGGTTGTTTTAAATAAAAACAGGTATTCTAACACCCTTCTACTTTCCAAAACATATAGCGGGGTGCCTATGCTTTACCAAAGCAAACATTTCCTGTCTGTCATATTTACTGTTCTAGAGAGAGATTATTCATTATCTTTATTTATTTATTTTTTTGGTTGCATAAAATAGTTGCATATGGTATAATTTTCACTGTTATCCAGTTCTAAATGGAGATTGCCTTTAAAACAGAAGTTCCAGTCCTCCTTTGGGGGGGTGGGGGGGAGAAGAGAGAAAGTCAGCAGCTACAAAAGCTGTAGCTGCTGACTTTTATAAAGCAGCCACTCACCTGTCCCAGGATCCAGCGATGTGCTCACCCCAATCAGTTTCATCTGGTGTCTTCTTTCCTCTGCGCTGGCATCTTCACTATGGGCACCAGGCTGTGACAGCTGGGTACCCACTGCACATGCATGAGCAGCGCATTGTGAATAGTGACTGCAATCTTCTGTGACCTGTCACGTGTCCCAGAAGACTGCAGGGGGGGCTTGCGCTCCGATCGCCTAGGCGGTCAGAGTGGGAGGATACCTGTCAAAATCGTCGGGTACCCGCTTATCCAAGCCCCCGCTTCTCAAAAGTGCCAGTTCTTCTAGAGGAGCAGGGGACAAGTCCTTAAAGCGGAACTTTCCCTGTATAGGTGGAGCTCTGCTTTAAGCAGCCTATACACAGGGCAAGGTTGCAAGAAAAAAAACAAATGTTTGATTCCACCGTCAACATAGTGTTGACAGGGGAATCCCTCCTGCCAAGTCAATGTATTCTCCCGGCGGGGGGAGCAGTCCCTGCCGGGAGAAGATGGTGATTATTGCTAGCAATTATAGTTGCCACTAGCGATACTCCCATTTAAAATTCGGCAGGCTGGTTGTACCCAATTCGACCAATCAACTTGGTACATTCAGCCTGCCCATACATGATTAGAATCTCGGCCAGCTTGGAGATTCGAACAGTCTATGAAAAGGTAATTTTCTTGGTACAAAGCATGATTTTACTTAAAAAGAGGTCTCTCTCTTAAAATTAGCAGCCTTCATCTCCATTTTCAGGAACCTGTTAAACTAGGAAGTGATCTGCTTTCTCAACCCAAGCACTAATGACTAGACTCTGGTAAATTTGACCACATGAATTGATGGCTGAATTTAGATAATTCTCTTTAGGAAAGTTCAAGAAGAGAAATAAATGGATCTTTGACTTTCACTGGCAAGGAGGGGGTGGCAAATATTTCTTGCACATCAAAAGTCTTACCGTGACTATGGTTGGGGTTAGGGGACTACCCCCCCCCCCCCCCCCCAAGGCACAAAATAAACCTGCTTTAAAACGGCTAGGATTCCATTCATGTACCAGGGGAGGATGAAATTGTAAGAGCTTTTTAACAAAAGTAGTTGACTCAATAATGGGAAGATGGAATGCTCGGACCTATTTAAAATTTTCATACAATTTGAACAAAACTTTACTAGTGTATGGCCAGCTTCTGTTTTTAAGAACCAGTCATTTAACTTGGTTAGCTAGCAGGACAAGCAAGGGGGGGTGTATGTGTGTGTGTGTGTGTATGTGTGTGTGTGTGTGTATATATATATATATATATATATATATATATATATATATAATTCATATTCGAACTTCTTAAACTCTTTCAGATGCTTAGTCCAAATTCCTTTTTGTAATATCAGCAAAGTCATGCATAAACAGAGATTACCTTTGGTGAAAGCCACATGTTGGAATGAGCATCATGCGCAAGAAAAAAAATATACGTATGAGGGAGACAGCAGCATTGTTAACCTGGGGCAGTAGGGGGTGGGGAATGTTTGGTGTACTTGCAAATTTGGATACACTAACAAATTGAAGCTGAACTCCAACTAATGCTTTTAATAAGCAGTTAAAGCAAACTTTTTTTTTTTTTTTTTTTTTTTAAAAGGTTTTACATAAATAAAGCTGACCACTGTAAGCTTCCCTTTCAGTGTTAAATGGTTTGTCTCAACCCTGCAGCTGCTACATTGCAGGGCAGCTTGTTTGAAAAACAGACTTACTGGATGGATCACCAGGTGAAAATAAAGGAAACTAATGCAGCATTTATATCCTATGAATTTGTAAGCTGCAGTCTAATAAATGTTTGCTTTTGGGTCTATTACCGCTTTAAGTCTGTGACCCAAGGTATTAAAGTCAGATACAGATAACTAGCATTCTGGAAGGACGGTCAGTAATGGTAGTCTACCTATTTCTCTCAGTACAGGATTCCTTTAAGTGTACTGCTACCATTAACTAGAGGTCGACCGATATGGGTTTTTCTCTGGCCGATGCCGATATTTAGAAATCGCGATGGCCGATATTTTTGGGCCGATATATTAGGCCAATTTTTTTTTTCTTTTTTTTTTTCCCCCTTCATCTCATAAAATCTAACAGTTAGACCCCTTTCACACTGGGGTGTTTTTTTTTTTTTTAGGCGCTTTTGGGCTAAAAATAGCGCCTGTAAAGTGCCTGTAAAACGGCTTCCCTATAGTCTCAGTGTGATATCCCGAGTGCTTTCACACTGAGGCGATGCGCTGGCAGGATGTCTTTGGAGTGGTGTATACCGCTCCTCCACCACTCCTGCCCATTGAAATGAATGCGCACCGCTGCCGAAGCGGCTGCAAAGCGTTTCGGCAGCAGCACTTCATGGGCGCATTTAACCCCTTCCTCGGCCGCTAGCTGGGTTATAAGCGCCCCGCTAGCAGCCGAATAGCGCCGCTAAAATGACGGTAAAGCGCCGCTAAAACTAACAGCGTTTTACCGTCAACGCATGCCCGCTCCAGTGTGTAAGCAACCTTAAGTAATAAGTGATACAGAAAATTTTTTACATTTAAACATTTATTGAACAAAACAAACCTCCAATCAGTTCACTTGTATGTATAATTTAGATTAAAAAAAAAATAACTATATCTTAAATATTAAATATACAAAAACAGGTAATCAAAACTTTTGGACGAAAAAAAATTCGCTAACTTTACTGCTTATTTTTTTTTTTTTTTTTAATTAGTGTATTTTATTTTAAAAAATTGCGTTTGAAAGACCACTGCGCAAATACCGTGTGACATAAAATATTGCAACAACCGCTATTTTATTCCCTAGGGTCTCTGCTAAAAAAAAATATATAATGTTTGGGGGTTCCAAGTGATTTTCTAGCAGAAAATACAGAATTTTTACTTGTAAGCAACAAATGTCAAAAAAGATTTAGTCTTTAAATGGTTAAACTGAGAAATTCTACACACTGAGTTCAGTCTATTGATAAAAAGAACCCGAAGAGATACAATGTATCTTCTTATCAGATTTGGCATGCTGCCCAGAGGAGGAGAGAAGAAAACTTCAGACAACTTGCAATTGACTTCTATTACAGAAGTCATTTGCAAGTCCCGCTGAAGTTATAATCGGCTTTTTTTATCAGCACAATCCACCGATGCCGATTAAGTAAAAAAAGCCAAATATCGGCCGATATATCGGTCGTCCGCTACCATTAACACTCTGGCTATTTAGCATAAGGGGATATACTGGCAGCTGAAGATCTGTACATATATTAGAATATAATTTAAAACCATTTTGCCAGTTAATTCAGCACATATGTTTGTATATTCATGATATGTTTAAGCCATGAATTATGTTATTTACCATAGGAGACGCTGGGATTTGACCAGCCACGATTGGATAGTAGTGATGTCATCACCAGGCACCAGGCTTGAAATATTCTTTCAGGCACAGCACCTAAGAGGAGAGATCAGTTGGGTACACTAGGTCAGTTTCTATTGATGTAACCATGCGTCAAGAACTACATCTCCCAAGAGCCCATTCCCTACACACAGTGGAAGTCTAGGCAGTGGAAGTCTTGGCAGCAGCATTACTTTGCTAGAAGCAATGTGTCCATACACACACGCTGTGACAGTATTGACTATTTTATCTGCTAAACCAGTGTTTCTCTCCACTCCAGTCCTTGAGGTGCACCAACAGGTCATGTTTTCAGGATTTCCCTCAGATGAAACAGCTGTGGTAATTACTAAGGCAGTGAAACTGATCAAATCACCTGTGCAAAATAATGGAGAGCCTGAAAACCATGACCAGTTGGGGCGCCTTGAGGACTGGAGTTGAGAAATACTGCTAAACTGTTAACATTCTACAGAAAGAGCAGGCAACTTGAATAAAAGAAGGTAATGAGAATGTAAACCAGGCGGAGTGTTGGGGGTTCTGTAGCCTAGCGGAGGAGAAATCAGGCAGAGATTGCAGCATAGTCAGTCCACAGCAGGAAGTTAGGAACCCTCTAGATTTCTGCTAATTTTTCTGTACTTTGGTGCTGTTTCTAAAGGGGATAAAACATAGGCAAGTGTACAGATGTGTACTGCATAGTTTATTTATATTATTAAGTCGGAGACTTTTTTTTTTTTTTTTTTCCCCATGAAGCAGGTTGCATTTTTGGTTCCATAGACTTCAGTAGAAATGCATCAAAAATGCAATGCTTGCGTTTTCGCTACATTTTTGCTGGTTTCTTCCACATAACCGACGCCTCTTAAAATGCAAAGCACATCAAATGCCTGTTAAAAAAAAAAAAAAAGACAAAACATGCCGGGAAAATGCATCAACTGCAGCTTCCCTAGCCTACGGGAAGGAGGGATAGGGAGGGTACTTGTGTACTTGCTGTCCTCTTGTACTGACAACAGCTCTCTACCTCTCATACCTCTCTATAGCATTTGCATGAATTTTTTTGGATGTTGGTTAATCAATAAGCACCCTAAATTTTATCACTTTTGTTTTTACTCCTAAAGATGAGTTTTAATGACCAGAATGCGTAATCAGTGATAACCTTGTTATCACAAAAAAAAATAAAAAAATTGCCAAATTGTATATAAATGTATATCGTGGGAAGCCATGGCCAGATGTTGTTCAGCTGTGCAGATCAAATGACCTCGCCTCATTGTGACTCGCAGCAAGAAACATCTCGTTTTTGTATGAACAAAACTTGTTGTTTGGGAGGAGCAGTTGGAGGCTAAAATCATTGTTGAAGAACATTTATCTGTAGGCTCGCCAAATCGGAGTTCTGTTAATCTTTCCACCTATTGTTTTCAAATATTAACAGAATTTCAATGTATGTCAGCATCCCAATGAAAATATTTTTCTTATTTCTGGAATGGCTTTTGTGTGTTATGTGCCCTTTGCAGATGCTCCAGAAAACCCCTCTGATTTGCACTGCTTTGTGCTGGGCCTCATTTTGAGCTTTCAAAACAAATTTGGCAATGTGCACAGAAAACCTGAGAGGCTGTGTGTGTGTGTGTGTGTGTGTGTGTGTGTGTGTGTGTGTGTGTGTTTGTTTTTTTTTTTTCTTCTTCTTCTGTGTTCTCATGAGTAATATTTCCATTGGTGGGAATCGTGAGACAGGCATGCCAGTATATGTTAACCCTCTTCAGTCTTGGCATTGTGACATGGCATGAAATAAAGAACCTTTTTGTATTTGCTGACCAAATTCTACAAGTAAGTTCATCAAGTGATAGTTTAATGAATAAAATTCCCCCTGTTCCTCTTTTAGGCAAGTTTGCTATTCATGCATGATCTATTTACAAGGGTACACCTTGGCTAGGTTTATATTGGTATTTCTTCCAGTTTTCAGTGCCCTGTTGGCTTTTCGTACTGCGGTTATGAAAAAAAAAAAAAAATATATATATATATATATATATATATATATATATATATATTATATAATTTTTTATTTTTTTTTTAATGGATAATGCAAATGTTTTGTGGCTATATTGTGTATAAAAATACTTAATGTAAGATTGTATAAATAGCTATGTATATAGGCAGTTAAAGGATAAAGTTTATTTAAAAAAAATGAATAAAAATAAATGCACTTCTTCCCCCCCCCCCCTTTTTTTTTTTTTTTTTTCCTGGGGGGGGAGAGAGACTGCATTATTTGCAATCAGCAGACCACTGATGCCATGTAGGTCTCCTGCACACAGTCAGTGTATCTGTGTGCCCGTACATCCTGTACCGAGTAACTAAAGTTGTGAATTTTGCTGTGTTTTTTTGTTTTTTTTTTAATGGTAAAAATTAAGCAATTTAGATCGCACGTAGACCATCAGCATGTGCATTTTTAGTCAGTATCTTTGTTTCTGAATTACACATTTATTGTATTATAAGAGAAGAGATTACTATAAAAATATACACATCGATGCCTACCATTTACTGTCTTCCTATTTTTTGGCATCCTGTTTTGCCATTTCGAAAAAGCAAAATAATTAAATACTTCAGTTTTCACATGTAATCTAATCATTTATTTTGTTTGTGCCTGCAATTTACTGCTAAATCTAATTTGTAAAGGTATGTCACATCTATTGCAATCAGTTTGTTTTTCAGTTCACCTCCTTGGTTCTACACGGCCACTTTAAAAAATCTTCTCTATTGAGCCCCCACTCGTGAGCAATACTCTATTAATCCCTTTGGATATCCGGGGTACCAACTCTTTGTTATTGCATAGTGGACAGAGAAATGGTTAATGAGGCTTTGTGGCACTGAGGGGGTATCTTGGCAACCTTGTTGGATCGAGGACAGGATCTAGTGTAATGCTGTAAACATGTGGTTGCATTTTATAGGGTCTGTTAAGGCCATTTTTTGCTTCAAGCTAGAGCTGCACGATTCTTACTAAAATGAGAATCACGATTTTTTTGCTTAGAGGATAGATCACGATTCGGCGTAACATCATCTTTCACATTAAAACAAAAAAAATTGTGCTAACTTTACTGTTTTGTTTGTTTTTTTTATATATATATATATATATATATATATATATATATATATATATATATATATATATATATATATATATATATATATATATATTTTGAAGTGTATTTTTTTTTTTCCCAAAAAATTGCATTTGAAAGACCGCTGGGTAAATACAGTGTGACATAAAATATTGCAGCAATTGCCATTTTATTCCCTAGGGTCTCTCTCTGTATGTGTGTGTGTGTGTGTATATATATATATATATATATATATATATATATATATATATTTATTATGTTTGGGGGTTCCAAATAATTTTTTTAGCAAAAAATATTGATTTTAACTTAAGAAAAAAGTGTCAGAAAAAGATTGACTTTAAGTGGTATTTACACATTGTTTGTTTAAAACTTGGCAGATTGCCCACACAGTGAAGTTTATCCCTTTGATCTAAGAAGAAAGCTAGTTACAATGTTTCAAGTTCTAAACTTGGCAGACTGCCAGGATGCTTTCTTTTGATGAGCAGATAATCTCTCAACTTGTTTATGGGAAAGAATCGGCAAACTCAGCAGGACAGATGTCAGAGGGGGTGAATCGAGATCACGATTTTTTAACGATTATTTGTGCAGCTCTACTTCAAGCCCGTTACCCATTCTGATATAAACCGTGGGAATGCAAAACCTGCTAGAAAGAAGTCAAATGCAACTGTCAATGCATTCTAAATGATCTACAAACTGATGCCATTGACTCAGTGTGCATAAAATGGTGTACAAGACTGCAACATGCATTGCTTGCTTCCTTCCAAACAAATGGAAGTAAGGGAGGAAAGGTTCAGGAGCTCATGGAGGACACAAGAAAGATAGAGAAATGCAATAGGAAACTATTTTATAACATAGAAATAAACATAGAAAATAGGATCTGGACATTAGAGGAGATGCAGTTGCACATACAGTAGGCGAGGTCATATCTGTGGTTTCTGCTCCTGTACAGATATTCTTTTGTATAAAGACTAATGCTAGCCATACACGGTTAAATAATTCTATAAACCCGTCATTGACGTAATGAATTTTTCTTCAACTACCATATTAATGTATGGAAGTTACTATACCAGTGTATGGAAATGTAGTAATCAATTTTCCATCTTATACAGTACAAATGTTTTGTGGGTGTGTTTTTACCTGACTAAGGACCAGAACAACAGTTATGCCCTGTACACACGAATGCACATTCCGACAACAAAATCCATCTGACTTTTTCCGACGGATGTTGGCTCAAACTTGTCTTGCATACACACGGTCACACAAAGTTGGTCGGAAATTCCAAACGTCAAGAACGCGGTGATGTATGACGAGCCAAGAAAAATTAATTTCAATAGCCAGTGCGGCTCTTCTGCTTGATTCTGAGCGTGCGTGGCACTTTGTGCGTCAGAATTGTCTACACACGATCAGAAAATGTGCAATTTGGAGCTTGTTGTCGGAACATTTTAGATCCAGCTCTCAAACTTTGTGTGTCAGAAATTCAGATGAAAAAAGTCAGATGGAGCCCACACACGGTCGGAATTTCCAACAACAAGCTCCGATCGCACATTTTCCATCGAAAAGTCCGACCGTGTGTACAGGGCATAAGAATTTTGTTCAGAAAAGAGATTTTTAATCCAGAGCCTTTAGATTTTCACCTATCCTCCTGCAGAAATGAGCACTGATTTGTCTCCATTGCAGTGACAGCTAGTCGGGACATCAAAGCCCAGCACTTACCCTTTCTAGGAAGCGGGCGGGCAGCATGTTCGGCAGCTTTCTTTCCTCCTCCTCCTGTGGTGTGGACCACAGCGGCTTCCACCGTTCCCCCTCCTCCCTCCTCCTTCGCTTTTCTAACACACCTGGGTGGGCTCCAAGCGCAATGCTCTGCGCCACGAGTCCACCCTATTTTGAAGCCTATTAGAGCCTATGGCTCTAATCGGGTGCTTCAAAAAAACACCCCTGCCACTGTAATTTATGCGCTCAACGTCCTGAAAGGGATGCTATGCATGAATCTATCAATTACTCTTATAGAGGGGTGCTGTGGATTGAGGGGGAGGTGCCCTTAATTAATGAGCCACCCCTGCTCCATTGACCATTAGAAATTGGAATAAATGTTTTCAAAGGAAGCTTTACCAGTATATGGCCAGTCCTAATTGTGGTGATTTGCTGTCATACAAGATAGTACAGAGGGCCGATAACGAGAGAGAGGGAGAGAGAGACGCATGTGCTTGTCTGTGTAGAAATACTTAAGTAAGTTTGTTTTGTTTTTTAATTTTATTAGTGGAGTGGTCTCCAAACTGTGGCCCAGGGGCCAGATGCGGCCCTTTGCTTGCTTTTATCCGGCCCATGGGGCACCATTTTATTCACGAACACCAACATGGGGCACTGTTCCTCCCAATGACACCAGTGATGGGGCACTATTCCTCCCAATGACACCAGTGATGGGGCACTATTCCTCCCAATGACACCAGTGATGGGGCACTATTCCTCCCAATGACACCAGTGATGGGGCACTATTCCTCCCAATGACACCAGTGATGGGGCACTATTCCTCCCAATGACACCAGTGATGGGGCACTATTCCTCCCAATGACACCAGTGATGGGGCACTATTCCTCCCAATGACACCAGTGATGGGGCACTATTCCTCCCAATGACACCAGTGATGGGGCACTATTCCTCCCAATGACACCAGTGATGGGGCACTATTCCTCCCAATGACACCAGTGATGGGGCACTATTCCTCCCAATGACACCAGTGATGGGGCACTATTCCTCCCAATGACACCAGTGATGGGGCACTGTTCCTCCCAATGACACCAGTGATGGGGCACTATTCCTCCCAATGACACCAGTGATGGGGCACTATTCCTCCCAATGACACCAGTGATGGGGCACTATTCCTCCCAATGACACCAGTGATGGGGCACTATTCCTCCCAATGACACCAGTGATGGGGCACTATTCCTCCCAATGACACCAGTGATGGGGCACTATTCCTCCCAATGACACCAGTGATGGGGCACTGTTTACTCTCTATGCCCATAGTCTGGCCTCCTAAAGTCTAAAGGACAGTAAACTGGAGTTTGGAGACCCCTGCTTTAGTGAATACTTAACCAACTTTTTTTTTTTTTTTTTTGATCTTGGTTGAACTAGTAACAGTGTGGGGAACATTTTCTAAACAAGGGTGCTGCACAGAACAGGTGCTTGTAATCATGGATACTGAAACTTGATTTGGTGAAACTTGTATTACTAGAAAGGTTCAACAGCTGTAGATACTTTGTCTGCAGTTAAGGAAGTTGGCACTACTGTTGGACACGTTTTTGCATGCTTTTTCTGTTACATTGCTAAAATGATTGGAAATACAGAGAATATATTTTTGTAACTTTAATTTACTTGAATTTTTCATTAAACCAATGTTTTCAGAGTTAACCATGAGATCATGATAATATTTGAGATGCAGTTCACTATCAAACATGCAGTTTTTAGTATTTTGGCTGGTGACATCTAAATACACAAATGACTACAATATACATCTTTTGAATAACGCGCCCCCCCCCCCCCCCCTCCCCCCATGTGTGTTTCAGTGAGTCTGTATGCACGTTCACATCCATTGCACGTTTTTGTACATATAGACATCACAACCTGTGTCATCACTCTCTTCTGCCTTGTTCACGCCACAGTGCTGATGTCACAGTAAAAACCCATTGGGTTCTTTTACCACATCTACCACCAACATAATGTGCTGTGTTTTTTTTTTTTTTTTTTTTTTTTTTTGTGGGGCTCTAGGGGTATATCTGTATAAGTTGTTTCCAGCACTAATCAGTATTTCTCTACACATACAGCCATATTTATTTGTTTTTATGAAACTACATTTTAGGTTTTGTTACAATAAAAAGATCCTTTTATGATGACATTTTAATAGTTGTATTGGGTTGCCTTTTAGAGTCCGTTGTTGGGGGATTATTTCTACATTTATTTGCATGTGATACTAGTGTTGTGGTCTGAACAGTGCACATAGAGAACAATTCTTTTCTTTGTGCCCTTGCACAACTCGTGCAGAAAAACTCGTGTCTCGGCACATGGTGTGTAAGAGCCCTAAAGTTGAACTCCAGGAATTCAGCAACTTCGTAAAAAGTGCAGGCATACTATGCATATTTGAAAGTGCATGCCGCCTTAGTGAAAATGTGCATTGCAGCTCGTGGACTTCTTCCCTTTTTTTTTTTTTTTTAATTTTACTTTTGAATGGATTATTGTGCTCCAGGAAGACAACTTCCAGAGCTCCGACACTAGATGCTCCAATCTCGGCTTCTTCAAGTTGAGTCGATGCAGCTGCTATACTTGCTCCTCTTGCCCAATCACAGAAGCCTTTGTGTTTTGTGAACTCATTCACAAAATACAAAGGCTTCTATGAATGGGCAATAGAGATCAGTACAGGAGATGTCATGCAGCTCCTTTGAATTAACTCATAGTGCGCCTTCGCTTTTTACAAAGTAGCTGAATTTCTGTAATGCAGCTTTTAAATAGAGAAACATATACATGGCCCATAATTTTTAGAACACTAAATTGGTTGCAGCCTTCTCTAGTGACTGGTGTTCAGGTGTATGAACACTTATGTTTCATGTAAGGCCTCTTCCACACTGATTTGAGAAGAGCGCGTGTGTGTGTGTGTGTGTGTGTGTGCGCGCGCTTTTTTTTGCGGGGGTTTTTTTTTTTTTTTTTTTTCTTCTAACCAAACCTCATTTGACCTAGAGGTAGGCAGGCTTAAATGGCCACAAGTCCGTTTACATCCACCTGTCCATAGGGCTTCATGGATCTTCTGATCAGGCTTACAGGCGGACTTGATCAAAACACCCATGTAAAAGGAGCCTTACATTGCCTTGATGAAGGGAGCCACTATGCTTTGGAAATATTGTATGAAACTGTGACTTATGCAGACACGCGTTAATAAATGCAAAAATGTTTGAGAAAATTGTGCTTGCAATGGCTCCTCCTAAATTAAAGATGAACACAAAATCGTACTTTCTTTATTAAGACTCAGTGTTTGTACTACTGTGTTTTTTCTTTAGGAGTGAGAGAAAGTATGTGGAAAGATACTGGAAAGAAGTACAAGTTGGTGATTTTATCCAGCTACGCTGCAATGAGATCATCCCTGCTGATATACTGCTGCTCTCCTCCAGTGACCCTGACGGACTATGTCACATAGAAACTGCCAATCTGGATGGTGAAACCAATTTGAAACAAAGACAAGTAGTGAAGAAATTCTCTGAGCTGGTAAGCATAGACTGTTTTGAGGACAGTAGACTTAAAGGTGTTGTTTTTTTTTTTGTTTTTTTGTTTTTTTTTTTTTTATGTTATACTTGCCTCCCCTGTGCAGTTGGTTTTGCACAGAGCAGCCCGGATCCTCCTTTTCGGGTCCTTGTTTGCTGCTCCTAGCTTCTCCCTCCTTTGAGTGTCCCTCAGCCAGCAGCTTGCTACAGGGGTCACCCAAGCCGAGTCAGAGCTCTGTATATCCATTCATACACAGAGCCCCGACCTGGCCTTGCCCCCTTTCTCCCCTGATTGGCTGGCTTTGATTTACAGCTGCAGGAGCCAATAACTGCTCTGTCTCAGCCAATCAAGATAAACTTGATGGCTGAGGGGATCGTGGACATCGCTGGAGAGAGGAGCAGATCATGTAGGTAATTGGGGGGGCTGCTAAACACAGAAGGTTTTTTATCTTAATGCAAAGAATGCATTAAGATAAAACCTGCCTTTACAACTCATTTAGAGCAGAACTTTACCCATAACTTGATAAAAAATAATGTTCTTTAGGAAGGAACATACATTCCACAATATTAGTAAGTGCTGTAAATTGCCTTCAGCATTGCTCCTGTTTGTTCTTACTGGAGGCTGCCATCAATTTATTAAAAAAAAAAACAGTTACATTCCTGGCTGGAATGCCAGTATTGCTAACTGTCACATTTGCTTGTGTCCTCAACCAATCTGTCAAACCTTCAAATTAGTATTATTATTATTTATTATTATACAAAATAAAGGCAGACATTACAGTTACATTACAATTTGGTAAAAGAGGAATCGGAGGGCCCTGCTCATTAGAGCTTACAAATGCAAAACTTATTTTCTTGTAAGATAACAGAGTGAATGCTTTTTATGTAATGAGTGTAGTATTTGTATGAAAAAAAAATCCAGTGATCGAGACCATGAATGCACATAAACGAAAGAATACAATACATCACTTCTGAAGTATTTGGTTGTACGAGAATTTTCGTAGCATCAGTAACCTCTTGTGTTTTTGATATGAGACTAGCATGCAAAAAAAAAATCATTCATACAATAGTCTCATCGTGTGTACTAGGCATAAGTGTATGCTTTTTGCAATTTCTGGCTACTTTTCAGGTTAGAACTTGTGTATCCTCCTGGTTATGTTTGTATGCCTGCTACCTGTCTAGACTGTACAGTATGTCACCCGTCCTGACCCTTGCTCCTCTTTATGCTTGAATGTAACTAACATTTAAAGTTGCTTTTTAAAGTGTTTCTAAATCTAAAAGCAAAATACCAGGCACCCAGGCTAGACTTCAAACATGTCATGCCTTTGTTCACCCCCATTATAATGGGGGGGGGGTTCTGGGATTAGTTCGATTTTGTGTTTGGATATTTAAAATCCAAGACTGGGTAACGATTTAATATAAATAGAGATACCATCAAATAGGTCTGGCTTAGTATCCTCAGTAGGACATAGACTCATTGTCAGTTTAGCAAACTGTTCAAAATGTTCTTGTATTCCCTCTGATGATCTTGTGCCGGGAGCATTTATGTTGTACTGGTCTGCAGATTTTTGATAGAGAGCAGATTTCTGATAGAAGTCAGATCATGCCAACATGTCAAACCACCCTATATTGTGTGTTCCTGGCTTAGTCACTTGCTGTCCGGGCCAGTTTTTAAACTTTTCACATGTTAATCTTCTTCTTTCTAGAAAAAAAATTACTTAGAAGCCCAAAATATTATATGCGATATTTCGTGAAACCAGAGGCCCTGGAGAATAAAAGGTGGGGTTGTTGCAATTTTTTTTTTTTTTTTTGCATATTAGTGCAGCTGTTTTTAAAACTCAAATTATCAGTAAATACACTTGCGTTTTATTTTTAGTAAACACAATATACCAATTTTTTTTTTGGTAAAATATAAAAGGTAATGTTGAGTAAATGGATACCAAACGTGACAACATTTAAATTGTGCACGCATGTGAAATGGAGACAAACTACGATACCTAAATTTATCCATAGGCAACGTTTTTTAAAAGCCTTTTACAGGTTACCAGTTTAGAGTGAGCTCTGGCATCAAAATTATTTTCCCACTCAACGGTTACGGTGATACATCACGTGTGGTGCAGTCACTATTTACATATGTGTGCGGGACCCACATGTGCATTTGCACAGGAGATATGGGGCATTTATTTATTTATTTATTTACATTTTAATGAGAAAAAAAAAACTTTATTGCTATCACAAGAATTGAAAAACATCCCTTGTGATACCTTGGGCAGTGATGGGCCCTTTTTATGGAGAGATCTGGGGCCTATTAGACCCCTCACCCCTCATCCCTCTGCTCTCCAGCGTAGTCAATCACAAGCAGTTCGGTTTAATTTGCTACTTTCCTGGCTGCTACTGACCAGGTAAATAAAGTACCGAAACCGGAAGTAACAAAATCCTCATCACTTTTGACATGTTGGTGGAGGTTGAAACAGGCAGTTAATGGAAGGAAAACTACAAAAAATCTTGCAACTCAAAGAATTTTGCATTCATCACAGAGGAGAGGGAGGAGCGGATGATAGGGTGGCTATAAAACCTCTCGGATGATTTTTACAGTAAAGCTGATTGCTGTGAAAAAAAAAAAAAAAAATCGCAGCTGCAGCCACTATCCTTGTATAACTGCTTCCAGTCCAGAAAAGCAGAACTGCACACGAAGTGCCAGCCTAGGGAACGATCATTTGAATATCGGCTTCAGCGCAGTCTCCTCCCGTGTGCCCCGCCACTCTAAAATTGTTTCTCTAATTGCTCTACAATTGAGCCTGAGGGAGGGTGAAATGCGTTAAAGGCAAAGCACATGAGAGAAAACTGAGCCAAAGCCGCTCTTCATTTGATCTGTCAGTAGGCTGACACTCGGTGTCCGGCTTTGCTTTTCTTGCTTGATAGATGTGATGTTGAGCCTGATGGGCTCAGCTGGGAGCATTGGCACCTGACAGTAGTTTTTGAAGTCGGTAGCTGGATATACACAGTGGCTTTGAGCAGTACATTTTCTTCATGGGATTAAGTAACTTTGCTTCCAGTTTGCGTGTGTGTATGTGTCTATATATATGTATGTATATGTATATGTGTATATATATATATATATATATATATATATATATATATATATATATATATATATATATATATATATATATATATATAGTATGTGTATATATATATATAGTATGTGTGTGTGTGTGTATGTGTATGTATATGTATGTATATGTATATATATATATATATATATATATACACACACACATACCCCTGTTAAAATGTTAGGTTTCTGTAATGAAAATGAGACGGATACATTTCGGAACTTTTTCCACCTTTTTTTAATGTGACCTATAAACTGAAATCTTTTAGTTGTCGGGAAGTAAAAATAAACTAAAAATTAATATGGTTGTAAAAGTGTGCACAGCCTTAAACTAATACTTTTGTTGAACCTTTTGATTTCATTACAGCACTCAGTCTTTTTGGGTATGAATCTTTCGACATGGTACATCTTGACTTGGCAATATTTGCCCACTCTTTTTTTGCAAGAACACTCTAAATCTGTCAGATTGTGAGGGCATCTCCTGTGCACAGCCCTCTTCAGATCACCCCACAGGTTTTCAATCGGATTCAGGTCTGGGCTCTGGCTGGGCCATTCCAAAACTTGAATCTTCTTCTGATGAAGCCATTTTTTTGTTGATTTGGATGTATGTCTTGGGTCGTTGTCATGCTGAAAGATGAAGTTCCTCTTCATGTTCAGCTTTCTAGCAGCCTGAAGATTTTGTGCCAATATTGACTGGTATTTGGAACTGTTCATAATTCCCTCTACCTTGACTAAGACCCCTGTTCCAGCTGAAGAAAGACAGCCCCAAAGCATGATGCTGCCACCACCATGCTTCACTGTGGGTATGATGTTCTTTTGGTGATGTGCAGTGTTTTTGCACCAAACATATCTTTTGGAATTCCGGCCAAAAAGTTCAACTGTCTGGTCACCTAAGACCAGGTGACAGATGCACTCTGTAGGAGTCGGAAGTGCACCGCTAGGTAGTGGACCCTAGGACTGACTGCTGCGGATTGAACCCTGGGAGGTTCAGGAAGCAGGTCCACTGGATCACTAACACAGATCCCACTGGGAGCTAGTGCATAGATTCCCCAGGGTGCAGAGTCTAAGAGCCATCAGGTGTTCACCAGGGCTTCTAGTGGTGAGGATGGACTGAGCTGCAGTCTGGCTCCAGGTCGTGGCCCCCAGGGTCTCACAGCTCACGGTAGACTACAGGAGAAGAGGAAGGAGGCAGCAAGCTGGGACAACAAGGAAAGTAAGGGATAAGCCAAATGTCATGGTGACTAGCAGACAAGGATAAACATAACACGCCAAAGGTCAGGGTCACAAGCAGACAAGGAAAGCTGAGAACAGGCCAAAGTTGGTAACTGGAATCAGACATAGGAAACACAGCAAGTACACACGAAAGCTAACACACAATGGTTGATCAGCCCTGCTGGCTTGCAGTGCACAGGTTAATATAGGGTTCCCTGATAGGGCCTGGGGTGGGGCCATGCTTAGAGGAGAAGTTATAAAACCAGCCAGGTGTGAGTGGCTGGCCTCTAAGGCTGGCCATACACTATACAATTTTCTGATTCAATTTCCTTTAGATTTACCTTCAACTATGTAGTGCAAGGGCCTGTCTGATTGCATACAAATTGAAAGGCTTTAGGTTTGACCTCATATTATATGGTTTTGGTAAATCTAAAGGAAAGTTGAACAGGAAAATTGTATAGTGTATGGCCAGCTTTAGTCTGAACACATGAGGAGAAGGTAAGCTGACAGAGAAAGATTACTGCATAACCATGACATCAACCTTGGTTTCATCAGACCAGAACACATTTTCCCACATGCTTTTGAGAGACTTCAGATGTGTTTTTGCTAAATTTAGCTGGCCTTTGATGTTTTTCTTGGTAAGAGAAGGCTTCCATCTTGCCACTCTACTCCATAGCCTAGACATGAAGAATACGGGAGATTGTTGTCACATGTACCACACAGCCAGTACTTGCCAGATATTACAGTAGCTCCTTTTAATGTTGATGTAGGCCTCTTGGCAGCCTCCCTGACCAGTTTTCTTCTCGCCTTTTCATCATTTTTGGAGGGACGTCCAGTTCTTGGTAATGTCACTGTTGTGCCATATTTTTTCCACTTGATGTCTGTCTTCACTGTGTTCCATGGTATAGCTAATGCCTTGGAAATTTTGTACCCTTCTCTTGACTGATGCCTTTGGAAGCTCTCTGCGGACCATGGCTTTTGCTGTAGGATGCGACTAAGAAAATGTCAGGAAAGACCTGCTAGAACAGCTGAACTTTATTTGGGGTAATCGGAGGCACTTTAAATGATAGCAGGTGTGTACTGACTCCTATTTTAACATGAGTTTGAATGTGATTGCTTAATTCTGAACACAGTTACATCCCCAGTTATAAGATGGTGTGCACACTTATGCAACCACATTATTTTATTTATTTTTTTAGGTACAGTTTATAGGTCACATTAAAGGTGGAAAAAGTTCTGAAATGATTTATCTTTGTCTCTTTTTTTTATTTATTTTTTTAACAGGGGTGTGTAGACTTTTTTTATCTGCTGTGTTTCTATCCACACACACTTATGCTGGCCAGGAAGCAGTTAAAGGTTATGTAAACCTTAACAATAAATGGCTCTTATTTATTCTCTTGATATATGCTAAATACACCATTACATATTCGGTAAATGCAACAAATACCTGCTTACCAGAAGTCTTGTGAGCTAATAACTTCTGTGCTCTCTGCCAATGCACAGTGAGTAAGGAAGTAGATAACAAATCAACTTAAAGTATGTTTAACTCATTTATGCCTGAGGTTGTAATTTCCCACAGCACTACTGTTCCAATAATGGAACTCCAGGCATTAATGTGTTAAAGTGATAAAACATGGTACAATGCATGCATTACAGAGAAGTAATATACACTAGATTACCAAAAGTATTGGACACCTGCCTTTACACGCACATGAAGGTTAATGGCATCCCAGTCTTAGTCCGTAGGGTTCAATATTGAGTTGGCCCACCCTTTACAGCTATAACAGCTTCAATTCTTGTGGGAAGGCTGTCCACGAGGTTTAATTCATTCCAAAGGTCTTCCATTGCGTTGGGGGTGCAGGCCAGTCAAATTTCTCCACCCCAAACTCTCTCATCCATGTCTTTATGGACCTTACTTTTTGCACTGGTCCAAATCATTTGGTGGGGGGGTTGTGGTGTGGGGTTGTTTTTTATGGGTTGGGCCTTGCCCCTTTATCCAGTGAAGGGAACTCTTCGGGTGTCAGCATACCAAGACATTTTGGACAATTTCATGCTCCCAACTTTGTGGGAACAGTTTGGGGCTGGCCCTTCCGGTTTCAACATGTCTGCCCCCCAGTAAGGTCCCTAAAGACATGAATGATTGAGTTTGGGGTGGAGGAACTTCAGTGGCCTGACCCAATAGAACACCTTTGGGATGAATTGGAGCTGAGACTGCGAGCCGGACCTTCTCGTCCAACATCGGTGCCCTGACCTCACAAATGCACTTTTGGAAGAATGGTCAAACTCCCATAGACACACTCCTAAACCTTGTGGACAGCCTTCCCAGAAGTGTTGAAGCTGTTACAGCTACAAAGGGTGGGCCAACTCAATATTGAACCCTAAGGACTATGTCTGGGATGCCAATAAAATTCATGTGCGCGTAAAGGCAGGCATCCCAATACTCTTGGTAATATAAGTGAACAGTGTATACATATATATATTTTGTCTTTACAAATGCTCCTTTTTAAAGCTGTCTGCATACATAAGACAATGGCTGTGCATGGCTAACTCAGCCAACAAATGATCTGTCTAACATAAAATTCATTTACAGAATGCAAGTTTGCACATTTGTACCGATTTGGTTAAAAATAGAGGATTGCTAGTGTTCTCTGATCTCTGTAGGCACATTTTTAAGTTTTCCATAGCCACTTTTTTTTCCTCTCCTCCCTTTTTTTTTTTTTTTTTTTTTCCCTATCTTAAAAGACCTTTTCTGGACTGATACGTTTGTCATTGCTTTTGAAGTGAAATACTCCACGCTAATGAGTGATAAGGAGTAGAGACATGAGGGCAGGGAACATTTTGTTACCTGCTGCTTTTAGGGAGTAGTCAGTAATGGCTGCTTTGTAACTTTAAAAATAAAGCAGCTGTGCACAGCAGGTACCAGTAACCTGCAACAATAGTACCAATACTTTTTTATGACACACATACACATGTTTCAGGAACCTCACACTGTGAATAAAACACACTACACACCATGATAACCTTTTAATCTAGTATTGAGAAAGACATTTTATTAAAGGGAGAATGTTTTCTGCTTTGTTTGAGGGGAAAAAAAGGTTTTGAGCATAGGAAATAAAACATACATGTTCCAGAGCAGGACCATTACACATAATCTCCAGGGTATAACATACAAGGAAGCAATACAAACCATGTACTCACCACAATGCACCTATTTCTAATCCACTGTTATCCCTATAGCCAACCCTAACATCATTTGGTCTCGTCAGGTAGACCCATACAGTCACTAAGTGTGAAACTTAGACATGACATGAAGAATATATCATCTTTCAATTCTAGAATATACGGTCATAAACCAAATCTACTGGAGCTAAACCTGGGACATCTAACCAGGGGGCCCATAATTTGTCAAAATTGGCCCGTTTACCCCTGTGTTAATAAATAAGCTTCTCTAGGTGGAGAGTTTCACCCATTTGAGTAATCCATTTTTGCAATGTGGGAGGTTCTGTGGATTTCCAGTGTCTCAATTATTTTACAGGCCTGAAAGAGAGCTCTAGCAATAGCTTGTCTAGGGATATCCTCTATTGGGAGGCTGTCTAGTATCCCCAGTAAGCAATGTTTAGGGTCCAGTGGAATCTGGGCCTAAAAGACTATATTAAGAGTATTAATGACCACCTTCCAATATAGGCATAGCTTTGGGCATCTCCATAAAAGGTGCATTAAATCTCCATGTTCTCTATTACATCTAGTACAAGTGGAGTCGAGTCTCACCCCCATGCGGGCCAGCTTAGCTGGTGTGTAATGTACCCTGAGGATTATATAGAGCTGTGATCTCTGAGCCACATTCAAAGAACACTGGGCAACCGCCTGCAAGTCCTGTAGGAAGAGATTAAGCAGCATGGCATAACAGCAAGATATAAATCCTTTGTATGTGGTAACCTCAAACACGTAATTGAAAACAGAAGTAGAATCTAAGGACTATTAATCCGCACCCTTCTAGGTGTTGACCGCATGTTAGATTTGCACGTATTAAAAGTGCATAGATGCGGGAGCCTAAAGTTCTTGCGGAGCTCAGAAAAGCGCCTCAATTTTCCGTCTCTGAAAATATGGGTCATATGGGAGATGCCAAACTGTTTCCACTTCATGCCATAGGGCAGTTTTGCTATTTCCCAATTAATAATTATCCTATATGGGACTATATTTAGTAAACCTGTTGACACCTTGCAGGATCCTGACTTTGTTCTAAATCTTCTGCATAAGGGCCTACGTAGGGTAGTTTGTTAGATTTGTTAAAATATAAGGCTTCCAAGCCATCCGCCACCCGCCCTACCAGTCGTGAAACGAAGTAGCTGGGCAGAGGAGTCTAGTAAATTTAGTTCCAAATCCTGCCGTGGTCGCACAACTCACGCGATGTGTTGCAGTTGGGAGGCTAAGTAGTATAGCCAAGGATTGAGCAACGCCAAGCCGCCAGCCTTTTTCGGACGCTGCAATTGCTCAAGTTTTATTCTAGCAGGCTTAGAGTGCCAAATCAGGGATCTGAAAATTTAGTTAATAATTAACTTTTTCAACAGAATGACCATAGGGGAATTCTGTAGCACATATAGCAATTGCGGCATCAAAATCATTTTTATAAGATTTACCCTTCCCACAGGGGACCATTTCAGCCTAGTCCGTACCTTAACCCTATCATGGCAGCGACTGAGTAAAGGGGTCAGGTTAAGTCTGACATAGTCTAATGGGCATGGAGTGACCTGTATATAAATAGCGAAAGGATGCGGAAACTGGGATATCATTTATGGTCAAAGGGGGGGTAGGTGTCTGATCCAATAACAGCAGTGAGGACTTGGTCCAGTTAATGATCAGTCCTGAATTCTCTCCAAATTGCTGTATGATGCTCATAGCCTTATTTAAGGAATTGGATGCATCACCCAGGAACAACATGGTGTCATCAGCGTACATCATAATTTTTTCATGAATGTCTCCATAGTGAAAACCCTGTATTAGGGTATTGGAGCGGATGTTCAATTGCCAGGGCAAACAAAAGGGGAGACAGGGGGCAACCCTGCCTTGTGCGTCTATGTAAGCTAAAGGTTGGTGCCCATCCTATTAAAAAACCTCTTTCGCTCTGCCGCCAAAGCAGTGGTTCAGTAGAGAGCCTCCTGAGCTGACAGCCATGCCTCCCTATTAGCATCTGTCGGGTTGGCAATGAATTTTGCCTCTAAATCCTCTGCCATCTGATCCATTCCCTCCCTCTGGGCATTCGTGTTTCGCTTAATAGCCTGAATCTCTTTAATAAACATTCCTCTAAGGACAGCCTTAAAGGCCTCCCAGGTGTGGTCTGCACTCTCACCATCAGTATGAATGTGCCAGAAGTCTATAATTTGGGATTCAGTCTGCTCATTGGAAGGGAAGAGATGTAGCCAAAACGTATTAATTTTCCATGGAGCCTTGGCCACAGTGGAAGGAGGTCGAGCCTCCAGTTGCACAATCAATGGAGAGCGATCCGATACACTTCTGAGGGCATATGTAGTCTCCGAATTATATCGATTAGACACAAAAGAGCATAAACGTAAGTCTATACATGACAACTAAGAGTAGCTTTTGGAAAAGCTGGAGAATTGCTTCACTCCCAGTTTTTTTGCTCGCCAGGGATCCTTCCACCCCACCTCATGTATGAAATTTTTTTTAAGGGCAGTACGGTCCCTTGCCCTACTACAACAGGTGGGTGTTTGTCTAAAACCTGGTCTGTATAGCAATTGAAATCTCCCAAGACATAAAGTGGCACCTCCAGGATACTTCATTTGGTATTCCAATAGGGCTCTAAGGACCTGGTTATTATACAGAGGGGGTATATAAACAAAAGCAAGAATACATTTAAGAGAAAACAACCTGCATAGCAAAAAAAATATCTCCCCTCATCATCCAACATGGAGTCAAGCTCCTCATACTCTAATGAGCTCTGGACCAGTACACTTGCACCCCTAGAGTACGAGGTGTGAGTGGAGTGGTATGCCTTTCCCCACCCAGCCAAAGTTTAAACTGGTAACAGAGTCAGCTGATAGATGGGTCTCTTGTAAGGCAGAAATAGCAGGCAAATGTTTCCGAAGCAAGCCACCATGGTGCGTTTTAAGGGGTCGTGTAGCCCTCCTAATGTTCCAAGCAAGAACTGTCACTGTCATTGTAAGGGTAGAAGTATATACATTGCAGGAGAAATATAGCATGCTCCCAGTGGAGTGTTGGATGTGGAAGGGGCTTTTCCTTTGGACACAGGCTCGTGCGCCAGTGGCGAAGTCTGCTTTAAAGAAGCAATTACTGTTTCCCTGTGGTTATAGTGAGAACATTCTGCTGCGCTGAACCAACTTGCCTAAGAGAAGAACTCCGTAAGCACAACGATGCTCCAAACTGTTGCAGCGTGGCAGGCGACTCGCTTGCAAAGGCCGTTTGCCTGCGAAGGCATGAGCAATGTGCACTCATAGGCACAGAGTTGTCAACAGGAACTTAAACTGTGCCGGATAACGGGTCCCATGAACCGTCTGTATGGCCGCTAATAAACTCAGTTCCGAACTCGCATGTTGTGAAGTAAATTATTGTATGTTTCCAGCAATTCCCTCATCCGAGGGGGAGAAATTAAAGCGCATTTAGCAGTATCCAGGACCTTGAATCTTCAGCCATAGGCCTCTGAGCTTGCCGGAGTGCATTCTCGTTTGCATCAACCCACGCTGAGGCTTCAGTGGCATGTTCAAAGCAGTGGGTTTGCCCCCTGGAAGTGATGCGTAGTTTTGCTGGGTATAGCATTGCATATGCCTGCAGCTTCTGCAGGCGTTTTTTTTACCTCAGAAAAGCGTGATCTACTCTTCTGAACAGCAGCCGAGAAGTCAGGTTAAAAGGAGACTCTTGTGCCATTTAAACTGGATGTTTCTCTTTTCTCTGGCCAGTCTCAGGATAATTTCTCTGTTGCTGTAATTCGGCAGTCGCGCCAATGGTGGGTGGGGAGGATATCCTGGCAGTAGTGGCCTGGCAGGGATTCTGTAAGCCCTCTCCACCGCATACAGGTGTGTGAAGGCCTCTTTACCAAAAATATCAGTCATCCACTGCTCCACAAATTGAGTGGGGTCACGGCCCTCCACCTTCTCAGATAACCCCACTATGCGCACATTATTGCGCCTTTTAACGATTCTCAAAATCCTTGGCTCGCATTTCAGTGGCTTTAGCCAAGCGTGTAGTGGATTGGGACTCTCTGAGCATATTGGGAAGTTTATCCTCTAGTTCACTGATTCTGCTCTTTTGCAAATCCTGTCTGATCAGGCTAACCACCTCCTTCAAACCCCCAAACTGTTCCTGTAGGCTATTAACTGAGGCCGTACACTTGTTAACAGCCCTCAGGATTGCAGTTAAGGCCGGTTGTTCTCCCCCTCCTCTGTCTCCTCCAATACATCAGTGTAACGAACAGCTTGATCCATCATGGCGGCCGCTCTCTCTCCCCCTCCTCCATGTCAGTGTTAGGGTTCTGCTTCAGCGTCCAAAGCAGGCATGCCAGTCAGGTCAGATTTCTCTGCCATCTTCTTGGCGTACTAGCGCATATCTCTGGGGGGATACCCGTACCAGTCTTTGCGGTATTTAAGTTGTTTACTCACCCCCTTCTTGGTCTTTTCCCCACCACGTGCTTTCTGTGCAGGCGCCATTTTGGTGATCCAGCCCCGGGCCTTCTCCCGGTTGCCACGGGTCAGCATCGCTACTGTATGAGGGTAGATTCCTGCGGGTGTTCCCCCAGTGTTGTACGACCAAAATCGAGTGACTCACTAAGCCGGAAACCAGATCAATTCAGGGTGATAGCGGGAGTTCTGTGAAGTGTTTGCTCACATGCCACGCTGGTCAGGCTCCCCCCCCCCCCCCCCCCATGTTTTCTGCTTTTAGAATACTAGTCTCTCTGACATCTTGAACAGCATTTTTCAGATATATGTGGACTATTTCTCTTCTCTTATGCATGAGTATCGGTGGAGCATGTGAAACGCAATTAAGTTGTACCTATCACACATGTCTAAATATACATTTCATATAACTAAACCTAATAGTGATCAGCGCAACTTCCTATAATTGGATAACATACACTGAAATAACTGTGACAAAATCCGTCAAAAAATGCACAAAAATTATAATAACGATCAATCAATTGCTGTGAAAGAAAGTCCTTTTCAAACAATGTGCCAAAATTCCTGTGATCTACAAATCTTGTGAAAAACATTTCTTGTAATGAATGATTCTTCTATATGTGCTCTTCGTGTGAACTTTAATGCTCCCAGAGCTCTTACCTCAATGAGGAATATAAACAGCCTTAACGATCTCCCTGGGACAGATCAAATCTCCATCTCTTGATCCCACAAGGACACTGCGGTTTCTGATAATGCTGGACACTGCTACAGGTTTTCCACCAGTGTCTCTGACTTTCCAGGCTCCCGATTTATATGATGGTTCCAATGTTGTATAAGGGGATAAAGAAAAAGCCTCCCATAGCGTAAAACCGTTTAACTAAAGTCAATTTATTATAAAAGCAGTAAATGTGCAAACAATTTGTTGTAGACAGCATTAGACACCTCCTTGCTCACTTCCTGGTTTGTTCAGTATATCCAGCCACTCCCTACGCGTTACATCACGACACGTGACTTCATCAGGAAAAAGCTGTGGGGGCTGGGGACACAGTTGCTCTTCTTCTTCAGTATCGGTGGAGCATGTGAAACGCAATTAATCATCATTGTCCATTTTTGTTGCAAGTCTAAGCGCAATCTTCTTTCTTTCTTTCTTTCTTTCTTTCTTTCTTTCTTTCTTTCTTTCTTCTTCAAAAAAAAATGTTTTCCTCTTCTTTTATTTAGGGCAAAAAGAAAAAAAAAAGTTACTTCTAATGACTCTGAATTGCTGTTACTGTGCACTGTAAAAAATTCTTAATTTCAGCTATGCTTTTTACAGTGGTTGGCACTTCTGCTTAGCAGCAGTAGGGTCATCTGTTGGAATCCCAACCACAGCACTAACTGCATGGAGTTTGTGTGTTCTTTTTGTGCCTGCATGTGTTTCCTGCGCGTACTTCGGTTTCCTTCCACACTCAAAGGACATGCTAGTAGGTCCATTGGCTCCTGTCCTAAGGCTAGGTTCACATCTATGTGGTTTTGCAGTGCATTTTTGGACACTTCTTCTTCTTTTTTTGTTTTTGTCTTTTTTTTTTTTTCATTAATTTGGATTTTTGTGTGTGTTTGAGAGAAAACTGAATAGCCGGTTAAGGGTGTGGTGGCCGCCTGCTCCCTAACGACTGGGTCATCAGCGGGGTCCTCCTCCTCATCATTGTCCATTTTTGTTGCAAGTCTAAGCGCAATCTGCTGTGAGGAAAAAGCCCCTGACCCTTTCCAAAAAATGCAGAGGCTAAAACATGTGAACTTGTCCCATAGGAAACTATGTTAAATGGACTATAAACACATAAGCGTTAGATTGTAAGCTTCTTGAGGGTAGGGACTGATGTGAATATAAAGTGCTGCATATATTGATGGTCCCTTTTTTTTTTATTTTTTTGTCATGTCATTTTATGTACAGCTTTTCAACCAACAGGGCATGCCCTTGGGCTGTGCTTTTGGTTTTTTTGTTTTTTTGTTTTTTTCCTGCTTGGCACTATACCCTAATGGCCGGTTTAGATTTTCTCTATACCCTTCAATGAACACAGAGATTTTTTTTATAGGGAGTACAAAAAAAAAATCCTAATTTTCCTATTCAATATTAGAAATATAGAATGGACAAAATTGGGGTATTTATAAAATTAAAACAAACCTGTTTGTTATGAAGGATATACGGTGGGGCAAAAAAGTATTTAGTCAGCCACCAATTGTGCAAGTTCTCCCACTTAAAAAGATGAGCGAGGCCTGTAATTGTCATCATAGGTATACCTCAACTATGAGAGGCAAAATGTGGAAACAAATCCAGACAATCACATTGTCTGATATTTTAAAGAATTTATTTGCAAATTATGGTGGAAAATAAGTGTTTGGTCTAGGGCTGCAACTAACGATTATTTTCATAATCGATTAGTTGGCCGATTATTGTTTCGATTAATCGATTATTCGGTTAATAACCTTAAAAAAAAGTGTGGTGTATAATTTAGTTAATGTGTACAGTTTTAAAAAAGGTAATTTATTCTTAAATATCTCTATGCAGTGGTAAATATAAATAACCAACTATATGGTTAGGGAGCAAAATATCGAATCCACTCTGAGCATAACAGACAGAAGACATATACTGTATATACTATTAGAGGAGATATACTGTATATACTGTATATACTATTAAAGGGTGAATCTGGTAAATATCATCAGACTCAGTGATCAAATTTTTTTATTAAAAACTAAAACAATGTCTTCCTTCAAAAAAAATGTCATTTGGGGAGAGGGACTATACGTTCTTTTCTCGGCCCCACCAATCATATTCTCGCATAGATTATTTTCTAATACCCCACAAAAACTTACAGGCTGTTCTACACACTAAGATAGAACCTATCACATGGTCCGACCACGCACCGATATCATTAACATATGCAATTGCTGACCCGCACACGACACAGCGCCCACCTTGGCGACTAAATGAAAGCTTACTGCAAGACCCGGAAGTCTGCGCAGACATAAAACAAGAAATTGAACACTACTTTAAAACTAACAATACCCCTGACAGTGGCGCTGGTCTGGTGTGGGAGGCACATAAGACCGTGATCCGAGGTGTGCTTATTAAACATGGATCCAGACTAAAACGTAAAAGAACAGAACAATTAGACACTCTGTTTAGGAAATTACAGACACTAGAAACAAGTCATAAACTAAAACCCACAAGGGAATTAGGGACCGAATTAGATAACACCCGTACACAAGTCACAGACATTTTGCGCTTTAAAGCAAAAGCAGCGCTCCAAATATGCAGAAGAAAAGTCTATGAATCCGGCAATAAATGTGGGAGACTGTTAGCCCGATCCCTGCAACAACAAAAGCTGGCGTCATACATACCTAAGATCACGACCACATTCGGGAAGACATTTTCCCTCCCCAAACAAATTACGGAAGAATTTAAAACGTACTACAACTCTTTATATAATTTACAGATGACACCACCCACACCAGACAATACACATGAATATATATCCTCATCACTAATGCCATCCCTACCGCTGGAGGCAAGGGAAACCCTAGAGGAACCCATCACACTCATAGAACTCCAGTCAGCCATAAAAACCACCAAACAGGGGAAAGCACCAGGACCCGATGGCCTAACTATTAACTATTACAAAACCTTCCTCCCTTCTTTAGGCCCCCACATAACGAAACTATTCAATGACCTTGGCTACGGCTCAAAACTACACCCCTCGACACTCCAGGCACAGATTTCAGTAATCCCAAAAGAGGGTAAAGACCCCACACAATGCAGCAGCTACCGCCCAATATCATTACTAAATACCGACCTAAAACTTTTTACCAAAATTATTGCCTCTAGGTTACAGCAACATTTACCACAACTCATACACTTAGATCAGGTGGGCTTCGTGCCAACCAGAGAGGCCAGGGACAACATCATCAAAGTTCTGAACCTACTCCACATAGCAAATAGAAATGAGACGCCAAGCATCTTTCTTAGCACAGATGCAGAAAAAGCGTTTGATCGCATACACTGGAAATTTCTGTTTGAAACATTGAAACATATCGGAGTGGGGGAAAGGCTGTTTAATTGGATATCTGCAGCATACTCGAATCCATCAGCCAGGGTCAGGGCTAATGGTGTTGTTTCCGAGGCATTCCCAATATCAAATGGAACTAGGCAGGGGTGCCCGCTGTCACCCTTGCTTTTCGCCATATCACTAGAACCCTTCCTGTGCCACGTGAGGCTAAACCCAGACATCAAGGGGATCACAGTACGAGATTCCCAACATAAAGTATCTGCATATGCAGATGATTTGATGTTCACCATCACTAGCCCAGTCATCTCCCTGCCAAACTTAATGAAAGAGTTCGAGATCTACGGACATCTTTCCAACCTAAAAATAAACTTTAACAAATCCGAAGCTATGGGAATAGGGATTCCACAAACCCAACTCGCACACTTCCAGAATAACTTCCACTTTAAATGGACAGACAAAGCCCTGAAATATCTAGGCACCTATATCCCTCCTAGACTCTCCCAGATTTTCAAACACAATTTCCCACCTTTATTTAAAAAAGTCCAAATACTACTACACAGCTGGAAAGATGGCCTACACTCATGGTTCGGACGCTGCAATATACTAAAAATGATGGTCCTTCCCAAATTTTTGTACTTACTACAAGCTTTACCTATTCACATACCCGCAAACTATTTCAGACAAGTACACTCACTATTTTCAACCTTTTTATGGGCAGGGAAAAAACCACGCCTACCGAGAAAGACACTCTCATTACAAAAACACCACGGCGGAATGGCCATGCCAGAAATTAAAACATACTACCAAGCAGTGCATCTGAGTAGGCTTATTGACTGGTGCAGACACCAGGAAACAAAGCTATGGCCTCAGATAGAACAATCACAATTTGACATCCCGCTAAATAGAGCTCCATGGAGCGGATCCACACTCCCCGCACGAATACGATCTCATCCGCTAATTGGAACCACAACGAACATCTGTACACGCTTAATGTCACAAGCATCTCTTTCTACTAAAAATTCACTACTGAGACCCATAATAGGCAATCCACAATTCACCCCAGGCATGACAGACCCTACATTCCGCACACTCAGAAACTCAGGGATATACCAAGCTTCCCATTACAGCACCGGCGGAAGGTGGGCAACTCTGACCGAACTATCAGATCCGACCGGTTTATACCGATTGGACTTTTTGAGGGCAAGCCAGCTTTCACACTTCCTTAACAGTCTGACTCCCCCGACTGTAACTGACCCTCCCTACACTACCTTTGAAGAAATCTGTCTAGAAAGCGGTGTGCTACCGCACACGCTGTCTCTGACCTATAACATGCTCATCACACCTCCTGGAGACTACCAACATCCCAGTTTTGATAAATGGAAAAAGGACTTGAACTGCCACTTTACTCCGCAAACAAGAACACACATACTTCACTTTACTCATAAATCATCCATATGCACCAGATTTCAAGAAACCAATTACAAAATTTTTACGAGATGGTACAGAACACCTGCATTATTACAAAAAATTTTTCCCGAGACATCGAAACTATGCTGGAGATGTCAGCAGAACACAGGCACGCTCATACATCTCTTCTGGTCATGTCCCCAGATAAGGCCTTTCTGGGAAAAGGTCCGTGAGATAATACAGAAATTCACCGATCGTAATGTCCCTGATGAACCGGCCTACTTCCTCCTACACGCCACTGATACACCTACCCGGATATATAAAAAATCAATTGTTCGCCACCTATTAGACGCAGCTAAAATTTGCATTCCCCTCAAATGGAAATCCCCCGAGCCGCCCTCTATCGCCAGCTGGCTTAGGAGGGTAGACGAAATTAGCACATTGGAAGATCTAATCCTCACGAGCCAGAACAGAAGTGAGACATACTCCAAGACTTGGCAGCTGTGGAATATATTTAAATACTCAGCAGAAGGACAGGCCCTTCAGAGAGAGCAAACAGATACCTAGTCCATACTTGAATTCTATAGGTAACTAATTGACAGATTAGAAAATTAATCTCACGGGACAATAAGGAGTCCCCCTTGCTCGCAGACCCCTCCCTACCCACCTTTCCCCCTCTACCCGTCTCCTCCCCCTCTTTGCTCTTTCTCTTTCTACACTCTCTCTCCTATCTCGGCTCTACTAATCTATAGAAAATGAAAACGAGGAAGAGAACAGGGTACACGAGGGAACAATCAATAAACCCTACAATACTGATACTACTTGACGAACACACCATGACACTATTATAACCCGAAGACAATAAAGAACAACATTGTCATCCACCACTCTAGAAGATCTTACACAGTTGTAACCTATGGAATATGCCAATCTCACACTACACCACAACACAAGAGATCTTTAAAATAAGTGAGAGACAGTCTCCGGTATAAGACTTAAGTAAATGTTCGAGTTGTATTGTTGCAATGTTAAATACCGATGTATCGCTCCTTGTGGACCTGTTTTCTTTGATAAATAAAAAATTTTGAAAAAAAAAAAAAAATGTCATTTTAAGAATGTTCGTTCTTTCATTCAGCGAATGTACAAAGATTTTTCGTCTGAATATTCTCATCTGAAAATTGATCCGTGTGGCCAGCATAAGGCTCAGTACACACCTATGCAGTTTTCTTTTCATCTGTTTCTGCACTGCTTTTTGCTGTGCGTTTGATGCTTGTGCACGTGATTTTGCTGTGGTTTGCGTTTTTGCATTCTTTTTGGCCAACTTGTTGTTGGGCAGATTAAAAAACACATATTGCTGCAAAAACACATTACATGCTTTTCTGCAGCTTCTCTATTGAAGTATATTGAACCAAAAAATCACCATTTTGCGCGAACGTGTCCCATAGGAAACAGTGTGAATGAATTGTAGTGCGTTTCTGCAAAAAGCACCAAAAAACACATAGATGTGAACCAGGTCTAAGACGTTTAGTAACATAATGGGGTGAAAAAAAACTAAAATTAGCCCTTTTATAGCACAAAAAAAAGCAGATAATCACTACTGTAAGGGGTTAATTTTTTTTTAGTGTAGAACTGTGAAAGTAATATTTGCAGTAGCGATTATTTGCTCTTTTTGTACTATAAAGGGCTCATTTTAGGTTTTTTTTCAACCCCATTATGTTACTGGCCGATTAATCGATTATGAAAATAGTAATCGATTAATTTCATAATCGATTAGTTGTCGATTAATCGATTAGTTGTTTCAGCCCTAGTTTGGTCAATATCAAAAGTTCATCTCAATACTTTGTTATATATCCTTTGTTGGCAATGACAGAGGTCAAAAGTTTTCTGTAAGTCTTCACAAGGTTGTCACACACTGTTGCTGGTATGTTGGTCCATTCCTTCATGCAGATCTCCTCTAGAGCATTGATGTTTTGGGGCTGTCGCTGGGCAACACAGACTTTCAACTCCCTCCAAAGGTTTTCTATGGGGCTGAGATCTGGAGACTGGCTAGGCCACTCCAGGACCTTTGAAATGCTTCTTATGAAGCCACTCCTTCATTGCCCGGGTGGTGTTTGGGATCATTATCATGCTGAAAGACCCAGCCACGTTTCATCTTCAATGCCCTTGCTGATGGAAGGAGATTTGCACTCAATATTTCACGATACATGGCCCCATTCATTCTTTCATGTACATGGATCAGTCGTCCTGTTCCCTTTGGAGAGAAACAGCCCCAAAGCATGATGTTGCCACCCCCATGCTTCACAGTAGGTATGGTGTTCTTTGGTTGCAACTCAGCATTCTCTCTCCCCCAAACACGACAAGTTGTGTTTCTACCAAACAGTTCTACTTTGGTTTCCTCTGACCATATGACATTCTCTCAATCCTCTTCTGGATCATCCAAATGCTCTCTAGCAAACCTCAGATGGGCCTGGACATGTACTGGCTTAAGCAGGGGGACACGTCTGGCACTGCAGGATCTGAGTCCCTGGCGGTGTAGTGTGTTACTGATGGTAGCCTTTGTTACGTTGGTCCCAGCTCTCTGCAGGTCATTCACTAGGTCCCCCCATGTGGTTCTGGGATTTTTGCTCGCCGTTCTTGTGATCATTTTGACCCCACGGGGTGAGATCTTGCGTGGAGCCCCAGATCGAGGGAGGTTATGTGTGTCTTCCATTTTCTAATTATTGCTCCCACAGTTGATTTCTTCACACCAAGCTGCTTGCCTAGTGCAGATTCGGTCTTCCCAGCCTGGTGCAGGTCTACAATTTTGTTTCTGGTGTCCTTCGACAGCTCTTTGATCTTCACCATAGTGGAGTTTGGAGTGTGACTGACTGAGGTTGTGGACAGGTGTCTTTTATACTGATAACAAGTTCAAACAGGTGCCATTAATACAGGTAATGAGTGGAGGACAGAGGAGCCTGTTAAAGAAGATACAGGTCTGAGAGCCAGAAATCTTGCTTGTTTGTAGGTGACCAAATACTTATTTTCCACCATAATTTGCAAATAAATTCTTTCAAAAATCAGACAATGTGATTGTCTGGATTTGTTTCCACATTTTGTCTCTCATAGTTGAGGTATACCTATGATGACAATTACAGGCCTCTCATCTTTTCAAGTGGGAGAACTTGCACAATTGGTGGTTGACTAAATACTTTTTTGCCCCACCTTACCTGTTACTATAGTGTAAATATTTTTTCTCCACTAAATTTCTCTTGGTCAGTTTTCAGGCAAACCATTCTTTTGCGTAGAAGCTAACACACCTTTTTTGTATAGTCCTTGTTAGTCTCTTCTGGCTTTCTGCTCCTGGAAAATGGGGTCAGAGGGACAGGTAGTGATATCCCAATTAGAAAGAAAGTAGGGAAAAATGTTATGTAAAAATGTGAAGTTTGTGCCTTCCTGTACTGATGCTCATATTCCCCTCCTATCTAATCATGGTGTCGCAAAGATATAAAGTGAGGGAAACCTCTCAAATAGGTATTTACATTTGAAGAAAAAAATCTATTTTATTTTTTTCCCATTCATGGACATGTGGTAGATTTAAGATTTGATTTGTTGTGACATCCCAAGCAGTGTTTAAGGGGTAGGTGAAAAAACAACTTCCCTCAGACATGAGCAACTGCGTCGCCGCCTGTAGGGCTTTGCAACCAAAACAAGCATCCGAGGATGCAACAAGCTCAACTTTAAAATTTTTTAAGTGGGGACTGACAATGAGGTGTCTGTTTTGCAGACCTGAGACAGATGACTAATGACAGACTTTCCCCTCCCTCTGATGGTGAATTGTTCATGGTGGTGGCATCAGCAACTATCCCTGGTTTTATATGCAGTAGTTGATATGCTTTCATATATCACTATTGTTGGGTCCATTTAATCCCCTTTTGAGGTATTAATTTTTTTTGTAATAATATTATGTATATATGTTTATGATATACTTATGTTTAACACCTCCTGTAGAAGAGTCCACAAAATGCATCAGATGTCTTTATCTATATCACTTTGGGACTGTTCCTCTATGAGAGAGACTGACTCTCTCGGGCCTCCCGGTGGGACGGGAGAGCCTGGATGAGCAGCTGGGCACTGCTTGTCATAACAGCGGCTGCTGAGCCACATTGGTTGTTATTAAAATAAAGCTGACCGGCCACTCTAAAGAACTGTACCAGTGTGATGCATGCAAACCCCTTTTAAAGCGGAGTTCCACCCAAAAAGTGGAACGTCTGCTTTAAGTACTCCTCGCCCCCTGAATTGGCATGTCATTTTTTTAGGGGGGGATTTCTGGGTACCTGGTTTAGAATGGAACTTCCTGTCCCACTTCTTCCTTTTGACTTCTGGCCGCCTAGGCGGCCCTTTCCTCCCTGAAATGTTCTGCGATACGTCACAGGTCCCAGAACATCGCCTGGCCATTGACGGAGTACAGCGCACGCCCGGCTGTGAAGCCTCAAATTGTCACAGCCGGGCGCCCACACTCACAATGTCGGTGCCGCGAAGAGGGGTGGGGGTGGGGGGGGCTTGGGGCAGAGAACTGAGGCTTCGGGCAGCCGCATCGCTGGACCGTGGGACAGGTGAGTGTCTGCTTGTTAAAAGTAAGCAGCTATACTTTTTGTAGCTGCTGACTTTTTTTTTAAGCAATATCGGTCAGTGTTTTTTTTACTGATACTTCTAAAAAAAGTGAATATCGGCTGCACTGAAAATCAGTCAATCCCTACCAATGGCTCCCACTGCTGCCTCTGAGTAAGCTATAGGCAAGTATAACCTCTTCACAACTTTTACCAATAATCGCTTTTAATTCAGAAAGGCGCAAAAAAAAAAAAAAAACAGTATTGATTTGATGGTAGGACATGCTGAAACTTGTAGTTCTACAGAGCTGTGAGAGATGCTATTGAGACATGCAGGGACTTGTGGTTATATGGAGATGTAATTGTGACATGCTAGGATTTGTGTTCTGTACAGACCCTTACAGGGCATACTAGTGCTTGTAGTTCTAACAAATCTAGAAAGCTTGTGGGGTAAGGTAGTTGGCTCTTGCTAAGTAACAAGGTGAAGGCCATGTATTCCCCTCTCTCCAGTCTCTTAAACTGTCTCACAATTAGATTTCTTTTTGTTCAGCATGCAGAGCTAACCGATTTCTGCGTCCATGCTATACAGAGTGAATAGCTGAATCTCCTGCTCCCTTTTAGCTCTGCTCCCTTTTAGCTTCTGGCAGCTGGCAGAATAGTGTCTGCATCTGATTGGATGCAGCCACTGTTCGGGTTAAAAATGTTCCGCCCTGCTCCTTTTGGGGTTTGAATTACAGGATGTTGGGTGGGAGGGTGGCGATAGGGCCACCCGTGCAGCAAATGTTGCATAGTGTATAGCCAGCTTTACACTTTTAATCCCTTCTCCTCCCATTTTGTTACAAACCCTACAGCTAGATGATATACAGATGGCGCTGTACTAATTCACATCCAGCTCTCATGCCCAGAAGCTGCTAGTCTGTCTCCTGCCTGGAAGGACAGTACCTGCTGTCACGTGGTTCCTAGTTAGATGGGGAAGGTGTCATCTCTGCTGTGTAAAAATATAAATCTTTGTATTTTAAAACGGAATGAGTTTACTGTTGTTGCTTCAACAGCTAGCAGCATACCCTTTTACAGTGTGTATGTGTAGAAGCATTGCAAATATTTACCTGTTTTTCCTTTCTCATTTCTTTTATTTTCCCAGAAGCAGAGATGTTTGTTCCAGCAGGCGGTTGTAATAAAGATGGCTGTAGCGGGAAGTAATTAAGAGCAATATAATATTTTACTGTATGACTATCTTTCTCCATTCGCTTCATTTTTTTTTATAGTGTCTGGAAAGAATAAGTGGTGAAAGATTATTTTCTACTGTTGTCAAAACATTGACTCTAGCTGTGACCCACCTAGCTACATTCCAGTCAATCGGAGTTTACCCAGCTATTGCACAGGACCCAGATTGTGAGCGAGGCATCAATGCTCGTTCTGTATTGCAAAGATTTTGCTACCGCACCCACCCGGGGCTGTGTATGGAATGTTTTGCTCATATAATCAGCAAGATTTTAGAAAATCAAGCATACGGCGAACAGATTTGCTAGCTGCTTATTGACTAACTACTGTTAGATCTGGACAGTACTGCAATCCCACTATTCTTAGTTCCTGCTTCCCCCGTCGGTAAAGTTTCCAGCTGCTTCTCAGAATGTTTATGAAACCCAAGATTTTTTTTTTTTTTTTAGCATTATTAAACACTGAATGCCAAGGATGAAGCAAGTAATCTGATGCAACCAAATTAAATGTGCTTCCATTCGTACACCAAAAATTCTTGACACTCCCTTGCAGATTTTTTTTTTTTTTTTTATTCTATGATTTGTTCCTAAGCTTCATCCAATGTTCTATTTTAATCTGTTAAGTTAGATACTTTACAGAGCAGGGGGGGGGGGCGAACTTACTCAAGGGAGTTTTAAATTCCGAGGAAAAAAACGAACTCAAGGAAAGTTTTTTTTGCTCTGCTCCTCCTAAGGCAATCTGCTAAATAAGAAATGGCTTTTTCTATTTGACATCCAATTTCTTTCTTTTTTTTTTGTTAAAATTATACTGGTTTACTGGTGCAACAGTGATCTAGTAGTTTAGGTTGTAATCTTTTCCACTCAAGAGTTAAACAGTTATACTTTTTTTTTCTGGGTATGTGTGTCCCAGAGTAGTACATTAAAGAAACAAAAAATGCAGGAAATCATGAAAAACAGGAAGGAAATGTTTACTTTTCTGTATAAAGCAAGAGATCAAAAAAATACATTATGATTTGTTTGCTTTAAAAAAAAAAAAGAAAAAAAGTTTACTTTCAGCCTGGACCAGAAGTGATGTCACTCCGGTCCTCCAAGGCCATAGAGGCGATCAAAGAGGATCTACTCATTGATGGTCTCTGGGACTAGCCAGCCGCACCATCAGATCGTTTCTCGGGCGCTGCGATGGAAACGGCGAGCTTCAAGAGGGGGGAGGAGGTGCCCCCTCACGCCACTTCTGCAGGTGTTCCAGCAGCAATTAATGAGCCATTCGGAACGCTTTTATGAGAAAGCCGGCCAAAGAAAAAGATACTGGGGTTATGGCTGAAGCTATCAGCCATAACCCTGGTAAACCACTTTAAAAGGCGCAACGTGTGTGTGTATATATACATATTACGATCTTGCGGTGGTTAAATTTTAAACGGAAAAGCTTCTCCAGAACTCCTCTGTTCTCACTCCACTGGATTGGCAGTAGTTTCCTGGTCTTTTAGACATTTAAAGTGACTGTAAAGTCTAGTGTTTTTTTTTGCTTTTTTTTTTTTTTCTTTTTTGTTTGTTTTGTTTTTCATTAAAAATAACACATTATACTTACCTGCTCTTTTGCAGTAGATTTCCACAGAGCAGCCCTCCTGTTCTTGAGTGCCTCTTCTGTGCTCCTGGCCCCTCCCTCCTTTTGAGTGCCCCACAACAAACAGCTTGCTTTGGGGGCACCTGAGCAGAGTCAACACTCATTGTGTCCATTCAGACACAGAGCTGTGGCGCGGCCTGGCCCACTCCCTCTCTCTCCTGTTTGGATGACTGACTTTGACAGCAGCGAGAGCCAATGGCGCCGCTGCTGTTTCAACCAATCAGGAGGGAGAGTCTTGGATGGCTGAGACACTTGTAGACATTGCTGGAGAGAGATGGAGCTCAGGTAAGTATTAGGGGGTGCTGGGGCGGCTGCTGCGTTAGAATGCATGAAGATAAAAAAAAAAAAAAAAAACCTTCCGACTTTACAACTCCTTTAACCCCTTGCCAACTGCTGCACGCCGATATACGTCGGCACAATGGCAGCGGTGGGCAAATGGTCGTACCTGTACGTCCCCTTTAATTGGCAGGGCTAGTGCGAACGTGCGTCCGCCGCGTGACTGTGCCCGCAGACTCTATGTCTGCCGGTGTGTCGCGATCATGTCACAGAGCCGCAGAACGTGGAGATGCCTATGTAAACAAGGCATTTCCCCGTTCTGCCTAGTGACATGACGGGAATCTATTGCTCCCTCTCATCAAGAGCAGTGATCGCTGTCATGTCAGTGGTAGCCCATCCTCCCCACAGTTAGAATCACTCCCTAGGACACACTTAACCCCTTGATCTCCCCCTAGTGTTTAAGCCCTTCCCTTCCAGTGTCATTTACACAGTAATCGGTGCATTTTTATAGCGCTGTATAAAAGACAGTGGTCCCAAATAGTGTCAAGTGTCCGCCATAATGTCGCAGTCATGATAAAAATCGCCGCCATTACTAATAAAATAATAAAAATTATTTATAAAAAAAGCCATAAATCTATCCCCTATTTTGTAGACGTTATAACTTTTGCGCAAACCAATCAATATAAGCTTATTGCGATTTTTTTTTTTTTTTTTTTTTTTTTTTTTTTTTTTTTAAATGGTCGCTCTTTTTTTGTTTATAGCGCAAAAAATAAAAACCGCAGAGGTGATAAAATACCACCAAAAGAAAGTTCTATTTGTGGGGAAAAAAATACCTTATTCCTTCTCCTGATCAGCGGTCACATGACCGCCCGTCGCTCTCTCCCTCCGCTGTATGCACTAGGGAGGGACGGGCCAGTATCTCCCTCTGTCGTCTGCTGGGTGGTCACTTGACCTCCCTCCCTAGTGTATACATCGGAGGAAGAGAGCGATGGTGGTTACGTGGCCACTGATCGGGGAGAAGGAATAGGGTATTTTAGAAGTATAATTTTACAAAAAAGGCATGCAGTGGGGCTGGCACTGATTGTGTGCAGTAATGTGTGCACTGCTCAGAGCGGTGCTACAAGGGGAATGGAGGGGCGGCTCGCACACAGACTAGCTGACAGGCAGGGAGGAGGAGACAGAGAAGACCTGGGGATGATGGAGGCACGAAAACTGACCACGGTGTCAGGGCTCAGCAGGCATGATTCACCATGGTCAGTTTACAGGGGGGAGGGCAAAAACTGGCAGGATCAACCAGGTATTTCAGGTGATCCAGGGGGCCGAATTACACAGCACAAGCACTGTGCTGTTATTCATGGTTTAAAGGAACAAGATCTCCTTCTTTTTTTTTAAGGTTAAATGCTTTAAAGGGTTTGTAAAGGTTCGTGTTTTTTCACCTTAATGCATTTAAGATGAAAAAACACCTGGCAGTCACCGGCCCCCTAGCCTCCCCATTTTACTTACCTGAACCCCTTCATTCAGTCGGCGGGGATGCGCTGTCAGTCTCTCCACAGGCTCCTGAATCTTGATTGGATAGATTGATAGCAGCGCAGCCATTGGCTCCCGCTGCTGTCAGTCATATCCAATGACGCAGGGGGAGGGGCCGAGTCCTGCATTCGGCCTATATGGACGCTAAATGCTGGACTTGGGAGCGCCCGCAAGGTAACCCCCTCAGGGGAAGCGCTTCCAGAGGGGGTTATCTGTTACTCTGTGCAAAACAAGCTGCGCAGTGGAGGGTAAGTATGATATGTTTGTTGTTTTAAAAAAAAAAAAAAAAATTACCCTTCCAATCATTTTAGGCCTGTGATGCCCAGCTTTGTAAAGGTATGAAGAGAAGATCAGGTGGCGCCTTACAAAGTTCCACCAGGTAGACCTGCATTCTTCTGCAGATGCAGCTTTTGGTTGCAAGGTTTTTGCAGCAGCGATCTGATGTGTGGATCTGTGTTGTTGGGCCCGTTGGCACAGTTCTATTTGCCTAGTTGTGCCTATTTGGCCAGAGCTGTACTCCAAGATACTGAATTTACAGTGAAGTCAGAATTCCTTTTTTTTTTTTTCTCTTCTCTTGATTGGTGTGACACGTTGGTAAATGCTAGCATTTTAGCAAACCACACTTATATTTATGTGGCTAGTCCACATGTCATGCGTTACTTTTTGTTTGCAATAAACCTCAATTATACAAGGTTATAATTGAGGAACACTTATCTCCTGGTTACTGCATCTGCACCATGGGTAAGTTAAATCTTGAAAGTCACGTATCCACTTTCCATAATGCATAGATTTTTTTTTTTTTTTTTTTAATACCTGGGTTTAACTTCAACTGTGTGTTTGTGTGTGTGTTAGTTTTTTTTTTTTTTTTTTTTTTTTTTTCCCTTCCTAGTAATTGGTGTGTAATTTTTTAGTTTTGTCTGAAAACACACAAAAATCTTGTTTACACTGGTAAACGCCTAATAATCTTGGCTTCCTGTACATTGCTGCTATGCACCCTTAATGCAAATATGCATCAGTGTAATCCTTTGCTTTGACAATGCTGTATGTACATGTGTGTAACATACTTAACGTAGTTGTAAACGCTAATGAATAACCTTTAGTTTGTTGAAGCAAATAAAATGATTTATTCAGTTTGTTGCATTTCAGTGGTGCTAATCTCTTTTTTTTCAGCATTTGCCATTATAGCTCTTTTGCAAATCTCCCACAGCAAGTACCAAAGGAGCCCATGTGGCTCTTGAGACTTAAGGGTTAAGTCAGGGTTCGCCATAACTACAAGAAATTGCTGTTGCTCAAATGCTTCATGCACCTTCTGCTATGTATCCTGGGCTCCACTTGCCCATCTGTGTGCCTGGGACTGGCATAGCAGGTGCCACCGGGAAGAGGGGAGGGAGGACAGCGGACACATGTCCGCTGTCCTCCCCTTCTTGTTGCTGACCCTGAAGTGCATGACGTCACTTCTGGGTCCCCGTTCAGTTTCCTGGCCGGGGACTGAATGTAATGCAGTGCAATGCATTACATTCAGTGGAGAACCGAGCAGACAGGCAGGGTCTTTTAAACCTTGGACATCTCATTAACGAGAACCTGCCGCCAAAAAAAAAAAAATCACATGTGGACTTTTTGTCACCTATGTAATAAACAAAAAAGTGTAAAAAAAATATAATTATAAAAATTACACAAACACACACACACTGAGGCCACCCCTACATATACGCATGTGTAAACGCACACGTCAGAGCGCCTATGCCTGAAACCGTTGATTGCGTTCCACAATTTTACATATCTTCACACACCAGAATGAGTAATAATTTTAGCACCAGACCTACTTCGTAACGCTAAACTGATGACCTATAGAGGGCTTTTAAAGCATCACCTATGGAAAATGTAGGGTACTGAAGTTTGTCGCCTTTTTAATGGGCACACACACATTTAAGGTTTGACATGTTGAGTATCTATATACTCAGTGCAACCTCGTCTTTTTATATTTGACCAAAAATTGGGCAATTTGTTATGTTTTTGTGCCCCCTAAAATTGGAACTACCACTACTTTATTCTCTAGGGCGTCTGCTTTCAGAAAATGTTTTGGGTGGTCTATGTAAACTTCAGGCCTAAAAAGATTTCTTAAACCTGTGCAAAAAAAAAAAAAAACTGCTCTGGCAGCAAAAGGGTTAAAGGAGAAGTTCACCTTCGGGAACATGTTACATGTTCTACTCGAATGCCTAGAGACACTTAGCCATCATTGGTCTTGAGTAAACACGCCACTTTTACTTTTAGGCCCCTTTCACATCTAGCATAGTGGGAGCGCACTTTTTCGGTGCCTTTTTCCCATGGTACGCATAAGGTAGCCTGTTGATTCCCATGGGCTGACCTACACGTGGCAAGGTAGCTCATAGGACATTGTGGTGTATTGCGGTCTGCACGTTGTTTTTTTTTTTTTGTTTTTTTTACTGTGCGCTTTTTCACACTGCAAAATGTGTGTTTGCTTCCAGGTTTGGGGTGCCATTTAACAACTGACATTGAAAGTACGACAAGCTAATTTGAAAGCAGTGTTCCACTCGCAAATTTTATTTATTTATTTTTTATTGTTTGTTTTTCAAACATTGCAGCTGCTGACTTTTAATAAGGACCCTTACCTGTCCAGCGAGCCCACAATGTCTGGCTGTCTTCTGGGGGACACACAGTTCCCAGAAGACAACGGGGGGGCTTGCCGAAGAAGACCCAAAAACGAGGGGTGGTCTTTCATTTTAAGACCACCTCTCAAAAATGGGTGGAACTCAATATACAATCTCCCTTACATTTACCAAAACTATCCATTCAGGCAGGCCCTTTCACTACATATTTTTATGGTAGCTCAGATTGTATAGTGAGCTTTACAGACTTCCAAGGGCACACTTCCCCCTGTTTTTCAGTACTACAGCTCTGCTCCACATAAAGGTGAACGTGGCCTTTAAAAATCTGTGCAGCTTTGAGAATGTTATTATTTTACCTGTACAGTATTTGGGTTCCTTCAAAAGCCTGGCTAAAAAAAGTCTTGGGCCTGTTTTTCACATGGGTTTCACACGAGCTTTAGCTTGTATGCACAGTGTAAACAGTAAGCTGTATTTGCAGATCTTTCAGCAAGTTTTTGTTTTAAGTATTTAAAGTACCAACTCCAGTTTGTAAATATGGGAGTGCTAAATGCCACTTTAAACAAGCTGCTAGCAGGCTTCAGCTAGCTGTTTGTTGAAAGCCTGTTGAAGCCTGCTCTAGCAGCTTGTTTAAACACCTGACCGCTCACAGTAAATTTATACTGCGGGCAGCAGGCACAATTGCGCACCTGTACGCCAGTTGGTTCTGGGTTCGGCAACACGCGTGGGAGCACCCCCTGCCAGCATGAGTTTGGCAGCTAATTTCAGCCAATGTTTTTGGCTGAAATCAGCTGTTCTGCTGTGTCCAATCACACAGAGTTCTGTGTTTACAAAAGCACAGAACTCTGTGTACAGGCAACAGCGACTTGACTGTTTTCTGCCTACAAAGAGAAAAAAACAGCCAGATAGAATAGTAAAAGCAGCACACATGACACATTTTAGGCACAGTTGACCCCTTGATTGCCCCTAGATGTTAACCCCTCTTATACAAGCTGAAGCCTGCCCGAGTTGGCAACCTTCACATCCTGCCTTGTCTTTAGGATGAGAAAAACATTGGTTTTCACTCCTGCAATGCTGGGAATGAGCATCTAACAATTTTCTTGTCCTAGCAACAGGTCGGGACATTGGGGTTGCTTATTAGGGGTTTTTTAGTCGGGCTTCTAAAGGGGACCCAATGGTCTACAGGTAAAATAATAAAACAAAGCTCAGATTTTTAATATCTACTGTGGCCCCTTGACTGCTTGGGGTATTTTCTGGAAAAAGGTGAACTTGGCCTTTAACCGCTTGCTGACCAGCTGCTGTCATTATACTGCTGCAGGTCAGCACGATCCCGTGAACTGTTGTAGCTCTACGTCCATCCCTTTAAGTGGGACAGCAGGCGTGCGCACTCCCGCTGCACTGCGGGGGGGGGGTCCAAAGCTGGTGACAGGCAGTCACGATGACCGCCGGCCACACACACACACACACACACACACACACACCTGTTTTGTGAGCTGAGGAGAGAGAGAGATTGTGAGTTCCTAATGGCTAGGAACCACAATCTCTCATTTCTATAGTCAGTCCCCTCCCCCTACAGTTAGAACACAGTCAGGGAACCCCTTGATCGCCCCCTAGTGCCTAGTGTTAACCCCTTCCCTGCCAGTGACATTTACACATTAATCAGTGCATTCTTTAGCACTGATCGCCGTATAAATGCCAGTGGTCCCAAAAATGTGTCAAAAGTGCCTGATGTGGGATATTTATTATAGTAAAAGATATATTTTACTTTTTTTGGGGAAAAAAAAAATTGTTGCTCTTTTGTTTATAGCACAAAAGATATAAAACTGCAGAAGTGATCAAATACCACCAAAAGAAAGCGCTATTTGTGGAGAAAAAAAAAAGGACGATTTGTTTGGGTACAGTGTCGCACGACCGCCCAATTTTCAGTTAAAGCGACGCAGTGCCTTAACGCAAAAAATGGCCTGGTCATTGAGCAGCCAAATCTTCCTGGGACTGAAGTGGTTAAAGCCGAGTTCCACCCTAAAAAAATTTTTTTTTTTTTTCATTTTCCCAGTCCTTGATCAATTATGAGAAACATTTGGAGTGAAAAAAAAGTTTTACTTACCCGAAGTGCCCTGTTGCTAGGTGGTGTCTCCCAATTTGCCACTTCCAGCTCCGCATCACTTCCTCCCTTGCCTGTGCTCCTGGGAAATGTGAGTCATCATTTTCCACGAGTCAGTGGGCAGGACATTGTAAAAATCGCGTTAGTTCCCGACCGGAAACAACGCGATTTAAGGCGGATCTATCTATGTTGTAATAACGGTGCGGAACCTTCCCGCATAGGTGTGAACCAGGCCTTACGCCCTTTGTTATGGCAACTTGATAAACAATTGGCACTACAGCCGCCGGAGCATCGCGCATGCGCGAGAGGTGCATGCTGGTTACCCAGCATGCACCTCTTGATATGTTATCCAGGAAGAGATTGCGAGTGGGCGTCATATGCCCACACTAATCATGGCAACGGCCAGAAGACGATCAGATAAATCATAAGTTAAAAAAAATAGGATTACTATCCACTAGCATATACACATATAGTTTGTGTATTATTAATGCAGCGGGAGGAGATGCCTGTAAAAAAAAAAATAAAAAATTTGGTGGCCGGAACTCCACTTTAAGTTGGACACAAGGCAAAAAAAGCTCTATAGAAAGGTTTTTTTTCCCTCTCCCCCTTTCTCAAAATGAAAGAACAAAGCGTCCTCCTTTGCCATGTAGGACCTGGATAAGGCAGTGTTCCTTTTGGAAATGAATCAACTAGCTTTTGAGCTTCTACCCCACTTCCACCTTCACATACATTTATTCCCAGAATTCTTACAGTACAGTGTGCCTAAATGTCATTTTATGTCTTGGTGTTTGTACTTTTAACACATTTTGTCCCTGCCATTTCCAAACAATTAACTAGACAGGTGTAAATGTGCCATTGAAAAGAAATGGGGCGTACTCATTTGTTTTATAAATTGGTATACTTCTCCTGTCTATCATATTAGTGTGCCACTCTGCAAAAGGTTGTGTTCTGCTTTTATGATCAGTTTTTTGGTACATTAGTTTGCCATTAACCAATGCTTTAGTCTACACAAGAACAGAACAGCTAATGCAGTAAAAAAAAAAAAAAAAACAAAACAAAACAAAAAAATGATTGAATCCTTGTGCTGTAAGTAGAATGTTTACAAATCCTCAAAAATATGTTGGTTCTTTAATAATGGCTTCTTTATTAATCCTTTGTCATGATAAATGAGATTGAATTAAAATCGGATTAAAAATACATTGTGAAAAAACCCCAAAATGCTTGGAAAATGGTGACACTGCAGCTTGGCACAGAGTTTGCTGTACTTGGTGCCATGGGAAAGTCTGTGTACAATAAATCCCAGGAGTCAGATCTTGCAGGCACCTTGTGCAGTTTACTTGCTGTTTGGTAGCGGTACTGACACAAAATATGTGGTGTAATCGTGCAAGTGTTTTTTCAGCCAAGCGTTCTGTTTACAATGTGACAGAACCTTTTATTGGTGACTGTTTAGATGGTGAAGCCTGGTAATAACTCAATAAAAGCACGAGAGCAGCATTGCTGCAATTAGGACCATAACTTAGGCCTGATTCACACGTGTGCAGGTTGCAGTTTGCATATTGCAAGTGCATTTTGCGTTTTTCAATGCACGTCTTTAAACCATTGAAGTCTATAGAACCAAAAAAACCCTGGCCCTTTCCATAAAATGCAGATGTGAACTACATCCATAGGAAGCCATGTTAAATGGACTGTAGTGTTTCTGCAAAATTGAAAATGCACTAAAAGCATAGGTGTGAACCAGGCCTTACACCAGTGTTTTTCTCAACCTTTTTTCCATCAAGACGCACTTAAAAATTCTGTACAATATCACGGCACACCATTCTAAAATTTAAAAAAACGAAACGTCGTTTTACATAATGCAGCAACACAGTGATTTATTCTTCCAAAGCAAATACACTTTTGCACACTGGTACTGATTTAGTATTTCAATTTTTCTCTTCTCCCTCAGTTTCTCTCCCTCACTCAGCTAATGTGTCCCCAGTGTTGATGGAGAGGGGAAGATGAGGGACAAACAAGGATGTTGGGGTGCCTGATGACCTCCTTATCAACCTGACGACGTCATTGGTTGGTAGGATACTGGTGCTAGAAGGTTGTAATGGTGTACAATGAAAACCTTTTAGATTTATGTAATAGGTAGGCTTAAGCCACCCGCTAGTTTGTATAAGATTTTTGGGCAATTCCTAGGCATTTTGCCAAGGTACAGCTGAAGGCACCCTGGTTGAAAAAAGCTGATTTACGCTATCAGCTGCTATTCAACAGAGCTGATTAGTGCCACAGGCAGCTCAAGATAGTACTTGGTACACAAGAAGATTCTCCAGATGAATGCCTTGTACACATGATAAGAATATCTGACGAATGATCGTCCGTTTTTGTTTTTTGCATTCTAGCCTCATATCAAAAACCAATAGGTTACAAAAATTCTTGTATGACGGCATAGAACTTCGGAAGTGATTGTAATGTATTATTTCTTTTCTAAGCATGCATGGTTTTGATCACACAATTATTTTTCGTACAAATGCGTGCTTGTCCCTTCAGATATTTTCGCATGTTGTGATCAGCTCTCGAAAGCTGTGTACTAACAAATAGATTATCGTCGGCCGATCGCTCTAAAAGTAGTATTTTTTTTATCTGGTTTTGTATAAAAAGCATAAGGCTGGCCATACATGGATCCCCCTTTTTTTTTTTCTTTTTTTTTTTTTTTTTTTGTCCCCTTCGTTCAGGTGGATGGAAGAATCCTTCCCACTGTGCTATTGTATTCTGACAGCAGGGACTTCTCCACTATCAGAAGATGCGGTGATTGAATTCTTTTTCGACCGAAGGAGGCTTAACACTATGAACGTTTTTGAACTCCGATGCAGCTTTGGAACAACTATATATTTTCCTTTTGGATGATTTTGACCAAACTAATCTTACATAATTGTGTCTGAGTAAAGGGGATGAAGGACAGGGCTTCCTGATTGCCCTTTTCCATTCTCCATGGCAGCCTGGCAACAGTGAAAAGCATAATGTCCGAGTGGCTTTTGTTTTTGCCTGTGATCACTCGGTTATTGAACCGTGCATTGCAGATCACAGGCAAAAGGTACAGTGCCAATGAAAATGGCCTTAGTACCATGTGATTTTAACCAATCACAAGTCTAAACAATGGCTGCAATTAGCATCCAGCTTTCCCTTTCCTCTGACTCATGGGGGTTGATTTACTAAAACTGGAGAGTGCAGCTGTGCATAGAAACCAATCCGCTTCTAGGTGGTGTTTTTTTTTTGTCAAAGATTAAAGCCTCGTACACACGGTACGATTGTTGGCCAACCAAGCGTCTTATTTTTGTCAAAAGGGCGTGTGCCAGGTTCTTGTCTTGCATACGAACGGTACACAATTGTTGTGCCACAAACACAAACTTTGTGACCTACTACGAGGAATTTCAGGTCTTGAGCACCACCCTTTGGGCTCCTTCTGCTAGTTGTCGGCCGAAAATTGGACAACAGTTGTCAAAAGGAGCGTACTAACGGTAAGATTTTAGGACAACAGTCTGTCAACAAACAATCCCCTGCCAACAATCGTACAGTGTGTATGAGGCTTAACTGAACAAACTGAAGTTGTGCCGTGACAATTGAGTGAAACAGAATTATAAATACTTACTTTGTTTTGACTTTTTATTTTTTTTATTTTTTGCTTTTTCTTAAAGGAATCAGAGTTTGATCCTTTGAAATTTAGAAGTGTTATTGAATGTGAGAAGCCAAATAACGATTTAAGCAGGTTTCGTGGTTACATGTAAGTATCGTATCGATATACTCTTACATATAGACAGTACCGTTGCTCAGTTGTGCACCTGACTGTATCTGTTTTCAAATATAAAGACAATTTTGCAGGACTTGGAAGAACTCCAGATTTACCTCATTTTATACCACTGTAATTATCTTTCCTTCCCTGCTACACTGTTTTTTCCTTAGAAAATTTGTTGAAGGTAGTTGCAGAAGGCACACATCTTGGCTAAAGATGCCCAGTCTCCAAGACCTAATGACTCATTTAGACTCTAAATACCCTCTTGGCTAGGCTTCCATCACAGCTTTTTATGTTTGATGCATACAACGCCTTATAGAACTAGTTTCATTGATTTGAAAAAGTTACTGCACAGTTTCCCCAACACTGAATCCTACCTAGAAACCTGGACCTGCAGTGTCCTTTTGAGGTCACTGAAGGTCATCATTAAGTACTTTTTTAGGGTGTATATGCATGTGTGTGTATGTATGTGTAAAATATATATATTCGTATGCAAAAAAATTAGGAACCCCTGACAATTTCCATGATTGTCATTTATAAATTTTTGGGTGTTTGGATCAGCAATTTCATTTTGATCTATCAAATAACTGAAGGACACACTAATATTTCAGTAGTGAAATGAGGTTTATTGGATTAACAGAAAATTGGACAGGTGCATAAATTTGGGCACCTCAACAGAAAAATTGCATCAGTATTTAGTAGAGCCTCCTTTAGCAGAAATAACAGCCTCTAGACGCTTCCTATAGCCTGTAATGAGTGTCTGGATGAATGTATTTTGGACCATTCCTCCTTACAAAACATCTCCAGTTCAGTTAGGTTTGATGGTTACCAAGCATGGACAGCCCGCTTCAAATCACCCCACAGATGTTCAATGATATTCAGGTCTGGGGACTGGGATGGCCATTCCAGAACTTGTTCCTCTGCATCAATGCCCAAGTAGATTTTGAGCAGCATTTTGGGTCGTTGTCTTGTTGAAATATCCGGCGTAACTTCAACTTTGTGACTGATTCCTCAACATTATTCTCAAGAATCTGCTGATATTGAGTGGAATCCACGCGACCTCAACTTTAACCAGATTACCAGTACCGGCACTGGCCCCACAAGTCCTCAGCACGATGGAACCTCCACGAAATTTTACTGTGGGTAGCAAGTGTTTTTCTTGCGATGCTGTGTTCTTTTGCTGCTATGCATAACGCCCCTAGTTATGGCCAAATAACTCAATCTTTGTTTCATCAGTCCACAGCACCTTATTCCAAAATGAGGCTGGCTTGTCCAAATGTGCGTTTGCATACCTTAAGCGACTCCGTTTGTGGCGTGTGTGCATAAAAGGCTTCTTTCGCATCACTCTCCCATACAGCTTCTCCCTTTGCAAAGTGCACTGAATTGTTGAAGGATGCACAGTGACACCATCTGCAGAAAGTTGATGTAGGTCTTTGGAGATGGTCCGTGGGCTGTTTTTGACTGTTCTCACCATCCTTCGTCTCTTCAATATTTTATGTGGCCTGCCACTTCTGGCCTTAACAAGAACTGTGCCTGTGGTCTTCCATTTCCTCACCATGTTCCTCACAGTGGACACTGACAGCTTATATCTCTGTGATAACTTTTTGTAGCTTTCCTCTAAACCATAATGTAGAACAATCTTTGTTTTCAGGTCATTTGAGAGTTGTTTTGAGGCCCCCATGTTGCCACTCTTCAAAGGAGAGTCAAAGAGAACAACAACTTGCAATTGGCCACCTTAAAGACCTTTTCTCGTGATTGGATGCACCTATGAAGTTCAAGGCTTAATGTGCTCACCAAACCAATTGTGTGTTTCAATTAATCATTGCCAAGTAGTTACAGGTATTCAAATCAACAAAAAAACAACGGTGCCCAAATTTATGCACCTGTCTAAATTTGTTTTGATGCATATTGCACATTTTCTGTTAATCCTATAATCCTCATTTCACTACTGAAATGTTACTGTGTCCTTTAGTTATTTGATAGATCAAAATGAAATTGCTGATCCAAACACCCAAATATTTATAAATGACAATCATGGGAATTGTCAGGGGTTCCTAAACTTTTGCATAAGACTGTGTGTGTATGTGTAATTTTTTTTTTTTTTTGTATATATGTACTGTTGCAGGTTCAAAGCAGGTATTCAGTGTCTTGCCTACAGTCAAGCATGGCGGTGGGAGTGTCATGTCTGGGGCTGCATGAGTGCTTTTTTTGAGAGGACAGCAAATTTACACTGTAAGGCCCCTTTCACACTGAGGCGTTTTTCAGGCGTTTTAGCACTAAAATTACCCCCTAAATACCGCATGAAAAATGCCCCCCCTATGTATCCCAATGTAACCTTTCACACTGAGGTGTTGAGCTGGCTGTGCGTTGGAAAAAATCCTGCAAACAGCTTTTTTTGGAGCATCTTTTGGGCCCATAAAATAGCGCTGTAAAAACATCTATCCCAATTGAAATGAATGGGAAACGCTGTAAAACCGCTGTAATACCACTTTAAAACTGCCCAGAAGCCGTGGGGAAGGTCACATGACCACATTGTCACATGGTCAGGTTTGCTAACGCTTTAAAAAAACGCTATAAAAACGCGATTAAAACGCATGGGCGTTAGCGCTATTTTTAACACTAACGCAGCAAAAACGCTGTAAAACCACACTAATAACGCTCATCGTTTTTACCGCGGTTTTGCAACGCCTCAGTGTGAAAGGGGCCTTATACAAGCTGTACACTCACTACTTTACATTGTAGCAATATGTAATTTCTTCAGTGTTGTCACATTAAAAGATATAATAATAAAATATTTACAAAAGTGTGAGGGGTGTACTCACTTTTGTGAGATACTGTATGTATGAAAGGGGGTGCTTTAGATAAAGACAAACTGTCCAGCTTTGACCATAGTTGAATATTGCCCTTGCTAAAGGTGTAGACCATTTACCTGAAGCCAAACTGTAAAACTGAGTTTCTTTCCTTCCTTCCTTCCTTCCTTCCTTCCTTCCTTCCTTCCTTCCTTCCTTCCTTCCTTCCTTCCTTCCTTCCTTCCTTCCTTCCTTCCTTCCTTCCTTCCTTCCTTCCTTCCTTCCTTCCTTCCTTCCTTCCTTCCTTCCCCTAGCTCTTACAGTTCACGTCCATTGTCACTGGAGTGAGCTCTTCATCTGATTCAAACCCTCTCACATGCACTTTCTCTCACCTAATGCAGCAGCTCTGAGCTATGCATTTATGACCTCACTCCTGTGATGTTTGAAAGTGAACCATAAGATCTAAGTCTGCTAGCAAAGTCGTATATCAATAGAGGACAGAATGATGTGATCTCTGGGAGTCTTTATTAGTTAGAGGTTTGTAAATAGCCTACACCTATAGCAACGGCATTATTCAACTTTGGTCAAAGCGCTAAGGCAACTTTTCTGGTAAAGGCCAGATTCACATATGCATTGCATTAATACAAAGCATGACAACGCACCATGCGTATGTTGGCACATTGCAATGCCACCCCCTTTGTGCTAAATCGGCACACCTCCAACACTCATACATTACAGCACAGAACAATGCATGGCAAGGCTTTGCACAGGTTCCCGTTAACTTGCCTTGAATGAGAGGTGTCTCCTGTCCATTCATAGAAGCTGTGCTATGGCTTCCTGCAATGAAAAGCACTTTATGACTGGAGGACAGGAGGATGGATGAAGGGTTTTCCTCCATTCATAAAGTTTTTCACATCAGGGAGCAATAGTACACTTTCTTTTTTTTTTTTTCTTCTTCTCACAGGTCCAGCTCATTTTAACCCCCAGAGCACTGGAAGATCACTGCTGCAGGGTTATTGGTGGGGGTGGGGCAGAGGTATGAACTGTTCAAGGGACAAAGCAGCCACCAGCACAAGGTGTACTTTCCATTCAATGCAAGTACTGTCCCTTTTGCTAATTTAAAAAAAAAAAGTGAACTAAACTTGAGCTTTAACACTTAGGAAAGCGAGGCTAAAACAGACATGTGAATGGCATCTCTGGCCAGAATTCTTTATCTCCACACCTCAGAAAGCAGAGCAATAGTTTCTCACAAATTTGCTATTTCCAAGAAAGTGTGTCTGATCCATTGGAACACTGCACTGGAATGTGAATTCCTGAGACTTCTGATTGTTTGCTTTTGTAGCTGCACATATTTCCTACACCCCTTTCCTACACCCTTTGGGCACAGACCAGTAGATGGGGGGGGGGGCATGCTCTGGGAAATGGGCTCAAAAAAGAGAACTCTTTGTCAGGAGCCCTAAATCCTAGAGCATCTTTGTTAAATGCAAATGGTCATTAGAATGCTTCTAGTTATTAAAACTTTCCTAAGGCAAAATGTTTCTTAAAACATTGCTTTTTAGGTGGTGTAAAGATGTTTGTACTCTGGATGCCTCTGCTAAACAAAGTATCAAGTGGTCAGCAACAAAACAAAATTTAATTGGTATCATCTGAGGCATTTCATATCTTTCTTTCCAGCTGGCATATACACTGCAGTGTAAATATCAATTAATATTAAGGAGTCATCCCATATATCCGTTTTTATTTGGTGCTGGGGATTTAAAAGGACAATTGTGAATTCCAGAATAGGGTCTCTCTAATTTAAAAAAAAAAATTGCAACACTGTTTTCAGATAAAGAAGTTAGTGGACCTAAAAATCAAAAAAAAAAAATTGCTATGTTTTATAAGGAATATCTAAAACTGTTAACCCTTCTTTGTCATAAATTCCCCAAGAAAAATAGAGGTGCCCTTCCTGGTATGAGTGTGCCTACAGCATCATAGTTGTGTCTGCAGTGCAGTGTGAGATCTAAGACACTGCTGCCTCTGACCGATAGTGTCAGCAGGTTTAGATGTATATTTATTAAACCACTGTAATGCCTGCATTATCACAGTTTCTTTTCTCCACACATCCTAATGATATTTCACCACTGCTAGAGAAGTTTCAGTCTGTTTACATGGCTGGATATATCATGATATGACGCAATAAGCAGTGGTAAAAATCACCTGGATGTTCAGAGCAAAGGCTGTTGAAGAGTGGGGAATGATGCACCTGTATTCATGGCACATTGTGCTCACTTTTTTTTTTTTTACAGCTCGGTTTTCATTTTGTAAAATATATTGTGAAATATGGACTGAGCGTACACTGCTCCATGAATACAGGGCAGTTGGAAAGTGAAGTGCAAGCAGCGCCAAGCAAAGTGGCATTCCTCCTGATGCTACCACTTGACAGAGCTAATTAGCAGATTATAGTGCTTTTTACTGAACATTGGGATTGTTTGCAACTGTTTTTCGGTTTTAAAAATCAATGTCTTGCAAGACTTGTACCAGATGTAGGATTGAAAAACTAGAGCTTCTCATTTGTGCAATATTTTATGATAAGATTCCTGAGATGTCTTTATGGCATGCCCTACTTTTTATATTTTAGGGTTCATAAAAATGGAAAGAAATCCGGTCTTCACAAAGAGAATCTCCTGTTACGTGGATGCACTCTGAGGAACACAGAGGTTGTCTCTGGCATTGTTGTCTATGCAGGTACTGATTCATACTAATGCATGCCACTTTTGAAAACACAACGCAGCCCAAGGATCACATAGATTATTTTCTGTGTCTGAATATGAGTGTTGGACTCAAATTGTCTATGTAGATGCAGGTTAAAGCATAGAAAGTTTTTTGGTTTTGGATAGAGTGGGAAGGAGTTAGAATTTCCAGCAGGTTTTTATTGCTGTTGTGTCCATTTTTCTGAGTAGATTTACTTTCCACTTGTTCTGGTGATCATTGTCTCTGGGACTTCAAGTTTTTGGGACACCTGTTTGAAAAAAAATTAAATAAGATCAAGAAACATGGGCCACACTAATTACAATGGTCCTGTGGGACCATATTTAGCTGACAGTGGGATAAAACATCACAGAACTGCTCCAAGCTCTGCAGGGATCCTGACAATGTCATAATCCACCCAGATGCTTGCCTGGCAGATGGCTATACCTTAATGTGCCACTAAGAGCCTGAGCCAGCTGCTCCCACCTCCTCCACAGCCCAGTGCTCCAGTGAGCGCTGGTTGAGCAGAGACAGTGGATTATAGTCGCCGCTCTCTGATCAGTGAAGACTGAGAACTGAGCGATCAGCGGTCATGTGATCGCTCAGTTCTTGGTCTTAGAGCCAGGGGGACAGCTGCAGCATCGTATGTATTTTTGTTTTCTTGCTATCCTACATTTCTCCTTTAAAGAGAAGTAGCCAACATATCTTTTCTTTATGGCAGATGGTTAACCTAAATTTTCTATGTTTAGCCAATAAGCTATATTTTTAGGCCTAGATGCACATAACAGAAGAATTATGTGGGCATTTCACCTTCACGGATAATAAAGAATTTCTTCTTTTTCTTTTCTTAATGTAAATTTAAAGGTCATGAAACCAAAGCTTTGTTGAACAACAACGGCCCTCGCTATAAACGTAGTAAACTTGAGAGACAAATGAACACGGATGTTTTTTGGTGTGTGCTAATTCTCTTAATTATGTGCCTGCTCTCTGCTGTAGGTAAGAATTTCTTTTAATTAAGGTTTCATCTGCTAAATATTACTGCACTTGCCATCTCTATTTTGTACCTCGGACACACAGCCATTCCTGTTTGCAAATCCTAATATCTACTTTACAGTGATTAAGGTGCAAAGCAATAATTTTTCTTTTAGACGACACAATGAATTTCTGACCACAAAATGTGGTTGTGTGCTTCTGTTAAATTTTGACATGCTTGTCTTTGTGTAAAGGCTTTCTGCAACAAGGGAGCTTGCTCAGAGAAGGCATTACAAAGAGCTGCAATGACATCAGTGACAGAAGCTGAATTCTGTATTCATTTTAGCTCACATTGTTTAGTCATGTGCATTATGCGATTCAGCTCAAACTACCCATCCTGCAGCTATAGTATCCTGCCAATTTTCTCTTTATGCACAAGACCCTAACTGCCATTAGGCAATTGGCCTTAGATCAGGTGTGCTAGGCAGGACTAGTTAGGGGCCGTGTTTCCATTGATGCTCAAATTAATGGGTGCAGTATGCTTACCAATACCTCTGCTAACAGGATCTCATGGCAGTTGAATTCTAAGCTGAGTTTTGAATTCAAACAGCCCTTATCTCAGATGTATCATCTGGAGTTTAACATTATTAACCTGACACAGAAATGCATGGGAGCGAAGGATATAAATCACGGGACACAGAGCAAACATAATACTGACTATATGGGTTATACGCCACCTATAGGTAAATGGACACTGGCAGATATTCAAACAGGAAGTCCTCCCCTATATAACCCTTCCTACACAGGAAGGACCTCAGTTTTTTTTTTTTTTTCATCAGTGTCTGTAAGGTGGTGGTCCCTGATGTGATGCACATGCTCTTTGAGCATACATGGAGGTCTTTATGGTTCTATGTAGAATCATCCATTCGAAAGGGCTGTCAGCCAAAATGGATGGTACCCGAGCCTCCAGGGGAGTGGACCCCACATTAAAGTGGAGTTCCACCCAAAAGTGGAACTTCCACTCATCTGATTCCCCCCCCCCTCCTCCGGTGCAACATTTGGCACCTTTGGGGGGGGTGGATACCTGACGGGTATCCTGTTCCACTTCCGGGAGACTGGGCCGCGGCGATGCGTCAGCAGCTCGGTCCCCCTCTTCTGCCGGCCAGTGAAGGAGCGCAGCTCTTTTCACGCATGAGCATTAGGGGCCTGGCCGTGAAGCTCAAAGGCTACACTGCCGGGCTCCCTTAGTAGCAATGGCCGCGGTAGCAGCCGACCAGCCGATCCGAAGATCGCCTGCGGTGCCCTCATCGCTGGACTCCAGGACAGGTAAGTGTCCTAATGTGAAAGTCAGGAGCTACAGTATGTGTAGCTGCTGCCTTTTAATTTTAAAAGAGGCAGGGGGGCCCAGTCCCTGAAGATCTTTTTATGAAAAAGCTCGCTGTAAAGATTGGACTCCTGTTATGTTCTGAGTCCTTCAGCAGGAATGGTAAGTCTGAATTTATTGCAGTTTTTCTTTAAAAAAATTAAAATAAAATAAAAATCTGACTGTCTAGTGTTCTCTCAGTAGCCCCTAGGGGCAGTGTGCTGTTTAAAATATGCTCTATGTACTTCTTTAAAAGTATGGGCTGCCGTTTCTCCTCCCCCCACTAAAGAGCACAGGGGCCTATTTCTATATAGGCAGGAAGTGGAGGGGCGGCCATGTTTGCCATGTGCACGGCAGAAGCCGCCAAATGAATTCTGCAGTGTTTTGAGATATACTGTCAGCACAGATTCAGCTAAATGCAGCAAAGTTAATTTGATGGCACTTCACAGTACAGATGGACAATGATCTAAAACACACTGCAAAAGCAAACCAGGAGCTTTTGAAGGAAAAGAAGTTGAATATTCTGCAATGGCCGAGTTAATCACCCGATCTCAACCCAATTGAGCATGCATTTCACTTGCTGATGGCAAAACTAGAGGCAGAAAGACCCACAAACAAAGAACAATGAAGACCGCTGCAGTTAGAGCCTGGCAAAGCATCAGAAAGGTGGAAACCCAGTCTTTGGTAATGTCCATGGGTTCCAGACTTCAGGCAGTCATTTGCCAGTAAAGGATTCTCAACAAAATATTAAAAATTAACATTTTATTTATGATTATATTCATTTGTCCAATTACAATTTGAGCCCCTGACTGTTAAAAAAAAAAAAAAAAAAAAAAAAAAAATGGTTGCAGTTCCCAAAATTTGTACTTGATATTTTATGTTGAACCCCTTGACTTAAAGCTGAAAGTCTTCACTTCACATTCATTTGGATTGTTTTAATTTTATTCTGGTGGCAAACAGAGCCAAAAGTATGAAAATTGTGTCATGTATCCAAATATATACGGACCTAAGTGTGTGTCTGTATATGATATATTTTCACCCCCTTCCTGCCCAGGACAATTTTCAGCTTTCAGCGTTGTAACATTTTGAATGACAATTGCGCAGTCATGCAACACTGTACCCAAATTAAATTTTTATCACTTTTTTTTTCCCCCACAAATAGAGCTTTCTTTTGGTGGTATTTGATCGCCTCCTGCGGTTTTTATTTTTTGCGCTATAAACAAAACCGTCAATTTTGGAAAAAAACACAATTTTTTTTAACTTTTTACTATAATAAATATCCCAAATTTAAAAAAAAACAAAAATATATGTATATAAAATGTCATATATATAAAATGTTAAAATGTCAGGTTTCTGTGATTAAAAAAAATGAGACCAAGAAGAATCTTTTTTACGACTTTTTCCACCTTTTTTAATGTGACCTATAAACTGTACAACTCATACGGTTGCATAAGTGTGCACACCCTTAACCGGTTCCCGACCGGCTCACACAAATATACTGTGGCAGAATGGCTCCCCTCTGCGAAATCCCATATGGTTATGTCCATTCCTTTAGCCGCCACCAGAGGGCGTGCGCACCCGCTGCACGGCAGGGGACCCCGATGAGCGTGTCTGGTGGGCACGATCGCTGCTGGCCACAAGCGCCAGCATGGGGATTTGTGTGTGTGTGTGTGTCCCTGTACTGTCAGAGGAGAGGAGCCATATTGTTTGTTCCTACTAAGTAGGAAAAACGATATGTCTCCTCACCTAGTCAATCCTAACACACTGTGGGAACACACAATTAACCCCTTGATTGCTCCCTACTGTTAACCCCTTTCCTGCCAGTGACATTTACACAGTAATCAGTGCATTTTTATAGCACTGATCGCCGTATAAATGCCAATGTTCCCAAAAAAGTGTCAAGTCTCTGATCTTTGTGTCGCAGTACTGCAAAAAATCGCAGATCACTGGCATTACTAGTTAAAAAAAAATGCCATAAATCTTTCCATAGTTCCAAATCTTTCCAAACTCCATAGTTGGTAGACACTATAACTTTTACGCAAACCAATCAATATACGCTTATTGCAATTTATTTAATTTTTTTTTTTCTAAAATATTGGCCTAAACTTAAATTTTCTTTTTTAAAAACATTTTTGGGGATATTTATTATAGGAAAATGTTTTTTTTTTTTTTTTTTTTTTTTTTTTTTCAAAATTTCTTTTTTGTTTTGTTTTGTTTTTATAGTGCAAAAAATAAAAACTACAGAGGTGATCAAATACCACAAAAAGAAAGCTCTATTTGTGGGGGGGGATAAAGGGCACAAATTTAGTTTGGATACAGCATCGAACAACCACGCAATTGTCAGTTAAAGCGACACAGTGCGAAATTGTAAAAAGTGCTCTGGTCAGGAAGGGGGTAAAATCTTCCAGGGCTGAAATGGTTTAACCAATGCTTTTTTGAAGCACATTTTGATTTTATTACAGCACTCAGTCTTTTTGGGTATGAGTCTAGTAGCATGGCACATCACATGACTTTGCAATATTTGCCTAATGTTCTTTGCAAAAACACTCCATATCTGTCAGATTGCAAGGGCATCTCCTGCGCACAGCCGCCTTCAGATCACCCCACAGATTGGCAATCGGATTCAGGTCTGGGCTCTGGCTGGGTTATTCCAAAACTTTAATCTTCTTCTGGTGAAGCCATTCCTTTGTTGATTTGAATGTGTGCTTTGGGTTGTTGTCATGCTGAAAGAGGAAGTTCCTCTTCATGTTCAGCTTTCTAGCAGAAGCCTGAAGGTTTTGTGCCAATATTGACTGGTATTTGGAACTGTTCATAATTCCCTCTACCTTCACTAAGACCCCTGTTCCAGCTGAAGAAAAACAGCCCCAAAGCATGATGCTGCCATCACCATGCTTCACTGTGGGTATGGTTTTCTTTTGGTGATGTGGTGTTTTTGCACCAAACATATCTTTTGGTATTATGACGAAAAAGTTAAACCTTTGTTTCATCAGACCATAACACATTTCCCCGCATGCTTTTGGGAGGCCGCAGATGCGTCTTTGCAATATTTAGCCAGGTTTGGATGCTTTTCCTAAGGAAAGGCTTCCATTTTGCCACTCTACCCCATAGCCCAGACATATGAAGAATATGGGAGATTGTCACATGTACCACACAGTACTTGCCAGATATTCCTGCAGCACCTTTAATGTTGCTGTAGGCCTCTTAGATCAGTTTTCTTGTCTTTTCATCAATTTTGGAGGGATGTCCAGTTCTTGATAATGTCACTGTTGTGCCATATTTTCTCCACTTGACAATGACTGTCTTCACTGTGTTCCATGGTATATCGAATGCCTTGGAAATTCTTTTGTACCCTTCTCCTGACTGATACCGTTTAACAATGAGATCATTTTTGATGCTTTGGAAGCTCTCTGCAGACCATGGCTTTTGATGTAGGATGCGACAAAAAAAATGTTAGGAAGACCTACTGGAACAGCTGAGCTTTATTTGGGGTTAATCAGAGGAACTTTAAATTATGGCAGGTGTGTATTTAACATGAGTTTGAATGGGATTGCTTAATTCTGAACACAGCTACATCCCCAGTTTTATAAGAAGGTGTGAACACTAATGCAACCGCATTATTTCTTTTTTTTTTTTTACTCCCCAAGCCCCCCCCCCCAAAAAAAAAAAGATTTCAGTTTTATTTTTCAACTGAGTTGTACAGTTTATCAGTTTGTAGGTCACATTAAAGGTGGGAAGTTCTGAAATGATTTCTTTGTCTCATATTTTTTTTACATCACAGAAACTTGACAATTTAACAGGTGTGTACACTTTTTATATCCTAATGTATGTATCTCAACAGCACTGTATGCAAAGGTCATAAATGTCCAAATCATACTTCCTGTTGCATGATGTCACTGTACGTAGCTCCTCCCCTATGCATTTTGTCGCAGTCAACGTCTTCTGGAGTATGGACGCTACACCTGGTCATAGTGCATTATATACCCTCTAGGTTCCATGGATAACAGGAGAGAAACCAAGCTTCATTTTGGAACAAGGTGGCTCCCAACTCTCACTCATAAGGATATGCCTCAAATAGGACACATCATGCACCAACTATTATATAAAAAGAACAATTATAAAGAATCTAAAGATTTTGTAACACTTATCCTTCTTGGGGAGGAAACAAAAAAGCACAAAAAAAGAACATAGAAGGGGAAAAAAATTGACAGCAAAGACAGACAGGGGTGTCAACTATTATTAATAAAAGCGTTCACATCCCAGTCAGTCACGTGGGCTTTGCCAGCATATGATCCTCTAACCATTCCAGGAGGGCTTGCGGTTTAGCTTCTCAAAGACTTGACACCAATAGCCCACCATTGAGTTCCGTGTTTGAGTTGCAGCTTCCCTCTGAGTCTTCCTTCTTCCCTCCCCTTCCTGGGCTATTGTCTATAGAAGAATTCTCAATTATGATGGCTGTGTTTTATAGTCGGAATTGTAGCCATAATAGCTCAGGGGCCGCAAGCATGACTGTGTTCTCTCCTCCAGAGTCCATCACTAAATTCCTTTAGGCTGCAGTTGCTTCTTCAATTGTTTGCTTGTGAGGAGGATTGTACCTTTTTATCCTTATTTGAGAACTGGGCTTAGTCTCTAGGTATTACTCCAAAATGTAAAAATAGATAGCGTCTCACTCCTTAACACAGTCTGCACATTCCTAGATGCATAAAGCGACTAGTTTTGCTTTCTATAAACAGCCCTCAATCTGTTAGGACCTTGCAGTGCATTCCTTATTGCATCCAGTCCTAATATAGTGATTGGCCTAACCGAGAAAAGGTCTTTGTTACTTCTAAGAGTGTTGCCCAGCAATACCCTATGGAGAAGGGGTTCCCAAAAAACTGCTCTGACTCAGATGTGACCCTTTCTTGACCAGACTGTTTGTCAAGGACATCCCTCTGTTTAAAGACATAGAAACCCTTTTATAAGGCCTCATTGTTCCTTGCAGGTATTTTTCTGCATTCTGCAATGTGCATCTGCTAGACCTTTGCTGTCTCGTCCAATGGTTTGTCCCAGGATCCTGGATCTAGCAGGTCCCTCTGTCCTCCAACAACTGGAGCTCGTTCCTGTCACCCTACTGTGATGTGCTGATGGGCTAGTAGATTGAATATTCTTTATTCTGTATTATGGTATATGTAAAAAATTGTTGTTCTCCGTCCATGTGGGAATTTGTCATTGATAATGTGAAATAAAATGCATCAAATAGGTACGATATGGACATATACAGTTGTAGGGTGCAAACGTTTCTGAGTTTATAGTGAAGATCGGATTGACAGATGCCTGATGACTTCCTAATGTCTGACTAGCTTCAGTCATTTTTATAGCTGGATAAATCTACTTTTTAGAACGCAGGTGAATAAACCTGTATTAAATTGGTCTCTAATTTTCCTTAGCATTATTTTTAGAAATTATACTTGTTATAGCACTCAAAATATTTTATGCAGAACTTTTCTTGCCTAGAAGAATTATGATTCATGATTTGTAAAGTGCCTACAGTTTGCACAGCGCTCTACAAAATGAAGGGAGACAGTACAGTTTACTTTGAGGGCCACATTCTATTTTACACACATTCGCGGGCCAGAAAAATCATTTATAAATAAATCCACAGTAGAAGAATAGAATTTGACTTGCTGCTGACAGCGGGCCTGGATGGTGCTCCTGTATCCTTTGCTGGCACCTAAATGCTGGAGCATCATGTCCCCATTCATCTGTCTCCCCATTCATCTGTGTCCCCATCACTCATCAGGGTATCCCCATTAAAGCCCCTGACAATTTCGAGCCCCAATCACTCGTCAGTCTCCCAGCACATTTGTGTCCCCTTTACAGCCCACCCTGCCTGCATATTTGTGACCCCATCAGAGCTATCAGCCCCCCCACACAGGTTTGTGTCCCCATTAGAGCCATTCAACCCACCCCCCACATATTTGTAACCATCTCAGTTCCCCCTTGCATGGGTACTTTACTAGCTTACACTGGCTGTCTAGACTCCCACCCCGCTGGTATTACACACTGGTTAACAGAGAGGCAGGAGCTGTGGGAGGTGGCAACAGGTCTGCACTAAAGCATCTCATTGGTTCCTAGGATGCCCGCGGTCCCAGCAGCCAACACTGTGAAATACCAGGAGGGATTGCGGGACCTGTGCTGCATATTGCCAGGGTTGAATATGCAGCGCAGGTTCCACAACTGACAGGAGGACTGGAGTCCACAGGAATGTGTTTTGCTCAGAATGCACTGTGCAACATACACTGACCTACCTGACACACTTCCTACACTACTCTCACCCCCCTATACACAGTGCAATGTAGATTGGAGGATCCATCCATCCTCCTTACCTCTCCATGGCCTCATCATCCATCACATCAGGGCTCTCCCAAGCACTGGGCAGGCAGTATTGCAGGACTCCCCACCATCCAGCTGCTCCTTGGTGTCCCGGTCGCTGAGAGGTCAGCTAGCAGCCACTGCACCTCTACCATGGCCATGATTTGCTCGCAGCACCTCCCCGTCCGCTGTCAGGTCGCAGTGCATTTGCCAGCAGGACGGGCTGTAGCAAAGTAGTCCTGAAGCCGGGGAGAGCTGGAATAGGGTGCTGCAGAGAGGAATGCCTCACTGGAGGTGTAGAGGTCCGGGGAAGGCAATAAGCTGCAGCAACAGACCCTAGGGACAACGGAGGAACACATTTTACACCCCCCCCCCTAAATGTTGCACAAGTGGCTGCCTGGCTGGGGGATCCCCCCCTTATTTTGGCGGCGTGTTGTGTTCCCACAAAGAGGGCTCAGTGTGCCAGCTGTGGCGCGCGTGCCATAAGTTCGCCATCACTGGCCTACGCTATTAAATACCTGCTGCAGTTCCTGATCAGGTGTTTTCTGCAATGAGGCAACAGCGTCCAAACCTAAGGAACCACCTGGTGACTTGTCAACTATAGTCAAGGGTATGAGGCGATCAGCTAAAATTATATATAGCTAGTCTGTAAGTATAGAAGAAAACCTAAAAAAAAAAATCTGGTATACAGAGGAGTTTTTATTGGCTACATTATGCTAAACAGTGACTTTTATTCTGGTTTTTAAGACCTGCTGGTACATGAGCCACCTACCATTCCTGTGCTAAATTGCTTCATAGTAAAAGAAGGGTAACAGCAATGTATGCCACAGTCCACCTCATTTCTGCAGGAAGCATCACTAGTAAACTGATAAAAAATATACTTTTTACTTCTATTTGACTTCTTTTTTTTTTTTTTTTTTTTTTTTTTTTTTTTTGTGGGGGGGCAGGTCATGCACTATGGGTATGGCAGTATGGAGAGAAGAGACCAGTGTTTGATGTCCTCGGAACTGATGGAAATTATGTGAAGCCCCTGCTTTCTGCAGTGTATTTATTTTTCACTATGATCATTGTTTTACAGGTAACTTTTTGCAGTCTTCTGATATATAAACATACTTTTAAGCATATGTTAATTTCAATTTTCAATACTTTTCGTCTTGCTTTATGTTATGATTACCATTGAACACAACAATACATAATAAAGGATCACAAATTCATTTTTCTATAAACATACATAAACTTTTTTTTTTTTTTTAAATGGCACTGATGTATTTAAAGGAAAAAAATGTTTACTATATACCTGGTAATTTCTATTATTGCATTTTTTTTGTGGTGTGTGTGTGTGTGTGTGTGTGTGTGTGTGTGTAATATATAATTATACACAGCAGGTAAAATAATTATTGAAAACGTAACCGTTTTTCTAGGTAAATCCTATTTCTAAAGGTGCCATTGACATGAAATTTTCATCATGTCGCTAACAACCCATGCAATACATACAAAGAAACCAAAACAAATAACTTCAGAAATTAAGTTGTGTAATAATATGGATTGACACAAGGAAAAAGGGAGGTGCAAAAAGGCATGGAAAGCCAAGACACCAGCTGAAATTGAGTAATTAGAAAGCAATCCTGCCCCTTGTCAGTGCAAATTAATATCCACTAGTTCAGTCTCAACTGATGGCCTATAAAAAGGTGGTTCATTGCCAAGGTGTCGCACAAGAAAACTCTCATGATAAGTAAAAGCAAACAGCTCTCTCAAGACCTTCACAAACTTATTGTTGCAAAACATACTGATGGCTTTGGTTACAGAAGGATATCTAAAATTTTGAATGTTCCAATGAGCACTGTTGGGGCCATAAGCCGTAAGTGGAATTGAATTAACCTAATTTTACCATAAACCAGCCACGGCCAGGTGCTCCTTGCAAGATTTCTGACAGGAAAGTGAAAAGAATTATGAGAAGAGTTGTCCGAGAGCTAAGGACCACGTGCGGATTAGCAGGTAAAATTGTTTAAAAGAAAACAATAAGTAATTAACTCAACCGCCATGGCCTGTATGCACACTCACCACGCAAGACTCCATTGCTGAAGAAAAAGCATGTTGAAGCTTGTTTTAAAGTTTGCTGCACAACATTTAGACAAGCCTGTGAAATACTGGGAGAATATAGTCTAGTCAGATGAGACCAAAATTTAACTGTTTGGATGCCATAATATACCCCATGTTTGGAGGTGAAATGGCACTGCACATTTACCTCAAAAACACCATAGCAACCGTGAGGTTTGGAGGTGAGAACATGGGGTGGGGCTGTTTTCAGCATATGGTACTGGCAAACTTCATATCATTGAAGGAAGGATGAATGGAAAAATGTACCAAGACATTCTTGATTAAAGAATCTGCTGCCATCTACCAGGATGATGAAAAATGAAACGAGGGTGGACATTTCAGCAAGACAATGATCCCAAACACAAAGCCAAGGAAACTCTCAATTGGTTTCACAGAAAATAAAGCTGCTAGAATGGCCCAGCCAATCACCTGACTTGAATCCAATAGAAAAATCTATGGAAAGAACTAAAGATCAAAGTTCATAGAGGCCCACGGAACCTTCAAGATTTGATGACTGTGTTGAAGAATGGGCCAAAATTACACCTGAGCAAGGCCTGCAATTAGTTTCTCCATAGAGAAGGGGTCTTGAAGCTGTCATTACCAACAAAGGATTGTGTACGATGTGGTCAATACATTTCAGTTGGCGTGTTCAATACTTTTTGCCTGTGTCATTCCATTTTATTACACCTAACTTAATTTTTGAACTTTATTTGTTTTGGTTTCTTTGTATGCATGGATTGCATTGGTTGTTACCGACATGGTGAACATTTCATGTCAAAAGCAGGTTTAAAAATATATTTACCTAGAAAAATGGTGATTGTTAATATTTTACCCGCTTTATATATTAATCTATATATCTATATCTTTGGCTGTTGGCTCTGATCTGTAGCTCTGAATCCCAAGTTCTGTCCACAAAGACACATTGTATGTGTGCACTATTTTGCATTAAATACATTATTAAAAAAAAAAAAAAAAAACTTATGCCTAAATGAGTTTTCTTGCCACCATCTGTCCTTTACTTTACAGATACAGTGCCATTTAATTAAAGAAAAAATTGTGTGTATACAGTGCATCCGGAAAGTATTCACAGCACTTGACTTTTTCCATATTTTGTGACAGCTTTATTCCAAAATAATTTAAATTTAATTATTTTTCTCAAAATTCTACAAACCATGCCCCATAATGACAACATGAAAGAAGTTTGTTTGAAATGTTTGCTAATTTATTAAAAATAAACTAAAAAAATCACATGTACATAAGTATTCACAGCCTTTCCCATGACACTCCAAATTGAGCTCAGGTACATCCTGTTTCCACTGATCATCCCTGAGATCATCCTTAAGATGTTTCTACAATCCCCATACATGCTGTTAGATTTTCTGCAGATTTTTGTTTTTTTTCAGATTTTTAAAATCATATAATATGAGGTCAAACCTTAAGAGTTTCAATTTTGTATGCAATCAGGCAGGCCCTCGCACTACATGGTTTTGGTAAATCTGAAGACAAATATCTGCAGACAATCTAATAGTGTGTATGGGGCTTTAGTTGGAGTCCACCTGTGGTAACTTCAGTTGATTGGACATGATTTGGAAAGGCAGATACCTGTCTATATAAGGTCTTGCAGTTAACAGTGCATGTCAGAGCACAAACCAAGCCTTGAAGTCCAAGGAATTGTCTGTAGACCTCCGAGATGGGATTGTATCGAGGCACAGATCTGGGGAAGTGTACAGAAAAGTTTCTGCAGCATTGAAGGTCCCAATGAGCAGAGTGGCCTCTATCATCCGTAAATGGAAAAAGTTTGGAACAACCAGGACTCTTCCTAGAGCGGGACCACCCAGCCAAACTGAGCGATCGGAGAAGGGCCTTAAGCAGGGAGGTGACCAAGAACCTGATGGTCACTCTGACAAAACTCCAAAGTTTCCCTGCCACGGTATTGGCCAGTTTTGTTGGGTATGGGCTCCTTTTTGTATGCTTGCTTATTTTGCCTTGCTGCAATATTGGAATAATAATTTGGCCCGAAGTCCATTTTTATGACGTGTTATCTTATCCAGTTTGGTATTGAAGGGAAAGCTATACCAGTTAAAATCCTATTTCATTTCATTTTATTAATGGCAGGTGCTTATCCCAGTGTCCCTCTACGTTTCCATTGAGGTTGTTAAAATCTGCCAAGTTTATCTTATTCATCAAGATAAGGACCTGTATGATGAAGAAACAGACTCCCGTCTACAGTGCCGTGCCCTTAACATCACTGAGGACTTAGGTCAGATACAGTATATCTTTTCCGACAAAACTGGAACACTAACAGAGAATAAAATGGTCTTCAGACGCTGCACAGTCTCTGGAATAGAGTATTCTCATGATGCCAATGGTAAGATAATTTTGATTTTGAAAACAGATAAATGTGCGCAATCCAGGGCATTATGCTCCAGGTTTCTTGTCTTTGCCCACCCACACTTTGGTCCTTCTGTATTGAGCACTTTTGTGAGCAATGTGCAAGTGTGCCCACTACAGTGGCAGCTGTTTCTTAGTATGGTTGAACCTTGGAGCGTGTGATTTCTCAATAGAAACATTCAGTTCTGAAGGAGTGTTGATGCTGTCTACTATTAGTGAAATACGTTTTTGCGTAGCTAACTGTTCTACATGTTCTGCCTGTGAGTTTGAGTTTGTGGATGGACAGTTGATTTCTGATTCACCCATTTGCCTCTTTAGCACTTGAGAACTCCAGTAGCAAATCTACGGCTATAGTTGTTTACTCGCCACTGAATCACATTGGAGCCTCACTTCTGCTGCATGCTCCATCAGATAATTGAAACTTCAGCAAACTATGCAAGACTACCCTGCTCTGTCAATGGCAATTGGTCCTACGGGGCAGTTCAATTGCAGAGATATCTTCTGGTATTTATAAGTGGTATTTAAAGCCAATATGTTATGTGGTTTAGCCCAGTGTTTCTCAACTCCATCCCTCAAGGTGCACCAATAGGTCATGTTTTCAGGCTTTCCATTATTTTGCACAGATGATTTGATCAGTTTCACTGTCTTAGTAATTACCGCAGCCTTTTTATATGAGGGAAATGCTGAAAACATGAATTGTTAGGGCGCCTTGAGGACTGGAGTTGAGAAACACTGGTTTAGCCTACCAGTATCTACCTACAGGGCAGTTCAATTGCAGATATTTCTGGTATTTCCCAAGTAGTATTTAAAGTCAATATGTGCTTTAGCTACCATTTGATCTTTTTAAAATGTGCATTTTTAAGCATTGAAGATGCAGCATACAGGCCTCCTTCTCTTTTTTTTTTTTTTTTTTTTTTTTGTACCACTTGCAGACCAGAAGATTTGCCTGCTTAATGACCAGGCCATTTTTTGCGATATGGCACTGCGCCGCTTTAACTGACAATTGCGCGGTCGTGTGACGCTGTACCCTAACAAAATTACGCTATAAACAAAAAAAAAAATTTTTTTGCTGTAATATCCCCAAAAATGTTTTTAAAAATCAAATTTCTTCATCAGTTTTGGCCAATATATATTCTTCTACATATTTTTGGTAAAAAGCAAATATTGATTGATTGGTTTGCGCAAAAGTTATAGCGTCTACAAACTATGGGATAGATTTATGGCATTTTTATTTATTTTTTTTTATTTTTTTTTACTAGTAATGGTGGTGATTTAGAGATTTTTAGCCGACTGACTATGTGTGTGTGTGTGTGTGTATGTATGTATGTATGTATGTATGTATGTATGTATGTATGTATATATATATATATATATATATATATATATATATATATATATATATATATATATTAGAAAACGTGAGCTTGGAACAGGTCAGCTGGCCTGAAAGGTGCTCTTGTCGGGCCAATATTCACTCACTGTGTAGCAGACACAAATTTAGGGGTTTTTTCTGTAGGCGCAAGCATTAAATGTTTTACATTCTGTTGAAAATATACAGTCTAATACTCAATGCAGACTTAACCAGTTATATACGTAACTGTACCAAGTATTTAAAACCAAACCTGGTTTAACTGAAAAGTCTTTATGTAGACTCTGATTTCTTCTTCCTCTGAATTTTAATGACTTGAGCCAAGACTGCATAGATAAAGCACTTTTTTTTTTTTTTTTTGTCTGGGATGTAAAATTAGCCTTTAATCATGGCACAGTGAAGGTTTAGCATAAAGGAATAACCTTACTTTGAACAAAGACAGTTGTTTACCAGTAGGTTCTGTTCTGTTTTATGCATATTATTATTTACAACAAAATCTGAGCAAATTTTAGAATGGCAAAAAAGCCTTGGGCAGCTTTAAATGATGAAAACCATTTCCCCATCACATTAGGAATTCAATTTGTGGGACAAATGTGTAGTAAGCTACCTGAGCATCCCTGCTATCCACAGAACACAGCCATCTGTGCAACTAATGTTTCAGCTGGTTTTTTTTTTTTTTTTGTTTTTTGTTTTTTTTTCTTGCGCACTCCAGTGCCCGTGAGATGGGCATCTGTTTTTACTTTTCTCACTGCTAAAGCAAGGCTGTGCTGGCTCAGAGCTTTATTAGACATTGATGCTGCAGCAATAAATATAGAAGTGCATTATTTGGTCCCCCATCTTTTTTCACGTCGGCAGCATTAAGTTCTCACCAGGAAATGTTTTCCTCAACTACTGTTGCTTCTGCACATGGAAAAGTTGTAATTTGGGGAGTGTTTTAATACCAATACGTGACCTTCACATGGCAAAATGTGATCTTCAATCAGAAGATAAAACCCTAAAATCAACTAGAAATCTCATGGACAGAAACTAAACTTTATTGAAGCATACATAACATTGAGCTGATGATAGAGAGATTATATATATATATATATATATATATATATATAATATATATATATATATATATATATATATATATATATATATATATATATATATATATATATATATATATATATAATTTAGGGGTCAACCAATATTGTTTTTTCAGGACCGATACCGATTTATTCTGCTGCCTAAACATCCCTTGTGACAGTAATGGGCAGTAACAGGTACTCTTCATGGAGGGATATCCTCTGCACTTAAAAGTATTCAAAATGCCAAGATCAGTGTTTTTGAATAGTTTCTATTTTTAAAAACTGCCGGCTTTGTTCTGGTCTCCGACCAGCCGGTGGGGGTTGTACTGTTGACAATTCAGGGCCTCCGAAACTGATGGGTAGTGAGGAAGTGAAATGAGTCATTTATGCCTTTAGCAAGCCTGAAGGCGTTGATTGGTTTTCGGGGGCCTGTATATGGCTAGACTGCCAAAAACTGTCTCTCATATGGTATCCCCGTACTCAGGAGAAGCAGCAGAATGTATTTTGGGGTGTAATTACACATATGCCCATGGCATGTGTGAGCAATATATCAAAGTTACAACTTTGTGTAATAAAAAAAATTGTCATTTTCCAGAAACGTGTGGCAACACATAAATTCCATCGACTCAACGTGCCTCTCAGCAAATAGCTTGGGGTGTCTACTTTCCAAAAAGGGGTCATTTTGGGGTTTTTTTGAACTGTCCTGGCATTTTTATCACCAATATTAGAAGCTTATGCCACATATCACCCACTCTTCTAACCACTTGAAGACCAAGCCTTTTCTGACACTTTTTGTTTACATGAAAAACATCAATTTTTTTTTTTTTTTTTTCTAGAAAATTACTTTGAACCCCAAAATATATATTTAAAGCCGAGGCCCTACAGAATAAAATAGTGGGTGTTGCATTTTTTTTTTTTCTCTAAACACTTTTTTGAATTCTAATGCACAAAAACACAATATATTGCCCAATTGTTTAGTAAGATATAAAACATGATCTTATGCCAAGTACATAGAGGCACGTTTTCAAATTGAACTTGCCCGTGCAACGGCGACAAACTGCGTACATTTCTAAAAGCCTTTACAGGTTACCACTTCTATATTTTACAGAGGGGGGTCTACTGCTAAAATTACTGTCCTCGATCTGACAGTCGCGGTGGTACCTCACATGCTGCATACGGGAATCTTGCAATTTGCAGCACCTCAGCAACAGGGGGACGGGGTGAGGTATGCCTGACCTTAGCAGGGACCTCTACTCCTTTTGTCAGAGCTATCTGTCAGGGTGCCGCTTCTTGCTACAGATTCATATTTTGAGCCTGATTCTGAGAGGCTTTCCCATCGCTCTCATCTCGTCATGCTCAGAATCCTGTAGGCCTCTTCGCTAGTGTACATTTCGCTTGACATTTTGGCCAATAAAATTATAGTGAGTACCTAGTGAGACAGACGGGTAAAAGAGCATCTGGCTGTCAGGGACTGCTTGAACCGCTACAAAAAAAGTAACTGCTAGTGCTAGCAGAGATCAGGCCTGACTCTAACGCTGCAGTTTTGTGTGCATTGTATCGGGAGTGACCGTGAACTACTGATACTTGTTTGGGTGTCGGGCTAAACGCGGGTGTCGTTGCTGATCCTCCGAACGCTGCATTTTTGGGGGCATTAAACTATTGGGGACGCTAGTATAGATCTGATCAAAGATATTGATCCGTTCAGACACTATACTAGTAGTGGAGATGTATAGTGTGTGTGTTAGTGTTACTAGCAATCAAAGGGTTAAAATGTATTGGTGAATATGTGGCAGGCAATCCAACGCTGTCTTGCTAACTGGTGTCACCTGTGACACTAATAAAGTGATCAGAAAAAAGATTTGTACGCTGTACTAATGACCCTATGACAGGGCAGTAAAAGGGTTAACTTAGGGGTGATCAGGCCGCTCCCCGCCCCTCCAAAGCTCATCATGCCAATGAGCGTGGGGGATCAGAGCAGGAGAGATGCTCACTGATAGGCAGCATCTCTTTGCTTGGGGAGGGGAGAGAACTGAGCCACCGGCAGTGTTCTGTGGCTCGGTTCTCAGTGCAGAGACGTCGGGACAGCTGCAGCATCGGTCTGATATTGCATCCACCTAGGTAAGTATGAATATAAAAAAAAAATCCCATACTTATCTTTTAAGGAATATGTGGCAGGACCCCGACGCTATATAGGACTGCCGCTAACGCTATCTAGCGTCACCAGTGAAGCCAATACAGTGTGCCTATCCAAGTGTTTTACTGTGTGTGAAGTGTGCTGCTGTGACTATCTTCTCTCTCTGGAACCGGAAAGGGCTTCACGAGAGAAGATCTTGCCACATCCTGTGCCTGGGTTTTGTAAACCCAGGCACATGACGATCTCTTGTTGGTCAGCATCGATCAGCAGGTTCAGACCAAAAAATCATTGGCCTGGACCTGTAGATGGATCGGTGCTGCCACGAATCGTGGCATGGGCGGGTGCTCACGCACCCCCTACCCGGAAGCGTCGATCACATACTAGGTATGCCCTGCCACAGTAAATGCATGATGGGCAGTCCGCAACTAGTTAAAATTAAATAGAAATACAGCAGGTTTTAACTGGACAGCCAATCATTGCTCTGAAATTTATTCTAAGCTAAAATAGATTACATTCTACCTGTAATGCCCTGTACACACGGTCGGACATTGATCGGATATTCCGACAACAAAATCCATGGATTTTTTCCAACGGATGTTGGCTCAAACTTGTCTTGCATACACACAGTCACACAAAGTTGTCGGAAAATTCAATTGTTCTGAACGCGGTGACGTAAAACACGTACGTCGGGACTATAAACGGGGCAGTAGCCAATAGCTTTCGCCTCTTAATTTATTCTGAGCATGCATGGCACTTTGTGCGTCGGATTTGTGTACACACGATAGGAATTTCTGACAACGGATTTTGTTGTCGGAAAATTTTATAGCAAGCTCTCAAACTTTGTGTGTCGGAAATTCCAATAGAAAATGTGTGATGGAGCCTACACACGGTTGGAATTTCTGACAACAAGGTCCTATCACACATTTTCCGTTGGAAAATCCGACCGTGTGTACAGGGCATATCAGTTTCCCTACCACTGTTGAATCGCAGAATAAGAATGCAGTTTGAGTTATGCTCTCTTGCTACATGCTTTTTTTCAGGTCAGTGACTTGGGAAATATTAAAGCCAGAGACAGCCATGTAATGAGAAGGCTAGCATCGGTAGCCTTCCCAAATGGTTTTTGAACTCTGAGTTTTAATATGTATATATTTGAAAATTGTATTTCCTTTTATGAACTTATGACCTTAGGGTTTATTGGAATTTTATAGAGGTCCTCCTCACCTACTGTCCATAAGACTAGAAAATGATCTGTATAGCAAAAATATCTTTTCTTTTTCATACATCATGGGACACAGAGTTAGGCTAATATTCATTACCTACTGGGTTATACGCCATCTCTAGGTGAATGGACACTGGTAGACAAAGTCTTAGACAGGAAGCGATCCCCTATATAACCTCTCCCATACAGGAAGCGCATCACTTTTTTACCAGTGTCTGCAAGGTGGCTGGCACGTTTTGTTTGAGCTCTCTGAGCTCCAGGTCTCTAGTCCCAGAAATGGTTCTTAATTTAATTAATAGCAAAAAAAGCACCTAGTGCCTTAGGGTCTTTGATAGACAGTCCAAAGCAAAGAGTAGAACGAGTAAAAATTGTATTCATATAAAACATGTACATTAAACATAAGAGCATTGTACCAGTACCCAGAGTGATACAGTAACATGAACTGGTCACTGTCCTATGGCAAAGTGGACTAGTGGCGGTCAATACAGCATATAACACCTTACATGTTACGGACTGAAAGTCCTTCAGAGGTTTTGCTATAGATTCACAATGGTATAAAGTCTCTACAAAGAGAGTATACAAAATTAGTATCAAGTAACAAACATCAATATTATTACAGATTCATTATTACTGTGCAAACAATTAGCATGGCAGGTATTGTCAGTTGAAACATGGATAACTTACATTGTACACGCTTCAGACATAGCATGTCTGAAACGATTAAACTAATCAAGTCGCACATGAAAGGCAAGAACAACTCTCTCCAAGACACAGGAGCACACCCGGTCAAAGTTGGGGCACGGGATCTGCTTGGCTACGAGGACTCTAATTAGTGGAACGTCATAGCACCATCTAATGGTGGTAGCACTAAATACATGAAATAATAGTAATCAAACCATTTTGAAATGCATGTATAAGACACTAAGTTTGACAGTCATACCATCTAGCAAGTGAACATGCATATTATGGGCTGCCTTGAGTAGATTTAGAAAGAACAAACATACTTTAAAACAGAATGTGCTACGTGTATGTCGGTGCATCCCTCAGCATGTGCCAAAGTAAGCTGAGGGGCTGACATATAAATGGTTGTAAGATGGATAACGACCAATCATGATGTTGATTGCGATGGCTCACAGCTGGCTACCATAGAAGTAGGAGCGAACTGGCTATATGCCGAGACACCTCCTCCGACAGTCCCACGGTGAGGTGGCCCTGCCCCCGTGCATAAATTAGTACACAGTGTATTCATTAAGAAAAATATTGTCAAATATTGTGTTACATTCCCATGTGGTCACTGTGGTTATTGTAACTACATGAACACTCGTAAAAACATTATCCTTCCTAATGGTGTTAACTTCTATCCCAAACACTATATCAACTGCCGCACCTCTGGAATTGTATATCTCCTCACCTGTGATTGCGGCAGTTTTTGTGTAGGAAAGACGAAATTAGAATTTTGGCGCTGTATTTACAGGCATGTCGCAAGCATTCAAAAACGAGATCCATCTCTCCCCTTAGGGAGGCACAGTGCTTTGATGCATAAATTGATGTCCAAAAATCATATTGCCCTCAATCATATTGATCCTACCCTACGTGGAGGTGACTATAACAAACTATTATTGCCGATTGAACTAAAATGGATATTTCTTCTTAGGGCCACCACAGCCCCAGTTCTCAACGAGGCCTTCAACTTTATGCCCTATCTTCTGAGGTTTGTATCTGGAATTTGTGAGCGGGACCTCTAGTCAAATAGACTATGCTAAAAAATCTTATCTATATAAGATTATAGCAATGCAGCTGACATTTTTGCCCTTTTACTTCATCTCTTGCATCTGCTAGACTGGCAGATTTGCACTCTGATATGAATTCGATTTTTTTCATGTTTATACATCTATCTGGTCTCCATGTTTCTAGGTTCAACATCAATACTTGCTGTTTAAAATGTATTGTTCAAACCTTACATACAGATAAACATTGTACGGTATTGGGGCATCACTTGTCCCTCTGCAATTTTCAAAACTGATTACTATTATTTCATTTATTTAGTGCTACTAGCCCACCATTAGATGGAGCTATGACGTTCCACTAACTGGAGTCCTCGTAGCCAAGCAGACCCCATGCCCCAACTTTGACCGGGTGTGCTCATGCGTCATGGAGAGAGCTGTTCTTGCCTTTCATGCGTGACTTGATTAGTTTAATCCTTTCAGACATGCTATGTCTGAAGTGTGTACAATGCAAGTTATCGATGTTCCAACTGACAATACCTGCCATGCTAATTGTTTGCACAGTAATAATGAACTTGTAAAAATACTGATGTTTGTTACAAATTTTGTATACTCTTTGTAGAGACTTTATACCCATGTGAATCTATAACAAAACCTCTGAAGAAGGGCTTTCAGTCAGTAAGGTGTTGTTTGCTATATTGACCGCCACTAGTCCACTTTTGCCATAGGAGAGTGACCAGTTCATACAACTGTATCATTCTGGGTACTGGTACAATGCTCTTATGTTTAATGTACATATTTTATATGCATACATTTATCTAGGTTTAATAAATAAAACAGTTTTTAGTCTTTATACTCCTTGCTTTGGCCAGTCTATTTTTTTTTTTTTTTTTGCTATTTGTATTATTGGGTCAGACAGACCAAATCGCTTTCACACCCAGTCCAATCCCTCTCCATTGTTTGCTCCTTAATTGAATTAAGGGATTGACCGATTGGATCCATTTGACACAGGCTCTATATGCTTAGATGATAAATGGTACACAAGCCTCACAAAGAAAACTCAAGATCCTGCGAGGTTTTGCCTGTAATGCGACCTCCGGGCGCTGGACCCTGCAAAGTGGAATCCTGGACACCACAGCGCTAAGGCATTCCTGCAGGGTGCTGTACAGGTCCAAGGGAGTGGACCCTAAACATGAAAAGGGTACCCAGTCCTTGAAGATCCTCAAGTGATAGGAACACGCCGTGATGGTTGGAGATTGGGCTCTTGGTTTCTAAGCTGCCCTGCGCCTGGACGGGTAAGGGAAACCCCTTTATTTACTTAATGTGGGGTGTCCCAGTGATTGTAACAATCAGTCAAACTAGCTAAAGACTGGACACCTGTGTGCGGTGACCATACGGGGGAGTTTTGGGCTAGCTGTGGGTGTTTGCAAAGTGTACCTTTTTTGCTTGTGTCTAGCTGTCTTTTACTTGTATGATCTCACATGACGGTGCGCCATTTCGCCTTGGTTCGCCATGGCACACGTGCATTCGCAAGAGCGCTGCTGTGCTCAGCAGTTTGTATGGCGCACGTGGCTTCACCATAGGCGTTGTGCGCACTCGGAGCTGCGCATGCACCGTAGCCTAATCTGGGCGCACAGAGATTTGCGTTGTATGCGAATACAGCCGCACCCATTTGCCAGGACCGCGCACGTGCAGAACATCCCGGTGCACAGCCAGCTTATTTAAGCTGCGTATGCCAAGCATGCGGTGCTTCCAGAAGGCAGCTGTGGGACACAGAGCAGGCTCTGAACCAGGCATTTGCAGCTTTTCATTCTCCTTAACCGGGTCACATGAGTCACCAGGTGTTGCTTGGCAGGCTAAGGTGCTTAGCAGGATTGTTGCATAGGGGCTTGGTGAGCCCTATCAAAGGGTCTCCCTTCTGAGGTGTGTTAATACTACACCCAGGTACTCTTGGCTTGTAAATGTCTTCAAAAAAGAGGAGCGGGACTAACTTATGTCGCCAGTAGCTCCTGATTAACCTAGTCGTATCCCCTGAAAGACCAGAGACTTCCAGGCAACCTGAGCCGCTGCGCCTGTCTGGTATTGTGCCTACAGTCAACGTTGCTGCTTCACCTTTTATCACCAAGGATGAACTGTCCTCGGCCCTAGCTGGGTTAGAGCACAGGATTGCTGGCATGATTGCCTCCATCCCGCAGGGTGGCAAGAAGCGTGACATATCCCCCTTCCCTGAGCCTCCTAGTTTGGAGCAGGAACGAGTTGAGAAGAGCTAAAAGCTTGGGATTCTGTGGAGGGCCTGGCGGATGAGTGCTTCTGAGCAATCTGGATAACACGATATCCAGTTGGTGTCTGCCTCTCAGTCGCAGAGGCTTTTGATCCAGACTCTTACCGAGATGGTTTGTTCTGCCTTTTAAGTTACCTCTTGCAGAGGTCACTGAGCCCCCTGGTCCTTTTTTGGGTCCCTGAGGCCTCTTCAGGTCGCACGGGCTTTCCCCTTACACCCACTGTTGGAACAGGCGGTGTATGCTTATTGGGAGCATCCTGACAGGATTTTTGTTCCTCTAAAGAGGTTTTCCCTTTTATATCCCATGGATGAAAAGTTCCCTAATGCCGCACACACACACAATCGGACATTCCAACAACAAAATCCTTGGATTTTTTCCGACGGATGTTGGCTCAAACTTGTCTTGCATACACACGGTCACACAAATCTTGTCGGAAATTCTGAACGTCAAGAATGCGGTGACATACAACATGTACGTTGAGCCAAGAAAAATGAAGTTCAATAGCCAGTGCGGCTCTTCTGCTCGATTCCGAGCATGCGTGGAACTTTGTGCATCGGAATTGTGTACACACGATCGGAATTTACGACAACGGATTTTGGCGGAAATTTGAGATCCAGATCTCAAATTTTGCGTGGCGGAAATTCCGATGGAAAATGTCCGATGAAGCCTACACACGGTTGGAATTTCTGACAACAAGCTCCCATCGAACATTTTCTGTCGGAAAATCCGACCGTGTGTACGGAGCATTAGAAGTGGAGCAAGCCGGCCATAGATGCAGCAGTCTCTTCCTTAAACAAGAACTTAACTTGTTCGGTGGATAATGCACAGGGCTTGAAAGACCCTGTTGACGAAAAACTGGAGTTATTAAAGGCTTCCTTTTCTTTGCCCAGTTCAGCTATTTAGACAGCTGTTGCAGCAATTTAGTATCTGCCAGTCCATAAAGGATCAGGTCAGATGGCCTGACAGGCCTAACCAGAAGGATGCTCTTGCTGAAAATAAGACTGATATTCCTCGAGCACTGTTTTGCTGTTTTGATGTTTTGATGTTTTAAAGGATTCAATACAGCAGGTTTCTAGTTTGGCTCTCTTGTCTGTACATATGCACAGACTTTTAAGGCTTAAGAACTGGTCAGCCGAGCTTCCTTGTAAGAAGTTATTGGCAGGTTTCCCCTTTCATGGGAAACGTACATTTGGTGATTTGGACAAATATATCCAAAAGATTTCCGAAGGGAAGAGCTGTCTACTTCCTATAAAGAGAAGCACCAGTACTGGGCCTTTTTAGGAGCCCAAGGGATCTTGGTCCTCGGGTATCTGGATGACCTGCTCAGAGATCACTCCCTACAGGCTCCAGAACAGAGCATAACCTGCACAGTGCGGTACTTGGAAAGCTTAGGCTGGGTCATAAATACAGAAAAGTCAGCCTTGAGACCAGCTCAAAGTCCGAAGTATTTAGGTCTGATCCTAGATACGGTCCAAGCAAGAGTATTTTTGCCACCCATAAGGATCTGTACCCTGAAGGATCAGGTGCGTCAGATAAGGGGCACCAGACAACCCTCTATTCGGCTCTGTATGAGTCTTTTAGGAAGGATGGTGTCCTCCTTCGAGGCATTGCCCTATGCCCAGTTCCTTTCCAGGCCTATACAACAAGACATCTTGTTGGCTTGGAAAAGGAGAGGACAAGCCCTGGATTGAATGCTCTTATCTCCTTGAGCATGCTTAAACCTAAACTGGTGGTTACAGAATCAGAACCTGCGAAAGGAAAGATCCTTCCTTCCCGGTAACTTGGAGAGTACTGACCAGATGCCTGTCTCTCAGGCTGGGAAGTGACCCTAGAGGGGCTCACAGCTCAAGGGATATGGTCAAGGACAGAACAGATGCTGCCCATCAACGTCCTGGAGTTACGGGCAGTACGTCTGACCCAGTGGTCCTGGACAGTGGAGCTTCAGGACTGCCCTATCAGGATTCAGTCCGACAATGCCACTGCAGTGGCCTATAATAAACCACCAAGGCGGTACCAGGAGTTATTCTAGCTATACTAGCCTGGGCAGAGGGACATGTGCCGATTTTCTATCGGAAGTCCGTATCCCAGGAGTGGAACTGGAAGGCAGATCATCTCAACCGCCAGCAGATTTGCCCGGGGAATGGTCCCTACACTCGGGGTGTTCTAGGAAATTTGCCAGCATTGGGGATGGCCAGAGGTCGACCTATTGGCATCCAGGTTCATCAGCAAGCTACAGCAGTTTGTGTCCCAAACAAGGGATCCTCTGGCAATCTGAGCAGATGCTCTGGTAGTTCCATGGAGCCGCTACTTCCTGGTTTGTTTTCCCCCGGTCCCTCTCCTTCCACATTTTTTGCGCTTGATTCGGAGAGAGGGGTTTCCAGCCATTCTAGTGGCACCAGCCTGGCCCAGAAGGCCCTGGTTCCTGGAGATTGTGAGACTGACAATAGATGGGCCATGGGCGCTTCCATGTCGCCCCGATCTCTGCTGTCTCAAGGTCCTATATTCCACCCCAATTTACAGTCTCTAATCTTGATGTAATGGCTATTGCAGCCACGGTGTTGAAGGACCATAGCATCTCAGGACCAGTGGTGTCTACCCTAGTGAATGCTAGAAAAGCTGTTGCTAGAAAGATATATCATAAGGGCTGGAATACTTTTATTGCTGGGTGGGAAGCCAGAAAATGGCATCCTTGGAAATACGTGATTGGGAGAATTCTCTTTTCTACAGTCAGCTGTGGAAATCAGATTGGCTTTGTGTACAATCGGAAGTAAGATTTCGGCCCTGTCATTATTCCTCCAAAGGTCACCTATGTGTCCTGGGGACTTGAACTTGGTGCTGTCTGTGTTACAGAAACAACCATTTGAGCCTATGGAGGAAATTCCATTAGACTTGCTGTTGCACAAGCTAGCCTTCCTGATGGCCATCACCTCGGCTAGAAGGGTGTCTGAGTTGATGGCCCTTTTGTGCAGGGAACCATATATGATCCTTTACCGCGACCGGTTCGTGTTACGACCTGTACCATCCTTTTTGCCAAAAGTGGTGTCAGCCTTTCATTTAAATCAGGACATTTTGCCTTTTTTTTTCCCCTCGGCCTCATTCGGCGGAAAAAGACTGCATTCCTTGGACGTTGTCTGGGCAGTCAAGGTTTATTTGTCTAGATCTGTGGATCAGACTCCTTTTTTGTTTTACCAAAAGGACCCAAGAAGGGGCAGGCAGCTTCCATTGCCAATTGGGTGCGCCAATTGGTCATTCTGGCCTATGGTCTGAAACGTAAAGCTCCCCCCTTTAGGGTGAGAGCTCATTCTACCAGGGGTGTAGGAACCTCCTGGGCTTTTCACCATTGGGTACGTGTGGCTCAGATTTGTAAGGCTGCTACCTGGTCTTCAGTGCATACATTCACAAAATGTTATCAAGTGGATGTTCGAGCAGCCAACGATTCGGCTTTTGGGCACATTGTAATGCGGGCTGCCGTATAAGGTCTGATAGCTATTGTTTGGTAGGGTGTCTCCCTCCCCTCAAGGCTATTGTTCTGGGACGTCCCAGTAGGTAATGAATATTAGCCTAACTCTGTCCCATGATGTATGAAAAAGAAAATCGTATTTTTTTTTTTTTGTCATATTTACCTGTAAAATCCTTTTGAGTACATCATTGGACACAGAGATCTCTCCCCTCTTTTTTGAGGATTCAGTGCTTGCTACAAAATGGATGTACTTCCTGTATGGGAGGGGTTATATAGGGGATCACTTACTGTCTACCAGTGTCCATTCACCTAGAGATGGCGTATAACCCAGTAGGTAATGAATATTAGCCCATCTCTGTGTCCCATGATGTACTCAAAGAAAAGGATTTGACAGGTAAGTATGACGAAAAATCCTATTGACGGGTAAGTGTTACCCCTCCCAGTCAAAAAGATTTGTGTAATGCAATGAAAATGGTGTTCCATCGCTGTTCCCATTTGCAGTTAATAAAAGTCCTCCCCAAATGCAAAATTGTACATTAAAGCAAAAAAATTATATGGTGTTCCCTGGAGTAATATTAGGTTTTTTTTTGGTTTGCATACTCAAATACCCATACGCATCAACAAATGTGCCTCAGAATATACAATATGATAGGTGTGTGCATAAATAAATTAAGTGTGTGTAGTTTTGGCAGAGTGCACTTCACTAAATTAATGTGGCTAACGGGGATTTACACAGGAAATCTTCAATATGTATATGAATGTTCCAAGGATGCAGCTCTCAGATAAGATTTATTAAAGTACAAAATTGGAGTGTGTTGTACAAAGCAGCTTCCATTTTTTAGCCCTTTGGCAGCCTATAAACACATCTAACAAATACAAGGAATAAATGCAACATATGAGTAGACCGGGAAAGACCCACGTTTCTATAGCTGCAGTTTAGGCTATCTTTCAAATGACCAAGCATACGAAAAAGAGAAACCATTTGTAACAGGTCTGTAACCATCAGGCAAGAATCAAAAGGCAAAGTGTATCAATCTGTGTAATAGTCCAAGGTGATCTACAATACAAGCACAAAAAGGTGTCTTAAGAGGGGCGGGGGGGTTAAAAAACAAACATACATACTCACCTAGATGGCTGCAGCATGGATCTGGTGCTGCAGCTGTCCCCCGCCGGCTCTACACTGAGTACTGGGCAATCAAAGACCACTGATCACTCAATTCTTGGTCTTCAGTGAGCAGAGAGCTAGTGACTGTTCTGCTCAGGCCCTCAGTGGCGTGCTGAGAAGCTAAGCCAGCTTGCCTGTTGGACATCTGGGCAGATCCAGACATTGTTGAGATTCCTGCCGAGCCTAAACTGGCTCTGGGAGGTCAGCCGACAGTAGGCAACTCTTTGCATTTTCTCAATGAATGCAAGGCATTATTTATTTGGATGAGGTGGAGAGGCCAGGGTGGTGATGTCACAATTTTATTCCTGTCCAATCAGATAACACTTGCATTCATTGGGAAAATGCAATGTGTTCCCTGAATGCTGGTTGTGCTAGGGGCGCAAGACCACCTGTGTTCTGTAAGCAGCAGAGCAGCTACTTGGCATCGGACACAGAAGCTAGAGAAGCTGCAGTGATTTCCAGTTTCCAGGGGATCCCACCGGTATGGCACATACACACTTAAATTGTCCAGAATTGCAATAACTAAAAGTTCACCATTTTAATTTTGCTTGCTTTTCCAGCACAAGGAAAATACATGAGCTTGCGCAGATAGATTTCAATTGAACCTCTCTTCCCTCTTGCACTGCAACACATTGAGCCAAGTCCATGGAACTGGGGCATTTATGTTGTAAAACATTAGAAATGATACTGTTTTTTTTTTTTTTCTCACAATCTCTACCTTCTCTGTGAAATATAGTCCTAAATTGTCGCTCTTGCTTCTTGTTGGCATCTGTTTTATTTTTACAGCAAAACGTTTAGCAGCTTATCAGGAGGTAGAGTCTGAAGAAGAAGATAATGGCGTAAAAACAGCAACACTTGTTAGGCGGGACAGCAGTGGCAGCCATCACAGTGTAAAAGCAGTTCACAGGAGTCAGAGTACCAAGACTCACAGGCGGACTGGTAGCAGAGCAGAAGCTATGAAGGCCAGTATCCTTTCTAAGCACACAGCCTTTAGCAGTCCCATGGTAAGTATTGGTGAATAAAGACTTTCAATATATTAAGGTTCCTTACCAGCCTTAATTGTGCTGATGACTCCATTATTGAAATGCATTTAACATCAGTTTAAGAGATATTTCAGACTACTGTATTTCCAACATGAAATGGATGTCATTACCTGTGCCTCCCCTATGTCACAATGACTGGAAGATGCAATTTAAGATTTTGACTACAGGTGGAGCCCAAAACGATTTATGCTGTGACTATTTAATGTAAACTGTAAATTAAATTGAATTAATTGAGTTCTAGATTAGACCTATGTGCAGCTTGCCATGAGGCTGGAGGTCTTGCTTTTGGCAATGGGGAGCTAGTTCTTCTTTGACTACCCATAAACACCAATGCATGCAGTGAGTTAAAGTGTGTGTTTGTGTGTGTGTGTGTGTGTGTGTATGTATATGTATATATATACACACACTATCACAAAAAAGTGAGTACACCCGTCACATATTTGTAAATGTTTTATTAAATCTTTTCATGTGACAACACTAAAGAAATTACACTTTGCTACAATGTAAAATAGTGTTGACGAGTCACATGACACCGGGGAGAGAAAATGGCTAATTGGGCCCAATTTGGACATTTTCACTTAGGGGTGTACTCACTTAATGGCTGTGTGTTGAATTATTTTGAGGGGACTGCACATTTACACTGTTATAAAAGCTGTACACTCACTACTTTACATTGTAGCAAAGTGTCATTTTTTTTTTTAGTGTTGTCACATGAAAAGATATAATAAAATATTTACAAAAAAATGTGAAGTGTGTACTCACTTTTGTGAGATGCTGTACATACCACAGAAGAACAGCTGGCTAATTTTATTTTGTACTTCACATTCTTATACTTTAATAGTGTGTGTATATACAGTAATATAATTCCCAATTACATTGTAGCTGCTGACTTTTAATAAGGACACTTACCTCCAGTGAGCCCGCGATGTCTGCCCCCCGAGGCTGATCCATCCATCGGATCAGCTGCCAGCGCCTCCATCTTAACAAAGGGAACAGGCAGTGGAGCCTTGCGGCTTCACTGCCCGTTTCCTACTGCGCGAGTCACGTGGCGCTTTGTGAATGGCCCCGTTGTTTTCTGGGACACACACACATGTCCCAGAAGGCAACGGGGCCACTCGCCGAAGAGGAGGAAGCGCTGCGGGATAGGAAGAGGCAGATTAGGAAGACTGCCTAGCAACAGGGGGTTCAGATAAGTAAAAAAATGTTCGCTTTTTTTTTTTTTTTTTTTTCAAATGCTTTTTTCTTTTAAAATTTTTTTAAGAATATTAATTTTTTATTTTAGGGTGGCCCTCCGCTTTGTAAGGTTTAATTTTATAAGTGGTGTTGCGCAATTCCTCTGCTGCCTCAGTGTGAAATCAACATAAAACCTTCATACAATATATACAATGGTTAAAAGTGATGAACAATATAAAACATAAGCTATGCATAATAAACCAAAACATGTCAATAGTTCAATAAACTAGCAAGTGTCCAAGTGATCTATTCCAACATAGTATAAAGTTCTTCTTTGTTAAAATCCAAAAACTGCTGTGCTTTGTGGATTTTAACAAAGAAGAAAAGTTTACACTATATTGGAATAGATCACTTGGACACTTACTAGTTTATTGAACTATTCACGTTTTGGTTTATTATGCATAGCTTATGTTTTATATTGTTCATCACTTTTAACCATGGTTTATATGGTATGAAGGTTTTATGTTGATTTCACACTGAGGCAGCAGAGGAATTGCGCAACACAACATACATCCTTAAATCTTCTACACGTGTAATTGTGAACACATGTAGGTATTGCAGTATGTGTGTATGTATGTATATAGATAGATAGATAGATATGTGTGTGTATATGTATGTGTGTATATATATATATATTTATATTTTAATATTTTTGCTTTATTTACGTCATCACTATTTGTATATTAATTTGAAAGATATCACTATGTACTAGTTCACTACCTGGTAGCGCAGGGGGACTACCCACAAGTATAAAATAAAACCTGTTTTCCTTTTTTTACTAAAGGAAAAAGATATCACTCCTGACCCAAAGCTTTTAGAAAAAGTCAACGATTGCACTAAAGCTTTGAAGATTGTGAGAAACCGAGAAGATCTCCTTTCCAGGCTCACTCCAGAACTTATGGATGTGTTTGACTTTTTTGTCGCTTTGACTATCTGCAATACTGTTGTTGTAACTTCTCCAAATCAGCCTAGACAAAAGGTAATAGTGGACAGAATTAACTTTTTGCATGTGCTATCGTTGTTCAGATTATCAAAACTTACTCCCTGCATCATGCATTGTAGCAGTAGAAAATCTAGCTATAAAAAGTTTCAAAGCCCAAAACCTTTAAAGTGGTTTTAAAACACTCACATATACCCAATGAAGTGAATAGCCTTTTTTCTTTTTTTTTTTTTTTTTTTTTGACCTATTAAGGTTACCACCACTGGGGGGCTAGTGTCCTGGTGGGCAAGGTATGCTAATAATTTGCCCGCGCGCTCCCCTTGTTCGAACACACATTGTTTTAAGAAAAAGAGTTTCTTTTTAGCTTTTTCGTAATGTAGCTGGTCTAAGAGACAGGTGTGGAGCCTGAGTGCCATTGCTCTGTCCTGAGTGGGGTCTTTATGAAATTCCCTTGCTAATAGATCTACTTTGTCTAAGGCCTGATCGAGAATTAGGTTGGAGGAGGCTTTTATTCTGTTTATTCGTGAGGAGAGGACAGTGCGAATATGTAATTTGTACGCTTCCCAGACATGTCCCACTGGGGCAGTGTTTTTGTTAACATTAAAGTAAAATTGCCATTCTTTGTGTATGTCCTTGATCTTTCAACATTGATAACCAAAAGGGGTGGAGGCGCCAGGTTCGAGGTCCTATGTTCTGGGTTAGTTGCAGTGTTGCCCAGCAGGGGGCATGATCAGAAAGGGATCTAGTGTGGTATCCTGAGCCTAATAGTCGGGGAAGCAGTATATCAGAAATTAGGATAAGGTCAATTCGGGACATGGTGGAGTGAGTCGCCGAGAAGCATGAGTATGCCAGGTCGTGGGGATGACTGTATCTCCATGTATCAGCGAGAATTCTTTTAGTGTGCGCGCTAGCCTGGTAGTATCAGGGGGGTGGGCATTCTGACTTGACTGTATTCTATCTGTCTGGGGGTTCAAAATCATATTGAAATCCCCCAGCCAAACAGCAGGTATATTGGGGTGTTGTGCCATATATATAGCAGACCCTCTGTGATTAAATTAGATTTATACGGTGGAGGTATGTAGAATGCCATAATCAAGTATTGTGAACCATATAGTGTGCAGTGTAGGAAGACAAAGCTACCTTGGGGGTCTGTGCGTACCGAGATCAGTGCGAAGGGTGCAGTTTTAGCTAGTGCTTTTAGCACTGAGACCCCTCGAGAGTAAGGAGAGTGGGTGGCATGAAACGCCCATCCTATCCAAGGCTGCTTCAGCGCAAGCTGGAGTTGTCCTGTAACATGTGTCTCAACTAAAACGGTGATATCTGCACGATATGTTTTAAGGCAAGTAAAAACTGCCGTGCGTTTTAGTTTGTCTCGGATCCCACGGATATTCCAAGTAAGGAATTTTAGGTTAGCCATATTAATGACATATCTAGTTTTTTAAGGATATAAAGAAGGTATGTTGCAGGGACACATGCCACCCCCCTCCTCTCCAAGACAAATATAACACCTCCTCTCCCTTCCTCAGGGTAGTACACACATACATTCACTTCATTACATTGCAGGTTATTATTCATGTTCTTTAACTTAACTTCAACCTTAACATTTTCCCTTCCCGCCCCCCCCTGCCCTCAGTCGCCCAAACTTGACTGGGGCTTGCATCCCAAAACTTGTGCTGCTGTAACAAAAAGGCATTGCTTGCAAGACATTCAGAACAGAAAATAAAAAACAGATGCACATTGAACATGTCAGCACCAGCGATAGCCTATTGGGCAGCGCCAATGTCGACATAGCAAACTCCCGTTAGGGGCGAACAAATACTGGATAGTAATCCAGCAATGGAACAAACGCAGTGATAGTTATTCAGCAAATTAGGAAAACTTCATAAACTTGAATCCGTGCTCCACTGTGGCATCTAGCAATGGACAATGAGCAAAGTTTATTTCAAACACCATATACATTGTGTGATGGTGGGGCGATAGCCTTTTCTCTGCATTCCATTCTGGTACAGTTAGGTGTATGTTGAGGATTTAAGAGGAATAAAAGGAGGAGGAGACTGGTTAGGTGATCCAGGATATTTGCCTGCTTAGGTTAGAGATGGCCGCCATGCAGGCAGTCTTAAGAGAAATGTACAGTTCCTGTGGTGCGGGTCATATATTACTTAAGCAGTAGTAAAGGCATAGTGGTGTCACAGGTTTTTATCAGTAGAGGGTTGGAATCATTGATAACCAGGTTCGGGGCAGTTTATTGTGGTTTTCTGTGATCATCCATTAATATGCAGATTGGGATCATTATAATCACACCTGTGGATGCATGTTATGTCAGTCATGAGAAGTAGTGCATTCAAGGGATTATAAAGTGGCACTTGCGTTGTTTGGCGGGCTAGGACATGCTTTAGGCAGGCTGGTTCCTCTGTGCGTCTTGTTGGTCCAGCCACGCTGATGGCAGAGCTGGATCCTCAGTGTACCCGATCTTCGCCTACTATTCGGAGGCAGGCTGGGAACAACATTGCTTACTTTATATGATGTGTTCTTAGGCAGCGTTTAATTTCTGAGAATCGTGCTCTTTGTCGCTGGACCTCTGCCGAAAAGTCCAGAAACGCTGAGATGGATTGATATGGGATGTTTCCTTTTAGTCTGGCCAGACGTAGGATCGCATCTCGATCCCTGAAATTCAGCAGTTTTGCGATATAAGTACGTGGGGGTGCCCCCTCAGGCGGGCTGGCATATGGTGGGCCCGTTCCACCACAAATGTGACCGAGAAGGCCTCTCTACCATATGTTGCAATCAGGAGCTGCTCCAGGAAAGTGGCCGGGTCTGTGCCCTCAGAGCCCTCCGGTGATCCAATGAACCGGAGGTTGGACCTGCGGGCCCGGTTCTCCAGGTCATCGTGCTTTTGCGCCAATTGTTGCAGCTGACGCTGCAAATCCTCTTGTGAATTCTGCATGGGATATAATGTGTCTTTCGCCCGCCCGATTCTAGTCTCAGCCTCAGTGACCCGTTCTCGGAGTTTTGTCATGTAATGCCTGATTAATGAGATGTCCACTCTTGCCTCCTCTATTTTGGTTGTTAAGGTGGATTGGCATAGAGATATTGCTTCTAATACCTTTGCAGTGCCGTCCGGCTCCTGCACTGTAGGAGAGGCCGCGTGTTCTGCTGGCACGGTGCCATCTTGTCCCTCAGTGTCCCGCTCCATCCTCCGGTACCGTTCCAGCGATGAGGAGGCTTTGTTGGTCCGTTTCGGCAGGGGCATAGTGCGCTCGGGTTACTGTGCCAGAGCCCACAAGTTTTGGGGGAAGATTCCAGTGTTCTTAAGGTGCAGGATAGGAGTAGAAGGATCTGCCACAAGCGGAGCTTCAGTCACGCACGTCCGCTCACATCGCTGTCCAGGCCACGCCCCCCGAAGTGAATAGCCTTAGATGATACACAGAGATTAAACAAATCTCCCTACATAGGTTTTACTTGTATATCTGCCGTCTTCAGCTTTCTACTCTCTTTGGAAAGTACAGATTGTGTTTGAAATCTTCATCTTTCAGCAGTACTTAGGGGTGGTTGGAGTCTGGACATACACATTGTGAGACCTGATTGGAGGAAAAGGACTCTCCCCCCCCCCCCCCCCCCCCCCTTTCCACATAAACAGAGGAACGAAGGAACATGCACAGCTGTGTTCTGAATAAACGAGCTCCCTGCTAATCTCCCTCCCCAACACACATTTTCAGCTACTGTTATCGCATGTATCTGAAAACTTCTCAGAAGTGACTCATGCTGATAACAGAGGAATGAAGCGCCAGAGTGAAACGACACTTGGAGCTTTGGAGAGAGATAAGTAAACACTACAGATATATATGTGCTTAGTTCAACTGTCATAAATGGTTTACAACCACTGACAAAGAGTGAGAACTTCAAGGTGACACCTGAACAAGAAGTGAGAGAGTGCAGGTGCCACTGGACAGAAAGACAAAGAGCAAAAAAATTCTTTGATTTTACCCTTCTTACTTGTAAGTAAATGTGATTTTGTTGCTTTTTTCAGCATATCCTATAACTTATTGCCTGTATCTGACTCTTTGTCACCTAGACAGGGATTGACAGAGGAAAAAATTGGAATTGAAGATGACAGCTTAAAATGACACTTATCAGTCAGCTGAACCTAAAATGGTTTGTTCTGCACTTTCTCTTTATGTGGATGTGACCATCTTGGTAAAAGCAGAACTTTTTGGTTCCTCCTGCACGTCTAACCTCCAGCAAGGCAGTACAGCAATGACCTAACTGAATATAACTTAAGATCTCATACTAAAGATATACAGCTGTGACACTGTAGGTACAGGAGTGCCTAGATGCCCTAACATACCAGGCAGTGTGCTGCTATTTTTCAGGAGGAGTTGCAAATAAAACATGGATTTTTTTGAGTATTGCTTAAGAAAACTTGTAAATTCTAAATGTTCCCTGTAACATAACCAGTTTTCACTTTTTGAGTTCAGTTCCACATGAGGGGCTTGTTTCATATGGTAGAGTTGTGCAAACTGCATTAATCTGAATGCCAATCCTCTTTCTAGTTGCTATTAAGGTTAAGGGCCCTTTCAGTACCATCTTAAGAGCATTATAGGCCCCCGGTCACTGGGGCCCTGTCTACACAATCACGCACGATTGGCCATCAAATGCAGCCTCACTGTTCCCCACCATTGCCGCCTCACTGTTCCCCACCATTGCCGCCTCACTGTGCCCCACCATTGCCGCCTCACTGTGCCAATTAATACAGACTCACCATCGCCTGGTAACACACACACACAGCGGGCATCTCCTCCCTGTGTATCACGGAGCTGGCTGGGTCTGTGTTGGGCGGCCTCGCTGTAACAAGGTCCCGCCCCCCTAGACCAGCTCGTGTGATAGCCGTAACACTGATTCAATCTATTATTACACGAGCCGGTTTTAGGGGGGCGGGACCTTGTTACAGCGAGGCCGTCGCACACAGACCCAGCCAGCTCCGTGATGCACAGGAGGAGAGAGGGAAAGAGCGGAGCACTACATTTGCAACTCAAAGCGGCCCCAGGGCAGGCGGCCTACCGGGCCAGTCCGGCCCTGGCTGGGGTCGCTGGGCAGGTGGGGCCCCCGGGCAAAAAGACGGCCCTGGGCCCTTTCAGACCTTTGCTGTGGGTTATTGACTTTTGTACTGTGGAGTTAAATTGGCTAATGGTTTGGGAAGAGCTGGGCCAAGTGCAAAGAGACTAAACATCCTTTTCTGTTTTTTAACCTTTTTTTGTTTTTAAAGGTTCGAGTTCGGTATGAACTGAAATCTCCTGTTAAGACTATCGAGGACTTCATCCGTAGGTTTACCCCGAGCCGACTCACTTCGGGATCAAATAGTAGCAGTTCATCAAGTCTTGCCACTAGCAAATCTATGCAAAGAATTGGATCAAGTATTTTGTCATCCAGCTCTATTGAAGGCAATTTTATTAAGTTAGAAGGAAAATTCTCAGGCTCTCAACAGACTACTGTTGTTAGTCAGGACTCTCAACAAGGAACTAGAGTCACGGTTGATGGACAGGAAGGAGAGTTGCGCTATGAAGCAGAGAGTCCTGATGAAGCTGCTCTTGTATATGCTGCCAGAGCATATAACTTTTCTCTTGTTGGTAGACTGTCTGACCAAGTAACTGTGGAGTTACCGAACTTGGGGAGACTAAGCTTTGAACTTTTGCACACCCTGGGATTTGACTCCACCAGGAAACGTATGTCTGTGGTTGTCAGACATCCACTTACAGATGAAATTATTGTTTACACTAAAGGAGCAGATTCTGTTGTTCTCGACCTTGTCCAGGCATGTCCTAAAGGTAAGAGATGGTATGCCTTTTTTTTTTTTTATTTGGGGTGTGGTGGTTGGGGGTTTTAATCTTTTTTACATAATTAAAAAAAAAAAAAAAAAAAAAAAGAGCCACACATCTAAGTGGTCAGGATTTGGCTTTAGGCCTCCCTCACAGGGCCAGATACAAGAGGCTGCCGGATTCCTGTGTCCACATGTGACTGGCCCTGTGAAAGAGACCCACCCTATTCTGTCGCTGTTTGACTTTTAAGCAGCAGAGGCAGAAATGTATTAGTGTATATGTAAACCCATTGTAATCTGTTCTTGTGAAATGAGTAGCAGATAGAACCATGTAAACCACTGTCTATAGGTATTGTACATTATTATAAAATGATCTATCTTATTCGTACAGGACACAGGCAGAGTATTTTTATATAGGTTGGTTTAGATGGGTATTGTAGACGTATACCTTCAGGTGATTGGACACTGGCAAAGCTTGAGAGGACATGTTCCCTAGGTACCTACTAGAGCTGCATGATTCTGGCCAAAATCAGAATCACAATTTTTTTGCTTAGAATAAAAAGATCACGATACTTACGGCCTAAAATCTTCACATTATACAAAAAAAATTGGGCTAACTTTACTGGTTAGTTTTTTTTGTTTTTTTTATTTCCCAAAAAATTGCATTTGAATGACTGCTACGCAAATGCAGTGTGACATAAAATATTGCAACAACCACCATTTTATTCTCTAGGGTCTCTACTAACAAAAATATATATATAATGTTTGGGGTTTTCTAGGAAAAAAGTTATTTTAACTTGAAACCAACAAATGTCAGAAAAAGGTTTAGTGTTTAATTGGTTAAACTTCCCTCATTTACACACCAAAGTGTATTCCTTTGATCCAAAGGACAAATTGTTGCAATATTTATACTTAAGTTCCACTGCTAAAGAATGTTGTGATTCTTGGCAGACTGCCCGTTTTTTTTTTCCCTTTCTTTTGACAGCTGTCGGCTTTAGCAGAGCAGAGAGAATTCTCTGCATAGAAAGAATTGGGAAATACTTTGTCAAGATCGCAACAGGAAAAAAATTGTGATAACTATTCTTAACGATTAATCCTGCAGCTCTAGTACCTACCCTATAACTATACCCCACTCGGCGTCTTCAGTTTTGTGCTAGTGTCTAAGGGTGGTGGACCTATTCTCCTTCATAGAGGAAACCTCTCTTGGCTTAACTAGTTTATTTTTTCTTTCTTATTTTATCTTAAAATTCTTCAATGAAACTCACTGTCTTCTACTGCCAACAGAGATGCAGTGTATCCAGATTGGCTTAATCATGGTAAAACCTGGGGAACCATACCTGGTTTCTACGCTGTGGGGACAGCCTGTAATGTTGCTTTGGGCATTGGATCCTGCAGGGGCGCTCACCTTAGCACATGGTGCAATGCGTAGTAGTCAGCCACAGCATGCTATACAGCTCTAGAGACATGGTCCATCGCTATGGGACCCATAGCGTAATTCCACTGTGACAGACAAAGCCTGGACTTTATATACAGTCCAGTTTCATGGATCAGTAAGACAGGGTCACCCTGCATCTCTGACTGTTACTGTAAGAATGGGGCTTTTTTGGAATGCATTCACCTCGCAGCGTGTACTTTTTAAACATGGTGCTAAAATTCAACCACTCAGAGCTTAGTCTCAGGTGGATGATCAAGTGTTACATTACATCACTTTACCACTACTTCCGCCTAGAACTAGGGGTGCACCGAATGGGTTTTTTGGTGCCAAAACCGATAACAAAAATGACTGTTTTTAAAAAATATTTTTATACAGTAGATTGTCAGACACTGGGGACATGGTACAGGAGATGGTCAGCGACTGCAGACGTGGTACAGGAGATGGTCAGCGACTGCAGTGTGGTACAGGAGATGGTCAGCGACTGCAGTGTGGTACAGGAGATGGTCAGCGACTGCAGTGTGGTACAGGAGATGGTCAGCGACTGCAGTGTGGTACAGGAGATGGTCAGCGACTGCAGTGTGGTACAGGAGATGGTCAGCGACTGCAGTGTGGTACAGGAGATGGTCAGCGACTGCAGTGTGGTACAGGAGATGGTCAGCGACTGCAGTGTGGTACAGGAGATGGTCAGCGACTGCAGTGTGGTACAGGAGATGGTCAGCGACTGCAGTGTGGTACAGGAGATGGTCAGCGACTGCAGTGTGGTACAGGAGATGGTCAGCGACTGGGGACGTGGTACAGGAGATGGTCAGCGGCTGGGGACGTGGTACAGGAGTTGATCAGCGGCTGGGGACGTGGTACAGGAGTTGGTCAGCGGCTGGGGACGTGGTACAGGAGTTGGTCGGCGACTGCAGACGTGGTACAGGAGATGGTCGGCGACTGAAGAGATAAGAGATCAATGCAGCCTCACCAGTGCCCATCAGATGCAGCCAGCCTGTGTGTCCCCAGTGCAGCCTACCTGTGCAGGGGAAGAGAGGAGAGCCGCCGCCGCCTGGTTGGTTAGAGCGCCGGGAACATCACAGCTTTCATTTCAATAGCTGTGTGTTCCCCGACGCGTGCCGTCACATACAGCCCCTCCCCCTTGTCCGGGGAACTTTGATAGATCACCCGTCCAATCCTAGGACGGGTGATCTATCAATCACCCCCATCTATCAAAGTGCCCAGACAAGGGGGAGGGGCTGTATGTGACGGCGCGCAGCGGGGAACACACAGCTATTGAACATCGCAGCTTTCATTTCAATAGCTGTGTGTTCCCCCCCCATGCGCCATCACATACAGCCCCTCTCCCTTGTCCGGGCACTTTGATAGACAGATCACCCGTCCAATCGTAGGACGGTGATCTGTCTATCAAAGTGCCCGGACGAGGCGGAGGGGCTGTATGTGACGGCGCGTGGCGGGGAACACACAGCTATTGAAATGAAAGCTGTGATGTTCCCGGCGCTCTAATCAACCAGGCGGCGGCTCTCCTCTCTCTAATGTGCTATACGACACCCCCATAATGGGTGGCACCAGGGGCGGAGCTCTGCCCAGGCCCTGCCCCATTTTCGGCAGCATTATCGGCCTTTTTTCTCTTTCGGCAAATTGCCGAAAAGGCCATTTTCGGACAAAATGTTTCGGCGGCTGAAATTTCGGTGCATCCCTACCTAGAACCTTTATAAGGATTCTTTACAGAAGTTCTTGAGTTGTATGTGCATAAGGGGGCGCTAAGAAACAAACTGATATTATGATATAACCAAATACCAATATAGTGCAACATTCATAAGCTGTAAAACAAATTAAATATATAAAAAATGCAAAATTCATCAAACTGTGAGACAACATACAAAAATAATTACTTAAAGTGCAAGGTGCTAAATTCCAATCAATTAAAGTGTCAGTAAATAGAAGTCCTTTTTTTTAAATGCAGTTCATAAAATCTTCTCAATCAATGGGATTACTTTTTAATAAGGTGTGTTGAAAAACCATCACCAGCTTAATATTCACCCGATAGTGCTCAATTGGATGTACACTCACCAGAGAACCATGACCCCTTTAACTAAAAAGAGGGTCAAAAAAACACCTGGGTTTGTACATTTCCTTTAGGATCTCCTGGCTCCTCCCTGGGATTCTAGATAACGCTCCTTCTCTTCACCATGGCACCACATAATAAAAGAAGGGGGACCAATAGAGTGTAATATCGTTATTAATAGATCACAAATACAAAATAATAAAAAGCTGCTTACATTGTGGAGTGCCTTGCCCAACTCTAGGAATACCCGCTTTAATATGTTTTTGGAGATGCCGCCACTCTGCTCGCTCTTTCGATTTTACAATTACACTTTACAACACAAATTCAAATTTATTTTGAAGTGGCGTGAGGTATTTCTAACCTTTTTTATATCCTGTTCTTGAGTACCTGACTGGTACTGGTACTAAGCTCACTTGTAGCTATGGTGAATACTAGCAACATCCAATAGGGCTGCAACTAACGATTATTTTCATAATCGATTAGTTGGCCGATTGTTTTGATTAATTGGTTAATAACCTTAAAACAAAAGTGTGGTGTATAATTTAGTTAATATGTAAAGATTAAAAAAAAAAGGCAATTTATTCTTAAATATCTCTATGCAGTGGTAAATATAAACAACCAACTATATGGTTAGGGAGCAAAATATTGAATCCACTCTGAGAATAACAGACAGAAGAGATATACTGTATATACACTATTAGAGGAGATATACTGTATACACTATTAGAAGAGAAATACGGTTTGTTGGCCAATTCGTTGTTGAGCAGATTAAAAAATACAAATTGCTACAAAACCGCATTACATGCTTTTCTGCAGCTTCTCCATTGAAGTATATTGAACCTAAAAAGCACCGTTTTTTGCATTTAAAAAAAAAAAAAAAAAGTCCTTGACCCTTTCCAAATACGCAGCGGCTGAAAAAAAGCATAGATGTGAACATGTCCCATAGGAAACCTTGTTAAATGAACTGTAGTGTGTTTCTGCAAAAAGCACCAAAAACCACATAGATGTGAACCAGGTCTAAGACGTTTAGTAACATAATGGGGTTATGTTAAGAGAAACTAAAATGAGCCCTTTATAATACAAAAAAAGCAAATAATCGCTACTGTAAGGGGTTCATTTTTTTTACTGTAGAACGGTGAAAGTAATATTTATAGTAGCGATTATTTGCTCTTTTTGCACTATAAAGGGCTCATTTTATATTTTAAACCACATTATGTTACTGGCCGATTAATCGATTATGAAAATAGTAATCGATTAATTTCATAATCGATTAGTTGTCGATTAATCGATTAGTTGTTTCAGCCCTAACATCCAATCACTTTCAAAATCTTGCCGCCTCAACCTCGACAACATCTCCAAAATACACCCGTTCTAAACCAATGACACCACAAAGCTTCTAATTTACTTCCTGGTTATCTCTCGCCTCGACTTCAGCAACTCGCTCAATATTGGATTACTTTTATATACAGTTCGTTGAAAAGGTATTCATACCCTTTGAAATTTTGCCATGTTACAACCAAAAATGTAAATGTAATTTTATGTGATGGACCAACCCAAAGTGGCACATAATTGTGAAGTAGAAGGAAAATGATAAATGGTTTTCAAAATGTTTTACAAATATGTGAAAAGTGTGGCGTGCATTTGTATTCAGCCCCCCTGAGTCAATACTTTGTAGAACCATCTTTCGCTGCACTTACAGCTGTAAGTCTTTTTGGGTATGTCTCTACCAGATTTACTCATCTAGAGTGAAATTTTTTTGCCCATTCTTTGCAAAATAGCTCAAGCTCGATCAGATTGGATAGAGTGCGTCTGTGAACAGCAATTTCCAAGTCTTGCCACAGATTCTCAATTGGATTTAGGTCTGGACTTTTGACTAGGCCATTCTAACACATGAATATGCTTTGATCTATTCTACACCACTCCATTGTAGCTCTGGCTGTATGCTTAGGGTCGTTGTCCTGCTTGAAGGTGAACCTCCACCCCAGGTCTCGAAGCTTTTGCAGACTGTAACAGCTTTTCTTGAGAGAATATTGCCCAGTATTTGGCTCCATCCATCTTCCCATGAACTCTGACCAGCTTCCCTGCCCCTGCTGAAGAAAAGCTTCCCCACCATGTTTTATAGTGGGGATGGTGTGTTCAGGGTGATATGCAGTGTTAGTTTTCCGCCACACATAGCGATTTGCTTTTAGGCCAAAAAGTTCAATTTGCTGTGTCCCTCACATGGCTTCTCGCAAACAGGGCTTTTTTATGGCTTTCTTTCAACAATGGCTAAACAATGGCTTTCTTCTTGCCACTCTTCCATAAATGCCAGATTTGTGGAGTGCATAACTAATAGTTGTCCTGTGGACAGATTTTCCCACCTGAGCTGTGGATCTCTGCAGCTCCTCCAGAGTTACCATGGGCATCTTGGCTGCTTTTCCCCGATTTAATGCTCTCCTTGCCTGGCCTGTTGGTTTAGGTGGACGCCCATGTCTTGGTAGGTTTGCAATTGTGCCATACTCTTTCCATTTTCGGATGATGGATTGAACAGTGCTCCGTGAGATGTTCAAAGCTTGGGATATTTTATTATAACCTAACCCTGCTTTAAACTTCTCCAACTTTATCCCTGACCTTTGTGTTGGTCTGTCACATAAAATACATTTTACGTTTTTGGTTGTAAAATTTCATGGGGTATGTATACTTTTTTAAGGCAATGTAGGCCATTCCCCCTTCAGGCTATCATGAATGCTGCTGCCTGACTCCTCCACCTTGCCTGTGTCTGCTACACCTCTCTGCCAATCCCTCCACTGGCTTCTGATCATCCACCAAATAAAATTCAAAATACTAACAACTTCTTACAAAGCCATCCATAACTCTGTCCACTCAGTTACATCACTTGCCTAGGCTCAAAATGCCAATCAAATTGTTCTCTTCTCCTCCCAAGACCTCTCTAGCTCCCTTGTCACCTCCTCCCATGCTCTTCTTTGGGACTTCTTCTCCCGAGCCCCTAGCTCCTCTAAATGCAGAGCACCTGCCTCTTCTTCCCAGGCTTCAGATTCTAAATTCAGGCCTTCCTTTCGGCATAGGTATTGGCCTACAAAGGCCACCAAGCCTTCTCCAAAGCCCTCTTCACAAAGAGGCACCCTCACTCACAGAGTGGAGTGATGTCTGTCTGTTACAGTTTGCCTCTCTCAGGGATCCAGACCTGTGGGTTGAATCGGTTTCAAAAGGGGTACAAAATAGAGTTCAAAACTCTACCCCCCTCACCACTTTGTTCTTTCAAAAACTGCCCAAGGACAGCCACATTTGAATGCCCTGAACCATCTTATCACAGAGAATTGTTGTGCCAGTACCACCAGAAGACACAGGATTTTACTAAAACTTGTTTACGGCACCAATGCCCAGTGGGGGTGTATATGCCCTATTCTAGACTTAAAGTCCCTCCACAGATTCAAGTCAGTGTTTACAAAGGTCTTGGCAGTTCTTGCCCTTCTCCGAACTCAGGGCATCCAAGTCACAGGCTATTTTGATGACCTTGTTTTGAAGGACTCAACAGCCCTCGGGGCCATTCAGATGTTTTTTGCCTTCTGCTGGGTGATCAGTTTCAACAAATCTGCTCTCCAGCCTTCTCTTCTGGAATAAAAGGGTTCTTCAGCGCTTTGTATACATTTTTGGAGCTATCTTTACCACAGCATAACAACTCTTATACTATACTACAAGGTCAGCAGGCTTGCTAGATTGGTCACAAAACACTCTGACACAACCAATTACTACTCCTCCTGCCCTCACCATTTCCAACAAAAATATCAAAGTGAAGACCCCTCGTACTTCGGTCTGAACCTGGACACCTCCCAAGCAAAAGTCTCTTCTCCCAGAAAAGAAAGTTTTTTTTCTCCAAGAGCAGATGCTTGAGATTTGAGTTTTAAGACACATCCCACAATGAGATTCTCTAAAAGTTTTAGGCCTAATCATAGCCTCCTTTAAGGCAGTACCATTCTCCCAATTTCACTCAAGAACTTTCCAAGTCCACCGTCTTGCCAAGCTGGAAAAAGCAGGCTCTTTCTCTGGATATACCCATGCTCCTCTCCTTGAAAAGCAAGGAATTGGCTATATTACTGGATCACAACTCTGGCCCTAACAATGGGGAAGTCTTTCCTTTCCTGTCAGTGGAATGTTTTTATAACACACGCAAGTCTTAGGGTGGGGAAGTGTGTTCCTATCCTGAACAGTCCAAGAAACATGCTAACGGGTGGCAACCAAGCACCCCATTAACATCTTGAAGTTCAGAGCAGTCCATTTGACCCTGCAGCACTGGACTCCCCTTCTGAAGGGGTACCCAATCAAGGGGTTTTCTACACACAGGTCTTAACATGAACTTTGTCTTGAGCACTCTCAAAAGGCAGGTCTTGGCCTTAGCCATTCTTTCAAAGGCCCCTGGCTTCACGCTCCCTTATAAGAACCTTTTTTCACACTGTACATCATATTGAGCCCCACAGCTTGGTTTTCTCTACCCTGCAGAAACATCTCTTTAAACCTATCAGGGATATTACCTTAGAGGATCTGTCCCACGTAGTATTCTTCTTGGTCATCATCGCTTCTGTCAGATGTGTTTTTGAGCTTGTGGCCCTTTCCTGTAAAAATAGCCTTTCCTCATACTTCACAATGACAAGGTTGTATTGCACCCAAAGCCATCCTTTTTTCCCACATGTGGTTTCAGTATTCCTCCTCGGTTGTCCTACCATCCTTATGCCCCGACTCCTAAGCATCCAAAGTATATTACCTCGACGTAGTCATAGCCATTAAAGAGTATACCCTTAAAGCAGGTCTCTACAAACTCCAGACGCCTCCCCAAGTTTCGTCCTGGTTTCTGGGCTGCCTCCGAAAAAAAAAAAAGTTTTTAGATCCAAAAAAATGGTTACACCCAAGCCAGGGTGGATTTGATTTAAATCGACTCGCTTTAAATCATAATTTTTAAAGAGCAACTGTCATCTCTGTCAAACAGCGGCTCCTCCGCTGACCCGCTGTTGACTCACCGACGGTCCCTTTCACTTTAATGGAATGGCTGGTGATGCGGCAGTGACTAACTAGGTGAGGGATGTGGTGGCAGCAGGTGAGTGGCTGTCCACTAACAGGCGCTGCCATGATGATTTCTGAAATGACAGGTGCTCTTTAAATGTATTGGCTTATTCTTGGTGGTAGTTAGAATCTTTAACATTTGCAAACAAAATGAAGGTTTCCTATTTAGAATAATAAGCTGTCGGGTTAGTAAAACTGAGATTTCAGAACATGTTCAATCATACAGTTTGCATTGTACATAGATTTGTAAAACAATCGGATAAAGGAATATTCCTCAACTTTGTTTTATCTCGTGGTTACTGTAACATTGTGTGAATGCATCAATGCAGTGCATGTTATCTCAGCTTGCAGAGCTTGGATTCATTGAATGAGTTTACCAAAAACTTAAATATTGCAGAATGTACAGCCTCATGCTACATAACTAAGCTCCATTTCATGCTGAATAAGCTAAAACTATTAATGTATCTTCAATAGAAAACGATCTATAGATAGATTTTTACCCCCAAAAGCATTTTATTAAAATAAATTTGATAAAAATTAGAAAAAAGATTGACACCCCACCCCCAATATATGCACGTAAAAACTTAAACTTATGCGGTGGGGCGCCTACGCCTGTAATTGTTGATTACGTTGAAAGCATCACCTATGGAGTACTGACATGTTTAAGGTTTGACATGTTGGGTATCTATTTACTCAGTGCGACCTCTGCTTTTATGTTTTACCAAATAATTGTGTAATTTTATTGCATTCTTTTGTGCCCCCTAAAATAACTTTTAATGGATGGGGTTTTTTTTTTTTTTTTTTTTTTTTTTTTTTTTTTTTTTTTTTTTTTACTGAAACTTCCTAGACCTTTGTGGTAATATTGTGTAACCTAAAAAAAGAACTACAACCATTTTATTCTCTGGGGTATCTGCTTTCAGAAAATATATAATGTTTGGGGGATTTATGTAATCTTCAGGCCTAAAAATATTTTTTACACTTGTGCAAAAAATGCAAAAACGGCTCTGGCTGTGAAATGGTTAACTGCTTACAATACAGGGCACTTATACCTCTTCCTGCTCAGACCAATTTTCAGCTTTCAGCGCTCTCACATTTTAAATGACAATTACGTGGTCATGCAACGCTGTACCCAAACAAAATATTTATCATTTTTTTCCCCAACAAATTTGATCACCTCCTGAGGTTTTTATTTTTTGCACTACAAAAAAGAAAAGAATGAAAATTTTGAAGAAAAAAAAAAGTTTTTCTTCTTTACAAGGTTTTGTAACAGAAACTAAGTGACTGTTGAGGCAGTGCTGAGTGGCACTGGAGGGCACATATAGGCGGCATTGATGGGCATCACTGAGCACGGAGTGGCATCCCTAATGGGCTCTGGTGGCCTTGGGTGTGGGGGGGGCTGCACTGATGATCAATCAGTGTAGACCCGATTATCCGATCGGCTCTCCTCTACTCGCTTCTGTCACCGCGAGTAGAGGAAAAGCCGATACACGCCTTTTTGCTGTTTACCATGTGATCAGCTGTATCCAATCACAGCTTTTACAGTGTAAAGAGCCTCTGTTAGAGGCTTTTTACCTAGATCGGAGATGCGGTGTGACAGACTGACACACCACACCACCGATCACCAAGCTGCGCGCCCCCGCGGCTTTTCCTGCTGGACGTCATTGGAACGCCCAGCCAGGATAACTGAACAACTTCATTCTGCTATAGGCTGGGAGGGAAATGGTTAAAGGATAAGTTCACCTTTGGGAACATGTTACATGTTCCACCCATAAGATTTGTTTAAAAAACTAACTTTTTTTTTAGCTGGCTCCTAGGTTCAAAGCTATTTTTTGTCAAGCCCTGTCTTAAAGCTACTGCTCCAATCAGATAGACAGATTCTCTGTTTGTTCTGTTCTCTGGGCTCTGCAAGGGACACCCTGCTTCAAAGTCCAACATCAAACGATGGATAAGAGATCTAATCGCAAAAGCTTACATTCTGAAAGCAAGATCCCCTACGCTTTCACACACCCATTCCACCAGATCGGTGAGAGTGTCCTGGCCAATTTGACACTAGGCTACTTTAGCCCAGGTTTACAAGGCTGCCATCTGGTCTTCTGTTCTTACATTTCAAAGTTTTAACAGGTGGATGTCCAGTCTTTTGCAGCTGCAGCTTTTGATTGCAAGGTTCTTGTAGTGGCACTCTGAACCTTGGTCTTCTGACCCTTGCTGTTTTGGCCTCTTGGTACAATTAGGTTTGCCTCTTTTTGTTGCTTACATTTCCTGTTCATTGCTTGAGAGCATCCCATTATGTATGAATACCCTACCTGTCCTGTACCAGCGGTAAATCGCCGATAGTTTAGAAGTTTAAACGTTACTGCATGCTTTTCCTGGGGCCATATAGTGCGCTGTGGCAGTCATGTGGTATAGCAAAAAGATGGTTTTAATCGCCAAGAAAAAACAGGGAATAACACACGTTAAAGTCATTCCTTTTTATTTTAAACGAGAAATTTTATTTTTTAAAAATCCCTCTGGAGATTGGTATATGAAGGAGGAGCCTTTCTCCGTCAGCTTGCTGGAAGCGCCCACAAGCCGATAGTGTTATATAGGGGAGCTTTCAGAGGCGATAGGAAAGGATGCATGGCTTGCTTAGATGGAAAAACCGCTTACCAGTAAGATAGATAATGAAATGGCAGGATCTGGAAGGTATTTACTAGCAAAGAGTATACTAATATAAGTGAGGTTAAGCACATAGGTAAACAATACTTTAAACAATAACATTAAAAAAAAATGTGGAGTTTACTAACACTTATAACTAGAAAAATTTACTTTATAGGACTAATAAAGTCAGTTTTTTCAGTTATATTTTTCCTCAATTTCTCAATAAGTTAGGGCGTGGCGCTTTATTTTTGTACACCCGCAGTGCCATCCTGCGTTGGTGTGCTTAACTTTTTTCTTATTTACGAACACTTAGATCTTTTGTCCAATGTGTCTCACCGCTCCTGTTTAGCAGTTTATCTTTAAAACAGAATCGATAAATGTCATTGTGCTTCACTCCTGTGATTTTTTTTTTTTTTTTATCTTTTCTTTTTGGTGCTTCACAGGTAAAACGTGAAAATTACTTCAAAAATCCTGATTATTCTACTCTTTCCCCACCTTATACATAAAACATAAGAAAAGGAAAATTTGAAAGCATGTCTGTGGTGAAAACCACTACAGCACTACACACTCGCCACATGACATACATGCCACTAGCAAACAAGCCATTCATATACATCCTTATTCATCATTATGTTTCGAGTTCTTATTCACTGGTTACTGACATTTGTACTGTATACATAATGCAATTTGTGATTTCTTGGTAATGAATAGAAGAATTAGAAGCTTGTATGTGTGTCTCAAGGACACTGAATACTGCCCTCCAAATCATCATCAAACAATCTTGTAGGATATATTGTAGAACACAATTGGCTTTATACATTAAGATTTCTAATGAAAATGTTCCCCTTCAAGCAATCTTTTAAATTCTACTTCTAATGTCACTTAAACCCCTTTTACATTGAGGCGCTTTACATGCTCTATAGCCCCTGCATACCGACTGTAAAGAGCCTCTCCTGTCTCTAATCTTCTAATCATCTAATCTAAACCCTCGGGCTTTCACACTGGAGCGGTGCGCTTGCAGGAAGCAAGCCGCATCTTTGCAGCAGTGTATACACCGCTCCTAAAGTGCCCCTGCCCATTGAAAACAATGGGGCAGCACCGGCAAACCGCCGCCACAGCGGCGATTTGCGGGTGGTTTTAACCCTTTTTCGGCCACTAGCAGGGGTTAAAGCCGCCCCGCTAGCGGTCGAACAGCACCGCTAAAACGACGATAAAGCATCACTAAAAATAACGGCACTTTACCGCTGACGCCTGGGCACTTTCAGTGTGAAGGGGCCTTTAGAAAAGATTGAACACAAATAGCAGACTCTAAGGGCCCTTTCACACTGGGGCGGGGGCGTTGTCGGCGGTAAAGCGCCACTATTGTAAGCGGTGCTTTACCGTCGGTATGCGGCCGCTAGCGGGGCGGTTTTAACCCCCTGCTAGCGGCCGAGAAAGGGTTAAAACCACTGCAAACCGCCTCTGCAGAGGCGCTTTGCCGGCGGTATAGCCGCGACGTCCCATTGATTTCAATGGGCAGGAGCGGTATACACTCCGCTCCTTCACCGCTCCGAAGATGCTGCTAGCAGGACTTTTTTTCCCGTCCTGCTAGCGCACGGCTCCAGTTTGAAAGCTCTCGGGGCTTTCACACTGGAATTAAAGCAGCGGCACTTTCGGGTCGGTTTGCAGGTTCCATTATTAGCGCAATAGCGCCTGCAAACCGCCCCAGTGTGAAAGGACCCTAATTTGGGTGCTAACAGACTGTTCTTTTTAAAGTTCTTGTAAACCCTCACATATACCCAATGAAGTGACTGGGCTTAGGTGATACAGAGATTAAACAAATCCTCCTACATACATTGTACTTGTCTATCTGCAGTCTTCTCTTCTCTTTACACCTGTTCAAAGTGCAGAATGTAGAAGCTTGTCTGAGGTTCAGAAAAAAGGAGGGTGGAGAGCTGAAGTTGCAATCTTCAGAGCTCTGAGAGCTGATTGGAGGGAAAGGACACACCCCCTTCACACAGAAACAGAGCTGAGGTTGTCACTCTGCTGGAGGTCCAACCCCTGTCACCATTTTTCTCAATGTCAGGAAAAATTGTCAGAAGTGTTTCATGCTGATAGCAGAGGAACTAAAGCAACAAACAGAAATTAGCACTTAGTGCTCTTAAGTGAGTACAAACCTATAGAGTATATTTCAGAAATCTTGGTGCTATATCAGTGTCCATCCACTTGATTGTTTTAGGCCTCTTCCACACAAGGCGGATCCCCTCAGGAGGAGATCGATCCGTTGATCTCCGCTGAGCCGGCAGAAGACAGGTCCGTCTCTGCTCGCTGAGTAGGGAGGGGCCTGTCGGAGCGTCGCTGATTCTTATAGAGAGATCGGATGAAAATAGACAGCAATGTCAATTTTCATCAGATCTCATCTGATCCGATCGACCAAGATGGATGGCGAACATATCGCCATACGTCTGATTTTAGCGGATCGGGTGTCAGTGGATACATCTCTGCTGACATCCGTCTCCCCATAGGAGTCAATGGATGGCCCACCCGGATCCGCCTAAAAAACGGACAGGCGGATCCGAGCGGGCTTGCCGTGTGAAAGGGGCCTTACAAATACCTTTGCCTAAAGTGTGTTTGAATATACAACATGCCACACAAAGAAGATGGTAAGGTGATTTGTAACTAAACATTCATTTGTATAAGACATTGATTAGAGGAAATGTGTTCCGTGTCAGTCATCTGAGACCCATCTTTGAAGTAGTTCCCAAAGTAGAAAACCTGCAGATGACATTCTCTGTCAAAAAAAATGCAATGGGTTGGTCTAACATGCAGATATCTGTAAAGTAAAACAGTTACATTGTTCGTTTTAAATTCTAGGTACGCTTTGTTCTTTTGGGAGTTAAAAAATAAATAAATACAAAAGTCAGGCTCCAGTGTTGATGTGCATAAAATAAACATAAAGGTGTACCGGAAAGGCAATGTGGAAAACGTGTTGGCTTTCCGTACGCTAACCAAAAGGACATCTGCACCTCACTTTAGGGCTCTGTGTTTTTCAGGATTAATACCAATAAACCATTAGCTTGCCTTAAAAACCAAATTATGATATTTAGCAGCATATTCCTGCATTGTATTCAACTAAATGTGCCACAAAGCTGCATGTTAACCACTTCAATAAAGGGAGCTTTCACCCCCTTCCGGCTGTGGCCAATTTTCAGCTTTCAGCGCTGTTGCACTCTGAATGACAATTGCTTGGTCATGCAAAACTGTACCCAAATTAACATTTTAGCAGTTTTTTTTTTTCTTTTTTAGACAAATTTCTTTTGGTGGTATTTAACCACTTCAGCCCCGGAAGATTCTATTCTTTCTTTTGGTGGTATTTGATCGCCTCCGCAGTTTTATTTTTTTTGTGCTATAAACAAAAAAGTGTGTCAATTTTGGAAAAAAACAATATTTTGTACTTTTTTGCTGTAATAAGTATCCCCATTTTTTTTTTTTTTTTTTTTTTAAAAAGCAATTTTTTTCTCAGTTTAGGCCGATATGTATTCTTCTACATGTTTTTGGTATAAAATAAATCACTATAAGCGTATATTGATTGGTTTGCGCAAAAGTTAAAGCGTCTGCAAAATAGGGGATTTATAGCATTTTTATTTTTTATTTTTTTTAACTAGTAATGGCGATCTGCGATTTTTATCGTTACTGCTTTCTTATGGTGGACACATTGGACAACTTTGACACATATTTTTGGGATCATTGGCATTTATACAGTAATCAGTGCTATAAAAATGCATTGATTACTCTAAAAATGTCACTGGCAGTGAAGGGGTTAACACTAGGGGGCAGTGAAGGGGTTAACTGTGTTCCCTGGGAGGTGATTCTAACTGAAGTGGACTGACTAGAGGAAGTGACGGATCATGGTTCCTAGCTAATAGGAACACACGATCTGTCATTCCTCTCAGAACAAAACAGAGATTTTGTTTACACAAAAGATGTTTTTAGATGTTTACACGCGCACTTTCGTGTTTTGTCCCTCCTGCTCGCGATTGCTCATGGCCAGCGATCATGGCAACCATTGGCCCCGAGCGCGCCTGCTATCCCGATCCCACGAGCCAACGTATAGCTACGACGGTTTGCGGAATCGTGCCATCCTGCCGCAGTATAATGATAGCAGCTGGTTGGCAAGCGGTTAATCACCACTTGATGGATAAAAAGAAAAATGTGTGTGTAGAAAATGTTCCCCGGCAGTCTCTCTGACTGAGGCCCGGGCCGTTGGGAGTAAGCCTTGCTGGGGACTCGGCTGGAAAGGTCGAGATTTTTTGTTTATCTCGGTCTTTCCTGCCTAGAGGACATCTCTCCATAAAGAGGACCTGTCATGCTCTATTCCTATTACAAAGGTTCTTTACATTCCTTGTAATAGGAATAAAAGTAATTCCAAAAAAAAAAGCAAATTTAAAGGGAAAGTGTTTAATTTTAATTTTTTAAATAAAATCAACCATAAAAAAAACATTAAGGCGTCCCCGTCCCCGCACACAGAAGCGAACGCATACATAGGTCATGTCTGCATATGTAAATGATGTTCAAACCACACGTGAGGTATCACCGTGAATGTTAGGGCAAGGGCAGCAATTCTAGCCCAAGACCTCCTCTAACTCTAAACTGGGAACCTGTAAAAAAAAAAAAATTAAAAAAAAGTTTGGCGCCATTCCACGAGTGTGCGCAATTTTAAAGCGTGACATGTGAGGTACCCATTTACTCGGCATAACCTCATCTGTCACATTCTACAAAAAAATTGGGCTACCTACAGTTTTTTTGTTTTTGTTTTTTTTTGTTTTTGTTTTTTTTTTTAATTCATGAAAGGTTTTTTTTTCCCCAAAAAATCATGTTTGAAAAATTGCTGCGCAAATACCGTGTGACATAAAAAGGTGCAATGACCGCCATTTTATTCCCTAGGGTCTCTGCTAAAAAAAAAAAATTTGGGGGGGTTCTGAGTAATTTCCTAGCAGAAAAAGAATTTTTACATGTACGAGAGGATTGCTGGAATTCGTGCAGTATGGAAGTGGTTAAAAAAAAAACAATTTGCAAATCTTATAAACTCATATATTGAATGTTCCAACTGAGAAAATGTACCATTTTAAGAAAAAATAAATAAAAATTAGGCAATTTTGAAATTGATAGCAACATCTTTCAAAAGCTGGGGCAGTGTTTACCACAGTGTAGCATCCCCTCTTTTAAAGGGATTGTGAAGTTTCATTTTTTTTTTTTTTTTTTTTTTTAATTAATCATTTTATCCTTGCCTACTCTGTGCAAGGGTTTTGCACAGAGTGGCCCCGATCCTCTTCTGGGGTCCCCCAGTGGCGCTCCTTGCTGCTCCTCTTTTCAAGTGCCACCAAGGAGAGCTGCATTCCATGGGGGCACTCATGCGGGCGCGCTCCCAAGTCCTCCTGCAGCATTCATTGACACAGACAGCAGAACTCGGTCCCGCCCCCGGCTCCCATGTCACTTAATTTGATTGACAGCAGCGGGAGCCAATGTCTCCTGCTGCTACCAATCTGTCCATTAAGGACCCAAGACAGCGGCTGGTGTGCTTGTCCCCATCGCTGGAACGATCGGGTTCAGGTAAGTAAAAGGGGGGCTCTGGGGGACTGCTGTACTGCAGAAGGTTTTCACCTTAATGCATAGAATGCGTCAAGGTGAAAAACCTCAAGGGGTTTATAACCCCTTTTAAGATCACTCTATAAGCATCTGGGAACTGAGGAAACCAATTGCTGGAGTTTTGGGAGAGGAATGTTGTCCCGTTCTTACGTGATATAGGATTCTAACTGCTCAACAGTTCTGGGTCATCTTTCTTTTATTTTTCATTTCAACATGCACCAAATATTTTCAATTGGTGAAAGTTCTTGACTGCAGGCAGGACATTTAAGCGTCCCAACTTTTTTGAAATTGGGGTTGTATTTCATATTGTGATCTGCAATAGGTAAATAGGAGCAGAAATATGCTTGCTACTGTCTCCATGGGTCCTGTAAACTACACATTGTTTCTCACCTTAACCACTTCCTGTCCAGCATATGTACAGTACTGTAAAAAAAAGTCTTAGGTGTGAAAAAAAAATGCTGTAAATAAGGAATGCTTTCAGAAATAGAAGTGCTAATAGTTTAGTTTTAACAATTCACAAATTGGAAAGTAAATGAACAGAAGAAAAATGCACCACCCTTTACTTTCAAAACAGCATCAATTCTTCTAGGAACTCGACAGGAAGGTTGTTCCAAACATCTTGGCAAACTAACCACAGATCTTCCGTGAATGTAGGCTGCCTGAAATCCTTCGGTCTTTTCATGTAATCCCAGACAGACTCCTTGATGTTGAGATCAGGGCTCTGTGGGGACCAAACCATCACTTCCAGGACTCCTTGTTCTTTATGCTGAAGATCGTTCTTAATGACATTTTCTGCATGTCTGGTGGTGTTCTGCTGCAGAATTCATTTTGGGCCAATCGCATGCCTCTTTGATGATATGGCATGATGGATAAATATCTGCCTGTATTTCTCAGCATTGAGGATACCATTGATCCTGACCAAATCTCCAACTCTATTTGCAGAAGTGAATCCCCAAATTTGCAAGGAAATTCCACCATGCTTCACTGTTGCCTGCTGACACTCATTGTACCACTCTCCAGCCCTTCAGCAAACAAACCACTCCCTGCTACAGCCAAATATTTCAAATATTACCATCATCAGTCCAGAGCACCTACTGCCATTTTTCTGCACCCCAGTTCCTACGTTTTCATGCATAGGACGTGGAAGCAAGGCTAAGTGACTCAACTATGCACCGCAAATGTCAGAGTAAGAGCAATAATCCTAGCGCCAGAGCTCACGTTAAAGTGTATGTAAACCCTCACATATACCCAGTGAAGTGAACAGCCTCAGATGATACAGAGATGAAACCAGATAATGAAAACCATCAGCTCACTACTATATGTTCGTTTCACCATCCTGTAGATGTGCATAACGGGTACAGCGTCCAAAAAATTGCAGACTCACTAGTCATGGTGTGGTCTCCGAGACTTGGAAAGCGTCACTGCTGTTTATATGTCATGGATGACACACTGCGTCACGCTAGCGCAAGCGCACTACACATCCTGCAGCTAGTGGGAGCCATCTTTGGCTGAGGTATCAGGATGGCGTGCTTGGATGGCACAACAACGTTACATTGCCATCAGCAGACCTACACAGTGAAGTCTACGGGACCCCCTGTGCGGTAACCGAGCATCCTGGATGATAAGACTGCTGCAGTGTGAAGATCCCTTTCCAACAAACGGAATTTTGTGGACACACTTGGGTCATCTGTCAGAGACCTGATGTGTCTGTCTATCGTGGTCAGGTGGGAGGACCTTCGGTCCTTAGACTTCCTACATCTCTGCATAATATGCCTGTGTTCACCTGCAGATAACCTCTACCCACTGTTCAAAGCTAAAACCCCATACTGGATTAGCTGTGCTAAATGGTCTGATATTGAATACCGGAACCACCAACTGTCAGTGGCTATATGCTGCTTTTTCTATACAGGGTACATTATCAGCTAACCCAGTGTTATGTTCATTATGGGGTCTATTCATCAAGTGTGTGGACTTTAGAATCAATACCCTGGTATCCCCTAGACGGGGACCCACTTATTTACAGTGACGGAATATGCACATTGATTTATGGTGATCTACACTAGGATCTGGGTGCCTACCTAATCGCCACTTCTAGCACTTTATATTACATTTATTTGGGTATGTGATGTGTGCTTGTTGTATACGTGATGCAGCTGCTTTTAAACACAGACGTTGTCTTATTTTAATGTAGTTTAGGTGTTGGTGGTGGGTACCTAGTTTTTGTGTAGTTTTGTATTTTTCATTGTGCAATAAACATTTTCCCTGATATAAGCAGCTTGACCCACCCGTGACTTCTTTTTCAGGGGGTCTTTCTTCCTCCTGTATTTTTACAAAAATGAAACCAATCTCCCTACATAAGTTTTACAGGTATATCTGCTGTCTTCAGCTTTATATACTGTTTAAAGCGGGGGTCCACCTATCTATCGTTTTTTTTTTTTTTTTTTTTTTTTTTTTTTTAGTTCATTCACAAACTTTTCTTCTCAGCATTACATACTCACATATTGTGTGTAATATGTCCGCCTGTGTCAGATTTCGTCAGAAAGAATAACTTATATTATTCACTGCAGGCGGTTTCCATCTTCATTGTGGGCATTTGAAGCCCACAAGCATTTATTTCCTGGATGTGGTGAATGCTGTGCTCCCAGCATTCACCGCTCGTTCCCGCACATGCTCAGTGGCGTCCTGGGAAGCCTGAGACTAGCTCCCAGGAGTCTGGGAGAGGCTAGAAACACGCCTACTCCCATGGGAGGAGAACCAGGAAGTGCAAAGAAGAATAGAAAAATAAAAGGTAATTACGGCGATTTAAATTTTTTTAAATGGCATGTCAGCATCTAGGCAAGGAAGAGAATACATACAGATATTGTTCAAAATTTGGGTGGAACCCCGCTTTAAGTGTCCTGTTAGCATTTTCTCTTCCTGTTCCAGCAGAGGGCGTGGAGTCTTGCCATGCACTGTGAGACAGCTGATTGGAGGAAAGGCACACACACCCTCGCCTCATAGGCAGAAACTTGCAGAGCCGTGCTGTGAATTGACCAGCTGTCTGCTAATCTAGTTATAGCACCCACCTTGACACAAATTTCAGGCTGGTTTTATCACATGTCAGAATGTGTCAGAAGTTATCATTCTGATAACAGAAGAATGGAGCAGGAGAAAGCCATGGGGCTTTGAAGAGTGATAAGAAAACACTGCAGTTATGTGTCCAGCTCAAATTTCATGAATCAGGTTTACATCCACTTTAAGTAAAGTGCTACCTATGGAAAATTTTAGCTACTCTAGTTTGTCACCATTTCACAGGTGTATGCAATCGTCAACATGTTTTGGCATCTATTTACTCAGCACAACATATTCTTGTGTTTTGTGTACACTAAAATTCATTATGTTTTTTTCCCTGAAAATGTGTGGTTGATAAATTAGTGTGTAATATAAAAAATTGTGACAGCCACCATTTTATTCTCCAGGGCCTTTGCTTTCAGAAAAAATATCTTTAGGGGTTCTAAGTAATTTTCTAGCAAGAAAATGCTGATTTCACCTGTATGTGAGAAATTCCAAAATTTCCAGACAGCAAGTGTTCATGAGGTTAGAATGGCTTAGGAACTACACGTAGCTGGGGTTTATTAAGCAATTGATATAATTTTACATAAACAGCTCTTCAATTAAAGAAAGCTGTACCAAAGCATCAAAGTGTAATGTTTTGGTATGAATACTGATGTGTTAACAATGGCGATTTTCTGTGAAATCACGTGAACTGTGACATAACTTAAAATCTAAAACGGCTGGCTGCATGGTATAAAGTACACAAAACTTCTATTGTAAGCGATTGGTTTCTTGGGAAAAAAAAGTGCTCTTTTACTGATTTTAGTGATATGTTTATTTTTATTTAGACATTTCTGTGGGAAAGTACCAAAGAAGAAATCAAGCCAAAACTCAGAATTACTTGAACTGTTATGCAGTTGACGGATTGCGAACTTTGTGTATAGCTAAACGAGTAAGTATGTGCAAGCGAGCCATTTATGCTTTGGCCTGTGAAAAAAGGTGCTACAAAAATATGAGATAATATAAGTTCTGTAAAGGTTCATCAGTATTTCATAGGTAAATTTTCTTTGGTAGGTTTAAAAGGAGTTCAAGACTGAGGCTGTTCACTTTCCTTTCCACCTGTTGAGCTAGTGGTGTCTCTAATCTCCACATTTTCTTTGGTGATGGCTTTTCCCTTTTCCTATCGGAGCTCTGGTTCATGTTGCTTAGTTCAGCTCTTTACTCTTGAAATAAACTATTTTGATGCCTGCAACGTTGCTATAGACTTGCTTACATGTGTGTCTTGCATCCTTTTCTTGCAAAGTTTGTTTTTCTGGGTTTAAAGCGGAGTTCCAGCCTGCAAAAAATAAGTCAGCAGCTACAAATACTGTAGTTGCTGACCTTTTTAATATAAGGACACTTACCTGTCCAGGTATCCCACAATGTCAGCACCCCTAGCTGATTCGTCCATCAGCTGTGGGTGCAGGTGCCGGCATCTTCACGAAGGGAAACTGGAAGTGAAGCCTTGCAGCTTCACTGCCTGTTTCCTACTGCGCATGAGGGAGTCCCGCTGCACTTTCTGAATGGTCCCGCTGTCTTCTGGTACCCCTGCGTCCCCTGGAAGGAGGAGTGACCAGAAATTTCATAGATCTCCACAATCATTGTGTGGGGATCTTGCCTGGAATTTGGAGTGGGTACCTGGTTTTGACAGATACCATGGAAGGCTGGCTGGGCAGTAGAAGACAGGATATGAAGTCAAGTTTGGGGCTGACAAAATAAGCCTAGTGACAAACTAAGTCAAAAGTGACTCCTGCACCTGATCAAAACTTGGAACAAAATCGCCTACTTTTAAAATTATCCTCAAGTTTCATGCACATGCCTGCATTAGGGCAGTACAGTGCACATTCATGTGTAATTCTTTTCCTGGTGGTCACAGATGCAGTGTATTTTTATCAATTTTAAAGTGGTTGTAAAGGCTAAAGGTTTTTACCTTCATGCATTCTAGGCATGAAGAAAAAAATAAAATGGGTGCAACCCCCACAATACTTACCTGAGCCCCATCTCAATTCAGCAATCTGCACAAGAGCAGCGGCTCTCTCCCTCCTCATTGGCTGAGACACAGCAGTAAGAGCCATTGGCTCCCATGGCTATCAATCACAGCCAATGAGGGAGCAGGGGGCAGGGCCGAGCTGTGCTCTGTATCTCTTATGGACACAGAGGCAGCTCGGGAGTGAGCACGCATGAGTGCCCCTGTCACGTACCTGATCCTATAGCCGAAATGCTGAGGGCTCTCCTTGCGGCTGAGTGCTCGGTGTCCCTGAAGGTGGTAACAGGGAACATGAAGCCCAAAGAAGCAGGGATTGCCAGCTGTGCCACAGATGTTGGATGGTGGTGTGGAGCTCTCTCTGCAGGTGAACACCATATGAGGGTGAGCAGTAGGACCCAGGAGAGCTGATGAGGGTGCAGACTGCACACAGCAGAAGCAGGTTGCAATGGTGAGTGCAGCAGGCTGGATCAACAGGTGAGTACTCTAGGTAGGTAGTGCGGGCTGGGTACAGCAGGTAGGCACCAAGGTGGAAGGCGTAGTCGGGGATGGTAGCAGAGGTCACTAACCCAGTGGTCTGCAGATCAAGTATTGGAGTCATGTTTAGGCAAGCCGTGGTCATATACAAGACAGAAGACAAAAGAAGATCTGTGAACAATCCGAGGTCAGAGCTGTACAAGAGGTATCCAAGGGCAAGCCGGGTCGATAAAAGGTGATCATTAGAAAACACAGGATCAGGGAGCAAGAATCTGAAGACCAGTCAGCAATGTCTATGTGCCACAGTTATCCTTTTAAAGGTGTGAGGGTACCAAGATCTGACATGCATTGTTCGTGAGCGCGCACAGGTCTTCGCCATTGCGAACGTGCATTCGCAATACATGTGCGCGTATTCCTGCGAGCGCAGGCATATTGAGAATTGGCTAATATGCCAGGTCTGCGGACAACTATCCTCTGGTTAGTTCCCTGACAGCCCCCATAGCAAACGCTATGGGGGTACTCGACAAGGGTAAAGGGCCAGCAACACCGGTGGGGGACCCAAAAAGAGGATCGGGGCTGCTTTATGAAAAACCACTGCACAGAGCAGGTAAGTATAACATGTTTGTTTTAAAAAAAAAAAATAAAAAAACCTTTATTGTAACTTTCAGTTGTGCCTTTTTGTGAAATGGTGAAAATGGAAGGTACACAAAACTATAAGTAAGCAACTTAACTATAAATCTGGAGATTGGCTTCACACTTGTGTTGTGGTAGCTTCGATCTGCAGTGCTGTGTGTGTGCCTTGATAAAATGATCAAGCACACATTTTATGACAATGCAGCGTGTTGCAACGAGCTTCTGCGCATAGCAATAAATTAATGTGATTTGAAAAATTAAAAATAAGCACTCTGATTTGTTGTAACACACTGCAGCACATGCACATAATGCACACCAGCTGGTGCGCATTGATGCTTATCATGTGCATTAACTTGCGTTAGGGAAACCCAACTCTAAATTGGCTGTTAAATGCACATAAATCACACTAGAAAGGTGCATATACTTTCATTTTAAAAATGCAGTGTTGATAATAAGTGTTGTGGGCACTGCACTGTGAATGGCACCAAAGCACAACACCACCAGCTTGTGTGTGCTTTGGCACCTTCCTGCATCACACTAATGTGACTATGGAATGGTTCATTTTTTTCATTATGTAAAAATAAACTTTTTTTTTTTTTTTTTTTTTTTTACTAGGTAAGGGATTTTAGTGAAATATCAAGGGTCTGAACAGCCCCTGAAATTTCACATATGAAATGAGAAATGTTTCTTTATCACAGCCACAGCTGCGTTTAGTAACACTTGAACAGGACGTGCTCTGTACAGTGCGCTTCCTGTTCTTTCATGAGAGATAGTAAACTTATATGACCTTTCATTTTTGCTACCTCTATAAATTAAATACTGGGTGATGAACACTGATCACCTCTTCTCCCCTGCAAATCTGTCTGTCCTTGCTTCTGCAAGCAGGGGGGGGAGCAGCAGGGGAGTCAGTGGGCACAGTGGAGACAACAGGAGAGACAGAACATAGCGGTTTGCCCACACCCACCCATCTCTGGATCCTCCTCGCAGTGCACTTGCTACTTCTCCTGCAGTCTCCCCTGCTGCAGGTGGGGAGAGAAGCAGGGGGATTGAAGAACATGGGGGGGGGGGGGGGGTACCAGCGCCCAATGGGAAGGAGCTCTGTCTGTAGAGCTGGGGGCTTTTCAACTGCTGATCATAGCTAATCAGAAGACGCAAGGCATTCTGACCTGGCTAGGTGAAAGCGGTTCTGTATGCTGTACATTGTTGGCCATAATATAGTTAAGTGCCTTGTATTTGCGAGACTGCATCTTTCGAATTGGTCCTTTGTATACCATCTGATATCTAATCAATCTGATGAAATGCAACCTTTTATTAATCTTTGCATCCAACACCCATGTTGGCTCACTCACTGAGAGCACTCCTTACTTTGATTTCTTGTTTTCAGCAGTCAAGCCTGGCTTTTTACTTGAGTCTGCTTATGTTACTTGCCGTCAGTTATGGTGAAAATGAGGCATGATGTTGGCAGCTTCTCATTTATTTGCTACTCTTGTAAGTAATGTGATGACTTGCCTGGGCCTTGTAAACAATCATCATTTTACAAGGGCAAACGTCATTCTCAATGTTTGAATGCAAATATTTTACTTGAACATCACAGAATGTAAATATCCATGTTCACATTGTCCTTTTTCAACAATATCTAACAGAAAATTATATTCTGCACGTACAGTTTACATTGAAGATTATAGCTCCATAAATAAAACACATTCTTAAGAGACTTTCTGCTTTAGGTTCTTGGTAAAGAAGAGTATTCTTGTTGGCTGAAATTTCATTTACAAGCAGAATCCTCATTAGAAAACCGTGAAGAGCTACTGTTCCAATCTGCGGTCCGTCTGGAGACCAATCTACATTTGCTGGGTGAGTTTATTAATCTTGCTTTCACAGAAGAATAGGAGGAGGCTGCTCCATGTTCCATGGCTACATACTTTTCCAGTTAGCTGATAATATTCAAGAAGCCTTTTCAGCAAAAGATATTTTGATTACAGTCATCTCAAACCACATTTGCTAATTAAATCCATAGGAGTGTGTCGTCTTCTTGGCTTCCTTCTGTAATATCTATGGGACTATTAACCCACACTGTTGAGGTAATTGTCCTGAGATTGTCATGGCATAGCCAGTATAGTTTGTGGTGTTGTAATTACTAGCTAGCGATTGTTTTAAGCAGAAAGGATGTTTTCCTAATCTTAAGTAACGGGTAACATGTTTAATTATGAACATCTGGTGCCTGAAAAACTGTTTAATGTGCGCAGATGCTCTTGATAAAACACTGACAGTGTTTCAGATTTATGACACTAGCAAAAGTGACCTGGCCATTACCTTGATGTGAGTGTATAATTGAAAGTATAAATCACTGTTGCCTCTGTGTGTCCTTGTTTTAGTCAAGTATGGCTTGTTGTGAGGGAGGGTATCTTTTGCTATATGAGATGAAAGAATCTAAGATGTATTTTCTGCCTGCTGAACTGAGATAAATGGATATTGTTCAAATAGAAGTGGCATTTGTATTCTTAAACTGGCCATAGATGGAGTGACTTTCTTTCCTGTAACCACGGGTTACAGGAAAGAAAATCAGTTGATTCCCCCATCAGTGTTGACAGAATCCACCCCCCACCCCCCCCCCCCCGCGGAGCACTCAGTGATTATTGCAAGCAGCTATAACAGCTGCTAGCAAAACTGACATGTAAAATCTAACAGGCTTGTATATGGGTTCATTCAGCCTGCCCGTGCATGGTTCGAATGTTGGCCTGTTCCTGCTAAACTGTCCAGGATTCAAACCGTCTATGACCGGCTTTAATTGAATCTTGATGTGTTTGTTCTTCCAGAGCTGTGCAGTAATCTAGTGGAGCTTTTCCTCTCTGCAGGAGTTTCCCGTAATAGACCAATCAGTGCTGCTCTCTCTCCTTGTTCAAAGTGAGTGGTCTTGTAACCACTCCCCAGTAGTTTTCCTGCCGGCAGCTTGTAGTTGGGTGAGCCTTCTGATATTCTTCCCTACGAGATTCAATCTAAAACAAAATAAATATATTAACAAGTGTAAATGGAATACCTAGCACAGAAAAAAAAATGAGTGTGAAGAATAAACCCAACCAAACTCTCTAAAAGTAATATTTTTCTTGCACTGCCTGGAGATGTGAATACATTATCACTGTTTCTTTATGAGCTACAAGCTCTGATTCAACACTGATGACAGGTGAAATCTAATTTTGTGACTTTCTGTATCGGAAAAAAAATTGGGGAGCTGCAGGTTCTGTCTTTCTGCCAGTTGACCACTTCAATACCGGGTATGTTAACTCCCTTCCTGCCCAGGCCAGTGTTCAGCGTTCAGTGCTGTCACAGTACAGTGTAATCATAAATTGGGTGTGGGGGATATCAGGGAGACTGACTAGTGACAGTTTTTCTAATTTAACATACTGTGACCAGACCAATACAGTGTTACCATGTAACATTGTACTACTCTAGGGTAGTGATACATTTTTTTTTCTTTACACAGGATTGTTTTATAGTTAGTGAATTTAACCAGTAAAAGCAACTATTTTTACTGAATTAAACTGATTCAGTCAGTGTGTTTTGTTGTGATTAGCCACAGCTAATCACATGGTACAGATGGGCTGTGATGGCTCTGCCTGTACCATGTTATCACTGTGACCAAACACAACTGTACACCATAAAGGGCATGAAAGGAAGCCATTCATTGTTTACAATTGTGTTATCTGCTGTGATTGGTCACAGCAATCACATGGTACCGGCAGCGGGCCAGTACACTGATTAGTCATCTGCTGATCCATCGGACACAGCTGATTACAGATCGCACCGCAGCTCGAACACAGGCGTGATATGACGTCCACTCAGATCGACGAAAGTCCTTTCTGCCTGTCAATTTGCTATAGGCCGGGTAGGAAGTGGTTAGGGGTTCTTTTGATATGTGAAATTATCAATTGGCATCTCTGTCCTTTTCAGGTGCTACAGGTATAGAAGACCGCTTACAGGAAGGTGTTCCAGAGACGATTACTAGGCTGCGCAAAGCTGGAATGCAAATCTGGGTTCTGACTGGAGACAAGCAGGAAACCGCTGTAAATATTGGATTTTCTTGCAAGCTTCTGGATCACGATGATGACATCATCACATTAAATGCAGAATCTATGGTATGAATTACTTGTGTCTGGAGGACTGTCTACCGTTATAGGGCTAAAAGTTGTTCAAATATAAGTGATAAGTGATGACCAGTTATTAATGTGTAAGCCCCTTGCCCAAAAGTGAAACATATGTAGCCTTACAAACGCATCCACCTGTCCTGTGCGGCTGATTCTTTTAGTTGCAGTTGTGTGGTAGCTGCAGGCAAGATTCACAACAGCAGTGCATCTCATCTGGCAAAATATGAACCAGCTATGCAAGAATGGCAACCACCCCAATTTAGAACTAGCTTTTGAAGTAAGACCTATGTCCTTATGTACAGTGATCTGTATTTACCTAGCATTAATACCCTGTGTTTACTTTAGACCAGGGATCTCCAGATTATCTAATCAAAGGGTCAGTTTACTGTCCTTCAGGCTGTGGGGCATATATATATACATATACATACATTTTTTTTTTTTTTTTTTGGTTCGTATATTGACTTGTATACCAGTAGGACTCCAATATCAATATTTGAGCCTTTAGGTCTTGAGTCAGCTTATATTGTTTTTAGTCTAAATAAAAACTACATAGCACATGTGGTTAGTAGGAGGAGGAATAGTGCCCCTTTTGTATTAGTAGGAGAAATAGTGCCCCATTGTTTGTGGGTGTAAATATGCCCTTCTGTTGGTGTCAGTGGAAGAAATGGTGCCTCGTTGGTAGTATCAGTGGGAGGAATATTGCTCCAGGGACCACTGCCTTGAATATAGGTGTACTGTAGGAAGATAACACAGCAGCTATTGGTGTTATCATCAGCAAGGAGGTACACTTATGTTTGAGGAGCTTACGTGGTTTGGCGAAATGATCTTCTCTAGCTCGCTTTAAATAAAAATCTATTTCTGAAAACAGCTGTCCACCTTGTGTTTGAGCAAGTCATATATATATATATATATGTGTATGTATATGTGTACTTTGGTGACTGGTCAATAAACTAGTAAGATGTTCATTGACAAGCAAAGCACCATTATGTGATGCAAAGTGTTGTAAAGCTGAGCAACCAACACACATTTTAATTTAGTCCAACTTAGGGGTGTATTTATTTTCTTAAAAATGACAGAGATATTCATCATTTAAAACGATTATGCACATTCATTCTGTACGAATGGGGGCAACAACAAAATACACAGGTATTTGCTCCCCCCCGTGCGGCTTCACTTCCTGGTTCCCTACTGCGCAAGCGCGAGTCACGCTGCGCGTCCTCTCAGGTCCCTGCTGTGTTCTGTGTCTCACAGAATACAGCGGGGGAGGACGAGGTAGGCGCCGAAAGTGGCGTAGGTCATCGCAAGCGCCCCGGTGATCTATGCCAGGAAGTGGGAGCAAATACCTGTATCAGACAGGTATCTGCTCCCTCCTCCCCCCTGAAAGGTGCCAAATGTGACACCGGAGGGGGGGAGGATTCCAAAAAGTGGAAGTTCCATTTTTGGATGGAACTCCACTTTTAAGCACTCTAAAAGGTTTTGGCCCTTTTTTCATGGGAGGCCATAGTTTTTTGTCTTTATATGTGGGGGGCACTAGAAATATGGTCCTTGGCAATGAGTTTAAGAGGGCATCTAAAAAGAAAAAGCGAACGCTTCCTTTGAACAATTTGAATACTAAAGGAATAGTTTTATGACATTTTAAAACAAAAACCTGTGTTAATTACTGATGTATATTTTTTGCCTTCTCATCACTCTTTAATACAAGCATTCGAAAAGATGACTGCTCAGCAACTGTAGAATGTGATATATGTTCTGCGTGCTTTAGAATCATGCATTGAAAATGCTTATTACATTTTGGTAGGAATGGTTGGGGGAAACCCAATTTGCAACAATTAATTTTCAAGAAACGTTTGCCTTTTCTGCTGTTGATGACTTGTCCTGGTAATTTGTGCAATAGCTAAAATGTTGGAGTTGTTTTATGTAGAGGTCGACCGATATATCGGCCGGCCGATATATCGGCCGATATTTGGCGTTATTTACTTAATCGGCATCGGCCGATTGTGCTGATAAAAAAGGCCGATTGTAACTTCAGCCGTGACTTGCAAATGACTTCTGTAATAGAAGTTAATGCAAGTTGCCTTAAGTTATCTGTGAAGTTTTCTTCTCTCCTCCTCTGGGCAGCCTGCCAAATCTGATAAGATGATACATTTGTATCTTTCAGGTTCTTTTTATCAATAGACTGAACTCCGTGGAGAAGTTTTCAGTTTAACCATTTAAAGACTAAATCTTTTCTGACACTTGTTGCTTACAAGTAAAAATCCTGTATTTTCTGCTAGAAAATCACTTAGAACCCCCAAACATTATATATATTTTTTTAGCAGAGACCCTAGGGAATAAAATGGTGGTTGTTGCAATATTTTATGTCACACGGTATTTGCGCAGCGGTCTTTCAAACGCAATTAAAAAAAAAAAAAATACAGTAATGAATTAAAAAAAAAACCTAAGCAGTAAAGTAAGCCCATTTTTTTTCGTCCAAAAGTTTTGATTACCTGTTTTTGTGTATTTAATATTTAAGATAGTTTTTTTTTTTTTTTTTTTTCGTTTTCTAAATTATACATACAAGTGAACTGATTGGAGGTTTGTTTTGTTTAATGTTTAAATGAAAAAAAATTTCTGTATTACTTAAGGTTGCTTTCACACTGGAGCGGGCATGCGTTGATGGTAAAACGCTGCTAGTTTTAGCGGCGCTTTACCGTCATTTTAGAGGCGCTATTCGGCTGCTAGCGGGGCGCTTATAACCCAGCTAGCGGCCGAGGAAGGGGTTAAATGCGCCCCTGAAGCGCCGCTGCCAAAACGCTTTGCAGGCGCTTCGGCAGCGGTGCACATTCATTTCAATGGGCAGGAGTGGTGGAGGAGCGGTATTGCACCGCTCCAAAGATGCCGTTTGCAGGACTTTTTTTTACATCCTGCCAGCGCATCGCCTCAGTGTGAAAGCACTCGGGATATCACACTGAGACTGCAGGGGAGCCGTTTTACAGGCACTTTACAGGCGCTATTTTTAGCCCAAAAGCACCTGAAAAACGCCCCAGTGTGAAAGGGGTCTAACTGTTAGATTTTATGAGATGAAGGGAAAAAAGAAAAAAAAAAATCGGCCAAATATATCGGCCCAAAAAAATCGGCATCACATATCGGCCATCGGCCACCGCGATTTCTAAATATCGGCATCGGCCAGAGAAAAACCCATATCGGTCGACCTCTAGTTTTATGTCATGGTATATTCCGATAGCAAAATTAAGCTGCTGTGTGCTTTTCAGTGTGACAATAATTTGCAAATGGGAGAAAACTGTTATTTAGTAGACCACATATTTTGCAGTTTAAACAAAATACTGAATTCTGCTGGAGACGTGACACTGTAGCAATATACACACCCTTTGTTTACTGTGACCCTTGGTCTCTGTCACCCGTTTGATAGGATGTGTGTTGTCTGCCAAATATGAATTGTCCAGCAATCGGACTGGGTACATTTGACCTTTACTCAAACTAGAGGTGGCAATGCACTTACGACTTAAGTTTTTGATTAGAGTAACAGGTTAGACATTTAGAGTAGTAAAAAAGAGAAGGGGGAAGGTTTGGGACTTTAAATGAGGTGCGGGTAAGCACCTCCATCCCTAAATTGAATCTAATCGAGAGGGAAATGGGACTTTAAATGAAGCGGCTGGACTGCGGAGGTGAGTGAGTGTATTTGGTTAATTTTCTATAAATAATATTCTTTACTCTTAGACATAATGTGGATTCACCATAAACATTTAATCTACAGGAACCTGTTGCATCTGCTCCTGACGAGTGGAGACAATTCCACGAAACGCGTAGAGCTATTGGATGCTGCAGAGACACATACTACGCTTTGACGATGTTATAACATGAACCCAACATTTGTAGATTCCTTTATGTGATTATTAACACAGATGCCGGGCATGCTGTGTCTAGCATTTTAAGGCCAGATTGCTGTCATATACTATTCATTAACCTTATGAATTTATCTTTATTTATGTCTATATTTATATACTTTGTATCACTGTGTCTATACCTTGTGCTTTTATGTATATATGAAAATTACCATATTTACTTTGTTATAAATAAAATTGTATATTTATATCATCACCTCCGCAGTCCAGCCGCTTCATTTAAAGTCCCATTTCCCTCTCGATTAGAGACATTTAGAGTAGAGTATCTTTTACACAATGCACCTTGGTGTAAGTATTTTAACCAAATAAAAAAAAAAATGTGTGTGAATATATATTATACTAGGTTACTTGAAAGTATTTTGCCTCCTAAAATGTCATTAATTGTTGTTATCCCTGCTTTTCATTTAGGAAGCCTGTGCTGCTTTGCTCAAACAGTGTTTGCACTATGTAGAGTCCAAGACTTCTAATGACTCAACAAAACAAGCTGCTGGGGAAGTTGAATTTGCTTTCGGTCGAAATAAACACCAATGGTCTTCACTGACGAAACAGAATCTTGGTCTGGTGATTGATGGCAAAACGCTAGCCTTTGCACTAGATGTAACCCAAGCAGATACATTTATTTCACTTGCTCGGCAATGCCGTTCTGTGCTCTGCTGTCGCTCTACACCCCTTCAGAAGAGTATGGTGGTGAAACTTGTTCGGGACAAACTCAAAGCTATGACATTATCAGTAGGTAAGCTGTTTGCTTTGCTTTTCTTTTCTTCTTTTTTTCTTTAATTTATACCACATATATAGATGTTGCTTGGCCTGCAGTTTTTTCAAACAGTAGCCACTGTACTGTGGCGTCTTGTGGTTGTATAGCTTGTCAAACAAACGATCCTTGCGCATTGGTTAACAAAAAACTCAGCCAGGGTGCGTTTTTAGGTGCATTTTTGGGTCATGTGGCAGAAAGATGCTGGTTGTTAAGGAGCAAAGACCCGTCAACGTCCTTAACCAGTGAATAGCTGATTGTTTAAAGCGTTTGAACATGTCATCTTCCTTAACAATTCCTTAACAATTAGCAGATGTAAATAAACAATGTCTTCCCCACCAGCATAATGTGATCACCACCGACACTAATCGGGCAAAAAAAAAAAGACAGGCTGGTTGTACTGAAAGCAGAGGTTCACACAAAAATGGAAACTCTGATTTTCGGAACCCCCCCCCCGTGTCACATTTGGCACCTTTCGGGGGGAGGGGGGTGCAGATACCTGTATAATACAGGTATTTGCACCCACTTCCGGGCATAGACATCCCAAACCCCCGCCCCCGTCTTCTGGGAGACACACGGATCCAGGGACCATCTGGATTGTGCAGCGCGACTTGCGAATGCGCAGTAGGGAGCCAGGCTGTGAAGTCGCAAGGCTTCACTTCCTGATTCCCTTACCGAAGATGGCAGCATCCGAGGGACGGTTCGGCCTCGGGTGCCGACATTGCGGGCGCCCTGGACAGGTAAGTGTCCTTATTTTAAAAGTCAGCAGCTTCTGTGTTTGTAGTTGCTGACTTTAAAAAAAAATAAAAAATTTGCGGGACTTCCGCTTGAAGTCAATCGATGGATAGACAGACTTCATTACAGCCAGCCTGCCCATAGATCAAAATTCGGCCTGGTTCCTGCTAAAACGAAATTTCGATTCTTTCTATAGCCGGCTTAATACACCACATCTAATGACTGGTAAGCTGCAATATACTAATATTTGGTTTTTGGTTTAATACTGCCTTTTTTTTTTTTTAGCTTGATATAATGTATTGTGTATTATGTGATTTTACAGGAGATGGAACCAATGATGTTAGCATGATTCAGGTGGCAGATGTTGGTGTTGGAATTTCTGGGCAGGAAGGAATGCAGGTATGTTATGCTTTTTGGTTGCCTTTTCTTAAATGTTAAAAGAAGTATGAGAAACCAAAAAATAAACCTTTATACTCGCCTAGATCACTTTGTTCTCGGTCTATAGGTAGCAGGGGACAGATCTGGCATTAGACCGATGCTACATCTGCCCTGCCTCTAGACTGGGAACTGAGCGATCAAAGACTGCTGATCGCTCAGTTCTCAGATCCTCTCTGAGCACAGAGCAGTGAACATCAGTCATCGCTCTGTGCTCTAGCCCTCCAGCGCTCACTGGAGTGCTTGGCTGTGGAGGGGGCAGGAGGGACTAGCTCGGGCTCTCAGCGGTGCACTGAGAGGCTGAGCCAACTTCCAGCTCAGGCTTCTGGATGCATTCCAACATCATTAAAGTTGGGATCTTTCCACAGCCTGGACCAGTTGCGTGACGGTGAACGTTAGCCCGCTGACTGAATACAGGTCACAGCAGTGCAGAATGCACTGCTGTGACCCACAGGAGAAGTAGGGCCCAATGAGCTTTGACCCTACTTCTTTTTAAGGTTTTGTGTAATTTTATGGTCTGCATTACTGAATGCAAGATATATATTTCTGCCTATTGCTTCCATTTTGAAAGCTTTCTACTGCTATAATAGCTTTCTTGATTTTAAAATAAAAAGTGTAAATACGATTGTTATTCATATGGTATAAAGCTATCACAGCCACATCGTGACATAACTTGGTGAGCTCCTACTTGAAATAGTCTTTAATAGTCTAGCACTAAATAAACAGAACTTCACCCAAAGAGAATTGTATACTTCTCCCAGAAATGACATTTGTGTGATATAGCCTATGATGTACCATTCAGAGAAAATTGCAGTTTGAACTTGCCTCACAAATTTATAATGGGGCCCTTTGACGCAGGCACCTTCTGTTCCGATCAGCAGGGGATCTGCCCACTGATCCCTTGCTTATTGGAGCAGAGAGAGACAGATGACAGGCCTGTGTGCTCGGGTGTAAACCGACTCCACTGTCCATTTTTTTTTTTATTTAAATGGTCTTTATTCATTACACAGTGTTATACAATAATTACCATCAACAGTATACCTTACAAAACTTACAAATTTTTTTGAACTCCTTCAGATTTTTCCTCCTTACATATACTACCTTTTCTTTCCATACCGTTTCTGTCACTGTTCTGATCCAGTCATCCTTTAAAGAGGGTCTCTCCGCCTGCCACCTCAGGGCTATTAATTTCCTTGCCTGAAAAAGGCATCTCACCACTGCTTTGTTTATATTATTGCCTCTACCTTGGCATTCCCCAACTCTCAATACACATAGCTTTGGATCCATTTTCAATCCTAATTTAAAGATCTTATTTATAAATTCTAGTATTTCTGTCCAATACCGGCATAATTTTGGGCATTTCCATATCATATGGATCAGGTCCCCAGTATTCTGGCATCTTGGGCAATTGGCATCCACCCTCCGCCCAAATTCAAACAGTCTCTTTGGTGTATAATATACCCTGTGTAGGAGCATTAGGTGTGATAGCTTCTGCGCGGGTGAGACCGAGCCCTGATGTCCTCCCTCCAGCATCTTTTTCCACTGTTTGTCCGATATGTTGCCCACATCCCTTTCCCATTTACTTCTACACTTAAGCTTTTCTGGTCTCTCCATACTACCTCTGCATAAAAAAGGATACATTTCTGCTATGGAGCCACTAGGTCCATCCGAACTACCCATTCTGTAAAGAATAGGAGAATGACTCCACCTCGGGCCCTGTTCCCCAAATTGAGCCTTTAGGGCAATGGTTCTCAACTCCTGTCCTCAGGACCCACTAACAGGCCAGGTTTGCAAGATAACTGAAATACATCACAGGTGATATAATTTGCTGCTCAGTGATTGCAGTATTCTAGTCTTCATCTCCCCAAGGTAATACATAAAACCTGGCCTGTTAGTGGGCCCTGAGGACAGGAGTTGAGAACCACTGCTTTAGGGCATGCCTTATTTGTAGATAGTTGTAGTGCGAGTGGTTCGGGATATCAAATTCCTCCTTTAGTGAGGAGAATGTTTTAAGTATGCTACCATTATACAATTGAGCCAATTTTGCTATTCCCTTTGTTTCCCAAGACTTTATTTTTCCCATTGACATTAATTCTTGTAGGTTCTTATTATCCCAGAGGGGGGCATACCTAGCCATTCCTCCCATACCTTCCAAAGTTTTAATGGATTTCCAAACTTTTATTATTAATTTAACTGTGGGGGGTCTAGAGGCAAAAGAGTTCGCCTCCAGCACCTCCACTAATGTTTCATGTGGCGCTCCTATGGTCATTATACCCTCATTGTTTTTATCCCCTGACCCTATGTGCTGTAACTGAGCTGCTAAAAAATAACATCGAGGGTGTGGGACCGCCATACCCCCTTCTCGAGTTGACAGTTGTAAAGTTTGTAGGCTTATCCTAGATTGTCCCCCTTTCCATATAAGATCTCTTAACATTGTGTCAATTTTTTTAAACCATTTCTTATGAATCCATATTGGTGAATTCTGCAATATGAACAACATCTGGGGCAACCACAGCATTTTGATCAAATTGCATCGTCCAGCAACTGATAAAGGGAGCCTCCTCCATAAATTAATTTTATTTTTAAACTTCGACAACAAGGGGACCAAGTTGTGATTTATATAATTACCTGGGTCCTTTGTTATATAAATACCTAAGTATTTTTTACTATCTCCACTATTTCTATTTGTATACTATCCAAATAGAAATTTTTCCTAATTGGGTCTACTGGTAATAGCATTGATTTTTCCCAATTTATGGTGAGACCAGATAGCTTTCCAAAACTTGTGAAGATGTCTATCACCTGCTTAAGTGAGCGCTCCGTATCTCCCAAAAATATGAGGACATCGTCTGCATATAATGCGATCCTCTGCTCTCTACCCCTTCTTCGGAACCCTTCCATAAGCTGACTTTGCCTCACTGCTGCGGCCACCGGTTCCATGGCCAGGGCAAAAATCAGAGGTGACAGAGGGCACCCCTGTCTTGTGCCTCTTTCAAGTCGGAACCCATCTGAAAGATCGTTATTAACTTTAACTTTAGCACTGGGGTCATTATATAAGATTTTAACCCACTTTCTAAAAGAGGGGCCGAAGCCAAACTCCTTCAGGACACGCCACATAAACCCCCATTCCAGGCTGTCAAATGCCTTTACCACATCCAGCGTCATCACAGCCCTTGATCCCCCATTCTCTATAGGTATTTGCAGGTTTAAAAATAGCCTCCTGATATTCCTACTAGTTGACCTCTGGGAATAAAACCCGTTTGGTCTGAGTGAACTAATTTTGAAATTATTTTTTTTTAAGTCTAATGGCAAGAATCTTTGCGAGAATCTTAGCATCTGAGCACAGCAAAGAAATAGGTCTATAGGACCCAGGCTCTAAGGGGTCTTTCCCCTCCTTAGGCAACATAATAATCGTGGCATCAGTCATTGATTTGGGTAATTTTCCCTCTTTCTTTGCCCAATCAAGTACATTAAGAAGCTCCGGGAGTAAAATTTCCCCGTATTTTTTATATGTTTCAGCAGGGAGACCATCTGGGCCAGGGAACTTCTGATTTGCCACTGCCGTTCTAATTTCCTCTATTGTTATCGGGGCCTCCAGAACCTCTCTGTCAGTGTCTGTGAGGGAAGGTAGTTCAATGTTCTTGAAAAAACTGTCCATTTCCTCCCCTCCCGCAACCCCGCGGGACTTATACAGTTCTTCATAATATTTCTTGAATGTATTGCTTATCTCATCTGTCACAGATGATATCTCTCCGCCCGTAGTTCTAATGGCGGGGATTGCGGAAGGTGAGGCACTGGACCTAACAATATGGGCCAGCATCTTACCAACTTTTTCCCCTTCCCCATACGCTATTTGTTTTTGGAACAGTCTTTTGTTTTCCGATTTCCTGACCATTACATCTTTATATGCTTGTTGCTTATTCTCCCAAATACTACGTGTGTCGGAGGATGGCTCCTTCACATACTCCCTTTCAGCCGCAACTAACTCCGCCCTGATCTTAACCTCCCATTCCAACGATGTCTTTTTTGTTCTTGAAACCTGCTGGATGAGTAAGCCCCTCAGATATACCTTTTAATGCATCCCACATCACCCCTCTTGTATCCATATTAAGGTCTATAAATTCTTTCAGCTTGCCTACGATACCTTCTATTATTTCGAACTATATTGGGTTCATCCTCCACAACCCATCTAATTTATTATTCCTTATATTTATCATAGCTGTCAACAGTGAGTGATCCGACACCCCCCTAGGTTGATAAACTATATCTTTAATTATTTGGGAGGCTAAGTTATTGCCCAATATAAGGTCGATTCTTGAAAGTGTGGAATAGGAACCCTAGTAGCATGAAAATTGCTGTGCCACCGGGTTCCGTATTCTCCAGAGGTCCAACAATCCAGCTTCTTCAAGAAATTGGCCCATACGCTTTTCTTGTGGCCCCCATCCCTGATTACCTGGGGGAAACCTATCCATTTTTTTGTTAATAACGGCATTGAAGTCCCCAACTGCAATAACTGGTATGCTAGGTTTATCAACTACAAACTCCAGTAAACAGTACAGGACATCTAATTTGAAAGGAGGGGCGATATAAATATTTGCAAGTATACATTCCTGATTTTCTATTATACAGTGTAGAAAAATATAACGGCCCTCCCCATCTATCTTGCACTGCTTGCAGGTAAACACTACCCCTCCACCAATAAACACCGACACACCTCTAGAGTATGAGGTGTGTACCGCATGGTATTGGTACTGAAAGTACTTATTCTTTATTTGACTTTTAGTGTCATTAGTCAAGTGTGTTTCCTGCAAGCAGGCAATACCCACTTTAAAAATATCCAGCATATCAAAAACAGCAGCCCTTTTAGCAGAGGTACCTAGCCCAAGGACATTCCATGAGCCAATATGCAATGCCGTTGATTATACTGAGACATGATTATCAGCAGGAAAAAAAAAAAAAAACACTAAAACTGCAAGGAGAGCAATACAATTCGTACTAATAATCCTTGTAGGGTATCTTGCCATATTAAACCCAGGACTCCAACCGTCACTAATGCCCCCTGTATCCAGTCTGCCCCTTGTTCTACATTGCTCCCCATTATCAATGAAACAATTTCCCTATTTATCAAAATACTTAAATTAGTGTCCCTTTTATTTACAGAGCATACCCATATTTCCACACTCCAAACTTTCTAATATACCCATATTCTACTGTGCCCTGTATATTATTACATAACCCAGTGTACCAAATATCATACCTATTTTTTGTTGTGCCATGTGTGTTATTGTATAAACTGGTGTACCGTATAATTTCTTACTATTCAGTGTTCCCACTAGTACCCTCCCATGTGTTCTTCCGCTTGTGTACCCTTTACCCCCTCCCCCCCCCCAACCCATACCATTCTAGGTTACCCCTTGAGGCTTTTTTAATGACCGTCCCATACCACCCCGCCCATACCAAGCTCATATCTCCCAATCCCCCTTCCCCCCTCCCCCCACCCAACTCCCTCCCCACCATCACTATAACCACATAAACACTTATTTTAAACCACCCCCATCCAAATCCAACCTCCATTATACCCGTGTCTGAGCCTAACCCTGCTCCACATAATCTATATTAATATTATTTTGCATTTCCCCACCTATATGTGATAGATTCAAACCATTTTTCACAGTTATTTAATTGACAATTGATCCTTCTTGTCTTCCAACCATGCCAACGCACTGGCAGGAGAATCAAAAATCTGGCTTCCTCCCAGTGCGTTTATCCGAAGCCTGGCGGGATACAGAAGAGCATATGTGACATCAAACTTTTGAAGGCTACGTTTAACTCCTAAGAATTCAGCTCTGCGCTTCTGTAGGTCAGGGGAGAAATCAGGATATATTGCTATCCTAGTACCACAATATAAGACTTTCCCCATCTCTCTAGCCTTTCAAAGAAGCCTTACTTTATCCTTAAAATTTAAAAAATTCACTAACAACGGTCTTGGGGGTCTTCCTTGAGGAGGGGGCCTAAAAGGGACTCTATGCGCTCTTTCATTTGAGAACTGCTGAGAAAAAGTCTCTCTTCCAAAGGTTTCAATCAGCCAGCCCTCTAAGAATGCTATCGGATCTGGGCCTTCGCTCCTTTCAGGCAGTCCCACCACCCTCACATTGTCCCTACGGAGTCTGTTTTCCATTTCGTCAAATTTTCCCGCCCGATTATCTATTCTCTCTTTCCAAACTTTGATTTCTTGTTTCATAGGGTACACATCATCTTCGAACAGACTTATTCTTTTTTCCGCTTCCGTTACTCTTTCCGCCGTTTTCCTGAGCTCATGTCGCACCAGAACTAATTCCTCCTTGATCTCCTTCATTTGATCTCCTAGTTCACCCAAGGAGAATTTGCATGTATTGATTGCCAAGAGAATGTCTTTTAGCGATGGCTCTCTTTCTGCTGGGGGTGTTATAGTAACAGGGGCCTCTGTTTCTTTCCCGGTCCCTCCTGACCCTTTACTAGTAGGGTTCTTTATACCAGAGGCACCTATAGACATGCTCGGGAGCCCCTGGCTCTTTCTGTCCGTACCTGATCTTGTTTGCCCTTGCTGTCCCCCTTTATTTGGGATATGATCCGCCGAGTGGACCATTCTCTCTAGCTTGGCGGTTGCTGCCACAGCCGCCGCCGTTACACCTGCCACAGTAGACTGAGCCCCTTTATCCTTCTCTTTTTCTTTAGATGATCGGGTCGTCATGATGCCTGTCTACTCTTGAGGATTATTTTCTATGATGGAGCAAGCGAGGTCCTTAACTGACAAGCAAGGAACCAACGCACAACCCCACTGATTAGAGTCCGTTATTACTAATGCTTAGATTACTGCAGCAGTGAGGTAAAAATAAAAGCCGTAAAAAACATCAACACAGGGGGGATGCCCATGCCACAATCACCTTTCATGTGCCTATAAATTACCCCTGCTCTCTTTAAACAGGGAGTTATCACAGTCAAGCATGCAAAAAGCAGTGTTTCCCAAGTGCTGTATACTGGTCTCTTCACAGGTACACACATAGGTTTACAGTCCTCCACAGTTCACATCCCCCTGGTAAGCCTTCCACTATCCTCAGCTTATAGCAGCGAGGGGACTAAGGCATAGGTAAGATAAGATAGTACCTCCGTTCTGCTGATCTACTGGTTCCGGGTATCGATCACTCACTTAGATGTCCAGATCATGTCTTTAGACCCCTCTACAGAAATAAAGTAGCTTCTTCCACCTCCACTTCTCTTCACGGCACGGTTTCCAGAATTTAGCCAAGTGAACTTACAGAGACCTCCACTGCTGTCTCCCGGTGTTCGTTCCTGCAACGGCCGTCCCTCCTCTCCTTCCGTGATCTTCTGAGATCTCGCGAAGTTACGCTACAGCAGACCGGCTACGAGTGCCCTCCGAGACACAAGACCGGTGCGCAGAAGCACCGCGCTGCCTCCCCTAGGTACCCACAGACAGGATAGGGTATGCAGGGTCCACAGCGGGAAAGGACAAGAGAGGCACCAAGGACTGCAGCGGAACAGCGGATCATGCCATCAGTGTAATACACGTGGAGCAGGGTATCCACACGCTCTCACTCCTCACCACCCATCACCTCCGTCCGCTTCCGGTCACGCCCCATCCCACTGTCCATTTACACCCGGCTACCTCTGATCCTGTCCACCCAAACAGAAAAGGACACAGGCAGCCTCCATTTAATTTTTTTATCAAGTCTGATCAGACCGAGAGGTAGGCAGGTGTAAGCAAACACAAGTCCGCTCATGTGAAAGGGCTCTTACTGGCACCCAGCTGTGATTTTTACAGTCCGATGCCATTTGGTGTTGCAGTGGGTCAGACAATGGTTTTTGTGTAAGTGTAACACTTTTTTAATTTTCTTCATTTGTTGCATCAATATTGCTACAGTGTATTTTTTGTAGCGGTTATGAGCAGAACAAAGGCTTGTCCTTTTTTAAAAAAAATAAAAATTTACAGTCTAGCGTTTTGGGTTTTTTTTAGCCATACTTCTGTTCTGGGTCACAGGAGTGTACTTGCTTTTCCCAGTCATCTTCCAGGACAGTCTCTGAGATATGGAGCTCCTCTCCAGGACAGGAAACACGTTGCCAAATTAGGATTTAAATGGTGGTTCCCCAGTCGCACAGTTCAGTTTTTGTTTTTCCCTGTCCAGAGTAGATGCATTGCCTTTGCAACCTTTTTAAATTCTAATTTAGGGGAGGCGATCATGTCACAGGCGAGATCCAGGAAGTATATTGCGGTTATTCTGATGGCTCCCCATACCTTCTTTTGGCCACAGTGTCTCTCCTCTGTACAGGTAGGAGGTGTACTGTTCCCTCTTCCCCTGGTTAGCACCAGGATGGCATCAGGGGACTTGGGGCATTCATCCATAGTAGTGTTTTTCTGCAGAGCGAGGTTTTGCCTTGCGCACAAGTGTAGACGGGTGGTGTATGTACGGGCCGTTGAGGTAAGTGGAGCCCACTCCCCTCATTGTGGACTTTCATTTTGGTGGATGTATCAGGAACTGGAAACTACTGGGTGTCACTTGCAGGAAGAACTCTGTCATTATTGGGCAGCGGAGGTTCTGGCCTCCAGGCAGCAAAATGGAGGGGGGGGTCGGTCCTGGTGCCTCTTTAGCGGTAGTAAGCAAGCAGTAATGGCTGCAGGGACACCAACGGGACACCTTGGACAGCTATGGAGGCCTCCGTTCAGCAAGCTCTGGAGGAAGCGGGAACCAGCTCCACACAGGTAATGGTTTGTATGGCTCTTTGCCCTTATTCTTGTGTGTTCTCCTTTTTTGGCAGTAGCCAGGGGTCTTGTGGCGGTGGATTCTTTGCTGGCTTGGCACTGAGTGGTGGTTGTTTAGGAAGTCAGCTTAGGCCTCATGTATACTGCTGCTGGTAAACGGACATTTAGGAGCAGTTGGGCATTTTTTTCCCCCTGCGTCTTTCAGGACAGCCACCATGAGAGATAGTCTCCCCTCTTCCTCTAGGAAACACTGTGCCAGCCCATAAATTCTTACTTCCCCCTCCGGCGGGGAGGCACTGTGCAAGGAGCCAGGCCGGTCAGTCAGGGAGACTGTGGCCAGTTGTTTTTTCTGATCCTGTAAAGGGGAGCAGGGGCTTCCTAGGAGCAAGGGGGGGAGGGGGGTACTTGCCCACCATTCAGTTGCCACCCCAGCCTAGTCGAGCACGGCTACAGGTTGAGGGGGACCCCTATCGTGTCCACAGGGCCGCAGCAAACAGGCGTTCAGCTTTCCCTGTACACTGTACAGGCCGCATTTTTTTGAGTCCCAACTCCAAAAGGGGATAGGGTATTGAAATTTCATTCTTTGGACATAAGGAGATGCAGCCTACAGTACCTAGATCTGACTAAGACATTAAGAAAGTCAGTCTCTTTATTTGTTTTATTTTCTGGGGCCAGGAAGGGATACAGAGCGTCTCAACGCACTATTGCCAGGTGGCTCAGAGCAACCATTGGTCAGGCCTATGCATTAGCAGGGAAAGAAATCCCAATGGGTATAAAGGCACACTACCAGAGCTATGGCAGCTTCTCAGGCACAGACAAATGTGCAGGGCAGCAACATGGTCCAGCTATTCCACTTTCGTAAAGTACTACAGAGTGGACCTGGTGTCGGCAGGTGAGCAAGCCTTTGGGCGAAAGGTGTTGCAATCTGTAGTCCCACCCTAACTGGTAAGTACTCGTTCATCCTCTCATGGTGGCTGTCTTGAAAGACGCAGGAGGAAAATTAAAGTTGCGTACCGGTAACATCTTTTCCAGTAGTCTTTCAGGACAGCCCTATAAAAGACCAGAACGCAGCATGATAATGATGTGATAGTATGTTATTAATGTGTTCTTGTGTCTCCCCAACTGGCCGGAGGTGATCTTGGAATGTACACAGGGTCGTTTCTAGGCAGTTGAGTTTAGATGCTTTTTTTGGAACACAAAAAAATGGGTTCAGAAGCTGTGTTGAGTTTACAGGCATTTCAAGCGCCAAATGCCTCTAAACGAGGTAACTCGCATTTAGCCATGTTTTGATTACAGGCGTTTTTCATTTTTGAATAAGAATAAGGTGTTCATAGAAAATAAGTGACCCTGATTACTCTGGATTGGCATTTATCAAAGTTCTCAACACAGAGGAACACTTGAAAAAGCTTTCTGGTCTCAGGGAACACCCTGCTAAAAATGTCTCTATCCACAGCTCTTAATGTGATGCTCACTGTGACAAATGCTGCTTATATTTGTGTTCAAAGCTAAAAATCACTGTTGTCAGTTATTTGAAAGGCCAGAATTGCTCAAGAAACCCTTAGGATTCCACAGAACCCTGGTTGAGAAACCCTGCTCTAGGTCCAGATCAGGCGGGGAAGATCAGGATCAAGAGGAAAATTCTGCAGTGCTTTTCAGATTAAAACAAAGAGGTGGATGAATTACTAAAAGTAACTTATGACACTTTAGATATTCAAGAGGATAAGGCAGGCCATACACGGTTCTATTCAAACCATGGATAAACAGGGTGAATGTACCAAGTTGATCGATCAACTTGGGTACAACCAGCATGCCAAGTTTTACATGCAATTATTGCTCGCGGTTGCTATAGCCGCTAGCATTATTCACGGTCTTCTCCCGGCGGGGAAGGCTTTCCACCACAACCTGTTGTTGCAGGAAGGAAATTCACTCCTTGGATGGCCTGCCTAATACAGTTATCCAGACATGATCAGATGTACCAGACGTTACAAAGGAAAAAAAAATCCAGAGCCTTCCTGGTACATGGTGTGTTATTTGATTCCTTTTTAAAGGAATGAGAGAACCCTGAAAGAAGAGATTTTCTCTAACTTAAAATTCACTTGCTTGAAACAAGTGTCCATATCTAAATGCCCTTCTTTCCAAAGTGAAAAAGAAATCGGACTGTAGCTTTTGAAGCTATATTGGGATTCTCAATGATCATATGAATAGAAAGGGCAATGTTCTAAAGCAGGCCTGAGATGCTGTTATGGCCAGTCTAAAGCCATATCTAGCCACAAAATGTGTGGCAGGGAACTTGTAATTTTGGCTTTTGCAACTACAAGCTCATCTGGTAGCAGGTACACCCAGAGATCAATTGCAAAGTATGCTTCCTATGTTATTTTAAAACTGTAGGTCACGTGGAAGATGCAGAAGCCGTGAAGATGGCTGTTAAAACGTCCACCTTGGTGAATGAATCTCTTCAGGGCTTGGTCGGGAGATGCAGCATCCAAGTTGATTGTGTAATTTGCCCTTTTCAGGTGATTTACTTTTTGGGCCTGGCCTAGAAGCTCCTCTAGAGCGTACAGCATATTAAAAAAAAAATGCCTTCCCAGAAAAGAAGAAACCTTTGTAGAGGTGTGCGTTTTTTTTGTTTTTTAAACTATGCCAGGGTTGACAGCAACAAGAGGACAAGGATTATAAGCTGAAAAAGTTTTGGACAGGACTTGAGAGTAAAGGGAGATCTGGCATTTTCTCCAAACCTCCTGGCAAGTCCTCCAAGCAGCAATATTTAGGATGATTCCTCTCCCAGTGGAAATGAATCATCTCCAACATATTTATTCTAAATCATCTAGAACAAGGCTACAAATTGGAGTTCGACTGCCAACCCCTAGCAAGATTCCTAGTGACAAAGCTTCCAAAGGATGCAGAAAAAGCTAGAGCCCTTCTACTTCTAGTAGGCAGTTTAATAGCTCAAAATGTGAAGAAAAAAAGAGAGGGTTTTTATTCATGTCTACTTCGAAAAGGGGCCTTCGGGAAAATGTTGCCTTGTTCAGGACTACCAGATATAAAACATTTCAAATGCAATCTATCTTAGCAATCAAAGCTATTCTCCAGCAGGATTGCTTTATGGCAACCCTGGACATACAGTATGCATATTTGCATATTCCAAGATACAACTCTGAGATTTTTATGTTGGACCTTGAAGATGGGTTTAACAATTTATCATTTTCAGTGCAGAGCCTTTCCCTTTTGGGCTTTTCTCACCCCCAAGAATTTTTTCCAAGGTCTTGGCAGAAGCATTAACTCCACTGAGATTACAGGACATTGACAGTATCTTAAAGGACGCAGCTAAAGAGAAATATTCGGTCCACTCAACAGTGTCTAATGAAGCTCGGCTGGCTGATAAACTGGGACATGTCTCACCTTATTTCTTTCCTAGGCTATATTCTTGACTTAACGAAGCCAAAAGTTATTCTCCCTGCAGAAAAGTTTCTAAACATCAACTTTCCTTTTGCATCTTTAATGCAATCCGCTGGTTTCTGTCAGAACATTGATGTCAGCCTTGGGCCTCATGGCAAAATTTTCTTTTGCACATTTGGAGAGGGGATCAGGATTCTCTGGACAGGTTGGTCTATTACTGACCAGAGTGAAACACTCTCTAGTGGTGGAAAAGCAAAACACACCTGCCAACAGGTCTGCTTTCCAAGACAGTGACTATGGATGCCAGCTCTTTGGGTTGAGGGGCACTATTTGGACAGGAGATTGGCCAAGGTCAGTGGTCAGAGGAAGAAAAGACAAAACCCTTAAATTGGAGAGAAATGTGTGAGATCGGCAGAGCAATTCAGGTGGAGGTCAGAAGTCCCAATTTCCAGATTTTATCAGATAATATCCCCTCAGAGGCAACCCTTAATTGCCATTACTTCTGACAGTCAAGGTACATTTGATAATCTTAAAGATAGATCCAGGTTTTCTCCCAAAGGTTTAGTCAATGTTTCATAGAACACAAGACCTCATTCTACCTACCTTTTTGTTTAAATCTCTCTAATGACTGGGGGTTCAGCGCCTTGGATGTTAGATGAGGTTTACTGTCTTACCTTGATGAAGCCAAATACTTTCGTTCTTCACAGGCTTTATTTGTTCTCTTTGGTAGACCTAGAGGTGAATGAGCCTCTTAATCAACTGTGACACAATGAATCAGACAAGCCATTTTGGAATTTTACAATAGTATGAATACAGATTCTCCTGCCTGGTTGAATGCGATCTCTACTAGAGCCTTAGCAGCCACTTGGGACGGAAAGATCTTGTGCTACCCCCACAGTAAATTTGTAAGGCGGCCACATGATCAAGTTTTTCAACATTCAATCGCCACTACGGTTGGACCTGTTTATAGGTCAAGATCAGGCTTTCGAGCAGAAGGTCCTCCGAACAGTGGTCACACCCTAGATGGTAAGTTTTTGGATATCTTCTCCCTGTCCTTTTGGTTCTCCTGCTGAAGTGTGAGCCTGGAGGACCGCTTTTTAATTGCCTAATCTGGAAATGTGTTTTCTGTCCTGGGCAAGGAGCTCCATATTTTAGAGGCTGCCTTGGAAGACCACTGAAAAGAGTTACTTGTAAGTCTCTCTCCTGTGCCCCCCGTGTCATCTTATAGCGTGCTAGTGCCTGCTGTCAGCTTAGTTGGCAGAGCCGCTGCAAGCTCTGGAAGGATCCCAACGATATTGTGGGCTCCACCCAGCTGCCTGATTGACAACACGTGACTGAGAGCTAAAGCCAGCTGTGCCCGCCACATCTCCAGCCTGATGCTCCAGTGAACGCTGGAGAGGCAGAGCCAAGAGCGGTGACTGGCAGTGGCTTCTCTTTACTCTGAGCTGACCGATAACTAAGTATTAGTGGTCATGTGATCATTCATCTCTCTAACTCAGCCAACATGGCACAACTTCGGCATCAAACTAATGCTGCAGCATAGAGGTGAATATAGAGGTTTGTTTTTAGTATACCACAAACACTTCCCGCCCAGCCATAGCAGAATGACAGCCAGGAAGTGGTTCAGTTATCCTGACTGGGCGTCATATGATGTCCAGCAGGATAACAAGCCAGCGCGCACCCGCATGGGCGCCCAGAGTGGTGATCGGTGTTGTGGTGTGTCACACCGCAACTCCGATCTAGGTAAAGAGCCTCTGAAGGAGGCTCTTTACCACGTGATCAGCTGTGTCCAATCACAGTGTAAACAGGAAATGCTGTGTATCAGCTTTTCCCTCTATCGCATCTGGCAGACACGTGTAGAGGAGAGCCACCAGCCTCCAAATCCCCCCCCCCCGGATGACAATCAGTGGTGCCCATAAATGATGCCAATTAGTGGCATCAGTAATGCCTGCCAGTGCCAGCCATAAGTACCCATCAGTGCAGCCTATAAGTGCCCGTCAGGCCAGTGAAGGAGAAAACTTCTTTACAAAATTTTTTAACAAACAAAAACTTTGTCTTCGTCTTCTAAAATTTTGTTTTTGTTTTTTTTTTTTTTACAAATGCCACCGTAAGAAAGCTCTATTTTTGTGGGAACAAAATTATACAAATTTTGTTTGGGTACAGTGTTGCATGACCACGCAATTGTCATTTAAAAAGAGACAGCGCTGAAAGCTGAAAATTGGCTTGGGCAGGAAGGGGGGAAAGTGCCCTGTATTGAAGTTGATAAAATGATTCTAAAGGCAAGTCATTTTTACCATAATGCATTTCCTGCATTAAGGTAAAAAAAATCCCAGTAATTGTTCAATTTAACTCCTCTTTTACCCTAATAACCCTTTCGATTTCTTTTTCAGGGTCACATAAATATAATTTATAGTATAACATACACAATTTAAAAAGGTCCTATTTTATTTGTAAATCACTTTGCAATTCCTTGTGAAAGAAACCTTTTTCTAGGAAGAATTTGGAAGCTGTCTTTGCTTACGTCCCTCAGACCACATACCTCACTGTTCTGCCCCACTGTCTCTTTAAAATACAGTGGATATAAAAAAAAACTACACACCCTGTTAAAATGTCAGGTTTCTGTGATGTAAAAAAATGAGACAAAGATAAATGATTTCAGAACTTTTTCCACCTTTTTATTGTGACCTGTAAACCACAACTCAATTGAAAAACAAACTGAAATCTTTTAGGTGGAGAGTAAAAAAATAATGTGGTTGCATAAGTGTGCACAACACCCTCTTTTATAACTGGAGATGTAGCTGTGTTCAGAATGAAGCAATCACATTCAAACCCATGTTAAATAGAAGTCAGTACACACCCGCCATCCTTTAAAGTGCCTCTGATTAACCCCAAATAAAGCTCAGCTGTTCTAGTAGGTCTTTCCTGACATTTTCTTGCATCCTACAGCAAAATCCGTGGTCCGCAGAGCGCTTCCAAAGCATCAGAGGGATCTCATTGTTAACCACTTTGTTGACATTGTTAACAGTGCTGCTCTCGTTCTGGGTGGACGTCATATGAAGGCTTACCAGAACGACCGCTCTCGCGTGTCTGTGCCGTGTTGCTAGGACACGACGTGACCCCGATCACTGTAAAGCCGCAGGTCTTTAACCATGTGATCGGCTGTGTCCAATCACAGCCAGTCACATGTAAACACGGAGATGCCAGTAATCGGCACTGCTCACCTCACACTACAGAGTGTGAGGAGAGGAGAGCCGATCAGCGGCATCTCCTCACAGGGAGACATCTAGGTGTGTAATTAATTGCCACCAATCAGTGGTCATTAGTGATGCCAGTCAGTGCTGCCCATCACTGCCGCCTATCAGTGCGCCATATTTGTGCCTCCTCATCAGTGCCCATCAGTGACTCCTCCTCAGCGCCCATCAGTGAAGGAGAAAATTTACTTATTTACAAAATGTACTGACAGAAACTAAAACTTTTTTTTTTTTCTAAAATTTCGGTCTTTCTTTCCTATAAAAGTAAAAAACCCAGAAGTGATTAAATACCACCAAAAGAAAGCTCTATTTGTGTGAAGAAAATGATAAAAAAAAAGTTCACGTGGTTAGTGTAGCATGACCACGCAATTGTCATTCAAAGTGTGACAGCGCTGAAAAATGGCTTGGGCAGGAATGAGGTGTAAGTGCCCTGTATTGAGGTGGTTAAAATGTATCAGTCAGAAGGGTACACAAGAATTTCCAAGGCATTTAGATATACCTGGAACACAGTGAAGACCGTCATCAATTGGAGAAAATATGGCACAAAAGTGACATTAGCAAGAGCTGCCAAGAGGCCTAGAGCAACATTAAAGAAGCTGCAGGAATATCTGGCAAGTACTGGCAGTGTGGTACATGTGACAATCATCTCCTGTATTCTTCATATGTCTGGGCTATGGGGTAGTGGCAAGAAGGAAGCCTTTTTCGTACGAAGAAAAACATCCAAGCCCAGCTAGCAAAAACACATCTGAAGTCTCCCGAAAGCATGTGGGAAAATGTGTTATGGTCTGATGAAACCAAGGTTGAACTTTTTGGCCATAATTCCAAAAGATAGGTTTGTCGCAGAAACAACACTGCACATCACAGAAAGAACACCATACCCGCAGTGAAGCATGGTGGTGGCAGCATCGTGCTTTGGGGCTGTCTTTCTTTAGCTGGAACAGGGGTTTTAGTCAAGGTAGAGGGAATTGTGAATAGTTCCAAATACCAGCCAATATTGGCACAAAACCTTCAGGCTTCTGCTAGAAAGCTGCACATGAAGAGGAACTTCATCTTTTAGCATGACGACGACTCAAAGCATACATACAAATCAACAAAACAATGGCTTCACCAGAAGAAGATTCAAGTTTTGGAATGGCCCAGCCAGAGCCCCGACCTGAATCCGATTGAAAATCTGTGGGGTGATCTGAAGAGGGCTGTGCACAAGAGATGCCCTCACAATCTGACATTTGGCGTGTTTTTGCAAAGAGTGGGCAAATATTGCCAACTCAAGATGTCCCATGCTGATAGACTCATACCCAAAAAGACTAAGTGCTGTAATAAAATCAAAAGGTGCTTCAACAAAGTATTCGTGTAAAGGGTGTGCACACTTATGCAACCATATTTTATTTTTTATTTTTACTTCCCTTTACCTAAAAGATTCAATTTTTTGTTCAACTGAGTTGCACAGTTTATAGGTCACATTAAAGGGTGGAAAAGGTTCTGACATTATTTATCTTTGTCTATTTTTTTTAGAAAAGAAACCTGACATTTAAGCAGGGGTGTGTAGATTTTTATATCCACTGTAGATCTATAGCCAAAACTTTTTTCATTCATTTTATGGTGGAAAGGTTAGAACCCCTGCCAGTTTTTACTGCTATCGCTCTGTAGTTTTCCTCTCACTTCCTGTCCTGGTGACATCTCATTAATTTTTTTTTTTTTCTACCAGACAGGAAAGCTGATTTTGAGTATTTTTTTTTTACTTAAAAGTACATCAGCACTTTAGTTAAAAATGTATACTTCTCCCAATAGCCTTGGGGAAAGAAAGATATCAGTACAGCGTATTACTGTAATTTTTAGTAAAGAGAAGTTCTGCTTCCACAAATTCCTGCAGCCTCCTGGCTCTAAGCACATTCTGCTGTAGACTTGTTTTGATCTAAGTAATATAAGAATATGGCTACCACAAAGGATACTGAAAGCATTCTGTTTGATGCATAGATATCCTTGTAATACATCCTGTGCACTCTGCAAAGTTTGATACCAGGTATGGGTTACTTATTGGGCTCAAAGCTGAGCAAATGATCTGTCTCAAGCAGTACCCTATAGTGGTGCCCACATAGATACAAACACATATCCAGGGCAATTACAGCAAACAGGATTTAGTTTCCATACAGTTACCATGACCCATTAGCATCTTTCATGAGCTGCAGGGAAACTACAAATGTTTAATGTTTAGTTTAATTATACTTTAAATGGATACAAGTTTAATTGGATATACATATTGAATAAAGGGAACTTGCTTCAATACATGCAAAATCCTAAAATGTGTTACTGGTATTTAATGACTGTTTTCTTTTAACCCATAAATTAGCTGCTATAGATTAATTTATTACCTTTTAACATGATCAATTTTGTCTTGAGTGGTGACACTAAATGCAAAATGTACATAAGTTGCAAGCACGGTTTTTCTTAATTCATCCTCAAAGAAGTGAAACATAAAAGACCATTTTTATGGCTGTAAACATTGAATATTTAGCAAATTGAATTAACCTCTATTTGCACTCTATTATATGCCGTAAACTAAATTAAATTTTCTTTGCACTCCATTGCACCTACCAGAGCAAATTCTAAACCCAGCAGATCAAACTGGCTTCTAGTTCTATGGCATCATACACATTACAGATGATTATACTTCTAATTGCAAGGACAAAAGAACATCTGTTGGTTCCCATTAACATGCAGCATGCTGTTGGTTGCTTCTAACTTAGGAGTGCAGGGCGAGGTAGCCCTGTGTGGATGGATAAGGTTGATTTACAATAAATGTATGTAGCAGGAGAAGGGGTTCTTTTTGTTTTTATAATGCTGATCATTCAGCTAAGGTATGTGTCTGCAGTTTGTCTTAAAGCATACTTTATTTTTAAGAAAGAACAATCATTAAAATGCTAAGTTTCTTTACTATTGTAACCACTTGCTTACTGGCCACTTAAACACCCCTCCTGTCCAGACCAATTTTCAGCTTTTAGCGCTGTCACTCTGACAATTGCGCGGTCATACAACACTGTACCCAAATGAAATTTTTATCATTTTTTTCCCACAAATGGAGCTTTCTTTTGGTGGTATTTGATCAGCTCTGCGGTTTTTATTTTTTGTTAAAAAATTTTTTTAAAAGACCAAATTTAAAAAAAAAAAAAAAAATGTTTATATTTTGTTATAAAATTTTGCAAACAGGTCATTTTTCTCCTCCATTGATGTACGCTGATGAGGCTGCACTGGTGGGCACTGATGGGTGGCACCAAAGGGCCTTGATAGGTGGCACTGGGCACTGATGGGGAGGCACTGATGGGCACTGATCAGCACTGGTAGGTTACACTGATAGGCAGCACTGCTAGGTGGCACTTGTGGGCATTGATAGGTGGTACTCATTGGCATTGATAGGTGACACTGGCAGGGGATACTGATTGGCACAGATGAGGCAGATGTGCCTCCTTCCTCTTTGGGACCGATGTTCCTTGCACATAAGCCGACAGCGTGAGGCGAAAAAAAAAAAAACAATTACTGAGATTTTGTTTACAAACGTGATCAGCTGTCATTGGTTGACAGCTGATCACGTGGTAAGGGGCCGGGATTGGCCCCTTATTCGGATCTGTGATCACCCAAGTCTCTGTGATCACAGCGCGCGCCCTGCAGGGGGAGCGTGCAAAGGGGAGGACGTCATATGCTGCCTCCCGGAAATTCAGGTCCGCGCTGTAGCCGTCATTTAGCTTTAGCGCGGATGCCAAGTGGTTAAAATCAGAAAATCAAGTTACAGCTATTGTAAAAGTACTAAAACTGAGGTTGTAAAGGAAAACTTTCTTCAGAAGATTAAACAAATGAACCAGAGGACAGGAAAACTCATTCCTGTAGTCATATTGCTGCTGTAATTTCTCTGTAAAGTTGCATCATATTACACTGAGCTGCTCATAAATTTAAGTGGTGCAATTTATCTGTGCTAAACACAACTGGTGTGAGAAGCGAAAATGTCCTATCTGAGTGAGCAAAGCGTATCATATAATCAGACTGGCAAGAGATCTTTTTTTCCTGATCTATTGAGGAACACAAAGTTGTATGCTGTTGGGTTATTCTGCTGCCTAGAGGGAGGATTGGACAATGGTAAACAGAAAAAGTTGTAAGCCAGCTCAGTATAACCCCTCCTGCGCTCAGCATGACTCGCTTTGCTAGTGTCCTAGGGAAGCGGGGTGTTTTTGCTTTAGTATTAAGAAAAGCCTAACCTTTTGCTAGCTTTTTTACTCCTTTTTTTTCCCTTCAAGATTCCTGCTACACTGCTGCTTGACCTAGTCTCTACTTGACGGTTATCCCGATCAGCCTATCCTTAGCCCCCGACTTTGGAGTCCTGTACTTAGACCAAACTGGACGTCGCAAGGGTAGCCTGCATGTGCCCTTTAAATGCTGGGTTCCGCTGGTGGTGCATTTCTGATTAGCTGCAAAGTGCTGTCCGTGTGCAGAGCTGTGTCATTTCTTTAGCATTTGCCTGGTCTGTAAAGACTCATTTTGGCCATTTGGGCTGAGCATCAGACGCATACCTTGTTATTAGGCCTGCACATTCATATTTCCAGCTTTCCATTGCTTTCACCAGAGACCAGGTTGACGCTGAGGAAGCTCCAACATCATCTGCTGGGTGCAGTTGTGCACTCTACGCTCGAAAGAGAGGAAAAAGATTCTAGGTAAATATATTTATAAAGGTGCTATTGACATGAAATTTTGACCACATGTTGGGAACAACCCATGCAATCCATACATAGAAAGAAACAAAACAAATGAGTTTAGATATGAAGTTGTGTAATAAAATGAAATGACACAGGGAAAAATGATTGCACACGCTAACTGAATTCTTTGTTGGTAATGACAACTTCAAGATGCCTCTTGTGCGGAGAAACTAGTCTCCTGCATTGCTCAGGTGTGATTTTGGCCCATTCTTCCAGTGTCTTCAAATCTTGAAGGTTCAGTGGGCTTCTTCTATGAACTCTGATCTTTAGTTCTTTCCATACATTTTCTATTGGATTCAAGTCAGGTGATTGGCTGGGCCATTTTAGCAGCTTTATTTTCTTTCTTTGAAACCAATTGAGAGTTTCATTGGCTTTGTTTTTGGGATCATTGTCTTGCTGAAATGTCCTCCCTTGTTTCATCTTCATCATCCTGATAGATGGCAGCAGATTTTCATCATCAGATTTTTATCAAGAATGTCTTGGTACATTTTTCTATTCCTCCTTCCTTCAATGATATTGGATGACTCTTATGATTCTTTTCATTCCTATGTCAGAAATTTTGCGAGGAGCACCTGGTTTGTGGTAAAATTATGTTTTTTCCACTTCCGGATTATGGCCCCAGCAGTGTTCACTAGAATATTCAGAAAGAAATCCTTCTGTAACCAATGCCATCAGTATGTTTTGCAACAATAAGGTTGCAAAGGTCTTGAGAGCTCTTTGCTTTCTTGAATGACACCTTGGTAATGAGACTCATTTTTATAGGCCATCTATTGAGACTGAACCTGCTGATATTAATTTGCACTGACAAAGGGCAGGATTGCTTTCTTATTACTGATAGATTTCAGCTGGTGTCTTGGCTTTCTTTGCCTTTTTGCACCTCCCTTTCTTCATATGTTCAATATTCATGTACCATTCCATTTTATTACATAAAACTTACATTTCTGAACTTATTTGTTTTGGTTTCTTTGTATGTATGGATTGCATGGGTTGTTACTGACATGAAAATTTCATTTTAACGGGCACCTTTAGAAATATATTTACCTAGAAAAATGGTGAGGTGATCAATACTTTTTACCCACTATGTATGTGTTTGTGTATGTGTGTGTGTCTATATGTATACCGTATATACTATACTAGAGTATAAGCCGAGTTTTTCAGCACGTTTTTTTTGTGCTGAAAGTGCCCCCCTCGGCTTTTACTCAAGTCACTGCGATCTGCCTACCTGATCAGCGTGTCATGCAATCAGATCTGATCAGCCATCCAATGTACAAAAGCTACGCTGCCTCCTCGTCCATGATGGGGGAACACTGAAAACTGCAGTGAGTCAGTGTTCCACCTATCACGGACATCCTCTCTTCCTCATCCCATAGACGAGGATGAGTCTGTGATGTCTGTGATAGGCGGAACACTGACTGCTGGTAAACTGAGTGTTTAGCCTATCACAGACGAGGAGGAGGCGTGGCTTTTGTACACTGGATGGCTGATCAGATCTGACTGCATGTCACGCTGATCAGGTAGGCAGACTGTGCTGTAAATGTTCATAAAAACTGCAAGACATTACTTGACTGAATGTACTGGTAGCAAGTCCAAGAAGGACAGTTTTTACAAGCCTGCAGTGTCTTCCCACGTATATTCATTTTATCAGCAAGCCTCATTGAAGGACCCTCATCAAATTGCTATTGTAAGTCTGGAAATAAGAGTGGAAATACAAGCAACAGCAGGCAGCAGAACAGGCTACTACCTGTGTATTGGAATATACATGGTTTAATATCCTGCTAAAAGGAAGGGCTCTTATAGTTTGCCATCTAGTCTATTGGGAGAAGGATCTTTTGGGATTACATGTGCAATGGACACAGGGAGGCATGCAGCTGCAGATGGGCATTGTTGAGCCTCTTTTCCACTTACAGTAGCTGCTGCATTTCTCTCCCTCGGCTTATACTCCAGTCAATAAGTCTTCCCAGTTTTTTGTGGTAAATTGGGTGCCTCGGCTTATATTTGGGACGGCTTATACTCGAGAATATATATATATATATATATATATATATATATATATATATATATATATATATATATATTAGTGTGTGTGTGTATATATAATTTTTACACCCTGTTCAAAATTTATTATGCAAATTCATGGATGGCATTGTGTCTCAGAGCCGGTTCACACTGGGACGACTTGTCAGGCGACTTGGCCGCCTGACAAGTCGCGTTCTGTACAATGGAACCGTTCTAATAGGAGTGACTCAAGTCGCTCCGACTTAGAAAAAGGTTCCTGCACTACTTTGGGAGCGACTTACATTGACTTCTATATAGAAGTCGTTTTGCAAGTCACCACTGCTGTCGTGTGCAGGTCGCCTGAGGCAGTCGCGCTGCAAGTCATGCTGCCTCAGTGTGAACCGGCTCTCAGGGCTCTTTTGATCACTGAAAACCAATCTCGAACACCTGTGATCATTAGATTGCCAGGTGAGCCCAATTAAAGGAAAAACTACTAAAGGAGTGTTCCACATTATTAAGCAGAGCACCATTTTCGAGCAATATGGAGAAGAAAAAGGATCTCTCTGCTGCCGAAAAGAGTGAAATAGTTCAATGCCTTGGATGAGGTATGAAAACATTCGATATTTCACGAAAACTTAAGCGTGATCATCGCACTATTAGGAGATTTTTGGCTGATTCAGAGCACAGACGGGTTTCGTGCAGATAAAGGCACATTAAGGAAGATTTCTGCAAGATCCATGCATCGGATCAAGAGAGCAGCTGCTAAAACACCATTACATAGCAGCAAACACTTGAAGCTGCTGGTGACTCTGGAGTCCCACGGACATCAAGATACAGAGTCCTCCAGAGTCTTGCAACTGTACATAAACCTTCCATTTGGCCACCACTAACCAATGCTCACGAGCAGAAACGGCTGCATTGGGCAGAAAAATACGTGAAGACTAATTTTCAAACAGTCCTGTTCACTGATGAGTGCCGTGCAACCCTGGATGGTCCAGATGGATTAAGTAGTGTATGGTTGGTGGACGGCCACCCTGTTCCAACAAGGCTGCAACGTCAGCAACGCGGTGGTGGAGTCATGTTTTGGTCCGGAATCATGGCAAGAGAGCTGGTCAGCCCCTTTAGGGTCCCAGAAGATGTAAAGAGGACCGTTTTCATATGCGGGCACTACTCACATATGCGTTCGCTTTTGCGCGTGAGCTCGGTGGGATGGGGCGCGCTTTAAAAAAAAAAAAAAATTCTTATTTTACCTTTTTATTTTTACACTTTTTTTTTTTCTTTTTTTAACCACTTCAACCCCGGAAGGATTTACCCCCTTCCTGACCAGAGCACTTTTTACAATTTGGCACTGCGTCGCTTTAACTGCTAATTGCGCTTCATGCAATGCTGTACCCAAACAAAATTTGCGTCCTTTTCTTCCCACAAATACAGCTTTCTTTTGATGGTACTTGATCACCTCTGCGGTTTTTATTTTTTGCGCTATAAACGGAAAAAGACCGAACATTTGGAAAAAAAATATTTTTCTACTTTTTGTTATAAAAAAAAAATCCAATAAACTCAATTTTAGTCATACATTTAGGCCAAAATGTATTCGGCCACATGTCTTTGGTAAAAAAAAATGTCAATAAGCGTATATTTATTGGTTTGCGCAAAAGTTATAGCGTCTACAAACTAGGGTACATTTTCTGGAATTTACACAGCTTTCAGTTTGACTGCCTATGTCATTTCTTGAGGTGCTAAAAAGGCATGGCGGTACAAACCCCCCCCCCAAATGACCCCATTTTGGAACGTAGACACCCCAAGGAAATTGCTGAGAGGCACGTTGAGCCCATTGAATATTAATTTTTTTTTTTCTCCCAAGTGATTGAAATGACAAAAAAAAAATTACAAAAAGTTGTCACTAAATGATATATTGCTCACACAGGCCATGGGCATATGTGGAATTGCACCCCAAAATATATTCAGCTGCTTCTCCTGAATACGGGGATACCACATGTGTGGGACTTTTTGGGAGCCTAGCCGCGTACGGGGCCCCGAAAACCAATCACCGCCTTCAGGATTTCTAAGGGCGTAAATTTTTGATTTTACTCCTCACTACCTATCACAGTTTTGAAGGCCATAAAATGCCCAGATAGCACAAACCCCCCCCCAAATGACCCCATTTTGGAAAGTAGACACCCCAAGCTATTTGCTTTGAGGCATGGTGAGTCCATGGAATATTTTATATTTTGACACAAGTTGCGGGAAAGTGACAATTTTTTTTTGCACAAAGTTGTCACTAAATGATATATTGCTCACACAGGCCATGGGCTTATGTGGAATTGCACCCCAAAATACATTTAGCTGCTTCTCCTGACTATGGGGATACCACATGTGTGGGACGTTTTGGGAGCCTAGCTGCGTACGTGGCCCCGAAAACCAATCACCGCCTTCAGGATTTCTAAGGGTGTAAATTTTTGATGATTTCACTCTTCACTGCCTATCACAGTTTCGGAGGCCATGGAATCCCCGGGTGGCACAAACCCCCCCCCAAATGATCCCATTTTGGAAAGTAGACACCCCAAGCTATTTGCTGAGAGGCATGGTGAGTATTTTGCAGCTCTTATTTGTTTTTGAAAATGAAGAAAGACAAGAAGAAATTTTTTTTTTTTTTCAATTTTCAAAAGTTTGTGACAAAAAGTGAGGTCTGCAAAATACTCATTGTACCTCTCAGCAAATAGCTTGGGGTGTCTACTTTCCAAAATGGGGTCATTTGGGGGGATTTTGTGCCACCTGGGCTTTCCATGGCCTCAAACTGTGATAGCCAGTGAAGGGTGAAATCAAAAATTTACGCCCTTAGAAAGCCTGAAGGCGGTGCTTGGTTTTCGGGGTCCCATACGAGGCTAGGCTCCCAAAAAGTCTCACACGTGGTATCCCCGTACTCAGGAGAAGCAACAGAATGTATTTTGGGGTGTAATGTCACATATTCCCATGGCATGTTTGAGCAATATATCATTTAGTGACAACTTTGTGCAAAAAAAAAAAAAATTGTCTCTTTCCCACAACTTGTGTCACAATATAAAATATTCCATGGACACGACATGCCTCTCAGCAAATAGCTTGGGGTGTCTACTTTCCAAAATGGGGTCTAAAACTAAAACACACTATATTGCCCAAATGTTTGATGAAATAAAAAAGATGATCTTAGGCCGAGTACATGGATACCAAACATGACATGCTTTAAAATTGCGCACAAACATGCAGTGGCAACAAAATAGATACATTTTTAAAAGCCTTTACAGGTTACCACTTTAGAGCCCTTTCACACTGGGGCGGGCGTCGGCGGTAAAGCACCGCTATTGTAAGCTGCGCTTTACCGTCGGTATGCGGCCACTAGCGGGGCGGTTTTTACCCCCTGCTAGCGGCCGAGAAACGGTTAAAACCACCGCAAAGCGCCTCTGCAGAGGCGCTTTGCCGGCGGTATAGCCGCGCCGTCCCATTGATTTCAATGGGCAGGAGCGGTAAAGGAGCGGTATACATTCCGCTCCTTCACCGCTCCAAAGATGCTGCTGGCAGGACTTTTTTTACCGTCCTGCCAGCGCATCGCTCCAGTGTGAAAGCCCTCGGGGCTTTCACACTGGAATTAAAGCAGCGGCTGTTTTGGGTCGGTTTGCAGGCGCTATTATTAGCGCAATAGCGCCTGCAAGCCGCCCCAGTGTGAAAGGACCCTTAGATTTACAAAGGAGGTCTACTGCTAAAATTACTGCCCCCGATCTGACCTTCGTGGTGATACCTCACATGCATGGTGCAATTGCTGTTTACATTTGACGCCAGACCGACGCCTGCGTTTGCCTTAGCGCGAGAGCAGGGAGGACAGGGGTGTTTTTTTTTTTTTTTTTTTTTTTCCCTTTATTATTTTTTTGCTTTTTTATCTTATTTTTAAACTGTTCCTTTCATTTTTTTTTTTTTTTTAAATCATTTTTATTGTTATCTCAGGGAATGTAAATATCCCCTATGATAGCAATAGGTAGGTAATTTTTTTTTTAAATTGGGGTCTATTAGACCCTAGATCTCTCCTCTGCCCTCAAAGCATCTGACCACACCAAGATCGGTGTGATAAAATGCTTTCCCAATGGCGCTGTTTACATCCGGCGAAATCTAAGTCATAAAATGCTCGTAGCTTCCAGTTTCTTAGGCCATAGAGATGTTTGGAGCCACTCTGGTCTCTGATCAGCTCTATGGTCAGCTGGCTGAATCACCGGCTGCATTCTCAGGTTCCCTGTTGAGACAGGAGAGCCAGAGAAAAACACGGAAGACGGTGGGGGGGGGGGGGGGGGGCATTCCCTCCCACTGCTTGTAAAAGCAGTCTAGAGGTTAATTAGCCGCTAGGATTGCTTTTACATGAAAGCCGACCGCTGGCTGAAAAGAATGATACCAAGATGATACCTAAACCTGCAGGCATCATTCTGGTATAACCACTCAGTCGTGAATGGTGTACCTGAAGACAAAAAAATGGTTAACAATAAAGCACAGTAAACTATAAAAAATTGCATACCTGAAAAGCAAACATGATAAAACATTGCAGAATAGAATACAGTAAAAAAGAGCAGAACAATAGAGAGAGCACAATAAAACGACAACTATTTTTTTATTTTATATATACATTTTTATTTTTTTTTTACACTTTTTTTTTTGTAACTGTAACTTTTATAACTGTAACCGGTTCCAGGTTCGGGTCTCCCAAAATGCGATGGCATCTTGGGAGACCCTGTGAAAGTGTGTCTAGTCTGTGCAATGCTGTACCCTACGCTAATACTCAACTAGTGAATGGCAGCGTTCAAAACATTCACCAATGCAAAGACCAGGATTGTCAGGACAGGAGGGACAATAATAGAGGGTGTCACGCCTATATCTGCGCTTGCTGCAGACACGACATCTTTTTTGGGTGGTTCGTTGGGTAGGGGTACTCGGGAGGACATAAAGAAAATGCCTCTCATGCAGCCGACTGCATTTGGTTGGGGATGTGAATGGGGGAAGTACGGGTGCTGCAGAAGCGGTGGGTTCCCAATTAGGATTGGCGAATGCAGCAGGAAGGGCATTATGGGCACGATGGGCCTGTTTGTCTTCTTGGTGGCAGCGGGACACTACTTGTGCTTGCCACCTCACCAGCTTGAACTGCACTTATGGGACTCGCCACGTCAGCAAGTGTTACTGCAGTGCTGGTTGGACAACGACCGGGGTGTACTAGGCCGCTGGTGCTTGCCAGTTCACCAAAAAAAACTGTTAGTGATCGCAGGGATCAGGCCTGACTCTGCGAACGCTGCAGTTATGCGTTTAGTGTTTTGTAAGTGTCAGTGATCGATCGATACTGCACTTGGGTAGGCTGGGCCGGGCGGAGGGGCAAAACGCAGGTGCTAGCAGGTATCTGGGCTGATCCCGCTAACACTGCGTTTTTGGGAACCCTAAACTGCTGGGGATACTAGTACAGATCTGATCTGATCGGATCAGATATTGATCCGTTCAGATACTATACCACTAAGGGAGGTGTACGGTGCGTGCATGGGTGTTAGCGCTACTGGCACTAACCTGACGCTGCCTGGGGCTGGTGCTTGCCAGTTCACTAAAACGCTACCAAAAAAACTGTTAGCGATCGCAGGAATCAGGCCTGACTCTGCGAACGCTGCAGTTATGCGTTTAGTGTTTTGTAAGTGACAGTGATCGGTCGATACTGCACTTGGGTGGGCTGGGCCGGGCGGAAGGGCAAAACGCAGGTGCTAGCAGGTATCTGGGCTGATCCCGCCAACACTGCGTTTTTGGGAACCCTAAACTGCTGGGGACGTTAGTATAAATCTGATCGGATCAGATATTGATCCGTTCAGATACTATACCACTAAGGGAGGCGTATGCTGCGTGCGTGGGTGTTAGCGTCACTGGCGCTAATCTGACGCTGCCTGGGGCGACGCATATATCACCACCGGGCGGTGATCAGTGGTGAAAGGGTTAACTAGGGGGCAATCAAGGGGTTAAAACCTTTATTAGGTAGTATATGGGTGTCCCTGACGCTGTAAAAAGCTGACGGCGAACCTAAATATTTACCTCCCTAACTAGCGTCACCAGCGACACTAACACAGCGATCAGAAAAATGATCGCTTAGCGACGGGGGGTGATCAAGGGGTTAAAACTTTATTAGGGGGGTATCCTAGACCTAAGGGGGGCTAACACTAACTGCCCTACCACACTGTCACAAACTGACACCAATGCAGTAATCAGAAAAAAAAAAAACTGCTTGGTATCGGTGTGACGGGGGGGGGTGATCGGGGGTTAAAGGGGGGTGTAAAGTATGCCTGTCATGTTCTACTGTGTGTGTGTGTGAGTGTTGTGCACTCACTCGGATGTCTTCTCTCCTCGGCGCCGGAACAGAAAATACAGAGCCGAGGAGACATGACATCACTTCCTCTGCCTCTGTGTACTATACAGAAGCAGGGGAAGAATCTCATTGGCTGGGAGCGATCACGAGGGGGGGCCACGAATGGATGGCCTCCCCCTCATCCCTGAACGCTCCCAGTCAGAAGCCGACCGCCTTGGGCACCGGGGGGGGGGGGGGGTCCGATTCCCCCGCCCGCGGCAAGCAATCATGTACCAGGTACGTGATTTTGCCTGCCCGTGCCATTATGCCGCAGTATATCTGCGTTAGTCGGTCGGCAAGTGGTTAAATTATGTCACTTGTATTCCTATTACAAGGAATGTAAACTTCCCATGTAATAGAAAAAAAGCATGGACCTCTTAAATATGAGATCTGGGGTCAAAAAGACCTCAGATCTCATATTTATACTAAAATGCAATAATAAAAAAAATTTGTCATTTAAAAAAAAAAAAAACACTTTAAGACCGGGCCTCTTTTTCAGACTCGGTGTTTACAAGTTAAAAACATGTTTTTTTGCTAAAACGAAAAATTACTAAAGCGCTGAAATGGATAGTGGTGAATTATGATTGAAAGAAAACCAAATAATTTAAGCTGCAAACATAAAAAGTGTTCAGGCACCTATAGTTGAATATAAAATGGAAAAATGTTGCGCTATAATTAACCTTTCAATCAGTGCTGAAATCCCATGTGATTAATTATTAAATAATATTCCTCAAAGTGATAGTGAAAAAACAAACAATATATAAAGTATGGCCAGAAATTAGCAATCATGTAGCTTCATAAACACCATCATATATTCCACCAGTGAGATTTGCACAAATCCCCACCTATAAATATGCAATAGATTAAATGAACCTATTATGGCGACATCATTTGTAAAGTCCAAAATAATGCCAGAAAATATGTCAAAAAATATTAATAGGTCCATTCAAAAGAGATTCGTTAAAACAGTGGTGTGATGTTCTGAAAAATTATTCTGTTGGCCGCTCTTAAATGCAGGAGGTAGCATTTAAAAAATCAAAGATCAGACATCATTGCGCATATAAACCAATTACCCTGAATGAAAAATCTTCAGCAGATACAGCAGAGCCTGGATGACTTGTGCATTGGGTTTTTATAACAATCAGCCGCTGGGAGTGCGGTGAATCTTTACACCGCTATTGTGGAGCTGATAACCAGCCTCGGTGTTGTGCGTCACTGAATCCTCCTACACGTTGCGTCACACGACACGTGACTTTTTCAAGGATAGTCATGTGACGCTCGAGTATCCATTTATAAGCCAGCATCCGCATCACCGTTAGTATAGAGACAGCAGTATATCATCGGATCATCTTTTTGTTTCTGCACCATCCATTTGCTGATTATATTTGTGTTCTTGCATAGCAAGACCACTTACTGTTATCTCACATATATATTAAGTGTTCTTGCATAGCAAGACCACTTACTGTTATCTCACATATATATATTATTATAGCCAAATTTACCACCCTAACTCCTCCCACAATTTTTACACTACATAGACAAATAATATACCAAAATGTGCGGATTGTTCCTGAATGGTGTGCTATTACTTTGTGGAACGTTTCGCCGAATGGTTCACAAAATATCGTCATTTTTGCGGTGAAATTGGTCCCATAGGAATGAATGGGGAAACTAGAGTGGGAGGTAACAAAAGCTGAAAAATCAGAACATGATTTCTAAACTGCCGCCACTCCCTCATTTTCAAGCCCACCTACACAAATCTTATATCAAAACGTTCAGCTATACCTGCTGCCACTAAACATGTCCACGGCTAAGCCATAGTCCTGATAGTTTTCACAATATGACCATTTGTTTGCAACTCACACCGTCCATTGACATTCATTGAAACTGCACTCTAGCCCCTTCAAATTTGAAGGGCAATTTCTAAACTGCGACTGTGCCTTCAATTTTAATATTTCAGAGACATACTATGCATCAAAATCTATGTCTGGGTCTTGTGATTCTCACAATATAAAGATCTGTAGGATTTATAGTTTTTAAAATACGGCCATTTGAATTACTGCACAGTTACTACAGCTATCATGGTCCTGTGTATTGTGTATTGAGCAGTATTTGTGAAGCATAAACAGGACATGAGCTTTCCTAGGAAACAGTGGTTGTAAACACAAGATGCTGAGACCCCCCAAATGCATGTGGTCATACCTTCATCTGCTAGACTTGATAATGCTTGTAGACTCCTCCCACAGTTTTTACACTACAGAGACAAGTAATATACCGAAACGTGCGGATTGTTCCCGATTGGTGTGCTATTACTTTGTGGAACGTTTTGCCGAATGGTTCATGAAATATCGTCGTTTTTGCGGTGAAATTGGTCCCATAGGAATGAATGGCGAAATGTTCAAAACTAGAGTGGGAGGTGACAAAAGCTGACAACCCCATGATCAGCCAAAACATTATGACCACCCCATAATCAGCCAAAACATTATGACCGCCCCATGAAAAAAAAAAAATTATTTAACCACCTCAATACTGGGCACTTTCGCCCCCCTCCTTCCCAGCCCAATTTTCAGCTTTCAGCGCTCTCACACTTTCAATGACAATTGCGTGGTCATGCTACGCTGTACCCAAATTAAATTTTTATCATTTTGTTCACACAAATAGAGCTTTCTTTTGGTGGTATTTATTCACGACTCTGTTTATTTTTTGCGAAAAAAGAGCGGAAATTTGGAAAAAAAACTATTTTCTTCTTTCTATTTTAAAACAAATCCAATAATCAAATTTTGTCATAAATTTAAGCCAAAACATATTCTGCTACATGTTTTTGGTAAAAAAAAATCCAGTTAAGTGTATAATTGGTTCGTGTGATCACGGACACGTGCGCAAATGATCATGTACAGATGTGCGCAGGTGACATTTGTGTGCAGATAATCATTGGGACATGTTATTTTACGGGGACTTATGTGGGGGACATGTGTTTTTACTATGTGGGGACATGTGTTTTGGGGACCTGTTTTGGGGACATTGTGTGTTTACTTAGTGTTTGTTTTGTGTTTTTACATTGTGTGGGGTCACTAGACTGGTGATCAGTGAGTAAAAAGCTGTAAAAAACAGCTCATACTCGCTGATCACCAGCCGGCTGCAGCGATCCGCTCTCCTCTCCTCACTGACAACTTCCGTGTGAGGAGAGCAGAGCAGATTGCCTAGCAACCGGCTCTGTGTTTACATCACATGACGACTGTGATTCGACACGGCCGTCATGTGATCAGGAGGGCCAATCGCAGAGCCCTCCTGCCGATCGGAGATGCGCCGTGATCCCACTCCTTCTGAGGGACGTTCCTGAACGTCCACTCAGGAGAGAGCGCCCACCCGGCCGTATATGTGCAGTGGCCGGGTGGGAAGTGGTTAAAAAAAAAAAAATCATTTTTGAAAAAAAAAAAACTTTTGAAAAAAATGTTCAGCTCTTTCAGCTAATGATGGGACTTCAACTTTTTTACTACTATTTATACTTTTTAAAATATTAAGCTTTTTAACACTTTTCACAGTTACTCAAACCACTCCACCCAGTTACTGCGCCCACTCCAGTTGTAGAGGCAAGAACACTTTTCACAATTTCCCCAGAAATTGTAGCTTTTCTAGTTAAGTGTTCTTGCATAGCAAGACCACTTACTGTTATCTCACATATATATTATTAGTGCGAATGCTTTAGCAGTCCCACTATTGTTATTCGATTTTATTAGTGGGAATGCTTTAGCAGTCCCACTATTGTTATTCGATTTTATTTATTTTTAATTTCAATAATTTTATTCCGTACGTTTTTTGGTTCTGCGTAACTTCTGCATACTTTCAGCTATTAAAACCATTCAACTATTAAAATGTTCGTCTTTTAGCTGATGTGTGCTCTTTTTCAACTTTTTTTCTACCATTTATACTTTTTAAAATATTAAGCTTTTTAACACTTTTTTTTTTAACATTGAAGTCAATGGGAGCATGCTTGAAATCCTTAAATTCTTCTTCCGCTCCCAAAAGTTTCAGCTCCTTCATACTTTCACCTAGAGACAGCAAACAAAATTTAAAATGTTCACAAAATATTCAGCTATCTGGCTATATCCTTTCAGTTTGATATCTTTTACAGTTTTTGAGAAAAAGCTTTTTGTTTAGAGGTCATTTCAGGAAATTTTAGCCATTAATCAGAGTGTACTGTGTTTTTGTTGCCATGGTTACCAAAGCTTCTGTTATACACAGGGGGGGAGGTGGCTGGAGCATCTCGGCTCTGATTACAGAGACCGGGGGAGGGGGCAGACACACCATGTACTGATTTATAATAGAGGAATATGATGGAGCAGTTTTGATGGGCTAATTCTGATGGGGCAGTTTTGATGGTGGCAATATGATGGGGCAGTTTTGATGGTGGCAATATGATGGGGCAGTTTTGATGGGGACAATTTTTATGGAGCAGTTTTAAAGGTGGCAATATGATAGGGGCAGTTTTGATGGGGCAATTCTGATGGGGCAGTTTTGATGGTGGCAATATGACGGGGCAGTTTTGATGGGGCAATTCTAATGGGGCAGTTTTGATGGCAATATGATGGGGGCAGTTTTGATGGTGGCAATATGATGGGGGCAGTTTTGATGGTGGTAATATGATGGGGCAGTTTTAATGGGGGCAATTCTGATGGGGCAGTTTTGATGGCAGTATGATGGGGCAGTTTTGATGGCGGCCGTTTTAGCAATTTAGCTATTCAACATTCCCACGCATTTTCCCCAGGAAATGCATTTTCTAGTTTATTTTTAGTTTTATTCCGTACGTTTTTTGGCTCTGCGTAACTTCTGCATACTTTCAGCTATTAAAACTATTCAACTATTAAAATGTTCGTCTCTTTTAGCTGATGTGTGCTCTTTTTCAACTTTTTTTCTACCATTTATACTTTTTAAAATATTAAGCTTTTTAACACTTTTTTTTAACATTGAAGTCAATGGGAGCATGCTCCAGATCCTTAAAATATTCTTCCGCTCCCAAGTTTCAGCTCCTTCATACTTTCACCTACAGACACCAAACAAACTTTAAAATGTTCACAAAATATTCAGCTATCTGGCTATATCTTTTCAGTTTGATATCTTTTACAGTTTTTGAGAAAAAGCTTTTTGTTTAGAGGTCATTTCAGGAAATTTTAGCCATTAATCGGAGTGTACTGTGTTGCTTTTGTTGCCATGGTTACCAAAGCTTCTGTTATACACAGGGGGGAGGTGGCTGGAGCATCTCGGCTCTGATTAGAGCCCGGGGGAGGGGGCAGACACACCATGTACTGATTTATAATAGAGGAATATGATGGGGCAGTTTTGATGGTGGCAATTCTGATGGGGCAGTTTTGATGGTGGCAATTCTGATGGGGCAGTTTTGATGGTGGCAATTCTGATGGGGCAGTTTTGATGGTGGCAATTCTGATGGGGCAGTTTTGATGGTGGCAGTTTTGATGGTGGCAATATGATGGGGGCAGTTTTGATGGTGGCAATATGATGGGGCAGTTTTGATGGAGGTAGTTTTGATGGTGGCAATATGATGGGGCAGTTTTGATGGGGCAAAGCTGATGGGGGCAGTTTTGATGGGGGCAGTTTTGATGGTGTCAATATGATGGGGCAATTCTGATGGGGCAGTTTTGATGGTGGCAATATGATGGGGCAGTTTTGATGGTGGCAATATGATGGGGCAGTTTTGATGGGGACAATTTTAATGGAGCAGTTTTAAAGGTGGCAATATGATGGGAGCAGTTTTGTGGGGGCAATATGATGGGGCAGTTTTAATGGGGCAATTCTGATGGGGCAGTTTTGATGGCAATACTATGGGGGCAGTTTTGCTGGGGGCCGTTTTAGCAACTCAGCATTCCCACGCATTTTCCCCAGGAAATGCATTTTCTAGTTATTATTATAGCCAAATTTACCACCCTAACTCCTCCCACAATTTTTACACTACATAGACAAGTAATATACCGAAACGTGTGGATTGTTCCCGAATAGTGTGCTTTTACTTTGTGGAACGTTTGGAATTTTAAAATACGGCCATTTGATTTACTGCACAGTTACTACAGCTATCATGGTCCTGTGTATTGTGTATTGAGCAGTATTTGTGAAGCATAAACAGGGCATGAGCGTTGCTAGGAAACAATGGTTGTAAACACAAGATGCTGAGACCCCCCAAATGCATGTGGTCATACCTTCATCTGCTAGACTTGATAATGCTTGTAGACTCCTCCCACAGTTTTTACACTACAGAGACAAGTAATATACCAAAACGTGCGGATTGTTCCCGATTGGTGTGCTATTACTTTGTGGAACTTTTTTCGCCGAATGGTTCATGAAATATCGTCGTTTTTGCGGCAATATTGGTCTCCTAGGAATGAATGGCGAAATGTTCAATGTCATTTAATTGGTGTGCTATTACCTTGTGGAACTTTGTGAAAAGCTGAAATATACCAGTGTGAATCTGGAATCAATGTAATTTAATTGGTGTGCTATTACTTTGTGGAACGTTTCGCCGAATGGTTCACGAAATATCGTCGTTTTTGCGACGAAATTGGTCCCATAGGAATGAATGACGAAATGTTAAAAACTAGAGTGGGAGGTGACAAAAAGCTGACAACCCCATGATCAGCCAAAACATTATAATTATTTTGAAAAAAAAAACTTTTGAAAAAAATGTTCAGCTCTTTCAGCTAATGATGGGACTTCAACATTTTTACTACTATTTATACTTTTTAAAATATTAAGCTTTTTAACACTTTTCACAGTTACTCAAGCCACTCCATCCAGTTACTCCGCCCACTCCAATTGTAGAGGCACAAACACTTTTCACAATTTCCCCAGAAATTGTAGCTTTTCTAGTTATTCTTATTATAGCCAAATTTACCACCCTAACTCCTCCCACAGTTTTTACACTACATAGACAAGTAATATACCGAAACGTGCGGATTGTTCCCGAATGGTGTGCTATTACTTTGTGGAACGTTTTGCCAAATGGTTCACGAAATATCGTCATTTTTGCAGCGAAATTGGTCCCATAGGAATGAATGGGGAAACTAGAAAATGCATTTCCTGGGGAAAATGCGTGGGAATGCTGAATAGCTAAATTGCTAAAATGTCCGCCATCAAAACTGCCACATCAGAATTGCCCCATCAAAATTGTCCCCATTAAAACTGCCCCATCATATTGCCACCATCATAACTGCCCCATCAAAACTGCCCCATCATATTGCCACCATCAAAACTGCCCCCATCATATTGCCACCATCAAAATTGCTCTATCAAAATTGTCCCATCATATTGCCACCATCAGAATTGCCCCATCAAAACTGCCCCATCATATTGCCACCATCAAAACTGCCCCATCAGAATTGCCCCATCATATTACCACCATCAAAACTGCCCCATCATATTGCCACCATCAAAACTGCCCCCATCATATTGCCATCAAAACTGCCCCATTAGAATTGTCCCCATCAAAACTGCCCCATCATATTGCCACCATCAAAACTGCCCCATCAGAATTGTCCCATCAAAACTGCCCCATCAGAATTGCCCTATCAAAAATGCCCCATCATATTCCTCTATTATAAATCAGTACATGGTGTGTCTCCCCTCCCCCGAGCTCTGTAATCAGAGCTGAGATGCTCCAGCCACCTCCCCCCTGTGTATAACAGAAGCTTTGGTAACCATGGCAACAAAACAAACACAGTACACAATGATTAATGGCTAAAATTTCCTGAAATGACCTCTAAACAAAAAGCTTTTTCTCAAAAACTGTAAAGGATATCAAACTGAAAAGATATAGCCAGATAGCTGAATATTTTGTGAACATTTTAAAGTTTGTTTGGCGTCTGTAGGTGAAAGTATGAAGGAGCTGAAACTTTTGGGAGCGGAAGAAGATTTTAAGTTTCTGAAGCATGCTCCCATTGACTTCAATGTTAAAAAAAAGTGTTAAAAAGCTTAATATTTTAAAAAGTATAAATGGTAGAATAAAAGTCGAAAAAGAGCACACATCAGCTAAAAGAGACAAACATTTTAATAGTTGAATGGTTTTAATAGCTGAAAGTATGCAGAAGTTACGCAGAGCCAAAAAACGTACGGAATAAAATTATTAAAAACTAGAAAATGCATTTCCTGGGGAAAATGCGTGGGAATGCTGAATAGCTAAATTGCTAAAACGGCCGCCATCAAACCTGCCCCATCATACTGCCATCAAAACTGCCCCATCAAAATTGTCCCATTAAAACTGCCCCATCATATTGCCACCATCAAAACTGCCCCATCAGAATTGCTCCATCAAAATTGTCCCATCATATTGCCACCATCAGAATTGCCCCATCAAAACTGCCCCATCATATTGCCACCATCAAAACTGCCCCCATCATATTGCCATCAAAACTGCCCCATTAGAATTGTCCCATCAAAATTGTCCCCATCAAAATTATCCCCATCAAAACTGCCCCCATCAAAACTGCCCCCATCAAAACTGCCCCATCAGAATTGCCCTATCAAAACTGCCCCATCAGAATTGCCCTATCAAAACTGCCCCATCAGAATTGCCCTATCAAAACTGCCCCATCATATTGCCACCATCAAAACTGCCCCATCAGAATTGCCCCATCAAAACTGCCCCATCAGAATTGCCCCATCAAAACTGCCCCATCATATTGCCACCATCAAAACTGCCCCATCAGAATTGTCCCATCAAAACTGCCCCATCAGAATTGCCCTATCAAAAATGCCCCATCATATTCCTCTATTATAAATCAGTACATGGTGTGTCTGTCCCCTCCCCCCCTGTGTATAACAGAAGCTTTGGTAACCATGGCAACAAAACAAACAGTACACTCTGATTAATGGCTAAAATTTCCTGAAATGACCTCTAAACAAAAAGCTTTTTCTCAAAAACTGTAAAAGATATCAAACTGAAAAGATATAACCAGATAGCTGAATATTTTGTGAACATTTTAAAGTTTGGCGTCTCTAGGTGAAAGTATGAAGGAGCTGAAACTTTTGGGAGCGGAAGAAGATTTTACGTTTCTGAAGCATGCTCCCATTGACTTCAATGTTAAAAAAAAAGTGTTAAAAAGCTTAATATTTTAAAAAGTATAAATGGTAGAAAAAAAGTTGAAAAAGAGCACACATCAGCTAAAAGAGACGAACATTTTAATAGTTGAATGGTTTTAATAGCTGAAAGTATGCAGAAGTTACGCAGAGCCAAAAAACGTACAGAATAAAATTATTAAAAATAAATAAAATCGAATAACAATAGTGGGACTACTAAAGCATTCCCACTAACTAGAAAATGCGTGGGAATGCTGAATAGCTAAATTGCTAAAATGGCCGCCATCAAAACTGCCCCATCATACTGCCATCAAAACTGCCCCATCAGAATTGCCCCATCAAAACTGCCCCATCAGAATTGCTCCATCAAAATTGTCCCATCATATTGCCACCATCAAAACTGCCCCATCATATTACCACCATCAAAACTGCCCCATCATATTGCCACCATCAAAACTGCCCCCATCATATTGCCATCAAAACTGCCCCATTAGAATTGCCCCATCAAAATTGCCCCATCATATTGCCACCATCAAAACTGCCCCATCAGAATTGCCCCATCAAAACTGCCCCATCATATTGCCCCCATCAAAACTGCCCCATCAGAATTGCCCCATCAAAACTGCCCCATCAGAATTGCCCCATCAAAACTGCCCGTCATATTGCCACCATCAAAACTGCCCGTAATATTGCCCCCATCAAAACTGCCCCATAAAAATTGGCCCCATCAAAACTGCCCCATCATATTGCCACCATCAAAACTGCCCCATCAGAATTGCCCCATCAGAACTGCCCCATCATATTGCCACCATCAAAACTGCCCCATCATATTGCCACCATCAAAACTGCCCCATCAGAATTGCCACCATCAAAACTGCCCCCATCAAAACTGCCCCATCATATTGCCACCTTTAAAACTGCTCCATTAAAATTGTCCCATCATATTGCCACCATCAAAACTGCCCCATCAGAATTGCCCCATCAAAACTGCCCCATCAAAACTGCCCCATCATATTGCCACCATGAAAACTGCCCCATCAGAATTGCCCTATCAAAACTGCCCCATCATATTGCCACCATCAAAACTGCCCCATCAGAATTGCCCTATCAAAACTGCCCCATCATATTGCCACCATCAAAACTGCCCCATCATATTGCCACCATCAAAACTGCCCCATCATATTCCTCTATTATAAATCAGTACATGGTGTGTCTGTCCCCTCCCCCGGGCTCTGTAATCAGAGCTGAGATGCTCCAGCCACCTCCCCCCCCTGTGTATAACAGAAGCTTTGGTAACCATGGCAACAAAACAAACACAGTACACTCTGATTAATGGCTAAAATTTTCCTGAAATGACCTCTAAACAAAAAGCTTTTTCTCAAAAACTGTAAAGGATATCAAACTGAAAAGATATAGCCAGATAGCTGAATATTTTGTGAACATTTTAAAGTTTGTTTGGCGTCTGTAGGTGAAAGTATGAAGGAGCTGAAACTTTTGGGAGCGGAAGAAGAATTTAAGGATTTCAAGCATGCTCCCATTGACTTCAATGTTAAAAAAAAGTGTTAAAAAGCTTAATATTTTAAAAAGTATAAATGGTAGAAAAAAAGTTGAAAAAGAGCACACATCAGCTAAAAGAGACGAACATTTTAATAGTTGAATGGTTTTAATAGCTGAAAGTATGCAGAAGTTACGCAGAGCCAAAAAACGTACGGAATAATAAGAAGAAAAATAAATAAAAAACGAATAACAATAGTGGGACTGCTAAAGCAGTCCCACTAATGAATAAAATCGAATAACAATAGTGGGACTGCTAAAGCATTCCCACTAACTAGAGTGGAAGGTGACAAAAGCTGATAAATCAGAACATGATTTCTAAACTGCCACCACTCCCTCATTTTCAAGCCCACCTACAGAAATCTTATATCAAAACGTTCAGCTATCCCTGCTGCCACTAAACATGTCCACAGCTAAGCCATAGTCCTGATAGTTTTCATAATATGACCATTTGTTTGCAACTCACACCGTCCATTGACATTCATTGAAACTACACTCTAGCCCCTTCAAATTTGAAGGGCAATATCTAAACTGCGACTGTGCCTTCAATTTTAATATTTCAGAGACATACTATGTATCAAAATCTAGGTCTGGGTCTTGTGATTCTCACAGTATAAAGATCTTTGCTCTAGGATTTATAGTTTTTAAAATACGGCCATTTGAATTACTGCACAGTTACTACAGCTATCATGGTCCTGTGTATTGAGCAGTATTTGTGAAGCATAAACAGGACATTAGCGTTGCTAGGAAACAGTGGTTGTAAACACAAGATGCTGAGACCCCCCAAATGCATGTGGTCATACCTTCATCTGCTAGACTTGATAATGCTTGTAGACTCCTCCCACAGTTTTTACACTACAGAGACAAGTAATATACCAAAACGTGTGGATTGTTCCCGATTGGTGTGCTATTACTTTGTGGAACGTTTCGCCGATTGGTTCACGAAATATAGTTTTTGCAGCGAAATTGGTCCTATAGGAATGAATGGCGAAATGTTCAATGTCATTTAATTGGTGTGCTATTACTTTGTGGAACGTTTCGCCGAATGGTTCACGAAATATCGTCGTTTTTGCGACGAAATTGGTCCCATAGGAATGAATGGCGAAATGTTCAAAACTAGAGTGGGAGGTGACAAAAGCTGACAACCCCATGATCAGCCAAAACATTATGACCACCCCATGATCAGAAAAAACATTATGACTGCCCCATAAAAAAATATATATTTTTGAAAAAAAAAATAATTTTTGAAGAAAAAAAAAATCATTTTTGAAGAAAAAAAAAATCATTTTTGAAGAAAAAAAATTCATTATTGAAAAAAAAAAATAAAATCATTTTTTACTACTATTTATAGTTTTTAAAATATTAAGCTTTTTAACACTTTTCACAGTTACTCAAGCCACTCCACCCAGTTACTCGGCCCACTCCAGTTGTAGAGGCAAGAACACTTTTCAAAATTTCCCCAGAAATTGTAGCTTTTCTAGTTAAGTGTTCTTGCATAGCAAGACCATTTACTGTTATCTCACATATATATTCTTCTTCTTATTATTATTATTATAGCCAAATTTACCACCCTATCTTCTCCCACAGTTTTTACACTACATAGACAAGTAATATACCGAAACGTGCGGATTGTTCCCAAATGGTGTGCTATTTATTTTGTGGAACGTTTCGCCGAATGGTTCACGAAATATCGTTGTTTTTGCGGCGAAATTGGTCCCATAGGAATGAATGGGGAAACTAGAGTGGGAGGTGACAAAAGCTGAAAAATCAGAACATGATTAACTAAACTGCCGCCACTCCCTCATTTTCAAGCCCACCTACACAAATCTTATATCAAAACGTTGAGCTACCCCTGCTACCACTAAACATGTCCACGGCTAAGCCATAGTCCTGATAGTTTTCACAATATGACCATTTGTTTGCAACTCACACCGTCCATTGACATTCATTGAAACTACACTCTAGCCCCTTCAAAGTTGAAGGGCAATTTCTAAACTGCGACCGTGCCTTCAATTTTAATATTTCAGAGACATGCTATGTATCAAAATCTAGGTCTGGGTCTTGTGATTCTCACAATATAAATCTTCGCTGTAGGATTTATAGTTTTTAAAATACGGCCATTTGAATTACTGCACAGTTACTACAGCTATCATGGTCCTGTGTATTGTGTATTGAGCAGTATTTGTGAAGCATAAACAGGACATGAGCGTTGCTAGGAAACAGTGGTTGTAAACACAAGATGCTGAGACCCCCAAATGCATGTGGTAATACCTTCATCTGCTAGATGAAGGTATGACAAAAGCTGACCCCCCATGATCAGCCAAAACATTATGACCCCCCCCCCCCCATGATCAGCCAAAACATTATGACCCCCCCCCCATGATCAGCCAAAACATTATGACCCTCCCCATGATCAGCCAAAACATTATGACCACAACATGATCAGCCAAAACATTATGACCACAACATGATCAGCCAAAACATTATGCCCCCCCCATGATCAGCCAAAATATTATGACCCCCCCCCCCCCCATGATCAGCCAAAATGTTATGACCACGCCATAATCGGCCAAATCATTATGACCCCCCCATGATTAGCCAAAACATTATGACCACGCCATAATCAGCCAAATCATTATGACCGCCCCATGATCAACCAAAACATTATGTCCACCCCACGGTCAGCCAAACCATTATGACCCCCCCCATGATCAGCCAAAACATTATGACCACGCCATAATCAGCCAAATCATTATGACCACGCCATAATCAGCCAAAATATTATGACCCCCCATGATCAGCCAAAACATTATGTCCACCCCATTATCAGCCAAAACATTATGACCACAGCATGATCAGCCAAAACATGATCACCCCATGAAAAAAAAAATCATTTTTGAAAAAAAATCATTTTTAAAAAAAAATCTTTTGAAAAAAAAAAAATACATATATTTTTGAAAAAAAAAATCATTTTTGAAAAAAAATGTTCAGCTCTTTCAGCTAATGATGGGACTTCAACTTTTTTACTACTATTTTTATACTTTTTAAAATATTAAGCTTTTTAACACTTTTTACAGTTACTCCAGCCACTCCAACCACACAATTACTCAAGCCACTCCACCCAGTTACTCGGCCCACTCCAGTTGTAGAGGCAAGAACACTTTTCACAATTTCCCCAGAAATTGTAGCTTTTCTAGTGTAATATAAAACGCTACATACAAAACTTTATTTCACAAGGTGTTCAAAATAAGAACTATTAAAAGTTAAAACGTATTAAATGTTGATATACCAAGTACTGAATAAGGTAATGTCATCTATTGCACATTCTCCCTCTAGTGGCAGTTGCTATTATAGTCCTATTCACAAGAATAGTTATACAGACAATGTATTCCAATAAATTCCCAAGGATAGTATTCGCTGTAATAGATAACACCGATATACAGCCAATAAAAATTGGTAATATTGAGCAATAACGAACACTCCCTCTCATGGTGAGCACCACTACTATGCTAACTAGATGACAATATAGCAGCAAGTAGAAAAAACATTAACAGTAAACATTAGAGAATAACATTATTTAAAAATTAATAAAAAAATATATATATAAAAAAATATATTAAAAAAATCACATGAATATCATGGTGTGGGATAATAATGCCGTAAGAATCCTTAATAGTTCTAACTAACACAGGCATACTAAGTGACACAAATATAAGAATTTAAAATAGGTTGTTAAAACTACAGAAAACACAAATACTAGTTAATAGTCTGATGTAAAACAATTTAAATCAAAGTAGATATTTAAACCCCTGGGCGAGAGAGTACACATCTCAAAAATCCACCTGGATTCACTTTTACGAAGTTCCCTCATTTTATTGGATCCCCTCCAGTGTGGTGTGTACCTGTCAATAGCCCAAAATTTTAAACCTGTGGGATCTTTATTATGGTGGTCTGCGAAATGTCTCCAGACACTATGCTTTGGGAAAATAATTTTTGATATTTTGTATGTATTCCCTTCTACGCTTCCACATGGGGCGTTTTGTTCTGCCTACATACTGCAAGGAACATGCACATTGTAGTACATATACAACTCCTTCAGTTCTACAGGAAATGAAATCTTTAATTGCATATTCTTTCTTGTACTTGTAGAAACAAAGTTGGTACATGTTTGTCCATTAAAATTGGTGTTTTTACATGCAAAGCATCTCTTGCAAGGGTAAAATCCTTTACCCTGAAAAAAAGATAATCCTGTTGCTTTTCTTGGGGGTTCTGGAACATTTTTTACTACCAGATCTTTGAGTAGGTGCTCGTCTATAAATAAAATTGGGTTTGTCTGGTAAAATATTCTGGAGCATTTTATCAGCTTTAAGAAGGGGCCAATATTTTTTGATAATGTTTTCAACCTGTCTGTGTTGAACACTATAATTCATTATTAATGGAATATCCATTTGTTGCTTGTGAATCTTTTGTTTATCTTGAATCCGCTTATCACGTGGCATTTGGTACACTTCCTGTATTTTATCCTCAATAAATTCTTTATTGTACCCTTTTGCTAAGAATTTCTCTCCTATCCACTTCGCCTGTTGTAAATATTCATTATGATCTGTGCAGTTCCTTCTTAGTCTGATCATCTGACCTTTAGGGATGTTTATGAGCCAAGGTTCATGATAGCAGCTATCAACCGGTATATAGCGGTATCTTTCTACCAGTTTGAAGTAGGTTTTTGTGCTAATACCACCTTCCATTACCTTTATTTCCAAATCGAGAAAATTAACAACCTCATCACTAATCTCGTAGGTGAGTTTGATGTTCTTTTGGTTATCATTAAGCCGATCAAAAAATTGATTCAAACTCTCCTCTTCCCATATTATGATGCAGTCATCAGTGAACCTCCTGTATAATATCATATTTTCAGGTGCATTGGAATAGATGGCTTGTTCCTCCCAATTTGCGATAAAGATGTTAGCAACGCTGGGTGCATAATTGGCACCCATTCCAATACCGTTCAACTGTCTTTAATATTCTGCATTATACCAAAAGTAATTATGTTGCATCCCAAGGGCTAAACACCTCAAAATGAATCTTTGGAAACAAAGTTACCACATTTCTCCATGGCCCATTTTGAGGCCTGAATTGCATCATCATGGTCTAATATTGTGTACAGTGATGAGACATCTGCAGTTGCAATTAAATATTTGTGCTGTGGCCTTAATTCAAGATTATTCAAAATCTGAATCAGATGTTTAGTATCCCTCAAATACGCCTTTGTATTCGGTACTAGGGGTTGCAAGTACATATCCACATATTCTCCTAACCTTGCATTTATGGACTGGATTCCATTAATTATGGGTCTTCCCGGTGGTTGCGTTTTGATTTTTGTGTATTTTAGGTACTGTATAGATAATGGGTACTTTGCATGTGTCAGGTATGAGATATTTTTCTTCCTTTTTAGTTAAAATATTTTTTTGACTTTTTTTTAGTACCAACTCTAATAATTCATTTTTATACTCTCTTGTGGGGTTCCTCTTTTTAATTTAATGTACGTATTTGTATTCCCCAAGTGATCTAACAATTCTTTGTTGTAGTATTCTTTGGATAGTACAACTATTGCCCCCCCCCCCCCCCCTTTGTCCGCTAGTCTAATTACAACTTGTTTATTTTCTTCTGTCTTATTCCTGTTTTTAGGTTTTTGGATTCATTCATCCTTTTAATTTTTAATTGGTCCACTTCCTGATTGGCCATTCTCCCAAATACTTCAATATGTTCTAATATGTTCATTATTATAGACAGGGAATTGAACAATGATTTGTTCCTGAGATTGCTATGCATGATCCTTCCAGGGGTTTCCATCCTTGCAGTTTGATTTGTGGGGGTCTTATTTAGCATGTATTTCTTTATATTGAGTTTTCTGATATACTTCTGTATATCTACATACATATCAAATTTATTCAGGTTCTGTTTAGGGGCCTATTTGAGTCCTTTGTCCAATGTTATTAGCTCACTCCTTGTTAATTCAATTCCACTTAAATTGTAAATTCCCTCCCCTAATACTCTGTAAATTCCCTCCCCCACTACTTCTTTTTGGCCTTGAATCCTCCTCTGCATCCCCTTTTGTGTCTGGGCTTCTTGCTTTTATCGTTCTGTCGTGCCTCGGTGGGGTCCTTTCGCTCCTGCGGTAATCTAAAAAATAACGCGACTGTTCCTCATCTCTATAGTCCCTAAGGGCCTCATATCTATTCTGGGTTTGAATCGGGCTCCTCCTTGAATCATAATTGTATTGATCATACTGCCTGTGTTCTTCTTGTGATTGATAATACTGATGTTGGTGGTGTTAATCATCTCTTTCTTCCACTTCTATCATGATTTTGATGGTAGGAGTTACTGTGGTTCCCATGTGCATAATTACCCGAATTACCATACTGATTGTGTGGAGAATTATACGTTTTATGATTCATTCTGTTTCCAGAATCCGGGGATCTAGGTCGTCTTTCAGGAGTTCTTAGTCTTCTTTCAGGGGTTCTGTATCTGTTCTCCCTACTTGGGGTGACAATCCTTACCTCCCTTTCAGGAGATGAAGTAGTGGATCCCATTTTACCTTGTTTTAAATGTAATTGCCAATTAAACACTTGTTCCAGTTGGTAATCATTTGTGTCCCTAAGATATTTCCTTTTCTTTCTCTGCTTTGGTTCTATGTCTTTTTGTTCTAATACCTTATTGAGCTGTCTGGTTAGTGTGACAAATGAAGCTGATTCCTTAAATGCTTCCAATACTATTTTACAATCAGAAATTTGTTGATTAATCCTGGCTAGCTTCCTTGCTTCCTTTTAAGCACAAGCTTCTGTACTTCCAAACCCTTTTTCTTAAAAAAATGGATACCCTTCATCTATTGCCTCCTGGTCTATCAAACCATCATTTATAGGCACATCCCACCTCAACCTTCTGGGTACTATACTCTCTTTGATGTACTGTTCATGTGTGGCTATATCCCACCACAGACTGACCCTATTTTTTTTTTCCATTAAATGTTCAAATCGCCTAAAATTAGTGACTAAATCTCCTGCGTCCATGTGTTTATTGGAAAATATATCTTTGAGATCAACCGTGCGTTTTTCTATAAATTCAAATATTTACATAACTGCTGCTTAAGGCTCGATTCACACAGGGGCAACACGACTTCAACGCGACTTTGCAACGCGACTTCAACCCGACTTCAACACGACTTGTGGATCCGACTTTCAATGAACGGGGATCCGACTTGGATCCCCGCCACTGTGTTTGGTATGAATCTTTAGGGGGAACTCCGCGCCAAATTTTAAATAAAAATCCGGCATGGGTTCCCCCTCCAGGGGCATACCAGGCCCTTGGGTCCGGTATGGATCTTGAGGGGAACCCCCCTACGCCGAAAGGACGGCGTGGGGGGTCCCCCCCAATCCATACCAGACCCTTATCCGAGCACGCAGCCCGGCCGGACAGGAATGGGGGTGGGGACGAGCGAGCGCCCCCCCCCCCTCCTGAACCGTACCAGGCCGCATGCCCTCAACATGGGGGGGTTGGTGCCTCGGGGGAGGGGGGCGCGCTGCGGCCCCCCCCCACCCCAAAGCACCTTGTCCCCATGTTGATGAGGACAAGGGCCTCTTCCCGACAACCCTGGCCGTTGGTTGTCGGGGTCTGCGGATGGGGGCTTATCGGAATCCGGGAGCCCCCTTTAATAAGGGGGCCCCCAGATCCCGGCCCCCCACCCTATGTGAATGAGTATGGGGTACATGGTACCCCTACCCATTCACCTAGGGAAAAAAAGCGTCAATAAAACAAACAGTACACAGGTTTTTAAAATAATTTATTAGGCAGCTCCGGGATCTTCTTCCGACTTCGGGGGTCCTCTTCCGACTTCGGGGGTCTCTCCGCCGTCTCCTACCGGTGTCCGCATCTTCTGCCGGCTCCTCCGCTATCTTCTGCAGCTCAATTGCTAGCGGTGGTCCGGACTTCTGCCTTCTTCTTTTCTTCCAGAGATGTTGACACGACGCTCTCTCCAGCTGGAATGGTCTCTGAACGCTCCGCAACGGACTTATATAGGCGGTGACCCCGCCCCCTTATGAGGTCACTGTCCCAGGGCATGCTGGGGCTGTGCCGTCATAAGGGGGCGTGGTCATCACCCCGGTGACCACGCCTCCTAAAACGTCACAGACCCAGCATGCCCAGGGACTGTGACGGCATAAGGGGGCGGGGTCACCGCCTATATAAGTCCCTTGCAGAGCGCACAGAAACCATTCTGGCTGGGGAGAGCGTCGTGTCAACAACATCTCTGGAAGAGAAGAGGGAAGAAGATGATCCAGAGGTCCGGACCACCGCTGGCAAAAGAGCGCCAGAAGATAGCGGTGGAGCCGGCAGAAGATGCGGACACCGGGAGAAGACGCCGGAGAGACCCCCGAAGTCGGAAGATCCCGGAGCTGCCTAATAAATTATTTTAAATACCTGTGTACTGTGTTTTTTATTGACGCTTTTTTCCCTAGGTGAATGGGTAGGGGTACAATGTACCCCATACCTATTCACATAGGGTGGGGGGCCGGGATCTGGGGGCCCCCTTATTAAAGGGGGCTCCCAGATTCCGATAAGCCTCCCGCCCGCAGACCCCGACAACCAACGGCCAGGGTTGTCGGGAAGAGGCCCTTGTCCTCATCAACATGGGGACAAGGTGCTTTGGGGTGGGGGGGGCCGCAGCGCGCCCCCCTCCCTCAAGGCACCAAACCCCCCATGTTGAGGGCATGCGGCCTGGTACGGTTCAGGAGGGGGGGGCGCTCGCTCGTCCCCACCCCCATTCCTGTCCGGCCGGGCTGCGTGCTCGGATAAGGGTCTGGTATGGATTGGGGGGGACCCCCCACGCCGTTTTTTTCGGGTAGGGGGTTCTCCTCAAGGTCCATACCAGACCCAAGGGCCTGGTATGCCCCTGGAGGGGGAACCCATGCCGGATTTTTATTTAAAATTTGGCGCGGAGTTCCCCTCAAGATCATCTGAGCACAAGTCGCATGCCGAAGTCGGATCATGCGAGACGGCGATCCGACTTTGATCCGACTTCAATGATAGTCAATAGGCTGAAGTCGGATCAAAGTCGGATCAAAGTAGTACAGGGAGTACGCTCTGAAGTCGGAGCGACTTCAGTAGTGTCTATTAAGACGCTAGCGTTAACTCCCATTGAAACTATTTCTGGAGCGACTTGGGGCGACTTGAGGGCGTACAAGTCGGATCCCAAGTCGCCCCAGTGTGAACCGAGCCTAAGTGTGATATAACTGAAAAACTATGATAAAACAAAAAAAATTGGAATACATTGTCTGTATAACTATTCTTGTGAATAGGACTATAATAGCAATTGCTAGAGAATGGGAGAATGTGCAATAGATGACATTACCTTATTCAGTACTTGGTATATGAACATTTAATATGTTGTAACTTTTAATAGTTCTTATTTTGAACACCTTGTGAAATAAAGTTTTGTATGTAGCGTTTTATATTACAATATAATCAGCAAATGGATGGTGCAGAAACAAAATGGTGATTCGATGATATACCGCTGTCTCTATAGTAACTGTGACGCTGATGCTGGCTTATAAATGGAGACTCGAGCGTCACATGACTATCCTTAAAAAGTCACGTGTCGTGTGACGCAATGCGTATGAGGAGTCAGTGACGCACAACACGGACGCTGGTTATCAGTTTCCACAATAGCGGTGTGAGGATTCACCGTGCTCCCAGCGGCTGATTGTTATAAAAACCCAATGCACAAGTCATCCAGGCTCATGTGAGTGTATCTGCTGAAGATTTTTCATTCTGAGTAATTGGTTTATCTGCGCAATGATGTCTGTCTTTGATTTTTTACATGCTACCCTCCCTGCATTTAAGAGAGGCCATCAGAATAATTTTTCAGAACATCACACCACTGTTTTAACTAATCTCTTTTGAATGGACCTATTAATAATATTTTTGGACATATTTTCTGGCATTATTTTGGACTTTACAAATTAAGTAGCCATAATAGGTTAATTTAATCTATTGCATATTTATAGGTGGGGATTTGTGCACATCTCACTGGTGGAATATATGATGGTGTTTATGAAGCTACATGATTGCTAATTTCTGGCCATACTTTATATATTAATTGTTTGTTTTTTTTTTCACTATCACTTTGAGGAATATTATTTAATAATTAATCACATGGGATTTCAGCACTGATTGAAAGGTTAATTATAGCGCAACATTTTTCCATTTTATGTTTTTTTTGCTAGAAAATTACTTAGAACCCCCCAAACATTACACATTTTTTTTCTAAAACCCTAGAGAATAAAATGGCAGTCATTGCAATACTTTCACACTGTATTTGCGCAGCGTTCTTAAAAGCACACTTTTTTTTTTTGGAAAAAATTAACTTTTTTTGATTAAAAAAATAAGACAACAGTAAAGTTAGCTCATTTTTTTTTTTTTATATTGTGAAAGATAATGTTACGCCGAGTAAATTGATACCCATCATGTCACACTTCAAAATTGCGTCTGCTCCTGGAATGGCATCAACTTTTTACCCTTAAATCTCTCCATAGATGACGTTTAAAAAATTCTACAGATTGCATGTTTTAAGTTACAGAGGACATCTAGGGCTAGAATTATTGCTCTCGCTCTTAACGATCGCGGCGATACCTCACATGTGTGGTTTGACCACAGTTTTCATATGCGGGCGCTACTCATGTATGTGTTCGCTTCTGCACGCGAGCTCGTCGGGACAGGGTGCTTTAAAAAAATTTTTTCATTTCTTATTTTTTACACTTTAAAAAAAAAAAAATGGGTCACTTTTATTCCTATTACAAGGAATGTAAACATCCCTTGTAATAGAAAAAAGAATGACAGGTCCTCTTAAATATGGCATCTGGGGTCAAAAAAGACCTCAGATCTCATATTTAGACTAAAATTCAATAAAAGAAAAAAAAAAAAATTGTCATTTTGAAAAAAATGACAACAGAAAAATAATGCCTTTTAAGACGTATGGGCGGGAGTGACGTTTTGACGTCGATTCCACCCTGCTATGGTATGGCCCTGCTATGGTATGGAGACGGGTGGGGGCCATCTTGGCCTCACTTGTCTCCATACCCAGCCACGGATAGGACCCTATCACCGCTGCCGACGGCTCTGATGAGCGGCAGAGGGCGCCCTCTCCCGCCACCGTTACGGTGATCTCGCGGCGAATCCGCTGCAGAGACCACCATTATCGTTAACCGAACTGCCGCTTGAAGAGATGGATACCTCGGTTGTGGCAGCAGTTGCTGCCATTACCGAGATATCCCTCTTCAAAGTCAGGACGCGTATAGTAGTGCGGCGGTCGGTAAGTGGTTAAGAGCTATGGGCAGAAGTGACGTTTTGACGTTGCTTCCGCCCTGCAATGTCATGGAGATGGGTGGGGGCCATCTTCCCCTCACTTGTTTCCATGCCAAGGAAGAAAACATCTGATCGCCTCCGCCACTGCCGACGGCTCCGGTAAGCGGCGGAGGGCACCGGAGCATGTCGGGAGGGGGGGGGGGGGCCCTCTCCCGCTGCAGATAAAAGTGATCTTGCAGTGAATCTGCCAAAGAGACCACTTTTATCTTGAAGCGGACCGCCAGCCGCACAAGAGAATACCAGGGTTATGGCAGCTAGCTGCTGCCATAACGATACCCCCCCATCAAAGTTAGGACGTATATCTTCGTGCAGCTCTCCGGAAGTGGTTAATGGACCAAATTTGCTTCTTTCAAAGAAGTTTGTGCTGCAACCCGTTTTCCCTCGCTCTCTAAATTTTTAGTCCATATCAGTGTTTCTCAACCTTTTTTCAAGGCACCCTTTAAAATTCTGCACAATCTTGAGGCATCCCATTCTAAACTGTAAATAACAAAACTAATAATTTTACATATTGAAGCGACATCCACATACACCTGTAGGACACCCAACATTAGAGGTGATTTATTCTTTCAAAGCCAGTGCACCTTTGCACACTGGTACCGACTAGTATTACAGTGTTTCTCTTTTTTTCCCTCATTTTTCTTTCCCTCACTCTAAGGTCACCCCAGTGCTGACTGGGGAGTAGGGTTGCTACCTGTCTGGTAGTCACCCGGACAGTCTGGGTTTCAGTCCGCCTGAAACCTGGACACATTGTTGACACCAGGCTGTGGCTCTGGGCTCCATCTGCTCAGCTCTGGGGGCGAGGAAGGAACAGGACTAGGGTACCAGCTGGTATATTATATATAACTTTTTTACTATATTCCTCTTCTACACCAATCCACTTGGCCATGTCATTCCTGGGAACCACAGCACAAGCGTTACTCTTCTGCCTGAAAATAATCAAATGGTCCAGGCTAGTGTTACTTGTGCTGCGGTCCCACCAATTAAACTAAAGTTCCAGTCCCCTCTTCTATACCCCATGCCGCTGGGGCTTTGAAATTGGCAAGAATTGCAGCACAAGGATTACTTAGCTGAGAATATTTGATGGTTTTCGGGCAGAAGAGGAGTAATCCTTGTGCTGCGGTTCCCTGCAATTTCAAAGCCTCGGTGGAGTGGTACAGAAGAGGGGGCCAGAACTTTAGTTTAATTGGTGGAGCCGAAGCACAAAGAACACTTCACTGGGACTATTTGATGATTTTAGGACAGAGGAGGAGTAATACTTGTCCGTGACCCCACCCCGCCGTCACCAACGTGGAGGACAGAGCAAGGAGTAGAAGCAGCAGTGACAGCCTGCCCAGAGCTCCATCACAGATATCTGAACTGTGCGGGGGATTTCTTCCTCCTTCTCTGCTACTGTGAGTCACCCCCTCCCGGAGCTGCTGCGTGTGTACAGCTCTCTGGATGTCTTCACTCACTACACACCATTCACCTTATTAAGAGGGAGAGGGAGGCAGCCACCTGTAGTCTTCCTGGCCAGTGGTCTCTTTCTACTAGATGGGGGTGAGCAAGGTCCCCTCTTATCGCCCCTCTGCAGTCCTCCCAGCTGGTGGTCTTCTTTTTTTTTTTTTTTTTTTTTTTTTTTTTTTAACTGGAGGGGGATGAAGGGGAGCCTGTCAGTCCCTGGATGGGGGTCCCCCTTATCACACCCCCCCAATACTCCCAGCTGGGGATCTTTTACTGGAGGGGGGGGCTATATTACTGGATGGGGGTTCCCCTCTTATCACAACCCCCCCCCCACCCTGCAGTCCTCCTAGCTGCGGGTCTTTAACTGGAGGGGGGGGGATATTCCTGGATAGGGGTCCCCTCTTATCTCCCCCTGCAGTCCTCCTAGCTGGGGGTCTTGTTTGTCTTGAGGGGAGGAGGGAGGATAATTCCTGTATGAGTCCCATTTGATCCCCCACCTGTAGTTGTCCTAGCTGCGACTCTTCCTTATCTAGAGGGGGGAGGGATGGGGGTTCCTGTATACCCGGATGGGAACCCATGTCATCACCACCCTGTGGTCCTCCTGGTTAGGGGTCTCCTTTTAACTAGAAGGGGTTCCTGTATTCCTTGATGGGCCTTTCCCTGAATTTGTCTGTATTCCTGGATGGGAGGGAGTCCCTTCCAATCACCCCCATGCACTCCTCCTGTTAAGTGGTCTCCTTCTCCTGGAGAGGGGTCAGTGCACCTGGAAGTGTGTGTGTGTTCATGATTACTCCTTCATTTTGGGTGCCTCTAAAATACTGCGTTCTCTGATTAGTGCTTCTGGGCTGTTGTATAGAGTCTTTCCTGTCTCTCTCACACCAACCTCTGTTGGCATCAGCTGACCTGGGGGGGATGTATTGGAGACAGACTGACGTGGGAAGGATTATACTGGGAAAAAGACTGACCTGGGGGGGGGGGGGGGGGGGGGGGGGGGAAATGTATGGGGGTACAGTCTGTCCTGGGGGGGGGGGTTATAATACTGGGAAATAGACTGACTTGAGGGGATGTACTGGGTGAAAGACTGACCTGGGGAAATATATTGGGGGACAGACTAACTTGGGGGGATTGTAGTGGGGGATTGACCTTTTGGCCACCCCTGCTGTTCATCACAGCACTGCATTACTGCACTTGGGTACTCAAAGGCGTCCCAAGTCTTTTATGATCCTATAATGTACACTGCAGTGAAAAATTGTGCGCCGCTAGAGTATTCGGTTTTGGCTTTGTTGCAAAGGTGGCAACCCTAGAGGGCAGAGGCAAACAAGGTTACTGTGCAGGGGCCCAATGTCCTCTATATTAACTGATGGTGTCATTGGTTGTAAGGATTGCAGCAGCTTGAAGGTTGTAATGGTGCACAATGAAAACCTGTAGCTTTGTGTAACTAAAAGGCAGGCTTGATCCACTCGCTGGCTTGTATACAAGTTTTGGGCAATTTTTAGGCATTTTGCCGAAGGCACCCTGGTTGATAAAGGCTGCAGTATAGTTCAGTAATTTGCAGGGCTTGTCTTCTATGCATATACCTTTAACATAACTTTCCTTTTTTATTTATTTATTTATTTTTTTTACAGGCAGTAATGGCCAGTGACTTTGCCATTCCTCGATTTCGATACTTGGAAAAGCTACTGCTCGTTCATGGTAGATGGTGCTATTCTCGACTGGCCAATATGGTGTTATATTTCTTCTACAAGAATGCTGTGAGTAAAAATAATGGTGAACTGCTGTACAGTTTATTTACTTTTAAAAGTTTTATTATTTTTCTTACCAGCGACTTTTTTTTATTATGTTTTTTTTCTTCTTTCATAAAGCCTTGTGTATGTACTTTTTAAAGGTTTTTATTGCTGTACATGTCCATACACGTAAGGCCTCATTCACATGGACGTATCTGTGCATACACAGAGATCTGCACGGCTGTCAAATTTGGACCTATGTCCATGCAGCTACTGCATCCCAAAAGACCTAAATGGTCTATTTTTACAGGTGTACGAATAGGTATGCCTCATGAGAATGAGGCCTACATCATTGCTGAATCGTGGTATACAGTTTGGCATCTCTGTGACATCTCCTTTAATGCTATGCATACATTATAAGTCCAGCCTGAAGCTTGTTTGGCTGTACCTTCTCCTCTGGGTCACAGGGGTGCAATTTGTTTTGCACTCCTGTGACCCATTTTCAGCAGAGAGCGGCCTGAAGTCTGCTTTCTTCTGACATCACACAGATCAGTCCAGGCACTGCGTCATCTCAACTCTGGGAGTCTTGATCTGTCAGATGCCTTGACTGATAGCTGTCAGCCAGCCGCTGAAATGGCTGTTTCCTGCCCCTCCATAGCTCAGCGATCCAGTGAGCATGGAGTAGAGCAAGAGAGCTGCTGATTGACAGGCAGCAGCTCTCTGCTCGGGGAGCCGTGAGAACTGAGCCATCGGTGATGTTCAGTGGCTCGGTTCTCAGTGCAGAGCTGCCGGGGGGACAGATGCAGCATCGGACCGATGCTGCATCCACCTAGGTAAGTATTAAACTGCAATAACCCTGATTCCCATACTTCTCCTTTAAAAAAACAATATGACTATTGTATGTTTTGTACAATGTACACATTTATACCTGCTTAAAGTGGAAATTTAGTTAGAAAATTAAGTCCTGCTAGATCACTTCAGGCTGGCATCTTTTGCAGGTATAGATATGTAAAACATTAAAAATAAGTGTCCTATACTTTTATATTTAAAATCCAGTAATTCACTGTCTCCGTTGCTCTGAGTTTGTAGAGGCCAAGCGGAATTAAACCCTCCTATCCTTTTACAGCCAAGGAAGCTGCTTCTGTTTGATCTGCAACTGCAATGGTGCTGCACATGTAATCAGTTATGACACCAGCCATTTGATGGTTTGACAGTTTGGTTGATGATGCAAGCAAATATGACAGTTAGCAATCCTGGCATTCTAGGAATGTAACTTAACTTTTTTCCCTTTACGTCATTCAGGACAGCCACTATTGAGAGATAGTCTCCTCCTCTTCCTGTAGGAAACACTGCGCCAGCCCATAAAACTCTCACTTCCCCTGCCAGACCTCAGTTAATAGTGTTTCCTCCGGAGGGGAGACACTGTGCAGGGAACCAGGCTGATACAATCAGGGAGATTGTGGCCTCTCTCAAAACATCCCCAGGGGAGCAGGGGCTTCCAAGCAGTGGATGGCGGTACATACCCGCAAACAGCAGCCACCCCTTCCTTGTCAAGCGTGGCATCAGGCTGTGGGGGCCCCCTATCGCGTCCACAGGGCCGCAGCAAGGAGGACACTCCGCTCTCCCTGTACGCTGTGCAGGCCGCATTTTTTTGTTTGGAACGGGCCGGACGACGGGCGACGTCATTTCCGGCGGAGGGCGGATGTCTACCTTTAACCCGCGACTTCCGGTTCCGGGTCGCGGTGCTGATAGGGGGCCGGGCTCAGGCTGGAGGAGTCGGTTTACACGTACAGACAGTGTGAGACTCTGCACAGGCAACCACCTGCAGTCATGTCTGAGGCAGATGCTGCAGCTCATACGGACGCCAGCTCCAGCCTTCCGAAGGTAAGAGTTCCCTGGGGAGGGGTTCTCTCTACCTAGGATTGCCCCCCCCCCATGTACGGTTCCTTACTTAGGGGGGGGACAGACCCCCTGGGTGGTCAGGGGGCGGGGGTGACTCGGATCCCTACAGGTGGGTCGGGTACACCCCCAGGGTTGTTTCTGTTAAAAAACTGCTGAATGTAATGTGTTTTCTGTATGTAATTTCAGAAATCCACAGAAAAGACAAAGTCCACTCATGTCTCTAAAAAGAAATGTGCCTCTTGTAGGGACAGTTTAGGGGAAGCTTGGACCAAGGTTCTGTGTAAAGAATGCATAGACTCCCTGGTCAAGGAAAGGGACTCTGAACAGCAGTCCGGCTTGGCAGCCTCTGTAAAGGAGCTGTCATCCACTTTTTCATCCTTTAAAACGCTTTTTGAGAAGTTTCAGCTTCCCCTTAATCCCATTCAGCAGGATTCAACCCCGCCTCATGCTCAGGGCTCGGCTCCTGCCAGATCCACTAATATGGCTACGGCAGAGGAGGCTGCAGGCCCTTCCGGGGTGGAGCTTAGGCAACCAGACAGTGGCACTTCTGACTCCCATGAGGAATCAGAGGGAGAGGACCAGGACGGGGAGTCCAGGAAAATCTCCAGGTATAAGTTGTCCCTAGAGGAGGTGGAAGATCTCCTAGGGGCAATATATACAACCCTCTGTATACACGAGGATAAAAAAAACCCTCTCACTCCATGACCTTATGTACAAGGGCTTAGGAGATCAAAGGAGAAAAGTTTTTCCAGTACACGAGGTTCTGGTGGAGACGATTAAAAAAGAGTGGCAGAATCCGGAAAGAAAGCCCTTCTTCTCTAGTTCCCTTAAGAGAAGATTTCCGTTTTCAGAGGATCCAGCGTCCATTTGGAATAAAAATCCCAAACTGGATGCAGCTTTCTCTCAGGTCTCTAGGCACACAGACCTGGCGTTTGAGGACATGGGGGGCCTTATCAGACGTCATGGACAAAAGGATAGACTCACTACTGAAAAAGACGTGGGACTCGACAGTCGGTAACTTAAAACCAGAAATGGCTGTTACTGTGGTAGCCCGCAATTTAGAACATTGGCTTTTCCAGATTCAGGAGCATATTGAGGCTGGCACGGCTAAAGAGACTATCCTAGCGTCTTTCCCCACGATTCTGCGAGGGATCGCATACATAGCAGACGCCTCGGCAGAGTCAGTCCGTATGTCAGCCAGATCAGCGGCCCTGGCTAACTCGGCCAGGAGGGCCCTCTGGCTGAAGACTTGGCCGGGCGACGCCGCCTCTAAGGTCAAGTTATGTGGGATACCCCTGACAGGTGACCTACTATTTGGTCCTGGGTTAGATACAGTCCTAGACCGGACAGCAGACAAAAAAAAAAAAAAAAGTCCTTCCCACTCAAACGAAAGACCCCAACACAGAGAAAGAGGGTGTTTCGTCCGCAAAAGCGCAGGGAAGCCCCTAAACAAGGGGGACAGAAGAAAACCTGGGGCCAAAGAGGTAAGGGCAGAGGAGGGGCGATTTTTCGCCCTCCTGAAAAAGCCCAGAAAGATCAATGACTCTCTAAAAGCGGTGGGAGGAAGACTGGGGGCCTTCCTTCCACAGTGGGAGATCATTTCCCCCAATCGGTTCATCCTAGGGATCATAAGAAGGGGGTATCTCTTGGAATTCACAAGGCCCCCCTCACAAAGGTTCCTTGTCACGCAGCTTTCCAGCTGCACGACAAAAACCAAGGCCTTGTTAGACGCTCTGAAGGAGTTAGAACTACAAAATGTAGTTTGCAGAGTACCAAAGGGGGAGGAAGGAGAGGGGGTTTATTCCCATGTATTTATGGTGAAAAAACCCTCAGGAAAATTCAGATTGATTCTGAATTTAAAGCCCTTAAACAGGTCAATTTGTTACAAAAGATTCCGTATGGAGTCAATTTTTACGGTCAGGGCTCTGTTACCGCAGAATTGTTTCATGGTGTCTCTGGACCTCAGAGACGCGTATTTGCACGTCCCTATTGCAGAAACCTCTCAGAGGTTTCTCCGTTTAGCAATAAACCTGGGCGATGCAATACTGCACCTACAATTCCAGGCCCTGCCCTTCGGGCTATCCTCCTCGCCCCGAATATTTACCAAAATCCTGGCAGAGACCATGCAGGGTGTGTCAGTTATAGCCTATCTGGACGACCTGCTCCTATTTGCAGTATCCCCAGAGAAATTGCTCAGGGACCTCGACCTGACAAAAAAGGTACTGACAGGATTAGGATGGCTCCTGAACTTAGACAAGTCCAGTCTCATTCCTTCTCAGCACATTATGTACCTAGGATACCTGCTAGACTCGACACTCTTGAAAGTTTTTCTTCCAAGAGAAAAAATTCTAAAACTGGACAGAGCAGTTTTATCTCTCCAGTGCAACCATCGGGTGTCCAAAAGGTCCTTAATGTCAACTCTAGGTCTGCTGACCTCTACTCTCCCAGCAGTGCAGTGGGCAGGATTACACTTTCGTCCCCTGCAGTCATACATACTAAGGGTATGGGACCACAGTCAGAAGGATCTAGACACCTTAGTACAAGTTCCCCATCGATTAAAGAGATCTCTTTGGTGGTGGAGGAAGGAAGCGAACTTGTCGCAGGGACGTCTGTGGCTTAGTCCAGTTTCACGGATAGTAACCACGGACGCAAGCGGCAAGGGCTGGGGGGCGCATCTGGGATCCCTTCTAGCGCAGGGCGTATGGAGGGGAGACGAACTAAAAAGATCGTCCAATTGGAAGGAGCTGAGGGCAGTCGGCCTGGTCCTCAGGTTTTTCAAAAAAGAGCTTCAGGGCCACCATATACAGGTACGGTCAGACAATTCTTCTACCGTAGCCTATATAAACAAACAGGGTGGCACCAGAAGCGGAAGTCTCCTGGCCTTAGCAACAGACATCCTAAATTGGGCCGAGACCAACACTCTCTCACTCTCAGCGGTTTTTCTGAGAGGAGAAAGGAACGTTATAGCGGACTTTCTCAGCCGGAGGAGGCTGAGAGAGGGAGATTGGGCCCTCAACCAGGAGGTTTTCAATCTCATATCCAAGAAATGGGGACCCCCGGAAGTGGATCTTTTCGCTTCAAGAGACAATGCGAAAATCCCCTGTTTTTTCTCCCTAAACGCAGGAGAAGGAGCAATGGGGGTGGACGCATTAACACAGAATTGGCATTTCAGGACATGCTATGCCTTCCCCCCCCTCCGGTGTTATTACCGGCGGTTCTGCGGAAGTTCCAACTAGAGAACACCTCCCTCATTCTAGTAGCTCCACATTGGCCGAAAAGGGCATGGTTTTCAATTCTCAGTCAGTTAGCTGTGGAACCGCCCCTATTCCTTCCACCTCAGGAGGATCTTCTCTCACAGGGTCCAATCCTCTGTCCACAGGTACACCAGTGGAAATTAGCGGCCTGGCTACTGAAGAGAGTATATTAAAATCTAAGGGATTTTCTCAGAAATTAATCTCCACCCTCCTCAACAGTAGAAAAAAGGAGACGCGTCATATTTATAAAAAGGTCTGGTTCCTTTTTAACAAGTGGTGCACTGAAAACTCCTTCTCGGCGCAGAGCCCCATAGCTGTTTTGGAATTCCTACAGTGTGGAGCAGACAAAGGGTTATCCGTAGGTACCCTTAAAAGCCAGGTGTCAGCACTTAGTGCTTATTTAGAGAAATCTTTGGCCACCAATCCATGGGTGGTCAGGTTCTTTAGGGCACTGTCCAGGCAGAGACCTGTCCGAGGTCCCCCATTTCCCGGGTGGGATCTATCTTTAGTGTTGCAAAGCCTAACAGGAATTCCCTTTGAGCCCTTGGACAAATGTCTGTTAAAAGAGTTAACCTTAAAAACAGCATTTTTAGTGGCAGTGACAACTGCCAGGAAAGTCAGTGAAATTGAGGCGTTATCAATTAGACCTCCTTTTTGCGTTATTTTGCCAGATAGAATAGTCCTTAAGACTGATCCAGCATTTCTGCCTAAAGTGGCGTCAGGCTTTCACAGAAGCCAGGAAATAGTCCTACCTTCATTTTGTCCCAATCCTGCTGGAGAAGGGGAACTAAAATTTCATTTCTTAGATGTAAGGAGGTGTATCCTACAATACTTAGAGATGACTAAAACAATAAGAAAGTCTGACTCTCTATTTATTTTATTTTCCGGGTCCAGAAAAGGACTCAGAGCGTCTCGACGCACGATTGCCAGATGGCTTAGATTAGCTATTGGGCAGGCATATTCTCTAGCAGGGAAAGAGATTCCTATGGGCATAAAGGCACACTCTACCAGAGCCGTGGCAACTTCCCAGGCAGAGAAGGCTGGAGCAACGCCAGAGCAAATATGCAAGGCAGCGACATGGTCCAGCTACTCCACTTTCGTTAAACATTACAGAGTGGACTTGGTGGCGGCAGGTGAGCAGGCTTTTGGGCGAAAAGTTCTGCAAGCTGTAGTCCCACCCTAATTGGTAAGTGCTCGATTATCCTCTCAATAGTGGCTGTCCTGAATGACGTAAAGGGAAAATTAAAGTTACGTACCGGTAACGTCTTTTCCTGTAGTCTTTCAGGACAGCCCTAGTTACCCACCCTAAGCTTGGGGGGGTCTTATTAAAGACCAGAACGCAATATGATAATGATATTGAATGGTATGTTATTAATGTGTTCTTGTGTCTCCCCAGCTGACCGGAGGTGATCTTGTAAAAACTGAGGTCTGGCAGGGGAAGTGAGAGTTTTATGGGCTGGCGCAGTGTTTCCTACAGGAAGAGGAGGAGACTATCTCTCAATAGTTGCTGTCCTGAAAGACTACAGGAAAAGACGTTACCGGTACGTAACTTTAATTTTTAAAACCGTTGAATCGATGGGTTTAGTTCCGCTTTGTTTTACTGCTGTTCAGGAGCTCTGAGCTTCAGCAAAATGGCAGCCTCCAGCAAGAACAGGAGCAGTGCTGTAGGCATTTTACAGCACATACAAATTTTGGTAGCATAATTAATAATGTGGAATGTATGTTACTTGCTAAATAACATTATTTTTATCAAGAAGTTATTAAAAAGAATTGCCTACTTAGACAGTGTGAGACTTGTCTTGAGAAAGCGTAACCATCATTCAAATATACCGTAGCTGTCTTGTGCTCCTATATAAAGGTACTCATAGGTTTACTACTGTTAGATGTCCATTACAGCATTACTACCCTGTGTAAATGTATAAAATAATTATGAGTTGTTTATGGTGTTCTTAACTGTAGTAAGCTTTAGTACATGAAATCATTCACATGGGCCAGTTTACAATTTAGTGTCTTTTCCACGTTTATACAAGAACCAACATGCACAATTTCTGACCTGCTCTAGTTGTAGTAATGAGTGCTTTTGTTTACTTTGTTTAAAATCTGATGTTCCTTTTATTTCTAGATGTTTGTGGCTCTTCTCTTTTGGTACCAGTTTTTTTGTGGCTTCTCTGGATCAGCCATGATTGACCAATGGTATTTGATCTTTTTTAACTTGCTATTTTCATCCATTCCACAACTTGTTACTGGGATTCTTGACAAGGACCTTCCTGCTGACATGTTGATTGCTGTTCCTGAGCTCTATAGGAGTGGACCAAGTATGGAGGTAACTATGTGGCTCACCTATATTTTACTGTGATGCAGCATCAATTAATTGTCCACAAAAAAAACTTAAGACATTCTATTTCCAATTTATTTTTTTTAGTCTTCGTTTTTTAAGTTCATATTTTTTTCTTTGTATTTCTTATATCCTTACACGTAAAGTGTATGTGCGACTGATAGGACCAGAGCTTCTCTTCCCTTATATATAGTTATAGTTACATAGTAGGCGAGGTTGAAAAAAAGACACAAGTCCATCAAGTCCAAGCTATGTGTGTGATTGTATGTCAGTATTACCTTGTATATCCCTGTATGTTGTGGTCATTCAGGTGCTTATCTAATATTTTCTTGAAACTATCGATGCTCCCTGCTGAGGCCACTGCCTGTGGAAGGGAATATCCACATCCTTGCCGCTCTCACAGTAAAGAACCCTCTACGTAGTTTAAGGTTAAACCTCTTTTCTTATTTTAATGAGTGGCCATGAGTCTTGTTAAACTCCCTTCTGCAAAAATGTTTTATCCCTATTGTGGGGTCACCAGTATGGTATTTGTAAATTGAAACCATATCCTCTCTAAAGCGTCTCTTCTCCAGAGAGAATAAGTTCAGTGCTCGCAACCTTTCCTCGTAACTAATATCCTTCAGACCCTTTATTAGCTTTGTTGCCCTTCTTTGTACTTGCTCCATTACCAGTACATCCTTCCTGAGGACTGGTGCCCAGAACTGGACAGCATACTCTAGGTGCGGCCGTACCAGAGTCTTGTAGAGTGTGAGAATTATTGTTTTATCTCTGGAATTAATCCCCTTTTTAATGCATGCCAATATTCTGTTTGCTTTATTAGCAGCAGCTTCGGCATTGACATTGCTGAGCATATCATCTACTAGGACCCCCAGGTCCTTTTCCATCCTAGATTCACCCAGAGGTTCTCCCCCCCCCCGCCCCCCAGTGTATAGATTGCATTCATATTTTTGCCACCCAAATGCATTATTTTACATTTGTCTACATTGAACCTCATTTGCCTTGTAGTTACCCACCCCATTAATTTGTTCAGATCTTTTTGCAAGGTTTCCACATCCTGCAGAGAAGTTATTGCCCTGCTTAGCTTGGTATCATCCACAAATGCAGAGATTGAACTGTTTACCCCATCCTCCAGGTAGTTTATGAACAAATAAAACAGGATTGGTCCCAGCACAGAACCCTGGGGGACCCCACTACCCACTCCTGACCATTCCGAGTACTCCCCATTTATCACCACCCTCTGAACTTGCCCTTGTAGCCAGGTTTCAGTCCATGTACTCACCCTATGGTCCATGTCAGCGGACCTTATTTTGTACAGTAAACATTTATGGGCAACTGTGTCAAATGCTTTCGCAAAATCTAGATACACCACGTCTACGGGCCCCTCTTTATCTAGATGGCAACTCACCTCCTCATAGAAGGTTAGTAGATTGGTTTGGCAAGAACGATTCTTCATGAATCCATGCTGATTACTGCTAATGATACCGTTCTCATTACTAAAATCTTGTATATAGTCCCTTATCATCCCCTCCAAGAGTTTACATACTATTGATGTTAGGCTAACTGGTCTAATTCCCAGGGATGTATTTTGTGTTCTTTTTAAATATTGGTGCTACATTGGCTTTTCTCCAATCAGCTGGTACCATTCCAGTCAGTAGACTGTCAGTAAAAATTAGGAAACAATGGTTGGCAATTACTTGACTGAGTGCCCTAAGTACTCTCGGGTGCAAGCCATCTGGTCCCAGTGATTTATTAATGTTAGGTTTCCCAAGTCTAATTTTAATTCTGTCCTCTGTGGAGGTGCTTCTTGTGATGTGTCATGAGGATAAATGCTGCAGTTTTGGTTACTGAAGCCCCCCCCCCCCCCAATTCCCTTGTGAAGACTGAGGAGAAGAATACATTCAATACCTTTTGCCATCTCCCCATCCTTCGTAACCAAATGTCCTTCCTCATTCTTTATGGGGCCAATATGGTTTGTCCTCACTTTTTTACTGTTTACATACTTACATTTTTTTTTTTTTTTGCTCTCCTCCTCTATGTGTCTTTCATGTTCTATCTTAGCCATCCTTTTTTGCACCCTTACATTTCTTGTTGCATTCTTTATAAAGTCTGAATGCTGATGATGATCCCTCAACCTTGTATTTTTTGAAGACCTTCTCCTTTCTTTTATATGCATTTTTATATTGGGGTTAAGCCATCCCGGACTTTTGTTCGCTCTTTTAAATGTATTACCCAATGGAATGCATTGGGTAATGCCCTTAGTTAATATGCTCTTAAAGCAAACCCATCTCTCCTCCGTGTTCTTTGTTCCTAAGATTTTATCCCAATTTATGCCTTCTAGCAAGGTTCGTAGTTTAGGGAAGTTGGCTCTTTTGAAATTCAGTGTCTTTGTATTCCCCTTATGTTTCTTATTTGTGTGATTTATACTGAAGCCAATTGACCTGTGATCACTGTTACCTAAATTGCCCCGTATTTCCACATCCGTGATCAGGTCTGGATCGTTGGTAATCAGTAGATCCAGTAACTCTTTATTTCTAGTTGGTGCGTCTACCATCTGACCCATAAAATTGTCCTGCAAGACATTTAGGAACTGGCGAGCCTTAGATGAATGTGTGGTTCCCTCCGCCCAGTCTATGCCTGGATACTTAAAATCCCCATTATAACAACAATTCCCATCCTTGCTGCTAATCCAATTTGTGATAGGAGATCTGTCTCCCCTTTCTCCCTCAGCTTAGGGGGCCTATAGCATACTCCCAGTATTATTTTCCCCTTAGCTTCATCCTTTGTGGAGCTATACCCATAAGGATTCCACCTCCTCCCTAGCTCCCCTAGTGATGTCATCTCTCGCATTCACTTGTAAATGTATTCTTGATATAGGCATACCCCTCCCCCTTTTTTACCTTCTCTATCCCTGCGATAAAGGGTATACCCTTGAATAGTTGCCAGCCAATCTTGACAGCTGTGAATAATATAAAATTTAAACTCGCGCTGAATGGTGAAAAAACAGTGAAAAAGAAAACTAAAGCAGCTGCCACACACAAAGTGCTACTCACTAGAAATGTAAAATTATGGAAATGTGGCACTCGCAAATGTTGTTAAACATGTGTGACCAAGTGTAGATGAGTGTAGATGTAAATATACAAAGCAAAAAACCTGTAAATAAAGTCCAAATAAATGTGCTGAATGTTCTTATCCACAATGGGAAAAAAAACTTTTGAAGTGCAATGGGCCACAGACGCTCCAGGACTTTTCAGGTGCAGAAACGCCACCCCCACGTGTGTCCCCACTCACCAAATGGCGATGACCCCCAGCTTTGCAGTCTGGGGGTCACTTCAGGCTTATGTGATGGTATCCAGAGAAGCTCAGGAGTGGTGTTGTGCACATCAGATCAAAGGATTTCAAGTCCTTTGATAACGCCCTGTAGGTTGGCGAAACATGTCAACGTATTTTCGGTGGCACTGACGTCATTTCCTGCTCCTTGGAACGCACTTCCTGGTTTCTAGAACGCACGCCATGAGCAGCGTCCGGATCCATCTCTAATCCCTTTACATGCCCGTTTTTATCAACTATTTTGTAAGTACCCATTTGTATATGGAATAAATCCCTTTTCAAACGGTACTTTTCACTATTAGTTTCATTTTTTCATTTTTTGGTTCCTGGTGATTCTGCTGAGAAATTCCAACAAGAAATCCTTTGATCTGATGTGCACAACACCACTCCTGAGCTTCTCTCATCTACACTTGGTCACACATGTTTAATAACATTTGCGAGCGCCACATTTCCATAATTTTACATTTCTAGTGAGTAGTACTTTGTGTGTGGCAGCTGCTTTCGTTTTCTTTTTCACAGTTTTTTCACCATTTAGCGCGAGTTTAAATTTTATATTATTCACTATTTTTCCCTATGTTTAATAACATTTGCGAGCGCCACATTTCCTTAATTTTACAATCGTGACAGCTGTTGAACCAGGTCTCTGAAATTCCCACAAAATCCAAATCCTCCTCGTACAACAGTATCTCTAGCTCACCCATCTTGTCCGCCAGGCTCCTGGCATTGGTGAACATGCCACGTAGTTTAGACCGGTCGCATATTATCCTCTTATTGGGTGTTGCAACTAGGGCTTGCTACTATACTTACCTTGAGTTTATGTGCTTTGGTCAACCTATCACTAATGCCTCCAATACTACCCTCTTGAATATGTTCCGCGGTGACTATCTCTACCTCTTAATGTCATATTTTGTAATTAAACAAAGTCCCGATCTGTTTCCTTTTAACATTTTATGTCTATGCATTGGTAGTTAGTATTTTATACAAAAATGTGTGGCATAACTTATTGCATATAGAAAATTCTAACATGATATCTGAGCTAGGATTGAAAACAGTTTGTTCATTTTCTTGAAGTGCTAAACCGGTTGTGTATCTTTCTGTATAGGAGTACAAGCCACATATGTTTTGGCGCAACATGATTGATGCTTTCTATCAAAGTCTTATATGCTTTTTCATCCCATATTTCGTAAGTTCTCTACATTTTAGGTTATAGAACTTTTTTGTTACAGGCTTGTGTGTTGGCTCCATTGATATATATCCTTTTTATTTTGCAGACTTTCTACGACTCTGATATTGATTTGTTTACTTGGGGAACACCTATAGTCACTTGTGCCCTTGTCACCATTATGTTGCATTTGGGAATTGAAACCAAAACCTGGGTAAGAAAAAAGGTTTTGATGGCTTTATAATGCAATGGACTGTCTAGTAGAGACAGCAATTCTGGAAATGGACTGGTTTTAGTCGTGCTGCCTAGTTTTGCTTTTACTAGCCTTAAATCTCATAAACCAAAAAGATGACTGAAGCAGCCAGAGGTGACTGAACACTTTGTATGCAACCTTGTGAGTATCCTGGGTTCCCCTTCCCAATCAGTTCTGTTATGCAGACTTCAGCTTTAATCAGAGTATGAAGCTCTGGCATACTCATGTCTTGCCACAAGAAGATATCAGGGTATCTGGACGCATGCACAGGTACCCCTGAGTGTCTGTGTTAAATTGGTTGGTGAATTTTAATGAGAATCCAGTATTTGTGACCCTTCCGTTTAATACTACTGAGGGTTATTCCATTCACACCATTTGCAAAATACAAGGCATTCTGTAAATAGACTAGGGTAAGGAGAGGCGGATAAACAGTACGGCTTCTGTATATGAGAGCCTCATCTCATAGTTGCAGTGTTGGAGGTAAAATATCAAGCATAAATAAAATTGTAAAAAGTAAACAAAGGGCAGCAATTCTAAAAGTGGCATAAACCTCATGTGAGTTCGGGGGTGGGAAAACTCTGGCCCTCTGGTTGTGGTGGAACTACAGGTCTCATCATTCCATTGCCTTTTGAAGTCATGATTGTGGTTGAGTCTTGCAGTGCCTCATGGGACTTTTAATTCCACAAACAGAACCTGAGTTTGCCCACTCCTGTGTTAGTGCCTTTTTTCCCCTACCTCCTGTAACAGGTTGTTGTGATTTGTGGTGCAGTGAAATCACACAGCAGTGTTGTCACCCTGTGGACAGAGAGAAGAAAGACATGTCTTTTTTTTTTTTTGGCCAAACTAAAACTTTACTCCAGATAACACATTTTAAGCTATTACAGCAACACTTTTTTTTTTTTTTTGAAAATGTTTTAAGACATATGAATACGAGCTGACATTCTTAATTAACCACTTCAGCCCCTGAAGAATTGGCTAATCAATGACCAGGCCATTTTTTGCGATACGGCAGTGCATCGCTTTAACTGACAATTGCGCGGTTGTGCCACGCTGTACCTGAACAAAATTGTCGCCCATTTTCCCCACAAATAGAGCTTTCTTTTGGTGGTATTTGATCATCTCTTCTGTTTTTATTTGTTGCGCTATAAACAAAAAAAAGTGACAATTTTGGGAAAAAAGGGAATAAAGGTGTAGCGCTAAAAAATGCTGGTGTGTGAGCAAAACGTTCATATGTAATAAATTCTATAGCATAAAAAATTAATACGTAAATATAAAGTCCATCTGGAAAACTCCAATAAGATGAAGAGAGAACCGTCACCATTATCCAATATAACTGACTCTTACCGCCAGTGTATGGGATATACACAATAAGCAAATCACTGAAAGGTCAGATCCATAGCTCTTGTTCATCAAACGGTCCACTAATTAAGCAAGAGATCCTTTTTTTTTTTTTTTTTTTTATCAAGACTGCGACATTATGGTGGACACATCGGACACTTTTGACACATTTGTGGGTCGATTGACAATTATACAGCGATCAGTGCTATAAAAATGCACTGATTACTGTATAAATGTCGCTGGCAGGGAAGAGGTTAACACTAGGGGGCGATCAAGGGGTTAACTGTGTTCCCTATGTGTGTTCTAACTGTGGGGGATGGGACTGACTAAAGGAGATGAGACATGGTGGTTCCCAGCTCATAGCAACTCGCGATCTCTCTCTCTCCCCACAGAAGTGGGATGTGTGTGTTTACACACGCGTCCCTTTTCTGCCTCTCGTGGCCGCCGCTCAGGAGCATCGGCACCCCCACTGTGGGAGCGCGCCTGCTATCCTACTTAAAGGGACCGACGTATAGCTACAACGGTTCACTGGATCGTGCCGCCGTATGACGGCGGCTGGTCGGCAAGTGGTTAAGCATCCTTACCTGGGTAATTTTTTTTTTTTTTTTTTAAACACCAGTAACTGCTGCTTTTACTGGACAGCTTGGTTTGTTACATGAAGTGGAAAATAAAATGGATCTACTGACAGGACCAACAAGTAATAAAACGGTGATACAGGTGGGAACAAAAACTTATGTTAATGTTTAGAACAAGACTGTATTATGTCATTTATTTATTTTGTCTATAGTTAACCATTAAAGTGACCTTAATGCCATTCTGAAATTGCCTAACAACCATGTTCCTGTAATGATGAAAGCGAATACTTCACTCTACTGTCACCAGTGCTGTAGAACATCATGCTAATGAAGTGAAATCATCTGTTAAAGTTTCTTCAGAACTGGGCACTTCCAAGAGTGTCAGTCTACTGGTCCCCCACAGGGGTCACTTTAAATGCATATGGTGTATGGCCAAATTCAATTAGGTGACACTTCAAGCAATACTTTGTCTCTCTCTGACCCCTGTTTAGTCCTTCTTTTTGTTTACATGGTTACTACCACACAGAGAAAGCCAGTAGCAAAGTAGAGGGGAGTAATATGAGCTTTACTGATGACATGACTAGCATTATCAGACTGCTGAATTGTATGGTCAGGGATGCTGACAGCATCCTTAATGCTTATATACCTGTTTTGGTCCACTCATCTTTAATAGCAGAATTTATATAATTTGCTCTAAAACAGAATGACCTATCCCTCACACTAGAACCATTAGCTCTGCTGGCAATATGTTAATGCTAAACCCTGGTCTTACCTTGCAGTATTGCGCAGCTGTACAAGTTCCCCTCCTGTACTGGAAATGATTTCACTGTACCCTATGAGTTGTTAAGTGTGAATTAGAAGTTACCGCATGTCAGAGCCCCGCCTCCTTTCCTGGCTGGAGGTCTTCCAGCATCATCTAGCTTTTTGCTCTCCAGCCTCACTGTACCTGGCCCACCACTTTCTTTAATTGGATTTCAGCACTTTCCATCATGAAGGCTTGGCCCTAAATGTGGGTGTTGTCTGCTTGCAAATGTTATTTATAGCATCCTGGTGACTCCTCCCGCCAGCCATGTTCTGCCGCATTGCATAGAGAAGCACAGAGATTACATCACTGGGTCTACAATACTGTAGCGTTAATGAAAACGGAAAGGTGTTTTTTTAACTAACGTAATTACACCCTGTTCCAAATTATTATGCAAATTCTATTTCAGTATCGCAAAGATTAAATATTTTGTTTTTCAGTTTAACTCATGGATGGCATTGTGTCTCAGGGCTCTTTTGATCACTGAAAACAATCTCGAACACCTGTGATAATTAGATTGCCAGGTGAGCCCAATTAAAGGAAAAACTACTAAGGCTCGGTTCACACAGGGGCAACACGACTCTGGCCGCGACTTTGGGAGGAGACCTGGACACGACCTGAGGGCGACACCACAGCGCGACTTGGGGCAACTTACAAGGCGACTTCAAGTCGCCTCCAGGACAGGCGACTTTCCAGTGGTCAATCAAACAACAATCAGCTCTGTGGGAGGGAGGGGGGAGGGAGGGGTTTGCTTGAGAAAACCATCTTCTCTTCCTGTATTGTTGCTTCAGTTAAGACACGATCCGACTTTGGAGGCGACTTCCATTGAAATCAATGGGTACAAGTCGCCTAGAAGTCTGATTGAAGTAGTACAGGAACCTTTTCTGAAGTCGGAGCGACTTCAGTAGCGTACATTATGACGGCTCTCATTCACTTGAATTGAATTTCTGATGTCAAGCGACTTGGGGCGACTTGAGGTCTGACAAGTCGGATCCCAAGTCGCGGTAGTGTGAACCGGCACTAAAGGAGGGTGTTCCACATTATTAAGCAGAGCACCATTTTCAAGCAATATGGGGAAGAAAAAGGATCTCACTGCTGCTGAAAAGAGTGAAATAGTTCAATGCCTTGGACGAGGTATGAAAACATTAGATATTTCACAAAAACTTAAGCGTGATCATCGCACTATTAAGAGATTTGTGGCTGATTCAGAGCACAGACAGGTTTTGTGCAAATAAAGGCACATTGAGGAAGATTTCTTTCAGATCCATGCATCTGATCAAGAGAGCAGCTGCTAAAACACCATTACATAGCAGCAAACAGATATTTGAAGCTGCTGGTGCCTCTGGAGTCCCACAGACATCAAGGTGTAGAGCATGGATATGCAATTAGCGGACCTCCAGCTGTTGCAGAACTACAAATCCCATGAGGCATAGCAAGACTCTGACAGCCACAAGCATGACACCCAGAGGCATGATGGGACTTGTAGTTTTGCAACAGCTGGAGGTCCGCTAATTGCAGATCTCTGGTGTAGAGTCTTGCAACTGTGCATAAACCTTCCATTCGGCCACCACTAACCAATGCTCACAAGCAGAAACTGCTGCATTGGACAGAAAAATACATGAAGACTAATTTTCAAACAGTCCTGTTCACTGATGAGTGCCGTGCAATCCTGGATGGTCCAGATGGATGGAGTAGTGGATGGTTGGTGGACGGCCAGCCTGTTCCAACAAGGCTGCAACGTCAGCAATGCGGTGGTGGAGTCATGTTTTGGGCCGGAATCATGAGAAGAGAGCTGGTCAGCCCCTTTAGGGTCCCAGAAGGTGTAAAGATGACCTCTGCAAAGTATGTGGAGTTCCTGACTGACCACTTCCTTCCTTGGTACAGAAGGAAGAACTATGCTGTTTGCAATGAAATCATCTTCATGCATGACAATGCACCATCTCATGCTGCAAAGAATACCTCTGCATCAATGGCTGCTATGGTGATAAAAGGAGAGAGTCATGGTGTGGCCTCCATCCTCCCTTGACCTCAGTTTTATTGAGAACCTTTGGAGCATCCTCAAGCAAAAGATCTATGGGGGTAGGAGGTAGTTTACATCCAAACAACAGCTCTGGGAGGCTATTTTGACATGTTGCAAACAAATTCAAGTAGAAACTGTCCAAAAACTCACAAGCTCAATGGATGCAAGCAGAATGAAGCTGCTATCAAAAAAGGGGTCCTATGTTAAAATGTAACGTGACCTGTTAAAATGTTTGTTTTGACGTAGCTTTTGATTTCAGGAAATATGCTGCAAACACAACAAATGACAATTTTCAGTTTTTTACAACCTATAAAGTGTTTTGAAACTTACTGTGCATAATAATTTGGAACAGTGCATTGTAAGTGTTTTATTTTGAAAAAACTGTTATTAGGAGGTTTGTTCAATAAAATTTGAATTGTACTCTTAATAGTTGATAACATGAGAATTATGCTGACTGTTTACATCAATTATTTAGGTAAATGAGAAAAATATCATTGGCATAATAATTTGAAACAGGGTGTAGTATGTGAGGAACCAGGGAAGGGATAATATATACACATTAAACCTTAGCATCAAAGACAGGAAGTCACTGTTTAAACTCCATAAAATTTTAAGGTCTGAATAACAGAGAAACATTTGATTGTTTGCTGCTATCTGATTCTGGCAGGGAAATCTCTTACCAACCTCCTATAGTGACAGATTTAAGGCTTGTCTGTAAGCTGAATTCCTGATTTCCAGCTTTGCTTCCCTTGTCTAATTATACTTTCATACTGCTGGTGTCTATTGGGATGTATGTACAATTCATTCCTGATAAGGGCACTCCTAAGATATTCACTTTGAGTATGTCCCAACTGTCAGGATTAGAAGAGGAGACCTACAGTTGAATGATATCATACACCTGCTGTAATTTCAAATCTCTTCACATGCCATGGTCTTTGGATGGCCTTAAATTGGCATGGCTCCCGAATATGTGAACTCATTCCTCATCTAGCACAGAGAGCTGACTCCCACATTGTCTGATCAATTTAGTCCATAACTCCAGTGCAACTTAGATGTAACTTGGGGAGCTTCATACTGCTGGAACTACAGTGCCTTACTGAAGGAGGTTTGCTTTTGGGACAACGCCTCCACTTGGCATCCTTCATTGCATGAGTTTATTGAAATACATACCCCTGAAAAAATGGCCAATATGGCAATAGTCAAGCAGGCTATAGAAGAAGAAATATGTTAGACTTAAAAAAAAAAAAAAAAAAAAAAAAAAAACACACAAGTATTAAGAGAGGCCAGCCAATGCGTAAATGGTCACAAAGGGCTCATAGCACTGTTAAAGTGTATGTGAAATTACTTTATCTTTACAAGAAAACAGAATAACATTTTTTCTCCTGTAATGGGCTGTTATGTACTTTCTAATAAACCTGGTTACCGTATTGGGCGTATGAACCAAAAAAAGTTAACTTTTGGTAACCTAATGCTTTTCTGCCTTGATTTAGGATATCAAAAAGTTGCCTTAGAACAGGGGTAGGCAACCTTTGAGAAGTGGAGATCTACCTGAGAAACATGAAAGAGAGAAAAGATCCCCGAGCTGCAGTGCCCTTTATTTTATTTATTTATTTATTTTTAATGAACTAACAAGGCCCTAATAATAGGATGGCATGAAGAAAATGTATAAAAATATAATAAAACAAATGTCACGGTAAAAATGGTCTATATACCTATTTTCAGCCTGCCTAGTTCCGGTCATGTGATCTTACCTGTGTCAGTCAACAGCGGTTGCAGGAAAAAAAGTGCGTGGTGATATCACCCATAGGTTCTCATTTCACATTCTTTATTGCCATTCCCTTCTCTCCCCTGCATGCGCTGCTGGATCACACAGGTGAGATAGCAGACCAGACCAGATTGGAGCAGTCTGAAAATAGTCAGCATAGGTGTTGGGGGTAAGGGGGCATGAGGCAGTTTTTAAGGCTAGCGCAAGTTGAACTTCTTCTTTCAAACTACCCTTCCTATTGGAGGCTTGTGGCAGTGTTGAAGTGAAGCTTCACCCAAAAGGGGAAGCTCCACTTGTTTGCACCCTCCACTGCCACACATCACAGGTCACAGTCTACGGGACCATTTAGAAGGCGCAGTGCTGCTTGTGCAGTAGGAAGCAGACTGAAGCCGCAAGGATTCACTTCCAGTCTCCCTTACTAGAGATGCCGGCGCCTGCACCCAAAGCCAGTTGAAGAATCTGTTCAGTTGAAGACATCGCTGGATCACTGGACAGGTAAGTGTCCTTTTATTAAAAGTCAGCAGCTGCAGTATTTGATGCTGCTTTTTTGGGGTAGCCTTTAAGTAACCCTTTCATGCTGCAGCATGAGGGGGTTAGTTAACACTACTGACGCTGGTGCCACTAATGCAGCACAACAAGGTTATTTAACTGCCACTGTTCACTAATGCATCAGTGACCAGTGGCAGCACATTAACCCCTTCATGCTGCACATTACTAATGTCATTATAAATTCACGCCCCCCCCTGCCTTTGGTATTTACTTGCATTATTTTAATCCTCCCTCATGGTTCTGGCGCCACTCTGTTCCTCCCCCGCCTCCCAGCCTCTGCCTGACAGCAAGTGACAGGCCGGGACTATAAATCTTCTGTCGGGGGGTGATCACCCTGCCTGACAGAAGTGTATGTATGCTCTCTGAACTGGTGCTGGGTGCAGGTGCGCACTCTGTGCTGCAGCGTTGCATCACATGTTCATCACACAGGTGGCAGTAGGCTGGCGGACATATCTGGTCATAATCTACCTGTCAGCCGCGAGCGACAGGTTGCCGATCCCTGCCTTAGAACATGTTTATTTTTTCCATCAAGTTTTAAAATTGGGGGTTATCACTGATTTCATCAGTAATTTTCCCAAGCTCTGTGCATGCTGTGTCCCTATACACTCTTCTCCAGTTCAGCTACCATGATAAAAATGACTTTAGAATATCGAACAATGGTTTTACAAACATCCTTGCATAGTAAAGCTTTCCATGTTGTATGTAGGGCTATCATTGTAAACAGCAGCTACAGCCCAAATTCCAAAAAGGTTGGGATTCCATGTAAAATCTACATTAGAACAGAATGCAATGATTTTCAAATCTCATAAACCTATATTTTGTTCACATTGAAAAATAGAAAACCTATCAAATGTTCAAACTGAGAAAATAAACCATTTTAAGAAAAAATAGTCATTTTGAAATTGGGAGCAACACATCTCAAAGTTGGAACAGGGCAACAAAAGCTGGTAAAGTGAGTGGTACTTACAGCGAAGAGCTGGAAGAACATTTTGCAACTAATCAGGTTTATTGGCAACAGGTCAGTTACACGATTGGGTATAAAAAGAGCATCTTAGAGAGTCATTGTTTAAGAAGTAAAAACAGATAGAGGTTTACGAATCCATAAAAAAAGCATATAAAAATTATTGTGATTTCAGAAGAATGTTTCTCAACATAAAATTGCAGTGACTTTAAATGTATCATCATCTACAGTACATAATATCAAGGTTTTCAGAGTCTGTAGAAATATCTGTATGCAAGGGACAAGACCGAAATGCAATATTGAATGCCCATGATCTTCAGGCCCTCAGACATACCTGTATTAAAAACAGGCATTATTCTGTGGTGGACATCACTGCATGGGTTCAGGAATACTTACAAAAATCATTGTCAGTGAGTAAAGTTCACTGTGTCATCCAAAGATGCAAGCTCTATCATGCAAAGAAGAATCCATATCTGAACATGATCCAAAAATGCTGCCATCTTCTCTGGGCAAAAGCTCATTTAAAATGGTCTGTTGCAAAGTAGAAAACTGTTCTGTGGTCAGACAAATTTAAAATTTTGCATTCTTTTTGGTAACCATGGGCACCACATCTTCTGAACTAAAGAGGAGAGGGACCTTCTGGCTTGCTATCAGCGCTCAGTTCAAAAGCTTGCATCTCTGTTATGGAATGGGCAGCTTGTACATCTGAAGAGACACCATCAATGCTGAAAGTGCATCTGAAAAGTATTCACATTGCTTCACTTTTTCCACATTTTATGTTACAGCCTTTTTCCAAAATGGATTAAATTCATTATTTTCCTCAAAATTCTACAAACAATACCCCATATTGACAACGTGAAAAAGTCTGTTTGTGATTTGTTTTGTTTTTTTCCTTTTCTATTTTTAATGTTCAAAGATTTCAAACGCAAATATTCACAGCCTTTGCCATGACACTCAAAATTTAGCTCAGGTGCATCCTGTTTCCACTGATCATCCTTGAGATGTTTCTACAACTTGGAGTCCACCTGTGGTAAATTCAGTTAATTGGACATGATTTGGAAAGGCATACACCTGTTTATATAAGGTCCCACAGTTAACAGTGCATGTCAGAGCACAAACCAAGTCATGAAGTCTAAGGAATGGGTCTGTAGACCTCCCAGACATCGAGGCACAGATCTGGGGAGGGGTACAGAAAAACTTCTGCAGCATTGAAGGTCCCAATGAGCACAGTGGCCTCCATCTGTAAGTGGAAGAAGTTTGGAACCACCAGGACTCTTCCTAGAGCGGGCCACCTGGCCAAACTGAGTGATGGGGGGGGTGAAGGGCCTTAGGGAGGTGACAGAACCCAATGGTCACTCTGACAGAGTTCCAGTGTTTCTCTTTGGAGAGAGGAGAACCTTCCAGAAGAACAACTATCTCTGCAACACTCCGCCAATCGGGCCTGTATAGTAGAGTGGCCAGGCGGAACCTCTCCTCAGTAAAAGACACATGACAGCCCGCCTGGACTTTGCCAAAATGCACCTGAAAGACTCAGACCATGAGAAACAAAATTCTCTGGTCTGATGAAACAAAGATTGAACTCTTTGGACTGAATGGCAAGCATCCTGTTTGGAGGAAACCAGGCACCGCTCATCACCTGGCCAATACCATCCCTACAGTGAAGCATGGTGGTGGCAGCATTATGCTGTGGGGATGTTTTTGAGCGGCAGGAACTCGGAGACTAGTCAGGATGGAGGGAAAGATAAATGTAGCAATGTACAGAGACATCCTTAATGAAAGCCTGCTTCAGAGTGCTCTGGACCTCAGACTGGGACGAAGGTTCACCTTCCAACAGAGCAACGACCCTAAGCAGACAGCCAAGATAACAAAGGAGTGGCTACGGGACAACTAAATGTCTTTGAATAGCTCAAACTTGAACCTGATTGAACATCTTTGGAGAGAGCTGAAAATGGCTGTACACTGATGCTCCCCATCCAACCTGATGCAGCTTGAGAGGTCCTGCAAAGAAGGAGAGAAACTGACCAAAAATAGGTGTGCCAAGCTTGTAGTATCATACTTCAAAAAAGACTTAAAGCTGTACATTAATTGGTGCCAAAGGTGCTTCAACAAAGTATTGAGCAAAGGCTGTAAATACTTATGTACATGTGATTTTTATCTTTAATAAATTTGCAAAGATTTCAAACAAACTTCTTTTACGTTGTCATTAGTTGGTATTGTTTGTAGAATTTTGAGGAAAGTTAATCATTTTGGAATAAGGCTGTAACATAAAATGTAGAAAAAGTGATGCACTGTATATGCAGGTTTTAGAACAGCATATGTTACCATCCTGACTATGTGTTTTTTTTTTTTGTTTCCTTCAATATTTCAGAAGGCACTGCTAAACTGCATACCACATCTATGACAACAACATGGCTTTATAGTAGAGTCCAGGTGCTTAACTGGCCTACCTGCCGCCCAGACACTTCACCAACTGAATTTTTGGTGTATCTTAAAAGGAAAAATGACAAAAGACCCAGGACTGTTGAGCAGTTAGAATCTTATATCGGGCAAGAATGGGACAACATTCCTCTCCCAAAACTCCAGCAACTAGTCTCCTCAGTCCCCAGACATTTAGTGTTGCTAATAGAAGAGGGGATGCTAAACTGTGGTAAACGTGGTCCTGTCCAAACTTTGAGACCTGTTGCTGCAATTAATCATCTATTTTTTTTTTTCTTAAATGGTACATTTTATCACTTTAACCACTTCATTACCAGGCTATAGTCATATGACGTCCACAGATGGGATCTCCCATTCTGAGCGGGCGTCATATGACGTCCTCGGCTTATCGCCACTCCTGGGGGCCCACAGCGCGGCGATCGGGGATGGGGTATGTCCCTCGGACACAGCCTATCCCAGATCCGTGTAAAGGGCCAATAAAAAAAGTCTCTTTACCACGTGACCTGCTGTGTCCAATCACAGCCGGTTACATGTACTGCCCACGTGCACGGCGCGCACAGAGCGGCGATCGGGGACGAGGCTTGTCACCCTGACACAGCCCAACCCCAATCGCAGTAAAGAGCCAATGAAAATGGCTCTTTACCACATGACCAGCTGTGTCCAATCACAGCCGGTCACAGAATGTCAACAAATCACGGTAACGAGATGTTACCGGGCTCTCCTCCTCACACACTGATCGTGTGTGAGGAGATTGCGGTAACATCTTACCGCTTAAAGTGTACACCAACCACACTGATTGCCCCCCCCCCATAAAGAGTACCTGTCACCAGCCATCAAAGTACCTGTCGCAGTTCATGTGAGTACCTGTCACAGCCCACCTGAGTACCAGTCACCAGCCCATCAGAGTAACCAGGTACCTGTCTCCAGCCCATCAGAGTACCCGAGTACCTATCTGCAGCCCACGCCTCATAGAATATACGTTTGGGTGTTTGCTTTCCAAAATGGGGTCAATTTGTGGGTAATTCCATTGTCCTGGTGCTCCAGGGCCTTCAAAAATGTAATGGGTCGATAGGAAATTAGAGGTGTAATTTATGCTCCCAGAACGCCTGATGGCGCTCCCTGCATGTTGGGCCTCTGTATATGGCCAGGCTGTGTAAAAGTCTCACATGTGGTATCGCCATACTCAGGAGTAGCAGAATGTGTTTTGGGGAGTCATTTTTGCTACATACATGCTGTGAGTTAGAAATATATCTTGTAAACTGACCACTTTGGGAAAAAAAAAGTTTTAATTTTCTTTCCACATTTTCTGAAGACTTGTGGGAAAAAAATTAACCGTTCAAAAGACTCATTATGCTTCATAGAATAGACGTTGGGGTGTTAGCTTTCCAAAATGGGGTCATTTTGTTGGTAATTCCACTGTCCTGGTGCTCCAGGGCCTTCACAAATGTAATAGGTCGTTAGGAAATTAGAGGTGTAATTTATGCTCCTAGAACCCCTGATGGTGCTCCCTGCATGTTGGACCTCTGTGTGGCCAGGCTGTGCAAAAGTCACACTCATGTGGTATCGCCATACTCGGGAGGAGTAGCAGAATGTATTTTGTGGTGTAATTGGAAGTATGCATATGCTGTGTGTGAGAAATGTGACAATTTTGTGGGAAAAAAAAAATTGTTCATTATCCCAAGAATTGTGGGAAAAAATTACAACTTCAAAAAACTCACCATGCCTCTTACTAAATACCTTTGACTGTCTACTTTTCATAAAGGGGTCATTTGTGGGGGTATTTGTACTTTCCTGACATTTCAGGGGCTCAAGAAATGAGAGGCGTGATCAATTTTCAATGATTTGCACCATAGCTTGTAGACTCTAACTTTCAGAGACTAAATAATATTCACTAATTTGGGTTACTTTTTACCAAAGAGGTGTAGCAGTATACATTTTGGCCCAAATTTATGAACAAAAATTACTTATTTGCAAAATGTTATCATAGAAACTAAAAAGTGTAGTTTTTTTTTTTTTTTTCCCAAATTTTTGCTTTTTTTTTACTTATATCGCAAAAAATAAAAAACCCAGTGGTGATTAAATACCACCAAAAGAAGACCGTATGAAAAAAAATTATAAAAATTTTGTTCGGGTACAGTGTTGCATGACTGAGTAATTGGCATTCAAAGTGTGAGAGCACTGAAAGCTAAAAATTGGTCTGGGCAGGAAGGTTGTATAAATGCCCTGTATTGAAGTGGTCAAACATGTGATATGTTTCTATTGTAAATAACATATGGGTTTATGAAATTTGCAAATTGTTGCATTCTGATTTATGTAGTTTTACATAGTATCCCAACTTTTTTAGCATTGGGGTTGTATTTGTGCAAATGTATTTTAAAGGCAGTATAGTGTAGTTTATATTCAATGGTAACGCATGTCGGAACTTTTTTTGTTTTTACGGAGTTTGATAAGTATGTGAGTGTGAATGGGCAGGCCCAAGCCAACTTTGATTTGCTTATGTCTGTACCTGGCTTCACAGATTTGCATTCATGGTTCTGCACTCTTAGCAGTAGTTTTTCCATGTTTTCTGTATGGATAGTAATTTGACTGATGCCTTTTATGTTTTCAGACTTGGATAAATGTGTCCACGATTGTGTTCAGCATCCTTCTGTTTTTCTCTGTGGCTTTGATTTACAATTCATCCTGCCCAACATGCAACCCTCCATCAAACCCATACTGGACCATGCAGAGACTCCTCACCAATCCTTTGTTTTATTTAATTTGTACATTGTCACCCATTGCTGCTTTATTACCCAGGTATTTTAAGTTCTGTTCATTTTTATTTTATTTTTTTTTGTTCATTTTCCATTTTATGTTGCCATACATTGAGGTTGTATATATGTTGAATTTCCATAGATGTATTTATTTCTAACTATAATATGAGAATTTGAGGGAATTTGCTTTCGGGGACTATATCATTGACATTTCCCCAAGAGATGTGAAAGCTGGTGGGTAAATGAAAAAATGGCATGTCGTCTGCTGTGTTCATTATGATAATGGTATGAAAATGACCTCTCTTGTATTTCACTTTTCTATGTATAGAATACAACTGAAAGCATGTTGCTGGGAGATCTCACAGATGAGATATTGAAAACCAGTGGGTGGCTCAGCCACCTTCAATATTTAGAACACCTCTCCTTAGAATAACTAGGATCCTGATATTGGCTCTCAAAATGAAAATGCTAGTTCACTGTAGAAATGGGTATAATTTTACAGTTTTACATGCCAAAGGATTTGTGATACCATACAGCCAGTCTTGTGATTTAGCTATATTTTGTATACTGCACAGCCAGGGAGGCTACACACCTAAGTTTTGCCTTTTAGTCCATTTTTTTTTTTTTTTATAGTGGAGAGGGATTAAAACACCTGTCAGGTATTTGTTGCTGTCTGTTCCCCGTTAGGGAGATTTACTCTGTCATGTTTACCATTATTGCTGGAAGTGCATATGAAAGAAAATTTCAAATTTTAGGGTGTCACCAGAACAGGAATAGTGGATATACACTATGTAACCAAAAGTATTGGGACACCTGCCTTAACATGCAAATGCACATTAATGGCATCCCAGTCTTGGTCCGTAGGGTTCAGTATTGTGTTGGCTCACCCTTTGCAGCAATAACAGCTTCAACTTTTCTTTATAAGACTGTCCACCAGGTTTAAGAGTGTGTCTATGGGAACGTTTGACCATTCTTCTAGAAGCGCATTAGTGAGGTCAAACACTGATGTGGATGAGAAGACCTGTCTAGCAGTATCCGCTCTAATTCATCTTAAAGGTGTTTTATCTGGTTGAGGTCAGGACTCAGTGCAGGCCAGTCTTTATGGACCTTGTATTGTGCACTGGTGCACAGTCATGTTGGAACAGGAAGCAGTCATGCCCAAACTGTTCCTGCAAATCTGGGAGCATGAAATTGTCAAAAATATCTTGGTATGCTGACACCTTAGGAGTTCCCTTCACTGGAACTAAGGGGCCAAGCCAAACCCCTAAAAAAAACAACCCCACACCATAATCCCCCTCCACCAAATGATTTGGACCAGTGCACAAAGCAAAGTCCATAAAGTCCTGGATGTGCAAGTTTGAGGTGTAGGAACTTTACTGGCCTGCAGAGTCCTGACCTCAACCCGATAAAACACCTTTGAGATTAATTAAGCGTGGAGACTGCAAGCCAGGCGGTTCACGTCCACATCAGTGCCTGACCTGTGCTTCTGGAAGAACGGTCAAGCATTCCCATAGACACACTCCTAAACCTTGTGGACAGCCTTCCCAGCAGAATTGAAGCTGTTATACCTGCAAAGGGTGGGCCAACGCAATATTGAACCCTACGGACTAAGACTGGGTTGGCGTTACAGATCATGTATGTGTAAACACAGGTGTGATAATACTTTTGGTAATATAGTGTATCTTCCAATTGGAACACTAGTTCTGGTGAAGTCCAACATAGAACAGTTGTATATTGATGATAAGAATTCATCTAGCATGAACAGGTGAATAAAGTTCACTTGAAAATCCATTAAAGAACCAGAAGGATGTATCCTGAGGTGTCACATTTGTGAAGAGACTACCACCATCACCCAAACCCACTGCCTCTTACCCTCAGGTGGATAGTAACAAGCATGGATGTTAGCCAAAACCAGCTCCTCAGCGGCATAGGGATATAATCCACAGCTCCTCCGCAAGAACTCCTCATAGTGCAGACATCCAGATAATGTTATAATAAAAAGCCAAAGGCTATTACACGCACACTTTCGGAGAAAAAACAGGCAATATAGGAAACATCCGCCGTTTCCAACTTACAAAATGGCTGCTGCGTCCCAGTTCATGAGTCTGCAGCAGCCATTTTGTGGGTTGGAAACGCCGGACGTTTCCTATACTGCCTGTTTTTTCTCTGAAAGTGTGCATGTAATAGCCTTTGGCTTTTTATTATAATAAGCATTATTTGGATGTCTGCACTATGAGGAGTTCTGTCTTCTTTCAATTTTATATCTTTATTCAATCATAAGACAAGTTCCAGTACACATACAGAAGAACAGGATAACACAATATCATTTCTCACAATAAAAACGTATCCTTATATCTATCTTGCAATAAATTAAATCACTACCCAGACAATTCTCATCAACACCATATTTTGGACCAAAGATCCCATGTCCTGCCAACTTATATTTTCAAACTCGTCTTAATCTGTTTTATTCTATATAATAACAAAACAAAAAAAACAAAAAAAAAAAGGGAAAGGGGGGAGAGGGTCAAACCCCCTCCATGGGAATATACCTCAATTGTATTCATATATCAAAAGGAGGATTGAGATAAGATTAGATTAAATTAAGTGCTCGCTCTAACTGCTCAAATTACTGTCAAGGAGGGTGCTTCCCTCTTCTGAGGCCATAAAAATATTCCAAGGTGACCATGTCCTAGAGTAACGCTCCTGCTGATGTCGCGCAGAGAGGACCAAGTCTTCTAGTTTGTTAATCTCTTTTACTTTACGTAACCACATCCCTATTGTCGGGGGCAACGACGATTTCCATGTCAACGGGATACATGCCTTAGCGGCATCTAACAGATGATGAATAATGGATTCCTTATAGACCTTTTCTGGTATATGAGACGCATGGAGAAGAAAAAAAGCCGGATCTTCTGGTATTTTATCATCCATAAAATTTTGGACAATACGTCTAACTTCTGTCCAAAACTTCTTTAATTTGGGACACTTCCAAAAAATATGTAGCATATCTCTCCGACATCTCCAACACAGGTTGGAGGTGTCAGAAAAGATTCTCTTCAGTTTCACTGGCGTTCTATACCACCGAGTAAAAATTTTTAAGTTAGTCTCTTGAATTTTCGCACAGATCGATGATTCATGCGTAAATTTAAGGATATGTTGTAACTGTATTGAGCTAAAAGGCTTGCCCAGCTCCTGTTCCCATTCCTGCACACAATTCAAGAGATTAGTTCCCTTAGGTGTAATCAATAATTCATAGTTGGCCGATAGGGTATGAGATATTGCTCCAGCCTCTGAGCACATTTTCTCAAAAGTAGTAAGGGACCTGGCAAACCGTCCTGGGGCCGGAAGAGTGCTGAAAAAGTGGGTGATCTGGAGAGCACTCCAGAATCTTAATCCAAACTTACCCTCCTGTTCCATCAACTCCGGGACTGTCGGTCAAGCCCCAGCTTTTATGTAGCTAGACACCTGTACATAGCCCATATTCCATAGGTGCTTAAATGCCACATCTTCCGTCCCAGGAGGAAAGCGGGGGTTCCCCAGTATTGGGTACAAAGGGGATTCCTCAGGTGTTATGCCCATACTAGATAACAAAGCCGAAGAGAGGCTAATAGTAGTACCTATTAAAGGATGTTTGATAAGCTCTCCAGGAAGATGGGCAGAACACCATAGGGTTTCATCCAGTGGAACAGGCGACTGGGCATATTCTATCTGTACCCAAAGTTTGAGGTCTTTGTGTCTATTCCAGTCAATTACTCTTCTCAAATGTGTAGCTTGATAATATTTTCGTATATCTGGGACCGCCAGTCCTCCAAATCTTTTTGGAAGTGTTAGTTGGTTGCGTTGCAACCGAGATTTTTTATATGCCCAAATAAAATCAAAAATTAACCTCTGAGTTTGTTTAAAGTATGAAGATGGTATACGTATCGGCAGTGCCTGTAGAAGAAAAAGAAATTTGGGGAGGATGCTCATCTTAATGATGTTGCAATGCCCAAGCCATGAGTGAAAGCCTGTTTTCCAATTATCCAGTAAACTCTTAACTTTTTTAAGCAATGGGGGGAAATTTAACTCAAAAATCTTACCTATATTGGGTGGGATCAGCGTTCCCAGATATGATAACGCTTTATCCGTCCATTTAAACTTAAAATTTTGCTTAAGTTGCTCAATTGATGTTTGAGGACAATTGACCCCCATTGCCTCCGATTTAGAGAGATTAATACGAAGATTGGAAACTAGACTATACTTCTCAAATTCTCTCATTAAATTTGGAATTGTGATCAAAGGGTTCGTAAGAGAGAATAGCATATCGTCTGCATACGCTGAAATTTTACATTGATCCTCCGCTATCTGTATTCCTGTGATATCCTGATTTAGACGTATTGTGCAGAGAAACGGTTCTAATGATAGGGCGAACAGGAGTGGTGACAAGGGACATCCCTGTTGTGTCCCATTAGAGATTGAAAAAGTCTCTGATAGTACTCCGTTAGCCCGAACTCGGGCTGCCGGACGAGAGTAAATGGAGGTAATCCACTTCAACATTTTACTCCCAAATCCTCCATATCGCAGAACTGCCAGCATGTAACTCCAGTTCACCCTATCAAAGGCTTTCTCTGCATCTGTGTTTATAAACACACATTGTGTCTGTGTTTTATTCGCTATCTGTAAAAGATTCAGGACTTTCGTAGTATTATCTCTTGCTTCACGTGTAGGAACAAATCCTACTTGGTCCAGGTGTATCAGATTTGGGATATACTGTTGAATCCTATTTGCTAAAATTTTGGTAAAGAGTTTAAGGTCTAAATTAAGCAGAGAGATCGGTCGATAGCTTCCACAGGAAGCTGGGTCTTTCCCCTCCTTCGGTATTACCGAAATATGGGCTAGCAAGGTGTCCTGTGTTAATGTTGCTGATGTACCAAGAGCATTAAATAATGTAACCATATATTGAGCTAGAGAGGGAAGCAAGACCTTATAGTATTGGGCCGCCGGGCCCTGGGGCTTTACCCATTTTAGTAGCCTTTACAGCTTCTTGAAGTTCTTCCATAGTTACGGGACTCTCAAGGTTATCTCTATCTTCATCTGACAGTCGAGACATTAATGTCCGCAAAAGATACTGATCTATCTGGGCTTGGGTACGGGGTTGCGTCTGCAAGTTATATAGAGAGTTGTAAAATTTTTGAAATTCTCGTGCTATGTCATATGGTTTTGTGACCTTGAGCCTATTAGATGTAATCAAGTGTGGGATATAATTCCTTCATTTCTGCTCGCGCAAAGACCTTGCTAAAAATCTCCCACACTTGTCCCCAGACTCATACGAAGATTTCCTACAAATTTGTAATGCTGCCTTCACTTTAAACTGAAGAAGATCCAAAATTTGTGCTCTTTTAGCCAGAAGATCTTTCTTTGATAAAGAGGACTGAGCCCGTTTATGACGAAGCTCTAAAGAGGCCAAATCCTCCAGTAATAATTTAAGCTGTTCTGCCCTTTTCCGTTTAATCTTAGCTCCGTGTTTGATCAACACTCCTCTAATAACCACCTTATGTGCTGCCCAGACAATTCCGGGATCACAGTCTGTGGTATCATTGGTGCTAAAATAAAATTCTAATTCTTTGATTACGTCCTCCAGTACGTCTTTGTCTTGTAAAAGGCTCTCGTTCAGTTTCCATTGAGTGGGTCTGTTCATCCGAGATTTATATAGGTCATATGTCAAGAATATAGGTGCGTGGTCTGACCAAGTAATAGAGCCTATTGTGGCAGTTCGTACCGAATGAAGTTGGGCATGTGGAATAAAAAAGAGATCTATGTGAGAATAGGATTTATGAGGAAGGGAGTAAAAAGTATATTTTTTTTCTGTAGGATGGAGTAAACGCCATATATCGATCAATTGATTCCTGTGCAAGATTTGGGCAATACCATTCCGTGTACTAAGAGAGATAGATGACAGTCCAGTGGAAGTATCTTCCACTGGATTTAATGACATATTCCAATCTCCTCCTAAAATCAGCTGTCCTTCTGAAAATTCAATCAAGCGCTTAAGCGTTTTATCCAAAAAAGTCCCTTGCTGTATGTTGGGAGCGTACACTGTCGCCAATGTGACCCCGACATCGCCCACTCTGCCCTTTACAAACAGGAAGCACCCTCCGGGATCTCTGACCACGTCTACAAAACACCATGGTACTCTACTCGAGAGGATAATAGACACCCCCCTTGATTTCGCCATTTGATTGGTAGAGTGATAAACTGTTGGATATGACCGGCTTTTCAAAATAGGTACTTTATCATCTCTAAAGTGCGTCTCCTGTATAAATGCAACATCTGATTTAAGACGCTGCAAATCATGTAGGAGCATCCTCCTTTTTTCTGGCGTATTTAAGCCTTTAACATTAAGCGAGAATACATTGAGGGTTTCCATGATAGGGAGAGAGAGAGGGAGAAAAAAAAAAAAAAAACCCCAAAGGGATAAACACTAGCAAAAAAAAAAAAAAAAAAAAAGCAAATTACTGCTAAAACGCTCGCCGGTCCAAACCGGTGCTTGAGCGTTGGCCTATGTGGGGTTGTGGATAGAGATGGTCTGGGGTAGAGCTCCGGGTGTACCTGTCTCATCCGACCATGTTAAAGAAAAAAAAAAAAAAAAATTTATAAAAAGAAATCGACCATCTTAATTATATCGAACAGTATATAAGAATGCCTATATTACTACACGATATCAACTTGCAGATTGTAAGATTACTATCATATAGTTGGCATTATATAATCCAAAACGTATGGTATATTCCCCTATATCTAAGGGTTCCCCTTTTCTGAGATCATCTCTCTTCTCTAATAGACCTTTTAAATCAATAATAAAAATTATATGTACGACTACATAGGGCCACCTCTACATTATCAAGTTGGAGAGGTGCTGATCTTCTCTACTATATCCACCTTACAATCACCTTCAAAAAAAAAGGGGGGGGGGGCCCTATTTGATTTTATCTACATTATTTGTTATATTGGTCTCTCTTCCTTTTCTACTACCTGCTGTACCACCAACAGATAGTTTACAGGAGGGCTTAGGTACGGCTTAATCTTTAACCAAACTCCTATTCCAAGAGGTGCAATGCAGGTTACCAGATATGCATACCCACGTGTATATATATACATACACACTCCTACACACACATTTGCATATATGTATCCCTCAAAAAAAAAAAAACATATTCCATTAATATTCTAAAAAGGGGGGAGAAAATACCTGGTGCTTCAATGGATTAGGACAAAAAAAAAAAAACCCCAACCAAGGCAATATCCTTTTTAAAGTTGCAAGAACCACAGCATAGCAAAATCGTGTTACTAATGTGCCCATACAAATAAATAAATAAATAAGACAAATATCATACAAACTCTAGAAAACGAGGGAAGGGAAATATCCTTCCAAGTGTGGTGATTAATTACCTATCAAGTGCTATGGAACAGCAGGTAAGAACCCTTAAAAAAAAAAAAAAAAAAAAGGGAAAGAGAGAAGCCCCAGTATATAGCAAAGCGGACCTATGCACTCATATTCCTTCTGATTCTTATTTTTCCATACCCAGCTTGAGCCTCTTAACATTAACATATATTAGACAATACCCCCCCCCAAAAAAAAGGGGGGTGGGTGTCTTTCCCAAATATATCATATATATATATATATATATATATATATATATATTAAAGAGGCTACCGCTAACCAAAATATTGCTACTAGAAAGCTCAGCCAGTAAAAGGAGGAAAAAAAAAAAAAAAAAAACACCAACTCTAAAGATAAACAAGTACCATTAACATTTTAGAGGGGGGGGGGGGAAACACCTGATGCCTCGGTAGATTAAAACACAAGTGAGTGTTAGGGAAAAAAAAAGAAAAAAAAATTATCAAATATAAGTTGCAGAAACTGCATCTCAGAAAAAACACCGTGATATCCAAACCAAAAAACCTGTGTAACTATTCCATCCAAATGTGAACAATAAAAGAAAAAGGGCAATATCCTTTTTAAGTTGCATTAAACGCAATATGACAAAATCGTGTTATTAACAAGCTCCTAAAGAAAATTTCCATTTGTGCTAAAAAGAAAGGGAAAGGGAGATACCCTTTCAGGTGTGAATAATTAATTACCTAATAAGTGCTATGAGGCATCAGGTGCATGCCCTCCTAGTACAAAAAACAAAACAAAAAAAAAGGAAAAACGGGCATTTGCCCAACACTGAATGCAATTAGCTATCTTCTTAATGCATCCTAAGTAAAGGGCCATAAATCCATAAGTAAAATAAGTAATTCTACCCCCTCTATATGGAATGTAAAAGAGCCAATTGGGAATCTGTATAGGTGGCATTTCCATAAAAGCAAATAGTCCCGGAAGATCTGCTGGTGTACGGAGCGTATATGCAGATGATGCCTTACGAAATGTCACCGCCAATGGGTATCCCCATCTATAAGTGTACACCTGTTCTCTAGCCAAATCTAAAATTGGTCGTAGGCATGCTCTGCGCTGGAGGGTAGCCCGAGAAAGGTCCGACAAGATTTTAATAGGGTTCCCCTCAAAGTCAATACTCCCTGCTCCCCACGCAGCTCTGAGTATCTGCTCCTTCTGTGAATAACTATAGAGCCGACATATAACCTCTCTAGGTCTCTCTAGATCTCTTGATTTAGGGCCCAGGGCTCTATGAACCCTATCTAACTCAACCGTCATCTGAGGGGATTTTAAGGCCGTTTGGAATATAGTTTTCACTATTTTTTGGAGGTCTTCCACCTCAGTCTCTTCAGGGATACCCCGAAGCCGCAGATTATTCTGGCGGCTCCTATCTTCCAAAACCTCTATATGAAGCTGTGGGTCCACCACTGTATCAGCCTGGGAAATCTGTGTTTTTTTTCAATATCTTTTACCCGCTGTTCAAGGGAGGACACTTTTCCTTCTCCTGTACTCACCCTCTCCGCAAGTGTTTCAATGTCTGTTCTTACCGCTTGAATATCCTGGCGGTGCGACTCCTCTATGCGGAGAATCAGTGCCTCGATATCCCGGCGTGTGGGAAGCTCTCTCAGCAATGCTCGGATGTCTCCTTCCACCCTGTCTGTATCCTCAGCTTGCCGGGGGTCGCCGGCTTCGACCTGCACATGATGTAAAGACGCCGGAGTTTCCAGCTTAGAGTCCGGCATAAGGGGTGGAGCAGACGGGCTTGTCTTGTCTGTTAGCCCGGTTTGAATGTAGAGCAGCCACTATCACGCCTGGAGATTCTCTTGAAGGTGAGACAAAATATTGCTGTATATCTCCCTGTACTGTGCGAGAGGCAGGAGGCTGGGCTTTCCTTAATGTAGATTGTGTCTTGTACTCCCGAGTTGTCCTCATGCCACAATAACACCTATTGGTCGGCTATTGTTTGGTCGGGGAGAGCATGGTAGTCCCGGAGCTCCACTCTAGCGCGTCTTCACACTGCCATGTCCAGGCCACACCCCGGAGTTCTTTCTTCTTTTCAATTGGGCATTGAACAATGCGGAGGAGCTGTGGATTATATCCCCATGTCGCCAGGGACTGGGAATAAAAACCAGCCCTGGAAAAAATTTCATACCAGCCCCATAGCATTATTATATCAGCCAGACAGCATAACGTCATTATTTTCTTATTCGTAAAAGGGGGAAGCCATGCATTTTAAAGCACGTTTGAAGAGTATATTATACATAGAGAAGACCGATATGAAAGCATATAGGGATATAGATATATATCTCTATAGATAGATGTATCTATCTATCTATCTATCTATCTATTCTATAAGTGAATTGACCAGAGACCATCTTCCGCAGAGTGAAAACACCAAAGTAAGGGGGGTGGGTTACTGATATAAGGGGGAACCCTTTTATATCGGTGCCCCCTTACATTGTTGTATTCACTCCCCCCCTTACATCAGTGACCCCCCTCAGACTGGCCAGGCGGCGCTGTCACTGACCTCCTCTCAGGTGCACCATGCAGGGCTCAGTCAGTCGGCTCCAGCTTGGTTAAAAAAGAGAGAGAGGAGCGCCACTAAGTAAAATCATTTATTCACCAATATAAAAACAAAGTATCAACTTACATTTAGGAGCGGTATATAGAACAGACAGATGTGATTCCTGATAGAAGAGGGGGAAGGGAACAGTCAGTGATTCCCCGGGGATGCCTCCAAACACAAGGCAGTCTGGCGGGGAGGCCAGGACGGTACACAGCCTGTCTCTGCGGGAGGACGGAGCGGCAGCCCAGGAAGCCGCTGGCAATGTTGTCAATGAGGAGAAAAAACACAACGCGTTTCTGAGCATGCGCAGGGTCTCTACGGCACATGCGCGCTCCTTTATCAAGTGCTCCAGCTTGGTTGGCTGTGGTTTTATCCTATAGTCTCCTCTCCACAGTCCACTCCCACATCTGACTTCTCCCATGACCCCCATCCCGGTGGCACTCTCACTCTTGACTCCTCTCCAGACTCCCCCTCAGAGACTGCAGACATGATATAAGACAAGAGATGGTCAGAGGTTGTGGACATGATACAAGAGATGGTTAGAGACTGCAGACACGATACAGGAGGTGTCAGAGGTTGCAGGCATGATACAAGAGATCAATGCAGCCTCACCACTGCTCATCAAATGCAGCCTCGCTGTGCCCATGAATGCAGCCTCGCTGTGCCCATGTATGCAGCCTCGCCGTGCCCATGCCATGTATGCAGCCTCACAGCCCATCAAACTCACCATTGCCAGGCTGGATCACACACACAGCGGGCATCTCCCGCTGTGTGTGACAGAGCTGGGTCTGTGTTCGGCGGAGCTGCGCTGTAAGAAGTTTCCGCCTCCTAGGCCGTCTCGTGTGATAGTCTAAAGTGGATGGAACACTGATTCAATCGGTGTTCCGCCTATCACATGAGACGACGGCCTAGGAGGCGGGACCTTGTTACAGCACCGCGACCGAACACAGACCCAGCTCCATCACACACAGCAGGAGATGTCCGCTGTGTGTGACACACAAGAAAAGGAGTAGGAAAGGAGGGGAGCGCAGCCACAGATCAAAGCAGCCCCAGGGCAGGCGGCCTACCGGGAAATTTCCCAGTATCCCGGTAGGCCAGTCTGGCCCTGCATGCCGCTGAGGAGCTGGTTTTGACTAACATCCATGCTTGTTACTATCCACCTGGGGGTAATTTAATAAAGGCAAATACACCTTGCACTACAAGTGCACTTGAAAGTGCAGTAGCTGTAGATCTGAGTGGGACATGCAAGGAAAATAAAAAAACAGAATTTTAGCTTGCACATGATTTGATGATAAAATCAGTAGAGCGTCCCCTCATTTTAAATCTTCCCCTCAGATCTACAGCGACTGCGCTTGCAGTGCACTTGTAGTGCAAAGTGGATTTGTCTAAATAACCCCCACTGGGTTTGGGTCATGATGGCAGTCTCTTCACAATTGTGACACCTCAAGATACATCCTTCTGGTTCGTTAATAGATTTTTAGATGAACTTCACCTTTTCATGCTGCTTATGATTTTATAATAGTGCTACACCATCCTATATTCACTTATTTGTGTTATCCATGCATATTGTGTCAGCTGCTTTTATAACAATTATTGATTCTATTGCTCGTGTATGATCCCAGCGCAAGAAATTTGGGTTATTTTACTAGTTCTGGTGACCCCAAGGGATTCCTTCACTATAGAGGGATTTTTGTTAATGGAACATTTACGGAAATTTTTCCAGTGGTACACAGATGGCAAAAATATTACTTACAAGGGTGTTATAACCCTCCCTTATTCCATCCAAAATAAAAGAAAAATTTTGACAGTAGTTCTACTTTAATAATTAAGCAAATTGTTCACCTTTCTGTCAAACTCCTCACTGGACTGTGGATCTGCACGATCACCTCTGTCCAGTGTAAAGATTAGCGATATATGCCCTCTGTTAAATGAGTTATCCCTTGGTATTCAAACTCCTGGTGCTTTCTGCACTGGACTCCTGGCAACATAAGTGCAGTGTGTGTTTACTAAGCCTTGGTTTACACTGCTGCGAGTCCTCATGCGACTTGCGGTTACGTGAAAGCCGAATAATAAGACAAAACAGTCATTTCAATGGTTGCTGTCTTAATTGCTGTGACTCAAGTCGCAGGGACAAAAAAAATATTTCCTGCACTACTTTTCTGCATTTTCCTTGTGATATGAGTGCTATAGACTGCCATGTTAAAATCACAAAAGTTGCAAGGAAGTTGTTTGTGACTTTGGCTGCGACTTTAGATGGTTTTGTAAGTTCAGTAATAGGTGTCACTGCATTATGATTGGCCAAAGTCGCACTGGAAGTCGCAGGACTTTGGGGTCACAGCAGTGTGAACTAAGCCTTATTGTATTTGCATTGCTGTTTTCATATACTTATGAGCTTATTTGCCTTTAATTACTTTTAGGTTTCTATACAAGTCCATCCAAGGAACGATGTTTCCAACACAAGTACAGGTTGGTCGTCATGTACTGAAAGCTCATCCAGAATGCCTCACTCATATTGCAAACAGGCTACATTCTCACAGTGCACCTGTGCCAGAAAAACAAATCAGTACTACTATATCAACGGTTAGTGAATTTCATCTTGGAAGGAACCAGACAGAAACCATTGATCGAGAGAAAGAGACTCAAATGTTGTGCTTTTCTAATCAAGTTAAAGGATCACCTGAAAAAATTAACTATACAGGTCCAGATCCTTCTTTTCCTTTTAAGATAAAAGACCAGTTGGGGTCACTTGCCCAGCCTTACAACCATGACTCTTCTTTGGAAGCCTTTTGTGTAGATGAGATGTTGAAATGGGATCCAAGGAAGGATCAATCTGACATTGGATTGGTAAACTGGATCACATCTACTCCTTTGTTTAAGGATTCTGGAAGGCCAATGCAGCCGTCTGTTAGTGTTCAAGACACATCCAAAGACTCTTCTATATTGCCGACAGGTTTAAGTATTCCCAAAGATGCCAATCAAAGCTCAAGCAGTGTTTTACCAGAAATGGTAATTGGGACCACAGGCAACGGGGATATGCAAGAAACAACTTTTTTATAAATTTATATATATGTAAAAGACTCCTATTTATATTTTTCTATTTGCACAATTACGTTTTAGTGAATTTACTCAGTTTACTTGTTTCAGTATATGAAGCAGGAAATTGGCGGTACAGGATTGTTTTGTCAGTTTTATGTACATATGTTAGTTTTGTCAGAGCTTTAAAAGAAGAAAAAAAGTATATAAGCAGAGGTATTTTAAAAAATTTTTTTACAAGTTATCTGGCTTTACCAAACTTCTGAAAAATATAGTAGAAAGTTTATTTGTAGAGACAAAGTTTATATTTAATGTAACATTGTGTACCATGGTGCCTTTCTTCTGTAAGAAGATCTCTCAGCTACACTGACTGACCGAATCGGGGTCATAGTCTAAAACTGAGTATAATATATGCTGGATTCCTTCTTTTTTTTCCCCCCTAACAGCATAGGTTAAGAAAATGGAAACAAAGCATTTTAATGTAGTTCTTTATAGAAATTGTCGCTCTGGTGCATATTTTTTTTTTCTTTTGTAAATGTTGCATAATGATAATATATCTGCCTTGAGAAGGTTATTTGAGCTATTTAAAATTAAATAAAATAATGGTTTTCACCGTAAAGTAGCACTAAATATGCTTTTGCAAGATGTTTCTCAAAACAGCAGATGAGACTAAAACGCATCAAAAATGGTCTGAAGTCACGGGGTACTTAAAATTATCGTAAGATAAATCTATATCCATAGTCATTATAACAGTACCAAAATGATCAAACAAATCCTACATAGAGGGAAGGTTATATACCAACTTCAAAAAAAATATCTTTAGGTCCCTTTCACTGCCGATCGGCTCTTGATCAATGCTCTCAGCCACTGGCTGAAAGCGTGGACTGGAGTGTTCTGGCGAGAGGGGGTCAGAACAATAGCACAGCAGGGGAGATCACTGTACGAACATCAGATAGTACAGCGGCTCCTCCTTAACGGTCAGTTTTCTATTTCCGTTCAGCCCTGCTGTGTTAATCGGGAGGAGGGAGGTTGTGTGTACCAGGCATTAGAAACAAAACCTCTCGCACCACTACCATATTTTTCAAAAGGCCTCCATACTTTGACAAATCACAAGCTGTTGGGGGGGGGGGGGGGGGCGCAAGAAATGTCTAGAGTTCATAGCAAACCTAATAATAACCCAGAATTTAAATGAGCTCAATGTAATGTATCACTTTGTGCCATTATTTCATAATAAAGTAATCCCAAACTTTATTTTAAAAAATTACTGATCCATCAATGTCCTCAGGAACATTGCATGTATAGCTCTGTAATGAACAGTTATTAATGAGCTGGCATCAATGGCAGCTTAACTTTAAACAATCTAATCCTGCACAACAGCCACTCTAGCTCCTCTAGAAGGGAGTGTGCCATAAGTATGGTGCAAAACATCTGTGTTCTTTAGCTGCAGTGCACTTTCTGGGTCTAGAGCTGGGATGTGACCCTGCCTCTGAAGACTCCCTTTCTTAGTAGACTGTGTGGGTAAAGCACTGGGGGCTACCTGATTACGAAGACCACAGGGTGCCATCAAAATCCCCCACTTTGTCAGTTTACCACAAAAAGGGTTACCACTGAGGGGACTGATTTGGTGGAGTGTTGCATGTGATCCACATGTTTTTTTTCACCACCATTCAGCATTGAGGAAGAACCTCCCTGCTGCTGCTCCTGACTGCAAGTGACAGATCTTTTCTCGGGTCACACACCTACAGTACCCTGGTCACCTGAACCTCTCCTGCTACCAACAGCTACTATGTAAGTATTCAAAGCCTAGCACCCTCTTAGCTGTGTTGCCCCTGACCTATTGTGCAACATGTGTTCTAGACGCATATGGATCACAATCCTATAAATGTTACTGTGCTGCTTGCTTTGCATCTACAGAGGAGCCTGACATCCCAGAATTTTCTCCTCCAGGTCTGTCTGGCCTCTGTGGACTTCAGGAATGCATACTTGCATGTCCCTATTGTTTTCCTCATAACAGCAATTGTGTTGCTGCGAGTCCCCACCACTTTTCAGTGTGGTCCTGTCATTTAGGCTATTCTCTGCACTTCGAGTGTTCACCAAGGTCATGGTTTCTTTTCTATGGTACCAGGGCATCCTAATTGTGGGATATCTGGATGATCTCCTGTTGAGGAAGCAGTCGGCACATATTCTAGCTGATCATATAATTTGAGCTGTCTGAACAGGGGAGGCTCTGCTTTAAGTCTTCCTCCCCTGGCACATTTGGCATGTCATTTGTTTTTTGGGGGGGGGGGGGCTAGTTCTGACAAGTACCTACTCCCACATCCGCTCAGATTGCGTAGCCGTAGAAGTTCTCATATCCCCTCCCACACCACAGTCTTCTTGGACACATCACAGGTCCCAGAAGACTGATTGGCCATTCAAAAAGAGCAGCGGGTAGCAGGTTGTGAAGCCACAAGCAGCATTGACGGCTGTCCACATTTATGATGCCAGTGCCGGGAACCCAAAGGCTAGTAAAGAACTAGCCCGGGTAAGGATGGCACTGGAAGCAAATAGGAAAATGTTGATGATAGGCTTTACATATACTTTTAAGGCAATCTAATATGCCATACAGTGACATTAAGAATCGACTACAGCATGCCTTAGGCATGCTTTAAGGTGCATATTCTGTTGCAGCTTGATAAATTGGGACCAGTGTGTGATAAAGAGCAAATCATGACTGCTATGCCTTGCCTTGTCTGTGGTAGGCACATTAGACTGCATACTATAAGTGAATGTTGTGATATGGATTACTCTATGTAATACAATGTGCTGCAGATGATGTTGGTACTATGTATAAAAAAAGCCATTCAATGTAAATATGGCAAAATTGATTTTTTAAAACTAGAAGAAAGCAAAGTGTATTTTACAAGGTTTTGACTGACATTTTCCAAACATAAGTCAGACAATTTTATTTGGAATCTTATTGGCTGTTGTAGTGCCACATGTTTCCCCTACGTGTCACGTTTCCACTGTTCTTTTTCTTTTTTTCTTTTTCTCTTTTATTTATGCATCCCGACATTGTTATTTATTTAATGGACTGTAGTTCTCTAATTTTGAGGTTGTATGTATTTTTTATATGATGGATCTTTAAACTAAAACAATTTTACCACACTGGTGTGTTCAATATCGGAACAGGGTTGAAATTGATCTCATCTACAGCATAAACCAAAAAAGTAATTTTTTAATTTTGCCTTTTTATTCACTTTTCTGCCACAGTATGTTGTCTTTTCTGCCGCAGTGTCTGTTGAACTTTTTACCAACATTCCCATATAAGAACATACTGTATAACGTGAAGTTGAATTCAAAATAATGGGTAAAAGTAAGGCGAGGCTATTTTGTTTTAAGTATTTGTAGTGTTTTTATGTAACCCACTCCTTTTTCAGTTCACCAATGTAAAAGTTCTACATTGTACCCTTCCAGATTGGGGAACAGAATTAGAAAAGAGATATGTAATGCCAACAAATGTAGTACTAAAGACAAGATCAAGAATGACAACAGTGACATGCAAGTGACAGATCTTTTCTCGGGTCACACACCTACAGTACCCTGGTCACCTGAACCTCTCCTGCTACCAATAAAAAAAAAAGGTTCACTCCGGTTTAGATTCACTCTGTACTCAACAAACAGCCTTGTCTTCAGAGCAGAAACCAGTAGAACTCGGCAACAAAGTTTGATATCCCTCCACTTATGTAAAGTCCATCCACCTCTACTAGTCTATCTAACTCTGCCCTCTACAGACAATGTTGCTGTCCAAGGTTGACTTTGCTACTGCTCCTCCATAGATACAGGAGCCACCCTCAAACATGAGGTGTGTTACTGGCTGGGTCATTAGATGAAAGTAAAGGGGGGGCTAAAAATAGAATGAAAACTAATGCACCCACCATATTAAAGGATTGGTAAGCTGCAAAACTATATATTTTTTTTTGTTTTGGGTTTATAACCCAGAAATGTAATAGGTTTTTGAAAGCGGTGGCCAGTTCATATCTGCTCCTAGCAGGAGAGCATGCATATTCTTGTATAAATGTGAATAGGTACTTTTGATGGATCACATTGTTTTCTACCGATAGCTAGTACGTTTGCTTTTAAAGGCCTTGGTCTTTCTCTTCCAAACTAGCTTTTTTTAAAAAAAATAAAAAATTGCAAAAACAGAGTAAATATTTACTCCCATAATATATTCACATCTTCTTTTGTGGTCTTTCTAAATATGAATCAAACCTTTCAGCCTTTTTAACACTTAAAAATTTAAAAGCTGTATTGAGAGCGTTCTTAATTAGAAAAGCCACCTCTATTCACCTGTTTATTTTACTTCCACTTGGTTTATTTCATGGACAAACCATAGCCAACTGCCAGTCTCCTGTTCAATGCAAAGCAATTTAGATAGGGGAGTGGAGACTAACCCAGATGTCAATCTCCTGTAACAAAGTTAAACTATATTATTGAGGAGGGTTTTATGGCTTAAAAATGGAAAAGCAGACGCCAAGAAATGTCGGCCCTTGGGCAGGATTTTTTATTTAAAATTGCTCACCGGTTTAGTTAAATAAACGCCAGGATTTTAAAATCTAGGGTACTGTGGCAGGTACATTTTTGTTGTTTCTTGGTTCATGGTTGAAAACACCAAGACTACTAGCCATAATGTTACCCAAACACCGTTTTCTGTGCTGAATACTTGTATTGGAATGGTTGGCCATATAGTATTTCATTGCACCAACTACAGCAAGTAATCTACAGGAACCACGAGTGTTTAGGTAGTGGTATGGTTGCGCTTGACAGCCTTGCATTCAAAGATCAATATTTTAGGAAGAATGCCAGAGTGTTAACGCATTACACTTGCCTCCCACACTCTGCTTTTTACTGGAGTTCTTGTTAACCCCACAATTTGACCTTGACCTTTTCCACTTAGAAATAATGCAGCAAAAAAGTCGCCAGGGCAGAATTATTGAAATGGCAAGTCCAGCCTAAACTAATTTTCTTTGATTACACTGCAAACATTTTAGGCAGGTTTAAAAAAATGTTGTAGATTAAGAATGCTTTCAGAAATGGAAATCTTTATAGTTTATTTTTGTCAATTAAAAAAAGGAAAGTAAATGAACAGAAAATAAATCCACATCAAATCAATATTTGGCGTGACCACCCTTTGCCTTCAAAACAGCATAAATTCTTCAACTCTTCTAGGTACACTTACACACAGGAATGCGAGACAGGTAGCTTGTTCCAAACATCTTGGAGAACTAAGACAAAAAAATACCTATGCGCCACAAATCACTGCAAGACCCTGTGGATATGTGAAATGACAGCCGCAGCCTGGGATTCAACCAAGCCACGCCCCCAATGGGTTTTACTCCACCCCGGAGCTTACTCATGGGGATCTTGGAGAGCCAACCACACATCCTGTGGTTTCAAATCCGGTCTCTTCATATAATCCCAGACAGACTCTGTTGAGATCAAGGCTCTGTGGGGGGGGCCAAACCACTTTCAGGACTCCTTGTTCTTTACGCTGAAGATAGTTCTTAATGACATAGGGTGCATGTTTGGGGTCATTGTCCTGCTGCAGAATACATTTGGGGCCAAGCACACACCTCCCTGATGGTATGACATAATGAATAAGTATCTGCCTCTATTTCTCAGGATTGAGGACACCACTGATCCTGACCAAATCTCCACCTTCTTTTGCAGAAATGCAGCCACAGACTTTTCAGGAACCTCCACCAAGATCTATTGTTGCCTGCAGACACTCCATTATTGTACCACTCTCCAGCGCTTCGGCGAACAAACTGCCACCTCCTACTGCCAAATATTTCATATTTTGACTAGTCCAGGGCACCTGCTGCCATTTTTCTGCAACCCGGTTCCTATGTTTTTGTGCATAGTTGAGTCACTTAACTATGTTTCTATGTCAGAGGTATGGCTTTTTGGCCACAGTTCTTAGATCACTTCCGACTTAAGACAGTAGATGGGTGTACGTGGGTCCCACAGGTTTTCACCAGTTCTGTGCTGATGGCACTGCTGAAAATCTTTTGACATCAAAGGGGAAGTAAGCATGATGTGTCTTTAATCTGCTGCATTGAGTTTCTTTGGCCAACTGCTGCACCTACGGTCTTCAACGTTGCCGGTTTGTTCGCCTGCTTCTTCAAAAGAGCTTAAACAGCACATCTTAAAAACCCCAGTCTGCTTTGAAATCTTTGCCTGGGAGAAACCTTGCTGATGCAGTATAACTATCGTGTGTGTTGTTGCTGTGCTCTGTCTTGCCATAGTGTGTGACCTGGGACATGAAACTGTCTTCCACAACCTCATCCTAGTAGCGGAGTTTGGCTGATCCTCACCCAGTTTTAAGCCTCCTGCACAGTGGTTTGTTTCAGTTAGCGACTGTTTCAACTTATGAAATAGATGATCATTAGCACCTGCTTCATATAATTATTCATACACCTGACTCAGTCTACAAAATCCCTGGCTTTGTGCAAGTGTAAGCATTTATGCTGGTTTGATGCCAAAGGGTAGTCACGCCAAATATTGATTTGATTTAAAATTTTCTTCTGTTTGCTCACTTTGCATTTTGTAAATTTAATAAAAATAATTTATATATTTTTTTAAAGCATTCTGGACAGAATTTCTTCACACATGCCTAAAACCTTTCCACAGCACTGTACATGTTCAGAGTTTTATAGGAGACCTGTTTAGACAAGACCATACTTAGGGACTACCAGTACTGAGTTTTTTTTTTTTGCTGTTCTTGTCAACTGTCAACAGTTATTTACACCTAAATCCTTTTTAATACACCTGTATTCCCAATGTGTGAAATATTTACTGGTATATTCTGTTAAACAGAGTCTGTCAGGAAGTGTTGGCACTTGGAATGCTTAGGTTTGCTTCAGGTCTTTAATAAGCCAAGTTGTGAAATAAGGATGACTGTGCAATGTACGTACCATCAAGAATGATTGCCTCCTTAGGTATATTCATACAGGTTCCTTTGAAGATCAGGCACCAGTAGAGCAACACAAAGGTTAGTTTCTGTTGGTTAATGATCTTTGCACATAATCATTAAACAATGGGAAACATTGACATTCATTAAGCCTCAGAGGAAGACTAATGTTTGATCAGATGACCCATTGTGAATGCTGATCTGCAATTAAGGTAGAAGTCATGCTTATATAACAGGACATCAACACAAATATACAGTACATGTTCAGGATCACTTGGTCACATGCCTTGTAAAAGAATGATGTGTTTAAGTACTGCAGAGATAGTACTGTATGTCAAAATAAATCAGTAGGATTCTTTTTCACATTTTATGCAAATTTTAGTTTGCAAAACAATTATACAAAATATCAGACCAAAGTGAAATGTTTTCTATAAAAAGTAAACCAAAGGATAGCTTTGTGGAAAACGTTAAGACGTTCCAAAAAGTTACTTCTAATATGTTTTAAAGTTAATATAATGAAAGAGAATATGCTAAATGACATTTTTACACGACCATGCAAATAAACTACTAGAAAGAAAGCTGTATGTTTGTGTTTGGTTACATTTTGTACATGCCCCTATTATACCAGTCTATAAAAATCAAAGTTCAGACTCCTTTTGGATTGCTTTATTGCAAATTACCATGCATTATATTGTGCTGTGTTGATGGAGCCTATTCATTTTAAATGGGATGGCAGCTCAACCTAAACCCATCATTGGACATGCACCTTTTAACGCATTGCAATGCATACCACATGCACTGTGGTGTGCAGCAGTGTGTTCTCAATTGGCATATATGTGAATACTGTATATGTAACAAATAATATGAACTCTGTACCTGAGTGCAATTGAGAAAAAAAAACACACTGTTCTAAAACTGAATATATATAGTCACTCCCACAAAATATATAGTCCATAAATCAAATAAACCAATAGTCCACTAGGTAGTGGAAAGAAGCCCCTGATCGCTGTTCATAGGGATCGATGTGTGGAGGGAGAGAGTAGGAAAACACCCATCAAAGTGATCCACCACCACCTGAAATGGACGCTTACCAAATATCAAGCTGAATAGGCCTGATCCAATAAACCGGAGGTCAGATGGACATGGATCTGCAGCGTCACTCTATGTGTGGTACCAAACAGCAGGTGAACTGACTGTAATGGAGACTTGGATAACCAGCTGACATTGAGACGTCCCTAATTTTGTAGTAACCAGAGAGCAACAATCGCCGGCCGGCTGGTGAGCGCCCGTCCTATTGTGAGGCGATGACGTCAGAGCGTCACCTTCCCGACGTACGTTTTGTCTAGTAACTGACATTGAATATATATAGTCACTCCCACAAAATATTGTTTCACTATATATTTTGTGGGCGTGACTATATATATTCAGTTTAATAACAGTGTGTTTTTTTTCTCAATTGCACTCAGGTGCAGCGTTCATATTATTTGTTACATATATTCACATATATGCTTTGAAGGTATAGCGCAGTTCTTTTTTCTTTTCTTTATATTTATGTGGATATCGCACATTTGAACTGCAGCTTAGTAGTATTCACAATTTTTTGAGCGCGGTGTTTTTCTCTTCTCCATACTTGTTCTCAATTGGCCACTGCATGACAAAATTACACACCACACTGTACATGTTGCAGCAATGTGCATGAAAATGTACATTTTACTATGTATCACAGTAATGGGCACGATTAGAAGATTAGTCTTTCTCTGCTGTTTAACCACTTCAATGCCAGGCACTTTCGCCCCTTCCTGCCCAGGACAATTTTTGGCTTTCAACGATGTTGCACGTTGAATGACAATTGCACGTTCATGCAACACTGTACCCAAACTAAGTTTCTTTTCTTTTTCTTCCCACAAATAGAGCTTTATTCTGATGGTATTTGATCACCTCCTGGGGTTTTTATTTTTACTAAACAAAGAAAGACCGATATTTTTGAAAAAAATTGTTTTTCTTCATTTCTGTCATAAAATTTTGTTTTCTCCTTCACTGACAGGCACTGATGAGGTGCACTAATATGCAGCAGTGATATGCAGCACTGATGAGGCGGCACTGGATGTAGAATTGATGGGCACTGATAGGCGGCACTGATATGCAGCACTGACGGGCACTAATAGGCAACACGGGCACTGATGGACACTAATAGATGGCACTGATGGGGCAGCACTGATGAGATACTGACAAGTGTTACTGATTGGCACTATGGTTTGCTCTGATTGGCACTGACGGACTTTGATAGGGCAGTGACTAGCAGCTGATGGGCACTGGTTGGCAGCTGATGGGCACATCTGATGGGGCGCTGTGCTGATCATCAGCACAGGACCCCCCCCCCCCCCCTCTGACAGGGAGAGCCACCAATCGGTTTCTCCCTGTCAGTGCAAACCAAGGAATACCATTTACCGGCACTTCCTGGTTCACACGATGATCAGCTGTGATTGGTCACAGCTGATCACGTAAGAAGCCTCTGTCAGAGGCTCCTTACTACGATCGGAGCTGCAGTGTGTCATACTGACACAGTACCTCCGGTCACAGCGCCGGAATGTTATCCTGCTGGATGTCATATGACGCCCAGCCGCCAATCTACTATAGGCCGGGCGGGAAGTGGTTAAGGAGAATGGGGCTGTCCCAAGTTAGAAGCTCCTAAAGTTTAGAGAAGTGGTGGTCAACCCAGTGCATATAGTGGGGTCTCAAGTGGAAAAAAGCTTAGCGTTTACATGGTTGATAAAAAGCATGACAATGCACAGTGATGAATGCAATACCCCTCTATCAGAACACAAAAGCTCAGTGGGGAGGTTTAGTCAGCTTTTTTCCTTTAATAAATTAAATTGACATTTAAAAACTGCATTTTGTATTTATGCGGGTTATCTTTGTGTAATATTAAAATTTGTTTGATCAAAGCAAAAAAAAAAAAATGTATACTGAACTTGTTGATTTGCAGTTTGGGTTGATTAAAGACCATTAGGCTGTACACTCTGCAAGTGCAGTTGCTCCAGAGCTTAGTAAGTGAAATAAAGCTTCACTTTGCAAATAATGCCTAATCGCGTGCAAGGAGAATAAGGGAACGTCATTTTTGATTGGATGATGAAAGTCAGCAGAGCTTCTGCTCATTTACTAAGCTCTGGAGCAACTGCACTTTTAGCATGCAATTGCACAATGCGTAGTTCTAATTGGCTTTAGTAAATCAACCCCTATGAGTCAAAGATGATACAGGGCTGAACTGCTAACTTATATAAAGCTTAACCCCTTGCCGACCAGCGCACGACGATGTACATCGGTACAATGGCACGGCTGGGCAAATGGGCGTACAGGTACGTCCCCTTTAAATCGTGGCATAGTGGGCAGAACGGGGAGATATCTATGTAAACAAGGCATTTCCCTGTTCTGCCTAGCAACATGACAGATCTACTGCTCCCCGTCATCGGGAGCAGTGATCTCTGTCATGTTCTAGTGAGACAATCCCCCCCCCCCCACAGTTAGAATCACTCCCTAGGACACACTTAACCCCTTGATCGCCCCCTAGTGTTCAACCCCTTCCCTGTCAGTATAATTTGCACAATAATCAGTGCATTTTTATAGCACTGATCGCTGTATAAATGACAATGGTCCCAAAATAGTGTCCGATGTGCCTGCCATAATGTTGCAGCCATGATAAAAACTGCAGGTCACCGCCATCCCTATTTTATAGATGCTCTAACTTTTGCGCAAACCAATTAATATACGCTTATTGTGATTTTTTTTTTTTTTTTTTTTTTTGCAAAAAGTAAAAAATGTTGCTTTTTTGTTTTTTTGTGTTTTTTTTTTTTTTTTTTTTTTTCCAAAATTGTTGCTTTTTTTTTTTTTGTTTGTTTTATAGCGCAAAAATTATAAACCGCAGAGGTGATCAAATACCACCAAAAGAAAGCTCTATTTGTGGGGAGGAGGAAAAGGATGTCTGTTTTGTTTGGGTGCAACGTCACACGACCGCGCAATTGTCAGTTATAGTGAGGCAGTGCCGTATATCGTAAAAAGTGCTCTAGTCAGGAAGGGGGTAAATCCTTCCGGGGCTGAAGTGGTTGACATGTTTTTACATATTTCAATTCTTCAGGAGCTAACATAGGAATGCTACCTATAAAGAAATAAAAAGAACAAAACAAATAGTGCATATACAGTATAAGAACATTAGCTCCCACAGTACAAAAGGTGTATGTGTAAGTCTGTTCTATGCCCTTACAATGACATCAACCAGAGCCCATCCTAGGCATAGCATACCACACAAGAAAACACAGACCCAGGGTCCATACAATATAAGGTAGGTCTATAACTAACCTAGAAGAGAGGGGGGGAGAATACATCATTTACTCCACAACTCTTCGTGGATCTACACCCCATGGTACCAAAAGCAATTGGTATACCTACCGTCGCACAAGTAAAGAAAGGCCTTCATAATACACTTGTTCCAAAAACTTCTGCCCATTTAATCACCTGGCATACATCACGTTACATCCCCTGAAAATCCCAAATGCCTATACCATAAGGAATAAAGGGAAGGAGGTGGCCAAAAAAACAGAAACCTGAACACTAAATAAGTAATCAGGACCATCCAACGTGTAATAATGGAAAGCAGGGAGGGGTAGGTAAAGGAAGGGGGGAGCCAGCCCTTCAGAGACACACAGCAACAAATATTTCTCACCAATATATTATGCACACACTGATGCCCAAACTGGGGGACCACCAAAGATGCGGCTATGGATAGGGCCCGAGTAGGGAGGCCTATAAAAGCATATAAGAAAGTGAGTTACTGATAGATGCACACAAGAAAACACCAAATATCCCTTATGGTGCAGCGGTTCATTCTGGAAAAAATGTCTGCCCTGCGAGGGGTCCACCACCGACTCCTCTGCCATAGCCTGACCCCCCCCCCCATATAAATGATCTGGGGCGTGGGACAGGGTATCTGTTCTGCCCCAAGAGAGATGGTGGGCAATCCATCCACAGTTCAACCCTTGTGGTTATCCATTTAGAATCTTCTGGGATATGGCACCCCCCCCCCCCCCCCCAATGGATCTCCATTGTGCCTCCCAATGTCCAATAATGCCTGTAGGTATATCCATAGACAAACATATTTCATGTCTAGAATGCATTTCTGTTAGCAGACCTAAAACTGGCTAGATTGGATTTATTTCTGATATTGATTGCTTTTCTCTGGTCAATTTATTTAAGCAATCTTGTCAGTTTATGCTATGGAAACTTAAATTTAGCTGAATATAATATGTTGCTGTACATTCTCGATTTCAAAACGTCACAATTCTGTATGCTGTACAGTGCTTCCTTTAATGCACTCCTTCCCATTCTGTAAGCTGGGCTTCGCAATCAGTATTGCACATCGCCTACTTCTGTACATTGTTCAGGACTGTTTGTTTTTTGTATGCCACACCTTCCCATTCTGTACTTTGTACATTCCCTATTTCACACCTCGTGCTGTATGATTTGTTGTACCATCCATTTTCTACACCCTCCCAATCTGTGCAGTATATTCCATACTAAACACCACTTTACACTGTGCTGTAAATTTCTTTGTTCCCACACCCTCTCCTCCTGTATGCTGTGCTGTACATTTTCAATTCTGTACACTGTCCTGTAGATTCCCATTCTACACTGCCCACTTCTGAACATTGTGATATACAGGTACATTACCTGTTCCACACTACCTCATTCTATATGCTAGGCTGTACTTTCCATATTCCTCATGCCCTTTTCTTTGTACTCTGCTGTGCACTTCTCATTCCACACTCCTTAATTATATACAGCTTGGTCTCTTGCACTACTGCGTGAATAATAACTAACTAAATAGATAAGTAAGTGAAACTGCTGCTGGACCTAAAGTGTACACAATGCACAAAACAATATGATGAGTAAGAATGATCAGTGCAAATTTCTAAGTGATGAATAACTGGATAAATACACACTAAGTAAAAAATACAATGAAATAGTAGAATGATTATTAAAGTTCAAAATATCCCAAAATAAAAGTGAACGTGTAACAACTCTTCTAAGAGATGAAAACAAACTCTTCTTAATAACAATCTTTGTGACTTCACCAAAGCTTAATGCTCACAGAGCCCTTACCTCCGTTAGGAGTAAAATCAGCCTCATGGATATCCTGTAATGGGGACAGGGGCACAGCGGCAGATCTCCAATTTGTGACCGTATAGGGGTTCTGTATCCAGGTGATGTTCGGCCGGGCTCAAACCTCCCTCTGCTGGTATCAAGCTTCTCCTTCGGCCCTCCCGGTGACATGGTTAACTTCAGGTTCCAGCCATTAGAAAAATAATGGCCTCCCATAGTGTAGTATGTATAAACAATGTGGATTTATTAAAACGTCAAGTGGATCCTTACATAAAAGCAGGTAAAACAAGCTTATGCTGTGCAAACACGATTCTTATGTCACTTCTGGGTTGCTCTAACATCCAGCCACGCCCTACGCGTTACGTCACAACATGTGGCTTCATCAGGGGGAACCGGATTGGTTGTTGGCCACTTCTATTTATGTCCAAAAACAGAAAGTGTGTTAGCGGCCATTCTGTTGGAGAAAATGTCCCCACCATAGCGGCGGCCATTTTCTGGGTAGGTGAAGACAGACTACAGCAGTCATTTCACTAGAATACATATCTCCGCTGTCCAGGCAGCTAATTGGTGGATGAGAATAGCAGTGTAAGCTAAAATATACCGAAATGTGCACATATTCACCACCAATATTAAAAAACACCACAATGTGTGAAGTGCATGTGGTAGAGAGACTAAGTGTGTAAATACAGGGCTTTCTATACAAAAACATGATAATATAAAATAAGGATCTAAAAATATATAATTGAACCATAAAGCATGGCAAAATATAAAAATGCATATATGATATGAACCTATTAATAGGAATTATTAACGTAGTAATGTAAATATATAAAAAAGGGTGTGGGTAAATGAGCATGTCGGGAATGAAGTGAGAATGTACATAGTAGTCAGATGCATACACAAGTAACATGGATGAAGATCAAAAATTACTTTAAAAAAAAAATTCTAATCAAATTCGACAGTAAGGCCATCAGGTATGAGAATGTGTAGTGTGTATCCATTTGTATTCTTTTTGACTTATGGACCTGACCTTATGTGCCCCCCCTCCATGGTCTGTTATATCTCTCAATACCCCAAAATTGTAAATGTCTCAGGTCATTGTTATGTACCTGTGCGAAATGTCTAGATACATTATGTTTCAGGAAGCCTTTTATGATGTTCTGGATCCTGACCATTAGGGGTCTCTTTGTTCTTCCCACATACTGTAAATTACAGCTGCATTGGAGGAGGTATACTACACCCTCAGTGTGGCAGCTGATAAATTCTTTAATGGGGTAACTTTGTCCAGTATTGGGGGATACAAATTCTGTACGTTTCAATTGTGGCTTCTTATGCCATGTACACACGGTCGGATTTTCTGACGACAAATGTTCGATGGGAGCTTGTTGTCGGAAATTCCGACCGTGTGTAGGCTCCATCGGACATTTTCTGTCAGAATTTTCAACAAACAAATCTGGACCTGGATCTCAAATTTTCTGACAACAAATCCGTTCTGGTAAATTCTGATCATGTGTACACAATTCTGACGCACAAAGTTCCACGCATGCTCTGAATCAGTTACGAGACTGAAGCGCTCGGTCTGGTAAAACTAGCGTTCGTAATGGAGATAGCACATGTGTCATGCTGCAAATTTTTAATTCTTTTAATGCAGCGCATTCTCTTCTTCTTTAGAATGCTAGAATAATGAAGTTGTTTTGCTGCTCTTTATTATTTCTCGTGCTCTCATGAATAATTGTTTTTTTTTTTTTTTTCGTCCGATCTCTATAATAATGTTTAGAATTTTTGGTTATAGTGTTTTTTTTTATCCAGATCTCCTATGTATTTTTTTTTTGTTTTTTTTTTTAATAGTGATCTCTAACTTTTTCTTTCGTTTTGTGTCAAGTTACCACAACACCATTATTATCTTGTATTTTTTAACCTCAAGGAGGTTGGTGTTGGTGTCCCTTGTTAATTTGATGTATTTTTGAAATATACCTGCCTACTCACAAACAAACTGGCCTTTTTGAAGTTAAACACATAGGCAAGTATTTGTGAAAAATAAATAGCCATTTATGATGGGTCATAACAAAATTAAGAGGAAGGCAACCCTGGAGAAACTGGTGATATTTGCGAAGCCTTTGTACCCCAGGGCACACATCAATTATTTTACAGTCAAAATTGGTGGCCTGAGGAGACCTTATAATAGTGAGCACAATCCGGTCCAGGACTACAAGAGATCGGGAACAGCAGAAGATGACATATATGGTCTTACAACAGCCTGCGTCTTTTGTCAGCCACACCAAACCCAGGCTATCACTCTCTTGTCTTCCTTACATGCTTGCTTCCAGGCTGTGGTTCTGGTGTTGTAGTTGTGGCAGGAAGTGGAGGAGGAGGACCATGGTTGAACTTCCAAACGTGGCTTTGGCTTGTGAGTTCACCCCTCCACCCCTTATTTAGGACTTGTAACATAACTTCCTCACATAAGAGGCGTTGACCCTCCTCCATTTTCTGCATTTTGCAGGCTGCCATGTAGGCATAGTCCTCTTGATTATTGGGGGTGGTTCTGAGGGCCACAGTAGCCTTCCGAAATAGGCCAAGTGCTGCCTCCTCCAGCTTACTCCTCTTCCTGGGACTTTTTTGTGGAAGGCGAAGAGGAGGAACCTGCGATTCAGGCTGGCTACTGGGCCCGGCCACCTCCTGGCTGCCACTTTCTATGACCTCCTCCTGGCTGAGACTTTCCTGTGTATGAAAAAGGGACATAGTTTTAATTTTTGGTTCATCAATCACACACAATTTTCAGCTCATGACTGTTGCAAATTGAATGTTAATAAATAGAAAAGGCTATCATTCTGATCCCAGCATTTTTCATTCTTGTCCCAATTATTTGTGGCTAATACTGTCTATTGATATGTAAAACACTTTGTAGAATCAGAAATTACTGATCAATAATAACATCTAGTTAACATCATTATTTGACTAGAAATATGTTGAACAATGCTATACCTGGCTCAAGCTGGGCTCCTCCACTTCTTCCTGTCTGGAAGGTCCAGGTTGGACGTTGGAAGCCTCAGCTGAGGTTGAAGATTGGAGAGTGCTGACTGGGTTCAGTCTGGCCTGCCAGAAAATGCAGTCTGTCATAGTACCACAGCCTGGGTACATAAATGTCATCTGCTGCAGCTCCTGATCTCTGGGAATCCTGGACCTTCTTGCGCTACCTATTGTGCTCCTCATGCCACCTGCATCCCTACCTGCAAAGTACTCAACATACTTCTATCTTACTTCGCGGGGGGTTTGGGGGGCAAGCCATGACGGCCAGCTGCAAGTCCGGCCTCAGGCCCAACTGAGGCAACATAGTTCACTGAATTTCTCCTTAAAGAGTTGTGGAGAACGCAGCATGCAAGGATTATATGGTTAAGATTATATTCCGCCATGTTGATTGCCGTAAGGAATTGGCATAACCGGCTGGCCATTATCCCGAAAGCGTTATTCACCACTCTTCTGGCTCTGGCTAGCCGGTAGTTAAAAACCCTCTGGTCCAGGGTGAGGGTCCTCATGGCTTCAAAACGGTCAGCTGGTCAGAACAAACTAACAGAAAGCACTGAAAAACAGAAAGGCCTGAGAAGAGCGAGCTGAAAATCAGAAAGTAGCGGACAAGAACGCACTGCAAAATCAAATACATACTATAAAATACACACTGAAAAACAAATGTGAAATGACTACACGCACTGAAAAACAGATACAAACCCACAAACTGAAGAGCAGTAACGATCGGAAAAGCACGAGGCTGAAAAGCGTGAATCGTCTCTCACCAAACTTCTACTAACACGAGATTAGCAGAAGGCTTGGTATTGAACTTCCCTTTTCTAGTGCCATAGTACGTGTTGTACGTCACCGCGTTCTTGACATTCGGAATTTACGACAAGATTTGTATGACCGTGTGTTAGAGCTGCACAATTAATCATATAGAGAATCGTCTCGATTCACCCCCCCGCGATCTCCAGCCAGGATTACTGCGATTCTTGGGGGGCGTGGTCTCGGCATGGAAGTGTGAGGACGTGTTCCTACTGAGCTCCCAGTCCGCGGCTCTCCAGCAGCCCTCCACGGTAGACATACCTAACATTATCCTCTCCAGCTAATTACCCGGGTGGCAGGGAAGGCTGACTGCTGCAAGAGAGGTCCCGCTGGTGAGATGGAGCGTTTCCTGGTCCCCGTACAGTCCACGGCTTCTACCCCAGACACATCCAAGATGGCACCGGCGGCTACCACAAGGACGACACTCAGACTGTTGGCTGCAGACCTGGAGAGAGAAACGGATGGCTCAGGCAACTATATGCCGCCGTTCTCACCACCCAGTGATCTCTCCCCCTGCCTGCCTCGCTCTCTCTCCCTCACACCGCTCCTTAGCCCAGACAATGATGAGCGCTGCTCCCTGCATATGCCAGTATCCAATGTCCATGCAAGCTGATTTACCTGGACCCAGCTTCTCTCAGCCTTGGTGTGGGACAGAAAGACATGCTCTGAACCCTGATGTCACATCTCCGGTCACAGTGAGTACATCACACAGTGTGACACCCTAGCAGGGGTCTTTTACTGAGCAGCTCACTAAGCATATTATTTGGGCATTCTTACAAAAACTCCCCACCAGAGAGGACTTTGAATCACTGGCCTCTCGTGTAGAGATGGCTCTCAGGGGGGAGCTGGCTGGGCTTAAGCAGGAAGTAGTAGATGTTACAACGCGGGTCACCACGCTAGAATCTGAGGCAACTACCATCACTCAATCTGTAACCAACATGCAGACAGCGCACTCTGAAATTACTGACCAAGTTACTCAGTTAACTCTATTTTGGATGATTTAGGATTGCCGTGATTCTTGCCGGTGTCCCTGTGATGTAGCCGGGACCGGAGGAGAAGCCGCCGGAACCAGCGTGGAACGCAAATGGAGCCTGCAGGCATTACTTCACTGGATTTGGGCAGTGCGGTCGGTCGTTTTAAAGCTCCTTACTGATACAGGGATCCCTCTCTTGCCTCAGTATATTCCTCTGGCCAGAGCGATTCGGTGGAGTGCTCGAGAGACTTTTCCCTCCCCCATCCCCTACCAAAACCGTTTTTTTTCCGCATAAATCATATGCACATATATCGTTTGAGCTTATGATCGTCCCATTTTCAGTCCAAAACTTGATGCCATTCCAACTGCAAGCTCCTATGGAAATCAACTGATCATTGTCAAATAACTTTACCTACCAACTATTTATAAAGTTCTCCTATATCTCCACACCCCTGAAGAAGAATTAGACATATATATCGAAACGCGTTGGGTGTAAGGAGAATTTGTTATATGCTTCTTTATAATACTATACATGTTTTGTATGGACCAATCAATGCCTTGTTGCAATTGCTTTTAAAGTTTTTTTCAATAAAATTTATGTAACTTTTTATAGATACTTTTGTATTATTTTGAGTGCCTTAAAAGTCCACTTAGGGGAACCTTTCTGCATTTCTTGATACATTCTTGAAGTAAGGGAATCTATACTGTTTACAATGGGTCTTCCTGGAGGTTTTACTTTATCTTTATGGATCTTGGGACCAGTATAGATGACAGGAATTCTGCATGATTCAGGTACAGGAATTTGGCTTCTTTATTGTTTAAAATATATCTTTTTTTATTCCAAGATGTATGATTTTTTTCCAGTTCCTTTTTGTATTTGATGGTGGGATTACCCAACAATTTCACATAGGTCAATTCATCTTGTAGTTGGTGGTTTATTTCTTCCTGATATTGTTCTTTTGAATGGATGACCACGCCCCTGCCTTTATCAGCTGGGCGTATCACAATGTCTTTCCTTTTTAGTCAATGTTTGTATCCCCTTCTTAATATGGATCAGATAAGACCCCTCTTTTAGTTTTAATAATTCTAAATCTTGTAGCACCAATTTCTTACATACGTCTATATGTTGATTATCGTGCACTTGTGGATTATAAAGAGTTGTTTCGCAATGTGCTATGTTGAATATCGTTCGGAGTCTGTTCTTCTTGTGTGTGATTTGAAAGGGTTACTTATTCCACACTCCTTATTCTATGTTGTACGCTGTGCATTCTATAATGCATATTGCCTCATTCTGTACTCTCCTGTACATTCCCTATTTCTCATTGCCTTATTCTATACTCCATGATGTGCATGGTCTATTCCATACCACCTCATTCTGTACACGCACTGCTAAAAATTCCAAATTGCGCATTCTCATTTTGTGCTTTATGCTGTAAATTCTCTATTTCACATTGCTTATTTCTGTGCTCTGTGCTGTACACGTATTTCATACCAACTCATTCCGTACACTGTGCTGTACACTGCATCATTCTTCTAAATTGCTTTAGCATACTTGCACATCAGTACAAGGTCATACACCGAAACAGCCAGTCATTTGTGGGGTTGATTCCATAGTTGTTCTTGACTTGACTTTTTTTTCAATATTACATTTGTTTTTTTAAGGTCCATAAATGTCATTTCAAACAAGGACCCATGCATATCAAGAACCCTAGAAATAAGTTAGGAGTTTTAACATTTGTTTTAAATAATAACAGTACTTTTTTATTTAAAAAAAAAGTTTTTCTCCCAGTGAAATCCTCCCTCCCAGCAAACATTTTGCCCCCCCCAGCTCAAATCCTCTCCCTCCCCAAATCTCCCCTCCTAGCCCAAACCCCCCCCCCAAAAAAATTTTTCCCGCAAATAGAAATCCTCTCCTCCAGCACAGATAGCAAAAATCCCTACTAGCAAAAAGCCCCCGCCCCCAAATTTCCCCACGAGCACAAATCACCCCCCAATGAGTATGACTGCTCCCCTCTTAGCACAATTTGCCCTGTGAGCACAAATCCACCCCCTCTTAAATTTTCCCATGAACGCAAATTCTCCCCTCCAGCACATATTTCCCCCCCCCCCAAAATTTTTTTTCCCGAGCGTAAATCTCCCTCTTTGCACAAATCCTCCACTCGAAATTATCCATGAGCACAAACCCCTCCAATGCTGCTTACTAGCACAAGTCTCCCTCCTGAGCACCAATTCCCCCTGAAATTTCACCTCCCACACAAATTTCCCCTCCTAGCACAAAGCTCTTCCTAATCATTCCCACTAGCACAAATCCCCCCCCCCCTCCAAATTTTTCCACGAGAACAATCCCCCCAAATTTCCCTTCAGAGCACAAATTCTCCCTTCCAGGACAAATCCCTCCAATCATTCTTACTAGCACAAATCCCCCCTCCCCCAAACTTTCCTTTTAGGAGTACAAATCCTCCCCCAAATCTCCCTTCCGAGCACAAATTCCCCCTGAAATCCCTCCTCCTCCTACCACACATTTCCCCTCCTAGCACAAATCCCCCAAATGTTTCCACGAGAACAACCCCCCTACCCTTCCCAAATTTCCCTTCCAAGCACAAATCCTCCTAAGATCCCCCCTCCTAGCACAAATCCTCTACCCACATTCTTTGGGAGGAGCTGGGGGTGGGTAAGCAAACCCTGCACAGTCCCGATGCACGTGCACTTCAGTGGTAGGAAGAGTTGCTGAAGGGGGCAGAGATCCCAGCTCACACATCCTCCTGGCTCTGTTCTGCTCTCCCGAATTTGCTTGTCACTTCCCATGCTAAGCTGACAGGATTACTGATGCTGCTGTCACTACTAGCTTGTAGTGACAGGAGCGTTCCACATGGTGCCCCGCTCCACCTTACCTGATATCAGTGCCTTGGGCAGCCATCCCTCTCGCGGCCCCCTTGTCCTGGTCCTGGAGGGGAGGAAGGGACATCTATACCCACCCCCGTGACGTAAGGAATGGGCAGCTGCAAGGATTTTGTCACTACCTGTTTCGGGTTGGTTAACAAGCCATTACTAGCTTATAAAGCATTTGATCTAAATAGACCCCAGATTTCTTAATAAAGAGTACCTGTCACTGCCAATGCTATCACAAGAGGTGTCGTTTGTCACTTGTCATAGCAATAAAGGTGATAAAAAAAAAAACTAAAGGGACAGTGTCAGAAAAAAAAATGTAAGTGTCATCCACCCCACAGTTAGACTGCTTTTGGACATCCTGAAGATTAAAGACTTTGTGTCCCTCAATAGACAAAAAAAGAAATAGAAATACAATCAGCTCCCATTGTGAGCTGAAAACACACAGCATTTTTGAGGACCGAATAATTTCAGCATAGAAACTAAACTTGGTATACAAGGACTGAAAAACAGCTGGTTCAGCAGGAACTGGCCAACTTTCACTCCAAGTGTACTGCTGTCTTCAACAGAAGCCGGTCTCACAACCAGCTTCTGTCAAATGATCATGTTGGTAAACCAGCATTTGATCAGCGCCTACAAGTAATAGATGCAAATGCTGATCTGTGTATTCTGGTTGAGGGGGAGTCCCTGCTGTTAGAATACACTAGCGCAGCAGGGAATCACACACTTGTGTTAATGCAGGGATCACTCAATTTTTTTGAAAAATCTTACCGTGTATACCCTGCTTAATTGTTCTGTATTCCAAGATAAGTATTTGGAGGGCTAATTAGGCTTCTTGAAATTACAAAGGAAATGTGCACAGGGCACAGGATAGCCCTGACATTTCTGATCAAGATTGACAGTGTTTTTTTTTTTTTTTTTTTTTACACTTGTCAAACAGATATGACAACATGCTCCCAACTGTATGTTTGACAGACCAAAGGGAACATATTAGAGTTCATTGTTGAGGTTTACATTTTAAAAAGCGCTTCACTTGTTACTGCAGTTTGGTGGTTCCCAAAATCACCAGGGATCTAAACTCATAAGAACAGTTGGCACTGAGAAACACAATGACACAGAAACCATTACTTCATCAAGACTAGGATGCTAGATTTCATGTTGGCTAGGACATCTGCTGGAAATAATTCTATTTGGTCCTTCCTATTACTGATTGTGCTTGTAAGAAACCTTACTGGTGGACTAATTGGCCCTAAAGCCGATCTCATTCATCAACGTGTGCTAAATGACATCTGTGTTTGTTACTCAAATTCAACAATTAGATTTACACTCAACTGTCATTTTCCAGTAGAGGTTTCAATCTAATTGCTTGCTTTGGGGCAATGCAGACAATACTTATTTGGCACTGGTTGATAAATGAGGTTGAGTGTGCTTGTGACTGTTGTAAAGAAATATGTTTGTAAGCTACTTTTTTGCAATAAGATTGTTCTCTGTAAAATGTGTAAAATAATGAATAGCATTTCAAAAAAAGGACTATAATCGTAGTTGTTTAGTGCTTTGTTGGGTAAAGCAGCATAGAGTTAGAGAAGGAACATACCCTGGAACTCGTAGACTGGCGCAGGCACATTTTGCAAAAGTGTCTCTCATGCGTTCTAAAAGTGGCAAAGAATGCACCAAATTTAAATACCCTTTAACACGATTATATGCATGTGCAAACAATTGGGATTTGAGTTCAGGTGTATCTTTTTCTGTTGCAATGGAAGTTAGTGACCAGATCTGAACCTAGCAGCTCTCCTATTTTGTGTCTGTTTTCCCCATGTTGGCAATGTGTCCACCATAGTATTTGCAGCAGCAAAGTCATTATTCTTATACTTCCAAAGAGTGAGAAACCTTAAAATTAACATTGCGTTGGATTCAACTTATCTTATTGAAGATATAAGCTGCCTGTAGATGGTGTCAAGTCAGCACGTGACCATACTGTCCAGGGCAATAAGCAGGGCTAAGGAGTTATGTCACGGCATAAAGCGGAATTTGAAACAGAATAGCTGGAAATGCTTGTTTACAGAGCTCGGTACATCAGACTGAGATTCTTAGACACAGTCCAGTAGATCCAACGGAGATTTCTTTACATAAATGGAGGAATCAGAGCAGTAAGTGATTCATCTCCCTCCCTGCCTGCCTGTTAAAAGTCTGAAAGTAAACAGCTACTAATTCGCACTCTTCATGGAATACTCTTATTGCTCTGTGTTTTCTAGGTAATGGATGGACCACAGTCTTAAATGTTTATTTGCAATACAAATATTTTATAAAAGAAGCAGATTAAAAATAAAAGTGATCCCAAACCTTTATTGGTTCACTTTGAACATAGTAAATTGTAAAATTATGTGGCTATCAGGCCAGTGAAGCTTCAGTCTTCAGTAAAATATCCTTTCTGTTAACCACAATATAAACGTTCTTTTTCGTCTTCATTAAATGTAAAATACATGAGAACATGGGTAGAATAAATTGTACATGAAGCCTAGCGCCTTCATGATTTTCTTCATGCTCCCTTGCACTGCAGTATTCAAAAGGGAGGACACTGGGAATTTTCTGTATTTTTTTTATAATTGTATTTTTTAAATTTTATGATTTTCTGACATTTTTCATTTTTGGTCTTATAATTATTTTTGTTTTTTGATAACCATAAGTCCGATTTTTTTTGATCCTGGGCTCCAATTAAAAATTCTGTAAAATATTAAAGTTTGCTTTACACAACAAATAGAATTTCAAATATGCTTGAAGAAAGGATGTGAAATACATAGGGAGTTTAACATCAATATTTGAAAGAATCCTTTGAAATTGCATTGGCTTCTCCTGGTTATTAGGTTTTTTTCCTGTATGGAACACTATCTCACGATAAAGCCTTGACTGATATTTTCACTCTTATGAAAAGTTTCATGGTCCACCAACATGACCTTGTAAAAAGAACAGTGCAAAATAAGGTATTTATATGAAGGAAAGAATATGTGGGTCCAGGCATCAGGAAATGTTATTTGTATTGCTTTAAAGAAAATGATGCTGTGCGAACAGCCAGAGTAATGTTTAAATGTAATGATAATAGGTCAGGTTTACAAAAGAACAAATTAAAGGGCATTAGCAGCTGTAAAGGAAAATGCAGCTTTGTTTAACCATTTCCCTGTGTCCACAGTACTATTTGTACTGCAAAGAGTTTAGCAAATCATACATTATTCCTAGTTGCTTCTGTTCTGGGGATACTGAAAACACCCTGTTCTTATGAATTAGGAACATTTTTCAAAATAAAAGCCTGATGTTTTTTCAGCGAGGGAGCAATTTAAAGATACCCTGTCACCAGATCATGCATTTTCTTGTCAAATTTGTTTTATTAGATTTTAACAATTTATACAATCGGGTACAGATGCAACAATAAAGAAGTAACATCATACAGTACTATTGTGAAGATAGCTCCAAGACACAATATAAGATATTTACTGTATAGTTTAAAAATAGGCATAGTAATTAGGAGAAATTGTTAAGTGTTTGGGAAAGATCGAAATCCAATATAATGAAGACAAATTAGTATTAAACAAGAGGTTATTGATCTTCGAAAATCACACATAGTATAAACATGAAAAATGTATTGGGAGATCTATCTAGTATATGAAGCATATTAGAGCTCAAAATTATAATGTTATAAATATAGAAAGTATAGGTATAATTGTTGCTACCTGGACCAACAGGAAAACATAAAGGGAGAAATATTTGGGAAATGGGAGAGCAAAGCATGGAGAAAGGCAAGGAATAAAAATTAAGAAATGGGAGAAGTAAGAAGAATAAGAACACAAATAGGAATAGTAGTAGGAATAGAATAGGGGTAGAATGCAACTTCACGCATCAGACACACATATAAGAAGTGTAAGTATAATTGTATGTTACCAAGGCATCAATAAGGATTCAGCAAAATTGGGGGGTAAATACGGTAATGTTTAACCCAAGGATGCCAGGTTTTCTTGAATTTACAGATGTTGTCATGAGTGCTAGCTTCTATTTTGGCATGAATCATAGCTTGGTTAACTCTGTGTTTGGTTTCAGCTAATATTAGCGTCTGTGATTTCCAAGCTTTGGCGATGGTCTGTTTCGTGGCTGTTGTGATTTGTAGAAGGTGTTTAACCACTTACGCCCAAAAGATTTTACCCCTTAATGACCAGGCCATTTTTTGCAATACGGCACTGCGTCGCTTTAAACACTTGCGCGGTCGTGCAACATTGTACCTGAACAAAATTGACTTCCTTTTTTCCCCACAAATAGAGCTTTCTTTTGGTTGTATTTGATCACCTCTGCAGTTTTTATTTTTTGTGCTATAAACAAAAAAAGACCGACAATTTAAAAAAAAAAAAACAGTATTTTTACTTTTTGCTATAAAAAATATCCAAAAAAAATTTCTTCATTGGTTTAAGCCAATATGTATTCTTCTACATTTTTTTGGTTAAAAAAAAAATGCAATAAGCGTTCTATTGATTGGTTTGCACAAAAGTTATAGCGTCTACAAAATAGGGAATAGATTTATGGCATTTTTATTTTTTTTTACTAGTAATGGAGGTGATTGACGATATTTAGCGGGACTGCGACAGATCAGACACTTTTGACACTTTTTTGTGACCATTGACATTTATACAGTGATCAGTGCTATAAAAAATGCACTGATTACTGTATAAATGTCACTGGCAGGGAAGGGTTTAACGCTAGGGGCGATCAAGGGGTTAAATGCCTTCCCTGGGAGGTGTTTTAACTGTGGGGGCAGTGTACTGACTGGTGGGGGAGGAGAGATCGCTGTTCCTAATCACTAGGAACAGACTATCTCTCTACTCCCCTGACAGAACGGGGATCGGGATCTGTCTGTTTACATTGACAGATCCCTGTTCTGGCTCTCTGTGGAGCGATCGCAGGTGGCCGGCAGACATAGCAGCCTCCAGCCACGTGCATCAGTTCCCCTGCCGTGCAACTGGTGAGCGTGCATGTTATAACTGTTTAAAAGGCTGACGTACAGCTATGGCGATTTGCGAGAACGAGCCGACCTGCCGCAGTATAGTGACGTCGGCAAGTGGTTAAGGTGGAGGGAAGTTAGCCGGTTTTAAATTTAGAAGTGCCACAGAGGGATTAGGAGAGATGGATTCCTCAAACAGGACAAAGTATATGGAATATTTCCTTCCACAATGTTTTAGCTACCGGGCAGTCCCACCAAATATGAGAATTTGACCCAATATCGGTGCAGCCTCAAACAGGACGGGGGTAGCTGGGGGGCATATTTTGCAACCCTGACAGGGACCAAGTACCAACGTGTGAGTGCTTTATCATTCGTTTCTAATGCAACCATGTTTTGCAAGGATGATTTTGTTGCATCCCAGATTTGGTTCCAATCAGTTGTTTCCAGCTTAAGCCCAAGGTCAGCCTCCCATTTAACTGCATAGGTAGGTGGTTCAGCATCAGGTTTGGTAATGAGTTGGGCATAGAGTGTCAAAATCGGTCCTTTTGTATGAGGATCATGTTTACATATGTCTCCATATAGAGATAAATTATCAAGTCTAACTCCGTCTTGGATATATGGTGTAAAGTTTTTTATCTGAAGATAAAGGAACAGTTCAGATTTCGGCAGTCCATGGTTTTTACATAAAGTGGGGAATGATTTTACGGAGGTGGGAGACGTCAGTTCATGAAGTCTGGTTAAGTTGGATGCGGACCATGCTCGAAAGGATGCAGGGGAGATCCAGACAGGGTAAAAGATGGTTTTTAAAAAATTATTGAAGTGGGACATCTTTACTCACAGACGGGTTCAGCCATAAAAGGTTAGTCAGAGACAATGGATCACAATCCACAGATTCTAACCCTGCCCAAAGAGGGATTTTGGAGGTTGCATAGTATTTTGATAGTTGCGCTAATTGAGCCGCATGATAATTGGTTGTAATATTGGGAAACCAGAGTCTGCCTCTAAGTTTAGGGAGGTAGAGGGTGTGCTTCAGTTGTCAGGGTTTTGAAGAGCCCCAGACAAAGGCAAGTCGTCTTGCATTGTATTATTCTTAAAAAAAAATATGCCAGGACTGGAATGGGTAGGATTTAGAAAAGATAAAGTATTTTAGGTAGTATAGCTATCTTAATAACATTAATCTTGCCTATCCAAGATAAAGGAAGGAAGGACCACTGATATAATTTGTTAATATAGCATAGCATTGGGGGAAAATGAGCTGCATAGAGTTCAGATAGGTTAGTTGTAAGTGTGATACCTAGGTAAGGAAGGTGAGTAGAAGACCATGAAAAAGGGAGGGAAGTCTGTGCTTGTAATTCAGAAGGAGAGAGCTATATATGTTTAATGCTGTAGATTTATGAGGGTTAATGGTTAGATCAGAAATATGAGCAAAACTGTCAAGTTTTCAAATAAGGTTAGGAGCTGAAATATGCAGAGAGGACATGAAGACTAGGATATCATCGCCAAATAGACAAATTTTATACTGGTAACCAGCAAGAGATCATGCATTTTCAACTACAATCTTCTCATAAGATGATGTGTACATTACATTATGTTATCTGTAAAAGCCTCCCTTATATAGACATCCAAAAGCCCCGAAACTGCTGCTGAGAGCTGCCATCTTGGTTGTGATTCCAGCAGCCCCAGCAGACTCTATGGTATTTCTCTTGGCTCCTCTGCTGGCAGCAACATAAAAGATTATATAGTGAGGTGCAAAAATGCTGGGCTGGCACAGAGAGTAATTAAACACTTTGAGAAGAAACATAGCTTAAAACTAAAACTGTAAAGCTCATAGTTTAAGATGTTTTTTACATGGATGCCAATGTGAAATAGCCAGAACTTAAACACGTCAGTTTAAAAATAATAATGAATTAATAAAAATAATATATACACATCCACTACCTAATGGCCCTATAATCTATTTTTCTTGTTAAATATATTTATTGAGTTTTCACAGAAGAAGAAATAAAATGATACAATACATGGATACATATCAGTCGTCAGAAGATCTTGGCAGTATGATAAAAAAGATAAATAAATAAGTTAATAAAATAAAGTAATTTTAGAGATATCTTACAACCATATTTACTATACACTAGTTGGGATTCTAGATGTAAGATTAGAGAAATAAATCAAGTTATTAGACTAAGTATCCACAGGAATATTTTAGAAAATAATAAAAGAAAAGGAGAGGGAGGAGAGATAAAGAAGGAAAGAAGAGAAAAAAAAAAGAGAGTTTCCCGGGATGATGATCCAGCTCTCATTAGGTAAACAAATATAATATATATTTCAGTAATAATATGATATATATCTTAGTGTGGTAACAACAGAGATTGGTCAAAATCTGTAGGGAGGTAGTTTTTAACCCATGGTTGCCAAATTTAGCGAAATTTATTTATTTTATTTTCTTCAATAGCTGTCATCTTGGCGTATAAAAGTGCTCTGTTCATTCTGTGTTTAGCTTCAGCAAGAATTAGATTTTGGGACTTCCATGCCTTGGCAATCGTTTGTTTAGCTGCAGTGCTAAGTTGGATAAACAATTGGAATTGAGTATGGGTGAGTATTGTGGGTTTAAGGTTTAGGAGTGCCGTTGCAGGATCTGGAGGAATCGTGATTTCCTGGGCTTTAGAAGCCATAAGAAATATATTTTTCCAGAATTCTTCAACTACGGGGCATTGCCACCATATGTGAAAATGTGTTCCTGCTGTGTCACATCCTCTAAAGCAATTAGGTGAATATGTGGGGACAAATTTAGCTATTCTAGCTGGTACAAGGTACCAGCGTGCTAGAACCTTGTAATTAGTTTCTGCAGCAAAACAATTTGGAGAGGAAGTTTTGGTGGCTGACCATATATTCGACCAATCTTGTTTATTAAATACTCGATTCATATCTTGTGCCCATTTAGTTGTGTATGAGGGTAGAAACTCACTAGATATCATATTAAGTTGGAAATATAATATTGAGATAAGTCCTCTAATGTGTGGATCACTTATACAAATCCGCTCAAATTGAGTCCTTTGATTAAGAGTTGAGCCTGTACTAAGAAGTGGTTCATAAAAATTTTTAATTTGTAAATATCGAAATATTTCAGTTTTAGGTAACCCAAAGGTTTCACATAGTACAGGAAATGTATAAATAGCTTTAGTCGAGGAAAGATTGTATAAACGAGTCAGGTTCGTAGAGGTCCATGCAGAGAATGATTTTGGGAATTTCCAGGCAGGATAAAAGGCTGGATTATTAAGAAATGAAAGCAAGGGATTATGTGTTGATTGAAGATTATGTGCAAATTTACATTTATCCCATACTGCTAGGGTCTGTTTCGTGATAGGATTAGAAAGATGTATTCTATCAGCAGGACAGAGCCAAAACATATTTGCCACTGAGATAGGGTCACTTTCCACTGATTCAATAGCTACCCATAGGGGAACTTCTACAGAAGTATGATACTTGGGTATAAGTGCTAGCTGTGCAGCGTAGAAATAGGAGGAAAAGTTGGGCAATCCCAAACCACCACTCAATTTATTAAGGTAAAGCGTAGATTTAGGTATACGAGGTTTGGTGGTACCCCAAATGAAGGACATAACTCTATGTTGAGTAAGTCTAAGAAAGTAAGATGGTAAAGAAATAGGGAGTACCCTAAATAAATATAAGAATTTTGGCAGGATTGACATCTTTACCGCATTAATCCTTCCCAACCATGACAATGATAGAAGAGCCCATTGTTTCAGGAAGCCGGAAGTTTGTTTAAGGAGGGGTAAGTAATTTGCCGCAAAAAGGTCTTTAAGAGAGATTGTGAGTTTTATTCCTAGGTATGGAAGCTGCTTTGGAACCCAAGTAAAGGGTAAGGAAGTTTGTGCCTGCCGAAGTTCTAATTGAGATAAGGAAATATTTAATGCATTTGATTTTGTTGGATTAACATGTAGTCCTGATATTTGGGCAAAATTATCTAGTGTTTTTAGTAGATTAGGGGTGGATATATGGGGATGAGACAAAAATATGAGAATGTCATCCGCAAAGAGACATAGTTTATGGTGATAACAACCTAGTTCAATACCTTTAATGTCAGGATTGGTTCTAATAAGGTGTGCCAGGGGTTCTATTATTAGGGCAAAAAGTAGAGGGGAAAGAGGGCATCCTTGTCTAGTGCCTCTTTTGATATCATTTTGATATCAATCATTGTTGACTTATAGCCTGCATATTTGATATATGCTCTAGGATTATTGTATAAGGATGAGACCCAGGTTAAAAAATTGTTTCCAAATCCCCATTTACCAAGGACATATTCCATATAAGGCCACGTAACCGAATCAAATGCTTTCCTTATGTCTAAGGATACAAGGCAAGCTGGGATTCGTCTAGTTTTAGCCGCATTAATAAGTAAGAGTGCTCTCCTGATATTATCTCCAGCTTGGCGTTTAGGCATAAAGCCTGTTTGGTCTGTATGGATTAGTAGGCCAATAATATTATTCAGTCTAGTGGCCAAAATTTTAGCAATTAATTTTATATCGAGATATAGGAGGGATATAGGACGATAATTAGTCCAGGAGGTGGAGTCAGAATGTGGTTTGGGGATCATTGCTATTATAGAGGTGAGAGTCTCTGTTCTAAATGAGTTACCTTTAAGGATCGAATTGAAGGCTTTAGTTAAGACAGGTGTTAAGATTGATGCAAATTGTCTATAATATGTTGCCGAAAATCCATCTGGGCCTGGTCTTTTACGTAATTTTAAAGATTTTATTGCGTTAAGGACTTCAGTATCTGTAATTGGACATTCAAGAAGATCTTTCTGTTGTTGATCAAGGTTAGGAAGTGTGATATTGGAGAACAGTGTGTCTGCTTTAGTTTTATCAAAATTTGAGGCAGAAGAATATAGTTTAGATAACTTAGAGCGAAAAATTTCAAGTATTTTCACTGGGTTACTAGTGTAAGATTCCCGGGATACTTTCAATCTGATAGGCGTATGTATATGTTGTGAATTTTTTAAAATTCTGGCCATAGGTGTATTAGGTTTATTTGCCCTGCGATATTGAACATGCTGGCGTTTACTTATAAGTTTATCTGCGGTATCAGTAAGAAAAAGATCTAGATCCAGGCGGGCTTTTTCTAGTTTGGTACTGTTGGTAGCATTCGGGGAGGTTTGAAAAGTTTGATGACAGTCATTAAAGGTAGATTCAAGTTTTGCAAACAACAGTTTGCGTTCTCTTTTAAGGTTAGTTGCTTGTTGTATCAGTCTACCCCTAATGACTACCTTGTGCGCCTCCCATAATGTAATAGCAGAGACATCGTCTGTATCATTGGATTTTAAGTAATCAGAAAGTGCTCTTTCAGTCTCAACACGATGAGAAGGGTGGGTCAGAGTTGAATCGTTTATACACCAAGTGGTATCGTGTGATCTAGGAATTGTGGAAGCAATGGTAATGAATACTGCACAGTGGTCTGTCCATGGAAAAGGAATGATTTTGGATGATATGATTTCTGGTAGCATACTTGACGGGATTAGAATATGATCTATTCGTGAAAAAGAGTTATGCGGATAAGAATGAGTGAAGCGCCTACTAATAGGGTTCATCTCTCGCCAAGTATCTACCAGGCTATGAGTGGTGAGTAGATGTTGAAAAGTTAGGTTTATTGAGTTTGTGGTAGGTCCAGGGGGAGATTTATCTAAGAATCGGGAAAATAGAAGCATTAGAATCCCCACAAATAACAACAGTACCAAACTTATGTACTTCTATAAGTTTAAAAAGGTGGGATAAGAAAGCAGTTGGGCGTTTGTTAGGGGCATAATAAGACACAATAGTAATAGGATTATCAGAAATAAATCCTGTTAGGAGAACATTTTTTTGGATACAAGGTTAAACAGAGTGGAACGGTGAAAACCAATGAGAGTTCCGCGCTGTTTAACCGTAGCTGAAGCAGTATAGAATTGTGGATATGATGATGAAAGAAATTTGGGATAAACTTTGTCAGTAAAATGCGTTTCCTGCAAACATATAATATTAGCTTTTTTCATAGCAAAAGAGCGTAAAGCCTTGGTTCGCTTATGTGGGGTATTAAACCCCTGTACATTTAATGACAAGATATTTATAGGAGCCATAAAACAACGAATGCGAATATTATAGCATAGCAAGCAGAGTACTCACCGAGAGCCAGGATCACCAACCCGAGAGTCAGGAGGGAATAGCAAAGATTAAAGAAAGAAGCAACACTAAAATATAACTTTTGGCACTAGGCAAGCCCTTTGCAATTGAAAAAATACAATTTTCCCCCCATAATGCCCCTTTTAATGCAACAATAAAAATGAATGGACAAAAAAGAAAAAAAAAGCTTGAATATTAAAGTTAGAAGTGCAATAGCATCAATTCTAGTATGTATTTAGAATTTGAAAATGTACCCTTTATCACTCTCAGCTTTCTCCAAATTCCTTTTTTTCTGCTTTGATCTGACTTACTGTTAGAGGGTGGCTATGTTTATTCTCCATGGACCCAATGTATCTAGGAACGTAGCCACAATAGAAACTATGGACTATGCACTATGGGTTTTGTAGTATGTATAGAGCAGTACACATGACTACAACTAAACATTCACTGCTCATTCCAAAAAAAAAAAAAAAAAAAAAAGCAGAAGTGAGGGAGCACAGTAGAGGTTCTGGAGCTTACGGAGGGCATTACAAGGAGGCAGAAAAACACATTAAGAAATGAAAAATAGATTATAGGGATAACATGTGCGGCAGCCTGAGGTGAAGGTAATGTTACCTTAGAGCTCCGCTCCTCGGGAGTTTTCAACGGAGGACTACAGGTCCCAGTGAACCAGCAAGTATCCCAAAACTGCAGAAAATCCTACCTAATACGGTCAGCTTCACTAACAATGGTCTTGAGAGCTCCTAAAACGAAAATTAAAGCAGGAAAAATGAAGGAAACGGCACACAGGCTGGCGGCTGGAATGGCGGCGGCATCCTCTCCCCCACAGCACAGCGGTGAATACACTAAAAAATCTTTAGCTCACTGTCAGCACAGTGGTGAATACACTGGAAAATCTTTACCTCACAGTCAGCACAACGGTGAATACACTGAAAAATCTTTACCTCACAGTCAGCACAGCGGTAAATACACTGGAAAATCTTTACCTCACAATCAGCACAGCGGTGAATACACTGAAAAATCTTTACCTCACAGTCAGAAGACACAGGCTGCTAACGGTGGGTCTGAGTCTGAATATGAATACTGTGAATTACAAGCTGCTACACAGTCTGACATCTTCAAAAAATTTGAATGTATGCTTCAGAAAGCCTTCAAACAGACTTCTGATCATATAACTGACAAATTGACTAAAGAAATTAGAGAACTAGGTCAGAGAACAGCTGACTTAGAACTGAGGGTTGATGAAATTGATAATTTTACACAGAACTACATGTCTGAGATGAAGGTACTAAAAGAGGAAAACCTTACGTTACAAAATCGTTTAGAGGACCAAGAGAATAGAGATCGTCGATCGAATCTGCGAATCAGGGGAATCCCTGAATCTGTTCTAGACCTGCAGGCTAATATCACGGCGCTCTTTCAAGAATTATTACCTGGAACCCCTATTGACAGGTTCGAAATGGATAGAGTGCATAGAGCGTTAGCCCCACACAAAATAAATGGTCCCCCGAGGGATATTATAGCTAAATTGCACTTTTACAGAACCAAAGAATAGATACTAACAGCTGCCAGAGGGAGAGAATCTCCTTAGCTTCCAGGGCAATACCTATCAACTCTTCACGGATTTGTCCCCACTAACGGTTGCAAAAAGACGTGCACCTAAACCTCAACTCCAGGTACTCCAGAGAAATCAAATTTCCTATTAATAGGGATTTCCTTTTTGTCTCAGATTTACTCATTTGGAAACAAAATATGTTTGTCGCTCTTCAGAGGACTTGAAGTCAGCCCTATTTGATATGGGCCTAGCCGAAGCAATCTTACCAAATGACCAGTCTCATAGGCGCTCAGCTTTTCGTTCTACACAGCAAAACAAAGACCCAAAACCCAGCTATTCCACATCTTCCCATCAAAATCTTAACAAGCGAGGTCGATATGAACATTCACCACCAAACAATGAGGATTCAATGGACTGACAATCTAAGCCAGACTAGTTATTTGTCCTTGCTACTTTTTCCAGCACAGTATGCTGACAGAGTTAATTAACTGGCCATTTTTTTTATATTAACTTTTTTCTGTTTTTTTTTCCTCTCAAGTTTTTGAACTTTATTTTTTCTTTTTTTGTAACAATTTAAGCAAAATTTTTCCATGATAGTAATGGAATAGTTCCTGTGGTCCTCCGATGTTATACATCCCTTAGGAATTTCTTGTTGCCCTTTATTCCACCTAAGGACTCCTACCATTGTTATGGGGATCTCTATTGGTGGTCCCGGACCCTCTCAGAGAGTTCTAAAAACTCTCCTGAGATGCTCCTACACCCTATTATTTAGCCTTTATATACTGCTAAATTGTCTTCATATTGGGTTTGTTCGATTCTCCTCTCCTTTTTTCTTTTTCTATTCTATTGCTTCTTTCTTTAATCTTTGCTATTCCCTCCTGACTCTCGGGTTGGTGATCCTGGCTCTCAGGCTGCCGCACATGTTATCCCTATAATCTATTTTTCATTTCTTAATGTGTTTTTCTGCCTCCTTGTAATGCCCTCCGTAAGCTCCAGAACCTCTACTTTGCTCCCTCACTTCTGCTTTTTTTTTTTTTTTTTTTTTTGGAATGAGCAGTGAATGTTTAGTTGTAGTCATGTGTACTGCTCTATACATACTACAAAACCCATAGTGCATAGTCCATAGTTTCTATTGTGGCTACGTTCCTAGATACATTGGGACCATGGAGAATAAACATAGCCACCCTCTAACAGTAAGTCAGATCAAAGCAGAAAAAAAGGAATTTGGAGAAAGCTGAGAGTGATAAAGGGTACATTTTCAAATTCTAAATACATACTAGAATTGATGCTATTGCACTTCTAACTTTAATATTCAAGCTTTTTTTTTCTTTTTTGTCCATTCATTTTTATTGTTGCATTAAAAGGGGCATTATGGGGGGAAAATTGTATTTTTTCAATTGCAAAGGGCTTGCCTAGTGCCAAAAGTTATATTTTAGTGTCATTTTAAACAGGAAAACTTACAGAAGAAAATATAACATTTTTATCCACAATAAGTTTTTTTTTTTATTACTGATAAAAAATCAATTTTGTTTAGCTTTGTTACATTTTGCTTCATGAAATACATAAAAAAGGTTTCACAAGACAATATCACCAAAAAAAAGCATTGTTTTAAAGAAAAAATGTATGTATTACTTTATCGTAAGCAATGACATTATTGCTACTGTGTTTCCCTGAAAATAAGACCTAGCGTTATTTTCCAGGAGGGCTGCAATATAAGCCCCACCCTGAAAATAAGCCCTTGTTTAAAATGCTTGTAAAATCCTATAACCCACTCTATTACAGTAGTACACAATGTACAATGTGTGTGTTTCTGTAACATAAATGCGGGGAAGAGAGCCCTGGCGGGTCACAAAGGTGCGGAGCGGCGCTATAACGAAGGTATTTGGCACAATTATATTACAGAAACACACACATTGTACATTATATACTATTGTAATAGAGTGAATTATAGGATCTTAATAGCATTTTAACTCAGTTCCCACTGGGGATTCCTGTCAGGCAGGGCGAGAAAGGGGGAGAGAAGACAGCACATTACATGGTAAGACCTACCCCGAAAATAAGCCCTACTGTGTCTTTTGTTGCCAAAATTAATATAAGACCCGGGCTTATTTTCAGGGAAACACGGTAAATAAACAGGCCCATTGCAGAAATGTAAAAATAGCTCTGGTCCATAGGAGGTGGCTAAATCTGAGAGCTAAATTGTTCAACCAAGCCTATGAGGACAGAAACCTCATAGTAGCTACTGCTTACTTGTTTTAAAGGACACTGATTCACTGGGGAGACCAACCTATAGCCTACACCTTGAGGAAAAAAGACAATTGCCAGCCACACATGCCCAAAAAAGTTACCTACAGATGTTGTACTTTGGGCACGTGTGTTCTGAACCACCTCCTCTTCGAGCAGCTCTGTTGTGTTTTCCAGCAAATCCTGGCAGTCATTTCAACAGCTGGAACTTGTTTACTATCACAGAAACAGATTTTGCTGTTTCTTTGTACATTGACACTCAACAGAATCTTCTACAGTGCCAAGAAAATTTACCATGTAGCTATTTTATTTTGCTACATTGTAAATCCATAGAATGACTCATAGCAGACCAATGTTTGACCTTTTTGATGTGCACAAGATGTCAGATAAAGCAACCTTGCAAGTTACAAAAAAAAATGAAATAAACTTTCTTATTTAACTTCATGTTAACTCGAACCAGTCCTAATTAACTTATTCTCCCTTCTCCCTACTTCCCTTTGCTGTTATTTTGCAGCTGCTTTTTTTTTTTTTTTCATTTTTTAATATCAAACACTTCAGTACCAGACACCCCCCCCCCCCCCCCTTTCTGCCCAGGTCAATTTTTAGATTCCAGCTCTGCCACACTTTGAATGACAATTACGTAATCATGCAACACTGTATCCAAATTCAGTTTGTATAATTTGAGACAGATGGAGCTTTCTTTTGGTGGTATTTAACCATTTGCTTACTGGGAACTTAAACCCCCTTCCTGCCCAGATCAATCTTCAGCTTTCAGCGCTGTCACGCTTTGAATAACAATTGCATGGTCAGGCAACACTGTACCCAAATTAAATTTTTATCATTTTTTCCCCCCACAAATGGAGCTTTCTTTTGGTGGTATTTAATCACTGCTGGGTTTTTTATTTTTTGCAAAAAAAAAAAAAAACGAAAAAAGACCGAAAATTTTGAAAAACAAAACAGTTTTATTGTTTTGTTATAACATTTTGCAAACAGGTAATTTTTCTCCTTCATTGATGTGCGCTGATGAGGTTGCACTGATAAGGCGGCACTGATGGACACTGATCAGTAGCACTGAAGGGCATTGATAGGTGGCACTGATGGGCACTGCTAGGTGACACTGATGATGAAAAGGAGGGGAGGACACAGGAAGCGCCACCTGAGTGTAGTATTAAGGTACAGTTTAATTGCAAAGTAAGTCATGTATTTACAAGATACAGGATAAAATAAGGCTCATCTGTATGTGGGTATGGAGGGTAGCTCTCCCAGCGTCCGAGACAGGCATCCACGTTTGTTGCAAGATGACAGGAGAACTGTGATCCGTGCTGTGGCCACCAGGAAATCAGCCGAAGCCAGCGTGGAATGCAAGGAAGCAGTGGAACATCAGGGAGAGAACAGCTTGATAGGCAAGGCTATGCACTCGGAGCATCAGCTCCTTTTACTGGCCTAACATGATAGTGCTGAGGTAATGCTATTTATGTACCCAGGCTGGTCAGCCAAGCAAGTCTTTTAACCATTTAAGGACAGAGCCTCTTTTTTAGATGTGTTGTTGTTTAAAAAGAGTTTTTTTTGCTAGAAAATTACTTAGAACCCCAAGCATTATACTTTTTTTCTAACACCCTAGAGAAGAAAATGGCAGTTGTTGCAATACTTTGTCACACCGTATTTGCGCAGCGGTCTTACAAGCGCACCTTTTTGTGGCAAAAATACACTTTTTTGAATTAAAATAATAAAATAAGACAACAGTAAAGTTAGCCCAATTTTTTTTTTATATTGTGAAAGATAATGTTCTGCCGAGTAAATTTAGACCCAACATGTCACGCTTCAAAATTGCGCCCATTCATGGAATGGCGACAAACTTTTACCCTTAAAAATCTCCATAGGCGGCGACTAAAAAATTCTACGGGTTGCATGTTTTGAGTTAGAGGAGGTTCAGGGCTATAATTATTGCTCTCGCTCTACCGATCGCAGCGATACCTCACGTGTGGTTTGAACACCGTTTTCATATGCGGGCGCTACTCACGTATGCATTCGCTTCTGCACGCAAGCTCGTCGGGACGGGGCACGTTTAAAACATTTTTTTAATATATATTTTACCTTTTATTTTTTATTTTTACACTGTTTTTTTTTAAAGTGTCACTTTTATTCCTATTACCTATTATTTATTTATATTTTATACTTTATCATTTATATTTTGTTCCCTTTTTTTCCAGCGGACCCTTATGGACCTTTCCCGTTATTCTTACTCTACTTGATAGCAACATCTGGCTTATACACACATAAACACACGTATTCATTTGTTGACATATATGGATTACCATACCATATATACTCCCATGGCCATATGTGCCATGGATATGAGATTGTCATGGTTAGCGACACATTCCCTACATACCAACCACTGGCATAATTTTACATAGAAAACTTTATCTAAAAAAGGTTTGTTCCCCAGTGGGGCTTTAAAACAGAAATGTACAACATCACAGAGATTATTTCTAGATGGTATTGAAAAGACAATTTATTAACAAGATGTCCAATAAAATCATTTGGTTGAATACAGTGTATACATATAGAGTCTGATCCAATTATAAAGTTCATAGTCCATAAAATGGCAAAAAACACATTCGACACATCATTACATTACATGATCTTATATGATATATAAGCCTCGACGCGTTTCGACCTAGATGCAGTCTCTTCAGGGGGCACAATTGGATCTAAAAAATATAATACATGTATTCAGAATTGTAAAATTTTTTTCATTCGTCACATTAAATAAATCATAATGGTGGGTTTTACTGTTAAAGGATGAAATAAGTATTTCAAATTCTAAGATGGTCGGAGCCATTGGAGAGTCCGAAGGGTGCGCAGGCCGCCCCCACCTCCCCAGAAAAGAGGAGCCAACCCCAAGGGGCTTACAAGGAGCCACACTAGTACACGCCTCCTGTGGGGGCGAAGGAGTACACACCTGCAACAAGCACCCATTGGTAGCCATTAGTAAATAATAAACTAGTAATTGAATCATCATTATAAATGTTTATAGTTGTATATATTGAGACTGATAGTATATGAAAATATCAATGTATAAGTATTTCAAAATGTTGTTTGCGTCCCATGAAATTAAAGATAAAAAAATATAATAAATGAGTAATCAAAGTAAATTAGTATTTTGTTAATGCATAAAAAAGGGGGGTTTGCTGATGTGGAAAAATAATACATAAGTAGTTGTATTCAATAATACTACAAATTAAAAATGTGGTGCACAAAAAATACAAAGTGTGTGTATAAAAACGTGTACTGTGGATGAAATGATAAAGTCACTAAGAAAGTGCATCATGTGATGGGAAGCATGGTGTATATCAACCAAACGCTGGCTGAACATGAGAAAGTGACAATAAAGGAATGAAAAACAAACACAAAAAGTTAAAAATTAATGTGAAAAAATAGGTAAAGAGCCAACCGATGTGACAGTGTGTGAGTGATGATGTGATGTGTGGAGTGAAATAATAATAATAATTGTAAATTACCTTATACTGTGTCGTGATTCATATAGGCTAGATTGATATGGGATTTGTGAAGCTTGTTTGATGTTGAAAACCTGACTGCGGTATTCTGTTACATTTCTTTGGTAAAAATAACCCAAATCGGTGTATATTAGTCTGTAGGAAAGTTAGTCAACAAACTATGACTGAGGGATCATGATCAGCATTCCAACTTTACAAAGAATACATATAATAGTGCAATCAGAGCGGCTAAGATAGAACACGAAAGGCACATAACGGAGGAGAGTAAAAAAAATCCCAAGAAATTCTTTAAGTGCATAAATAGTAAGAAAGGGAGGTCAGATCATATTGGTCCCATAAAGAATGATGACGGGAATCTGGTTACTAAGGATGGAGGGATGGCGAAGGTATTGAATTTATTCTTCTCTGTCTTCACAAGGGAATTCGGGGGGGTTTCAGTAACCAAAACTGCAATGTTTATCCTCGTGACATGTCACAGGAAGAACTCTCATGGCTAACAGAGGACAGAATTAGACTTAACATTAATAAGTCACCGGGACGAGGTGGCTTGCACCCAAAGGGTCCTTAAGGAACTCAGTCAAGTAATTGCCTGACCATTGTTCCTAATTTTTATGAACAGTCTACTGACTAGAATGGTACCAGTTGATAGGAGAAAATCCAACGTAGCACCAATATTTAAAAAAAGGGCCATGATACATCCCTGGGAATTACAGACCAGTTAGCCTAACATCAATAGTATGCAAGCTCTTGCAGGAGATAAGGGATTATATACAAGATTTTAGTAATGACAACGGTATCATTATCAGTAATCAGCATGGATTCATGAAGAATCATTCTTGCCAAACCAATCTATTAACCTTCTATGAGGAGGTGAGCTGCCATTAGATAAAGGAAGGCCCATAGACGTGGTGTATGTGGATTTTGTAAAAGTATTTGATAGTTCCCCATAAATGTTTACTGTACAATGTAAGGTCCCTTGGCATGGACCATAGGTTGAGTACATGTATTGAAAACTGGCTACAGGGGTGAGTTCAGAGAGTAGTGATAAATGGGGAGTACTCAGAATGGTCCAAGGTGGAAAGTGGGGTCTCCCAGGGTTTTGTCCTGGGACCAATCCTATTTAATTTATTCATAAACAACCTGGAGGATGGGATAAACAGCTCAATCTCTGTATTTGCAGCTGATACTAAGTTAAGCAGGGCAATAACTTCTCCGCAGCATGTGAAAACCTTGCAAAAAGATCTGAACAAATTAATGGGGTTGGCAACTACATGGCAAATGAGGTTTAATGTAGAAAAATGTAAAATAATGCATTTAGGTGGCAAAAATATGAATGCAATCTACTCACTAGGGAGAGAACCTCCGGGGGAATCTAGGATGGAAAAGGACCCGGGGGTCCTAGTAGATGACAGGAACAGCAATGGCATGCAATGCCAAGCTGCTACAAGCAAAGCAAACATAATATTGGCATGCATTAAAAAGGGGATTAACGCCAGAGATAAAGTGATAATTCTCCCACTCTACAAGACTCTGGTCTGGCTGCACCTGGAATATGCTGTCCAGTTCTGGTCACCAGTCCTCAGGTAGGATGTACTGGAACTGGAGAGAGTCCAGAGAAGGGCAACAAAACTATTTCTTACTTGGTTTCTTCTGGTCTATTAAATATAAAATTAAAGGCAATAAGTACCTGCTGTCAGCTTTCTGTACTCTCTGCCTAAGCTAGATTCTTATCAGTTACATTGTTCCCAGCTATTTTTGAGGACTGCAGAGCCTATCCTCTCTGTTATGTAGAAGAAAAGAGGGAGGTGTGTTTGTATTAATACAGTAACATACTTCTTGTGCTATGGTGACAATGTTGATTCCCCACAGGGGCATAACTAGAAATAGCAGGGCCCCATAGCAAAATGTTGTATGGGGCCCCCCTGCAAACAGCCCCCCCCCCCAGCTGCCCTAGTGTCATTGCAGCATGACCTGTGCCACATATAGCGTGACCTGTGCCCCATGCAGCGTGACCTGTGCCCCATACAGCGTGACCTGTGCCCAATGCAGCGTGACCTGTGCCCCATACAGCGTGACCTGTGCCCCATATAGCGTGACCTGTGACCCATGCAGTGTGACCTGTGCCCAATACAGCATTGCCTGTGCCCAATACAGCCTGGTCTGCCTGTGCCCCATACGGCCTCACCTGTGCAGAGGAAGAGGCAAGCCACCCGGATCAGCAGAGAGCGGGATTGCCCGCTGTAATAGCTTTTATTTGAATTTCCCGTCTTCCCGGGGCTCATCGTCACATAGCCCCACCTCTTGGCCTGACGCCTTTGATGATGTCACATGTCCCGCATTGGATTGGCGTTCTGTCTATCAAAGGCGCCGGGCCAAGAGGTGGAGCTATGTGAGGTGAGCCCCGGGAACACTGGAAGTTCTAATGAAAGCTATTACATCGGACAATTCAGCTCTCTGCTGATCCGGGTGGCTTGCCTCTTCCTCTGCATGGGTGAGGCTGTATGGGGCACAGGCAGACCAGGCTGTATGGGGCACAGGCAACGCTGTATTGGGCACAGGTCATGCTGCATTGGGCACAGGTCACAGCTTGCCTCTTCCTCTCCTCTCTCTTCCCCTGGCTGGGAGACTGTGCCGGTGGTACTCTCATCCTCACTGGGCCCCACTTGGCTGCGGGCCCCATAGCGCCCGCATGGGTCGCTATGGTGGTAGTTACGCCCCTGATTCCCCGTATGTAGAGTACAGTGAGTGAGCATTGTGAGATTGCAGAAACCCCTTGGCTTGGCAGGACATTTGCTGATCCCCTACAGCTTTTTTAATGACAGCAAAAGAAAGGAAAAAAGTAAAATGTTATACTGTATATGCGTACATTTTTTACTATTAGATATTTTAAATGTTCACTTATTTTGTTCTAATATTATACAAGCACAGGCGCTTTTTTTTTTTTTTTTTTTTGTTCAAGCATAATACAATGTTAAACGTCTGAACAATTGCCATGTAGGTTGCAGGGAGCATGCTCATGTTCCCACTTTAAGAAATTTGTAAATGCATAAAAAGTCTGGCAGATTTCAGGAGGGACTGCCTGCTTGAAAAACAAAGTTGCGTACTGTCCATTGATGGTGCCTGTGTTAATGAAATGTTCACTTTAATGGCGAGTTACAAAATTGCTTAATCTAAAGTATTCATCTTCTTATATTTTAAAGATGATAAAATATAGAGCGAATGAATAATAAAACGTTTATAAATTTGTACTGAGGAAGAAGAGACCTGTAGATCTTTGCCAGAATACCATATAGATTAAATGGCAGCAACTTAGCATAAAGTTAGAAAAGTTTGCTTTTAAAACTACATCATTGTTGTATATTCTTTGAAAAAATATTTTTATGACCAGATGAAAAGAGAAATAGAACTCAGTTCTTATAATTATAAAGGAGATATTCTATAGTTTAACTTTCCAGCTAAGGTGAATTATGTTCTTATGAATATTACCAAGCTTTAACATTACACTACATGAATCCTTATGCTTTCATTAGAGTTCTTTTGGCTGTTGCTGTTTATGTGAAATGAAGTCAAACAGAATATTAATCAAGGTTATGAATTGTTCAAAGACTATCACTGTCAGTTCATCAGAAAAGGATTCCCAGGGAGTCATAAAATCAGTAAGACAAGTTATTATTTACAAAACCCTAAATAGAAAATTACCGAAAGTGTATTCATCTAATATAAAGTTTCATTTATCCACACCAGTTTATTTATACATTTTTAACATATCACCTTTTGGTTCTATTTTTCTTCACCCCATTAAGCTTGTGATTAAGCAGTTAAAAGAACCAGCTGTTCCTCGCACTTTAGTCAGTCTGTCACTTCTGGGTTCCATGATATAGATACTATCAAGTAGGTTTGGACTGGTGCAAAAAAGAAAGGAACCTCTAATGACCCCCAGTATGTTGCTAAAAATCATTTAAAAACTAGAGGGACTCTAGCAAGCCTGTCAATGTCATTCAATTTGTTTGTCTGGCTATCAGCAACAATTGTCCAACTATCAGGGCCTGCACCTATGTCACTACTGTCAGTGAGCACATAAACTTGAGCAAGTGATACGTGATTGAGGGCTGCCACCTACTTCATTCCTAATGCCATTCCCAAGCCAACCAGTACCAAGCAAAATGTAACACTGTGACATCATCCAGCAGCATTGCCCCATTCCTGATGCCAAATGTAATATTCCCATCGCACACGTTCCTGGAGATGACTTAAGGCAAGTGGATGCAGTAGCAGCTATCACCTGGAAACCAGTATCAACATAAGTCAGAATGATTTATTGCCAGCATACCATGGATCTTCAAAATGGTCTCCAAAAAAGTGATCATATCACAGCAGTATAGTGTGACATTTCTGGGCCATGCAGAACCCCTTGATCAGACATGTGAAGGGGTCCTGGGTGGCTTTGAAGCACCACAATTTACTGCTGTAATGTGATTGCTTTAATTCCTTTTTTTAATGCTATCTTTTAGATCTATGGTCTGCTGGCAATATACCATTCCTAATGGCTTCCCCAGGTCAATAGTCACTAAGCAGTTACCAAGAGGTGGAGCCTTTTTTTTTTTTATTTGTTTGTTTTTTATTTGTGAGGCAAGCATAGTTTTTGCCTAAAATGAGCCCAAAGATTAGGCCAACCTTAAGCATGTTAAATTTCTGTTATCCTTTTTCCTCTTAAATGTTGACCCCTGAGCCCAAATGCTAGAACCAGGCCAACAGGCAGTCTTTAATGCTGATCCCTGAGCCCAAATGCTAGAACCTGGTCAACATGCAGTCTTTAATGCTGATCCCTGAGCCCAAATGCTAGAACTAGGTCAACAGGCAATCTTTAATGCTGATCGCTGAGCCCAAACGCTAGAACCAGGTCAACAGGCAGTCTTTAATGTTGAGCCATGAGTCCAAATGCTAGAACCAGGTCAACAGGCAGCAACCAAAAACAACAGAGGAAAGTGCTTTGCCACCTAACAATGTTGAGGCCCAGTATGAGTTAAGTACCAATATTTCCAAAAACTTGATACTACACGTATAGATACATTTTGCATAGGTATTTGAATTATTAGCAGACCTATTGTTACCACAAAATATAATATAACAGGTCATCCACAAGTAAGAAAGTGAAGAGGCGCACAATGAACAATGTAAAACGGGTTTACAAATTAGATTACAGGCAGCAAAACAAAAACTGGTTGAAGCAGGGTCCGTTCATAGTAAGCAAAAATATGTCTGCAACAATGTTCTTCTGTTTCTAATGCTACACAATCTGCAATGTCAAGTTTGTCTACCCAGATAGACATGAGTGTGACCGATTCTGAATGTAACAAATTGCATATTCAGATATGCCTCAAACAACTGTATAAATCGATATCTGACATGCAGACATGCCTTGTTCGAGCACTGTATCTGTGAAATCTGTAATGTCCTGTACTGTTATGCCTTGCACACCTACAGATCCTGTCATTTGATGCCAAGGTGTGTTTTCCACAACTGAAGACTGTGTAATTTGTGGACAGATATGACTTTGCCTTCTATAAGTTCAGAATCTGTTGCTCCACCTTCAGATACACTTTTTACATCTGCAGAATTATTTCTACATCTTCTGATACACCGTCTACATCTAAGTCTAAGACATTTGTAGGAAAAGGTATTTTTGTCTAATATAGCTACTAAATTGCTCTTTATAAAAGCACACCCTATTTAAGCATCAACAGATACTACTTAGGCCTTATGCACACAGCTGCTGTTAAACTCACGTATTTGTGAGTTTAGGTGTTTTTTTTTTCTGCCCTTGAACTCCCCAAAGGTTATTCTATGTGTCTATGCACACACAGATGTTTTTAGAAGTTTTGTAGCAGGGGAGTTTAGAGGATGTTTTCTGAACATCTTAAAATTGCATTCAGGAGAGGGATTTTTGGCCACAAAAAACGCTGAATGCTGTTAAACGCATCTAAATGCGCATTTAGATGCTAGGCACGTTTAGCACTTCAGCTTTTATTTATTTCAATGACCAGAATAAATTAAAATTCTGGCCAATTTAAAAAAACGACCAAACTCTAAACACTGCTAAACCAGTTTAAAATATTATAGCTTAGGTGAGTTCATAATGCTGATCCTCTCCTGTCAGGATAAACAGCATTTAGAAGAAACCAGTGTGCATGAGGCCTTATATGTTACTTTTCCAAGGGAATAAAGTCTACATTCACCCAGTGCCTTGTGCTTGCGGGCACATGGATACCGAAAATAAACATGTCAGGGAAAATGAGGAATCTGTAACATCAGGCATTGGAAAATGTATCTCTGTCTGCAAAAACAGGGTAGCTACAGAAACTTAGTAGTTCATTTTAAAACCCAGCTACACTGATGGAATAATTTGTCACAAATTCAAGCAGTATCCTTCTGGAGCTTTCTGGTAATACTGCAATTGAAAGCCATTTATTTCAGAAAAGGCTCACATGGGGTAAAAATGCCTAAAGAGTTGTCAGTGGATGAACCTGGTCTAACCACCTTGAATGGTTTTAATATCGGGTTTTCTATGTAGTCATTGGACAAGCAACCCTGGAGCAAAAACTCTCAAAAAAACTCAACTTTGATCCATGATATGTCATATTTAGACCCCAAAGGGTTTAGCTAAATTGGGCAAAGTGACATTCCGACAGAAAATTTGCAAACTGTAACACGGTTGGCTCATGTTGACATTGCTCGCCTTGTCTTCGTTTTTAATACACTTGTCTAGTTCTCAAAGCATGCCCATGAAGATTATTTTTTTTTTTTTTTTAAAGCATGCCTAGTTCAAAATATATAAATGATGATTTTGCTGAGAATGAAGATTGCACTGTGAAACATAGCATGTGAAAACTGTCTCGTTGCTATAAAATTTTGCACAACCATAAATTTCACTCTGCTGCATTTACAAAACCTTTTTGCAGTAATTTCCGTACTCTTTACTCTTGCTTTCGCTCAACTGTCTTCAGTTTCTGCGCTATCAGCAAAGTTTAGTCTATGATGACATCCTTGAAAAATAAACTCATTCTTCTTCACTCTCAGTAACTCTTGAAACATTGCTACAGTCTACATAACTAATGTGAACATTTTGAGGGCTCGGTAATCCATTGATTGCAGCTCTGCACCAGGACATCATCCTCATACAGTCGACATTTGCTTTACTAATTACTGATAATATGTAATTTTTCTGGTCATCTGTTTCTTTGCTATTATAGATGTTATGGATCTTATCCATTGAGCACATGAGTGTAGAAATCAATTTTGTGTTTTTTAGCCAACAGAAAAAAAAACTGAATGCAACTTACTGCTGCTAACTCTGCTAAAAGCTGTCACAGAAACACAGCGTTTTTCATCCAGCGTTTTTTCTGGCATTATTTTTTTTAACTTATAAATGTAAAAGTGAATGGTGCGCTTGTTCCACAATTTAAGTATTGTGTATCAAATGTGTATCAAAAACTTGTCCGTAGCACCAAGATATAATTTTTAACAATGCAACGATCTTAAACACAATAGCCACATTCAGTGAAACCCTGCAAAAAAATTTGCAAACACATATATACAGTATCTCACAAAAGTGAGTACACCCCTCACATAACATTTTATTATAACTTTTCATGTGACAGCACTGAAGAAATGACACTTTGCTACAAAAGTAAAGTAGTGAGTGTACGGCTTGTATAACAGTGTAAATTTGCTGTCCCCTCAAATAAACTCACAGCCATTAATGTCTAAACTGCTGGCAACAAAAGTGAGTACACCCCTAAGTGAAAATGTCCAAAGTGTCAATATTTTGTGCGGCCACCATTATTTTCCAGCACTGCCTTAACCCTCTTAGGTATGGAGTTCATCAGAGCTTCACAGGTTGCTAATTGAGTCCTCTTCCACTCCTCCATGACGACATCATGGAGCTGGTGGATGTTAGAGACCTTGTGCTCCTCCACCTTCCATTTGAGGATGCCCCACAGATGCTCAATAGGGTTTAGGTCTGGAGACATGCTTGGCCAGTCCATCACCTTTACCCTCAGTTTCTTTAGCAAGGCAGTGGTCGTCTTGGAGGTGTATTTTGGGTCGTTATCATATTGGAATACTGCCCTGCGGCCCAGCCTCCTAAGGGAGGGGATCATGTTCTGCTTCAGTATGTCACAGTACATGTTGGCATTTATGGTTCCATCAATGAACTATAGCTCCCCAGTGCCGACAGCACTCATGCAGTCCCAGACCATGACACTCCCACCACCATGCTTGACTGTAGACAAGACACTTGTCTTTGTACTCCATAGCTGGTTGCCGCCACACACGCTTGACACCATCTGAACCAAATATGTTTATCTTGGTCTCATGAGACCACAGGACATGGTTCCAGTAATCCATGTCCTTAGTTTGCTTGTCTTCAGCAAACTGTTTGTAGGCTTTCTTGTGCGTCATCTTTAGAAGAGGCTCCCTTCTGGGACAGCAGCCATGCAGACCAATTTGATTCAGTATGTGGCATATAGTCTGAGCACTGACAGGCTGACCCCCCCACCCCTTCAACCTCTGCAGCAATGCTGGCAGCACTCACATGTCTATTTACCAAAGACAACCTCTGGATATGACGCTGAGAACGTGCACTCAACCATGGTGAGGCCTGTTCTGAGTGGAACCTGTCCTGTTAAACCACTGTATGGTCTTGGCCACCATGCTGCAGCTCAGTTTCAGGATCTTGGCAATAGTCTTTATTTAGAGCAACAATTCTTTTTTTTTTCAGATCCTCAAAGTTCTTTGCCATGAGGTGCCATGTTGAACTTCCAGTGACCAGTATGAGAGAGTGAGAACAATAACACCAAATTGAACACACCTGCTCCCCATTCACACCTGAGACCTTGTAGCACTAACAAGTCACATGACACCGGGGAGGGAAAATGGTTAATTGGGCCCAATTTGGACATTTTCACTTAGGGGTGTACTCACTTTTGTTGCCAGTGGTTTAGACATTAATGGCTGTGTGTTGAGTTATTTTGAGGGGACAGCAAATTTACACTGTTATACAAGCTGTACACTCACTACTTTACATTGTAGCAAAGTGTCATTTCTTCAGTGTTGTCACATGAAAAGGTATAATAAAATATTTACAAAAATGTGAGGGTGTACTCACTTGTGTGAGATACTGTAATATACAATGATCAAAAATTCCTTATAGTGCACAGACATATAATGTCCACATCCAGTGTAATATCCAAAATTATAATAGAAAAAACAGTCCAAAAACTTAAGTGATCCTGCAATGAGTGAAAATGCTCTATCAGTAGATTATTTTCTTCTATTTATCATCGTGCCAGAATAATCCTCTAACATAAAAGGAATATCAGCCACCAGAAATCAGTGGGTGAAATGGTCGATTAACTTAAGATATGACCATAAGGTCAAAAAACGCCCTTTGATCTCAATGAGGTCTCCAGGTCCTGTATATTTCCACCTTCTATGATCCATCTTGCCAGAGATCCCCTTGCTGGGACTAGCTGAATCCACTCCTCACTCCTCCATTATATGCTCAAAAATAAACAGAAGCTCATAGCGCAATATTGCTAATAACACTTTTTAAAAAGTATGCATGGAGCCTAACAGGGCCAATTGACTTGACCAGTAATTTGTGAACAGTTATTATTACAGGCATGTAAATAGCACCAACAATTTACGCAGCAATTTACATATTGTACATTCAAACCTGTTCCTGCTTTCAAGGATCTTACAGTCTAAAGCTGGCCATAGATGAGTCAGTTGTTTTCATACATCCATACATTTGAGGTGGATGGGGGAATCATCCCCACAGTGTCTTTTGTATTCTGACAGCACGGAGACAAATTCTCTCCACTGTGTATTTGAATTCTGACAGTGGGGAGACTTCCCCACTGTCATAATACATAGATCAGTGTGTTTTCTATGCTAAATGCACACGCATGCCCTCACTGTTGGCAAAAGAAAGAAAATGTATCATACTATGTTGTTGTTATGCAATAAAATTGTCATGTTTTGTGTATTTCTGTTCCTCCTACACTAATAGATACATACATATTCTGATGGGCATGCAGGCCATAGTCACATTTCCCTTGTTCAGCTTTCTGCAAGCATACTTCTCCATTATGAGTAAGAAAGAAAACTTATCCTGCTGCTGTTAGACAGGCTGTATTGTTTTGCATTATCATTTTTTTTCTCATGCAAATTAAGCTCTGTATCAAAAAACGAAAAAAAAACATTTATTTAGGCCACACAGAATAAGGCCCTTTTTCCTGCATTGTCTAATGGGGCGTACACACGGTCGGACTTTTCGACCGGACTGGTCTGACTAGGGATGAGCTTCTCGTTCGAGTCGAACCCATGTTCAACTCGAACATCGCCTGTTCAATCGTTCGCCAAATTGCGAACGATATGGGCCATTCGCGCCAAATTCGTGTGGCGCGTCACGGCCCATAATTCACTGCGGCATCGCAGTGCATTGCTGGCTGATGATTGGCCAAGCATGCACTATGGCCTGCATGCTTGGCCAATCACAGCGCCGTCAGTAGAGAGAGCTGTAATTGGCCAAAGCCAGGGTGGCTTTGGCCAATTATGGCTCAGGGGGTTTAGAACACGCCCCACACTATATAAGGCCGCCTACACGGCGGCCCTGTGTAGTGTGTTCCGGCGTGCTTAGAGAGAGAGACAGTGTCATTTCATTTGTTAGCTAGATTAGGCAGGACAGTCAGTGAGTTAGCTGCACTTACAGTGTATTGTGTATATATATGCATCCCAGGTGTTGTGTGTGCATATATATATATATATATATATATATATATATATATATATATATATATATATACACACTGTATTCAGTTTAGCTAGATCCGTTCCTGTTATCTTCCTGACAGGCAGGCTTGTCTTGTTACAGTATTTACAGCTACCTGAAGAAAATTGCTGGTGTTCTTTTGATCCTATTAGTACCACAGTCAGGCAGCTAGACTATTTACAGTTAGTGTAGTGCGTCCTCACAGTGTTCAGCTAAAGCTACAAGTTAGTTTAGTGTGACCTCTGCACAGTGTTCAGCTAAAGCTACAAGTTAGGGTAGTGCGTCCTCCTCACAGTGTTCAGCTAAAGCTACAAGTTAGTGTAGTGCGTCCTCTGAACAGTGTTCAGCTAAAACTACAAGTTAGTGTAGTGCGACCTCTGCACAGTGTTCAGCTAAAGCTACATGTTAGTGTAGTGCGTCCTCTGAACAGTGTTCAGCTAAAGCTACAAGTTAGTTTAGTGTGACCTCTGCACAGTGTTCAGCTAAAGCTACAAGTTAGGGTAGTGTGTCCTCCTCACAGTGTTCAGCTAAAGCTACAAGTTAGTGTAGTGTGACCTCTGCACAGTGTTCAGCTAAAGCTACAAGTTAGTGTAGTGCGTCCTCCTCACAGTGTTCAGCTAAAACTACAAGTTAGTGTAGTGCGACCTCTGCACAGTGTTCAGCCAAAGCTACAAGTTAGTGTAGTGCGTCCTCTGAACAGTGTTCAGCTAAAACTACAAGTTAGTGTAGTGCGACCTCTGCACAGTGTTCAGCTAAAGCTACAAGTTAGTGTAGTGTGACCTCTGCACAGTGTTCAGCTAAAGCTACAAGTTAGTTTAGTGCGACCTCTGCACAGTGTTCAGCTAAAGCTACAAGTTAGTGTAGTGCGTCCTCTGAACAGTGTTCAGCTAAAGCTACAAGTTAGTGTAGTGCGTCCTCCTCACAGTGTTCAGCTAAAACTACAAGTTAGTGTAGTGCGTCCTCCTCACAGTGTTCAGCTAAAACTACAAGTTAGTGTAGTGCGACCTCTGCACAGTGTTCAGCTAAAGCTACAAGTTAGTGTAGTGCGTCCTCCTCAGTGTTCAGCTTAAGCTACAAGTTAGTGTAGTGCGACCTCTGCACAGTGTTAAGCCAAAGCTACAAGTTAGTGTAGTGCATCCTCTGAACAGTGTTCAGCTAAAACTACAAGTTAGTGTAGTGCGACCTCTGCACAGTGTTCAGCTAAAGCTACAAGTTAGTGTAGTGCGTCCTCCTCACAGTGTTCAGCTAAAACTACAAGTTAGTGTAGTGCGACCTCTGCACAGTGTTCAGCTAAAGCTACAAGTTAGTGTAGTGCGACCTCTGCACAGTGTTCAGCTAAAGCTACAAGTTAGTGTAGTGCGTCCTCCTCACAGTGTTCAGCTAAAATTACAAGTTAGTGTAGTGCGACCTCTGCACAGTGTTCAGCTAAAGCTACAAGTTAGTGTAGTGCATCCTCCTCAGTGTTCAGCTAAAACTACAAGTTAGTGTAGTGTGACCTCTGCACAGTGTTCAGCTAAAGCTACAAGTTAGTGTAGTGCGTCCTCCTCAGTGTTCAGCTAAAGCTTCAAGTTAGTTTAGTGCGACCTCTGAACAGTGTTCAGCTAAAGCTACAAGTTAGTGTAGTGCGTCCTCCTCACAGTGTTCAGCTAAAATTACAAGTTAGTTTTTTGCGAGCTCTGCACAGTGTTCAGCTAAAGCTACCCGTAGAAGGTTGGTGGTGTTTTCCTGATCCTATCACTACCGCAGGCAGCTAAATAAGCTACAAGTTAGTTTTTTGCGAGCTCTGCACAGTGTTCAGCTAAAACTACAAGTTAGTGTAGTGCGAGCTCTGCACAGTGTTTAGCTAAAGCTACCTGTAGAAGGTTGGTGGTGTTTTCCTGATCCTATCACTACCGCAGGCAACTAAATAAGCTACAAGTTAGTTTTTTGCGAGCTCTGCACAGTGTTCAGCTAAAGCTACCTGTAGAAAGTTGGTGGTGTTCTCATACTACAGGCAGGCAGTTGATTTTGCTAGCTGCAGTATCAAAATATATATATATAGATATATATATATTACATATATATATATCTATATATATATATCCCAGCTTAGTGCAGCTACAGGCCATTAGTATGTCTGGAAGGCCAACAAGGAGAGGCAGACAGTCACGAGCCAATAAAAGAGGGCAAGCAGGCTCTGTGTCTAGAGGCAACAGTGCTGGTCGTGGAGACGGTGAATCCTCATCAGCACGTGGCCGTGGGACACGCTTGGCATTTTTTTCGGCAGCTGGCCGCAACATGCGGAAGACTTGGTCGAGTGAATGACCAAGCCGTCCTCATCCTCCCTCGCCCTTGCTCAGGGTACTTTGGCAGAGCAGCTGCCAACGCGGCCTCTTCCCTTGGCTCAATGGCATCAGTGACTCCTTCCCTAGCCCCACCATGTCCTCCTGAGGAGTCCCTCGAACTGTTTGACCACAGTGTTGGGTATATGCTTCAGGAGGATGCCCAGCATTTCGATGATGATACTGAGCTAGATGAAGGCAGTAACGTGAGCATGGACAGAGGGGGTGCCCAAGAAGGACAGCAATCTGGCAGTCATGCTCCCCCTGCTGCAGCATACTGCCAGGTTTGCTGCAGTGATGAGGAGGGAGGGGATGATGAGGTCACTGATTCAACGTGGGTGCCTGATAGGAGAGAGGGGAAGGGACATCACTGAGGCAGGATGCCCTCCAGGGGACAGCCTAAGGGCAGCACACTGACTGCATCACACCCCAAAGCTCCGCATGTGCAGGGAGCTGCTGTCTCTGCATGTTATACCAAAACTTCTTTGGTGTGAGCCTTTTTTGAGACGAGTGCATCAGATCGCACCGCTGCTATTTGCAACATATGTCTCAAGCGTATCTCGCGTGGCCAAAACATCTCCCGCTTGGGCACCACATGCTTGACCAGACATATGTTGACCTGCCATGCAGTTCGTTGGCAAGCGTATCTAAAAGACCCACACCAAAGAACAAAGAGGACCTCTCCTTGCTCCTCATCAGCTGAGATCTCCAAATCCACTATACCTTCAGTCCTCTCTGAGACCTTCACTGAGGGGAATGAAGGTGTAGAATTAGGTGTGTCACAGCCAATTACTTGTGGGCAATCTTCTTTCGGTACACCGACGTCAGATTGTACCAGGCAAATTTCCCTGCCCCAGCTGCTGCACCGCCGAAAGAAGTTCCCTCCCAGCCATCCACATGCCCAGCGGTTGAATGCTAGCTTGGCAAAATTGCTAGCACTTCAACTGCTGCCTTTTCAGTTGGTAGACTCTGCCCCTTCCGTGAGTTTGTGGAATGCGTGGTTCCTCAATGGCAGGTACCCAAGCGCCACTTTTTCTCACAGAAGGCGATTCCGGCTCTCTACCGGCATGTGGAAGGCAATGTCCATGACTCGCTGGACAGGGCGGTCAGCGGTAAGGTGCATATTACCGCTGACTCATGGTCCAGCAGGCATGGACAGGGACGTTACCTAAGTTTCACCGCGCATTGGGTGACTGCTGGCAGCTGGGAAGGATGCAGGACAAGGTGCAGTAGTGTTGGAGGTTGTTCCGCCACCACGCCTCCAAAATGCCACTACTAATGATTGTGACACACCTCTCTCCTCCACCCCCTCCTCTTCTTCTTCCTCCATGGCCTCTTCCTGTGCTTTGTCTTCGGAACCAGCGGTGCTCCGTAGCCGTTCAAGAGGCTACGCAACTATGCAGGCCAAAAGATGCCATGCGGTGCTTGAGCTGGTGTGCTTGGGGGACAGGAGCCACACTGGGGCAGAGGTTCTGTCAGCTCTGCAGGGGCAGGTTCAGAGGTGGTTGATGCCACGCCAACTTAAGGCAGGAATGGTGGTTTGCGACAATGGCACCAACCTCCTCTCTGCCCTCCAACAGGGACAAATGACCCATGTGCCCTGTTTGGCTCACGTCCTTAACTTTGTGGTGCAGCAGTTCTTTGGCAGGTACCCGGGCTTACAGGATGTCCTGAGGCAGGCCAGGAAAGTTTGTGTGCATTTCTGCCAGTCATATAATGCCAGTGCTCGGCTGGCTGACCTCCAAAAGGAGTTTAACCTGCCCAAGAACCACCTAATCTGTGACATGCCCACCAGGTGGAACTCAACGTTGGCCATGCTGCAGCGGCTGCACACGCAGCAGAGGGCCATCAATGAGTATCTGTGCGACTATGGCACCAGGACAGGGTCAGGGGAGCTTGTTTTTTTTTTCCCCACGCCAGTGGGCCATGATCAGGGATGCATGCACTGTCCTGTCACCATTTGAGGAGGCCACGAGGATGGTGAGCAGTGACAGTGCATGCATCAGTGACACTGTCCCCCTTATCCACCTGTTGGAGCACACGCTGCGTGGAATAATGGACAGGGCACTTGAGGCAGAACAGAGGCAGGAAGAGGAGGACTTCCTTAGCTCTCAAGGCCCCCTTTATCCAGACAGTGTTCCTGCGTGCCCACCGATCACACAGGAAGAGGAGGAGGAGGATTGTGTCAGTATGGAGGTGGAGCCTGGCACTCAGCATCAGCAGCAGTCTTTAAGGGATCAGTCCCAAGAAACACATGGACTTGTGGCTGGGAGGAGGTGGCTGCGGACCATGTCGTCCTTAGTGACCCAGAGGACTCTGGACCAAATGCCTCAGCAAAACTACGCTGCATGGCCTCCCTGATCCTGCAAAACCTGCGTAAGGATCCTCGTATTCGTGGTATCAAGGAGAAGGACCAATACTGGCTGGCAATCCTCCTTGATCCACGTTACAAGGGTAAGGTTGCGGACCTTATCTTGCCATCGCAGAGGGAGCAGAGGATGAAACATCTTCAGAAGGCCTTGCAGAAAGGTCTGTGCAACGCGTTCCCAGAGACTGGGAGGTTACAAACTCCTGTTTCTGGACAATGTGTTGCTGAGGCTTCGGTCAGTCAAAGACGGAGCGGTGGAGAAGGTGGCTGACCGATGCGTTCAGACAATTTTTTAGTCCGCAGCCCCAAGGTATGATCGGTTCCAGCAACCATCGCCAGTGTCTGTTTTACATGGTGCAGGAATACCTAGGGGCAAGATCTGACTTGGACACCTTTCCCATCGAAAATCCTCTGGGTTACTGGGTCTTGAGGATGGATCACTGGCCAGAGCTTGCACAGTATGCAATTGAGCTACTGGCCTGTCCTGCGTCCAGCGTTCTTTCGGAACGCACATTCAGTGCTGCTGGAGGCTTTGTAACCGATCACAGGGTGCGTCTGTCCACCGACAGAGGCACCCTGTCGGTGGACAGACGCACCCTGTGATCGATGGCTGATGTAACTGAATAATGTTTTTTGAAATCTCAGATCCCTTCAAAGACTGCTGATGCTGAGTGACTATCCTGAGTAATTATCCTCTTCCTCCTCAATGATCACGCTGATAGCTTGTAAGAACATTTTTGGTTCTGGGCGCCGCCACCAGTGCCTAAGGCCCAATTTTTCAGCCCCTGTTTAACAGGTGCGTGTAATTACAATTTTTGATGCAATACTTTGCAGCAGGGCTCATTCCTGCATTCCAACTAGAGTATCTGTGAGGGGTTGCAGTGTTGTGGCACCAGCATCAGTACCTAAGGCCCAATTTTTCAGCCCCTGTCTAACAGGGGCGTGTAATTACAATTCTTGATCTAATATTTCACAGCAGGGCCCGTTTCTGCACCCACCAAGAGCGAGTGAGTACTTACAGTGTTGTGGCACCAGCACCACCACCACCACCAAAGGCCCAATTTTTCTGCCCCTGTTGGGCATGTAATTACAACTCTTGATCTAATATTTCACAGCAGGGCCCTGTGAGGGCTTACAGTGTTGTGGCCACAACAACACCTAAGGCCCAAATTTCTGCTGAGTATATAGGGCAGGCCCCTACTTTCAAACATCCAACTTACAAACGACTCCTACTTGCAAACAGAAGGAGACAACAGGAAGTGAGATGAAATCTACCCCTAGGAAGGGAAATTCTCTCCTGTAAGAGTTAATATGGGAAAAACATTTCTCCTTTCCACTGATGCTTTATCACCAATCCTTGTTTCACAAAAAAAAACCAAATTTTCAAAAAACATTTGTCATTGGGACAAAAAGTGAGGTGAAATCTTCTGAAGAGGAGCACAGGCAGCAAAACAAATGTCACAGGGGTGATAACCCTTCCCTATGTTTTCCAAAAAGCTTAAAATTGATTTTTTGGCTGGAGATAAACACGTTAAAAATGTACCAGTTCAAAATTACAAACAGATTCTACTTAACAACAAACCTACAGTCCCTATCTCGTTTGCACCGCCTGTATACTGCTGTTTCCTTTTTTAATTTGGGTGCGGGGTTCCCCTTAATATCCATACAAGACCCAAAGGGCCTGGTAATGGACTGGGGGGTACCCATGCCATTTTGTCTCACTGATTTTCATCCATATTGCCAGGACCCGACATTACATTAAAGCCGCAAGCAGTTTTAAATGACTTTTTTTCCTTTAAAAATGACATTTTGTGCAGGGACTGTTCTAAGCACGGGAAACACGCGCCACTTTACAGGCATACTATAGACACCCCCCAGGTACGATATTTAAAGGAATATTTCACTTTTTTTTCTTTACTTTAAGCATCATTAAAATCACTGCTCCCAAAAAAACCTCCCGTCCGTTTTTAAAAGTGTTTTTGCATTGATACATGTCCCCTGGGGCAGGACCCGGGTCCCCAAACCCTTTTTAGGACAATACCATGCAAATTAGCCTTTAAAATGAGCACTTTTGATTTCGAACATTCGAGTCCCATAGACGTCAATGGGATTCTAACGTTTGTGTGAATTTTCGGTCCGTTCGCAGGTTCTGGTGCGAACCGAACCGGGGGGTGTTCGGCTCATCCCTAGGTCTGACGGACGCCGACGGACCAAATCCGGCGGACAATCCAATCGTGTGTGGGCTTCACCGGACCTTCAGCGGACTTTTCCAGTCGCAAATCTGACGGACTTTAGATTTGGAACAGGCTTCAAATCTTTACGTCGTAACTCCGCCGGACCCAGAAATCCGTTCGACTGTAGGGTAGTCCGATGGACAAAAAACGACGCTAAGGCAGCTATTGGCTACTGGCTTTCAACTTCCTTATTTTAGTCCGGTGTACATCATCGCGTACGAATCCGACGGACTTTGGTGTGATCTTGTGTAGGCAAGTCCGTTCGTTAGAAAGTCCGTCGAAAGTCCGCTGGAAAGTTTGTCGGACCAGTCCGGTTGAAAAGTCCGCCGTGTGTACACGGCATAAGACTATAACTTTGATGCTGGTGGGTGTGGATGCTGTAAATTACCACTGAATAGTTCCTCATATCCATACTTTTTAATAATGTGTTTAACTAAAAAAAGCACTTGCTGTATTACTGTGGGAAATATTTTTTCCTTCTTTTTCATTTCAAAATATCAAACCCACAAAAGCTTTTAATGAGAAATTTCTTTATTTGCATCAGATTTTTATTAAATCAGATAAAAGAGCAAATATGGATCAGATTTTAGGATATTTGCTCACCTCTAATAAATAGCTTTGCACCAAGTAAAACGCAAACCCTTGGCAGTGTATGCTATCACTTTTCTATAAGAACTAGCACAGATTGTACAGAGGAAATTCTTAAGAGCAGCTGCTCCTTTGTGTCACCTCCAATTCCATTAACGTGGATTTTATCTATTCTGTACTTTTAAACCAATGTAATTCTTCTTGAAAAGTCTGTGCTATTCCACTTAGTAAATAATTTAATACATTTTCAGCCCAGTGTTTAAAAAAAAAGGAGTTTTAGTATTTTGGTGTTCCGCCAGTAGCTGTTCATTTTGACAGGTAGTAATCTAATACAGGACTACTGACCTTCACATCCATATCATGCTATAAACAAAAAGATTGCTGGACTACAAGGATTTAATGATACTTTATAAAGTAAAAACCAGGCAATTTGTAGTAATTAATTGCTTGCTTTGTAGTAGGATGTAAGTTATGAGGGAAAGTATATCTGATCTTGTTAACTGTACACTTATGCCCCGTACACACGATCGGACATTGATCAGACATTCCGACAACAAAATCCATGGATTTTTTCTGACGGATGTTGGCACAGTCGCACAAAGTTGTCGGAATTTCCGAACGCCAAGAACGCGGTGACGTACACCACGTACGACAAGACTAGAAAAGGGCAGGTCCGAACCAAGCGCGGCACCCTTTGGGCTCCTTTTGCTAATCTCGTGTTAGTAAAAGTTTGGTGAGAGACGATTCGCGCTTTTTCAGACTTGTGGTTTTCAGATCGTTTTCTGCTGTTCAGTTTGTGCTTGTGGGTTTGTATCTGCTCTTCAGTGCGTGCAGCGAGTTATGCGTGACTCTTGTCATTGTCTTCTTGTTCGTTCGTTACTGTTTTCCAGGTCGCTCTTCACAGGCCTTGCTGTTCTTCATCCTTTAACATCACATTTTATTGTATTTAATGTTTGATAATATATTGTATTTCTTTCCTCATTCCCAAATTACCATGATTGGAATATGCTGTGAATGTCCCCTTTGTCCTCATGCATGCTGGATTTTTATGTAATTATTTTTTTTCTCCTTCATACATATTTGCCTTCACTTACCTCCCCAGCATGGTCTCCTGGCCCTATATTCACCTCATGTAGTCACTTAACAATGTATTTTATCAGCTCCATAGTAGTGCTTTACCCTAAAAACCCCCTAAAATGTTTTAAAATGTGATTTGTGCTTTAAATTCAGGCAGTGCCAGAGGCTTTTTTTGGGGGGTCCCCAAATCATTTGGAACCCTCCCTCCCCCCAACTGCTAAGTCAGCTGATACCAATTCTCTGTCTATCCTCAATCATCTATCTGCTGACTTTGCCAAACCCATACACACTATACCCATCTCTTTAGTGGTCAGATTTATGGATGAATTCCCCAAAGCATGTAGTGCAAGGGCCTGCCTGAATACTTTCAAATGGTACTATTTAAAGTTTTTATCTTGATAGGTAATAGTAGAATTTCCAAATGTGCTCAAATGTGTACAATGTGTATTTATACCTTTGTATTATGACACTTCTTACCTGTCCAGTGGGCTGCCAATAGTGTAACTAAGGAGGGTCTGGCCAAAGTAATACCCATTATTTAGGCATTCATCTCTCAATGAAGTGGAGAGGGTTACCTGTCCAAGAGCTCCACCCCCTAAAATGTTAAAAATGGCCCATGGGGGGGGGGGGATCTGATAGGTGTACCTTAGACTCTGGTCTTTTAAAACTCCCTCAAATAAATGTTATCTTGATGTTGGCCAAGAATGTTTGTGTCTAATCTGCTTTCCCTGTTTATGTGCAAAATGACTAATTTTATGTTGTTGTTTGACTCCACAGTTTCCTTCCACGCCACAGGAATGGCAGACTGTGGCCTCCCACTTTGCCCAGCGGTGGGACTTTCCTAACTGCGGAGGGGCAATTGATGGGAAACACGTCCACATCGTCCCACCACCCAACTCGGGGTCATACTATTATAATTATAAGGGGTTCAATAGTATTGTGATGTTGGCGGTGGTGTCGGCTACTTACGAGTTCCTGTATGTGGACGTGGGAAAGAATGGCCGGATGTCCGATGGTGGAGTCCTTGCCCAGACGGAGTTCCAGGCGTCTCCAGAATAGCAGCTTGGACTTGCCACCTCCAGAAGACAATGTGGAAGGACTCCCATTTGTCTTAATTGCGGATGAAGCATTTGCGCTGGGGGACCATCTTATGCGGCCATTCCCGATGAGGACCCTCACCCCGGACCAGAGGGTTTTTAATTACCGGCTGGCCAGAGCCAGAAGAGTGGTGGAGAACACGTTTGGAATCATGGCCAGCCGGTTCTGCCTATTTCTTACTCCCATACACATGGCAGGGTATAAACTGAATCATATTATCCTGGTGTGCTGTGTTCTACACAACTTTTTACGGCAACATTCTGCCAACTATGCTGGCTCAGTTGGGTCTAAGGCCGGAATTCTAAATGAAACAACCCTGACGGCGCTTGAAGCTGGGCGTCCTGGCTTGCCCCCCCTGGGTGCCGTGATATCCGGCTAATGCCGCGTACACACGGTCGGACTTTCTATCCTACTTGGTCCGGCACACTTTCCGACGGACTTTGTCCGCCAGGTGCGCCGGACTTTAAAACGGACGGACTTGCCCACACACACCCGGACTTTCCGGCGGGCTAAGTCCGCCCGTCTTTCCGACGGACTTTCGCCGGAGTTCCGGCGGACTTTCAGAATGAACGGACTTGCCCACACACGGACAAGTCCGTTCATTTTGAACGTGACTCAGGTGCGACGGGACTAGAAAAGGATGTCAATCTTGCCGCTTTTATCGGCGAGATTGACACCTTGCGATCCCCGTCGCGGGGCATACCAGGCCCTTAGGTCTGGTATGGATTATAAAGGGAACCCCCTACGCCGAAAAAACGGCGTGGGGTCCCCCCTAAAATCCATACCAGACCCCGATCCGAGCACGCAGCCTGGCCGGTCAGGAAAGGGGGTGGGGACGAGCGAGCGCCCCCCCCTCCTGAACCGTACCAGGCCGCATGCCCTCAACATGGGGGGTGGGTGCTTTGGGGGAGGGGGGCGCCCTGCGGGGCCCCCCCACCCCAAAGCACCTTGTCCCCATGTTGATGAGGACAAGGGCCTCTTCCCGACAACCCTGGCCGTTGGTTGTCGGGGTCTGCGGGCGGGGGCTTATCGGAATCTGGGAGCCCCCTTTAATAAGGGGGCCCCCAGATCCCGGCCCCCCACCCTATGTGAATGAGTATGGGGTACATGGTACCCCTACCCATTCACCTAGGGAAAAAGTGTAAGTAATAAAACACACTACACAGGTTTTTAAAATATTTTATTAAACAGCTCCGGGGGGGGGATCTTCCTCCGGCTTCGGGGGTCTTCTTCCGGCTTCGGGGGTCCCTCCGCTTCATCTTCTCCCGGCGTCCGGTTGGTTCTTCTCCGCTCTCTTCTCCCGGTGTTCCTGTTCTTCGGCCGGCTCCTCTGCTGTCTTCAAGTAGCTCTCTTGCCAGCAGAGGTCCGGACTTCTGGGCTTCTCTTCCCCAGATGTTGACACGACGCTCTCTCCTGCTGGACTGCTCTCCGAGGGCTGCGTTGTGACTTATATAGGCGGAGACCCCGCCCCCTTTTGATGTCACAGTCCCTGGGCATGCTGGGACTGTGACGTTTTAGGGGGCGTGGTCACTGGGTGATGTTGACCACGCCCCCTAAAACGTCACAGTCCCAGCATGCCCAGGGACTGTGACATCAAAAGGGGGCGGGGTCTCCACCTATATAAGTCACAACGCAGCCCTCGGAGAGCAGTCCAGCAGGAGAGAGCGTCGTGTCAACATCTGGGGAAGAGAAGCCCAGAAGCCCAGAAGCCCAGAAGTCCGGACCTCTGCTGGCAAGAGAGCTACTTGAAGACAGCAGAGGAGCCGGCCGAAGAACAGGAACACCGGGAGAAGAGAGCGGAGAAGAACCAACCGGACGCCGGGAGAAGATGAAGCGGAGGGACCCCCGAAGCCGGAAGAAGACCCCCGAAGCCGGAGGAAGATCCCTCCCCCCGGAGCTGTTTAATAAAATATTTTAAAAACCTGTGTAGTGTGTTTTATTACTTACACTTTTTCCCTAGGTGAATGGGTAGGGGTACCATGTACCCCATACTCATTCACATAGGGTGGGGGGCCGGGATCTGGGGGCCCCCTTATTAAAGGGGGCTCCCAGATTCCGATAAGCCCCCGCCCGCAGACCCCGACAACCAACGGCCAGGGTTGTCGGGAAGAGGCCCTTGTCCTCATCAACATGGGGACAAGGTGCTTTGGGGTGGGGGGGCCCCCGCAGGGCGCCCCCCTCCCCCAAAGCACCCACCCCCCATGTTGAGGGCATGCGGCCTGGTACGGTTCAGGAGGGGGGGGGGCGCTCGCTCGTCCCCACCCCCTTTCCTGACCGGCCAGGCTGCGTGCTCGGATCGGGGTCTGATATGGATCTTAGGGGGGACCCCACGCCGTTTTTTCGGCGTAGGGGGTTCCCTTTATAATCCATACCAGACCTAAGGGCCTGGCATGCACCGCGCTCACCGCAATAGGAAAATTTGTTTTTCCTATTGCAGAGAGCGCGAGATGCAATACCCTGCCCTCGCGTCGTATCTGGTCCGTCGGACCAGCCTACACACGAGCGGGCTTTCCGTCGGACCAGCACACACACGAGCGGACTTTCCGCCCGAAACTGAGTCCTACGGAAAGATTTAAAACTTGTTTCAAATCTAGGTCCGGCGGGCTTTTGGGAAGAAGTCCGCCGGAAAAGTCCGCCGCCGCCCACACACGGGCGGATTGTCCGGCACACTCTGGTCCGCCGGACCAAGTATGCCGGAAAGTCCGACCTTGTGTACGCGGCATAAGATACCTTGAATACTTTGCGGGTAGGGGGGCTATCAATATGCCAGACAATGTCTGAAACCTTTTTCAAATTAAAAAAATACCTACTAAAATCTTTGGTGACATTTACTGCTTGTGTTTCTTTTAGCTGACCCTGACAGAAATGTGGTGAGTCCTGAAAATGGTGTGATTGTGTAACCTTACAAAGCACTTGTTGGGTGTTATTTACTAAAGGCAAAGACACTTTGCACTACAAGTGCACTTCAAACTGCACTTGTAGTGCAAAGTGGATTTGCCCTTAGGAAATAACCCCCATTGTCACTGAAAACACCAATTAGAGCACAACAAAAGTGTTGGAGCTTTGAGACAATAATCCACACATTCTTGATTAACAATCTTTTTAATACCAGCACAATCACATGTGCATTTATAAAATGTTTTTAAAACAAACCAACATGTTTGTTGTATAACAATTTTTGGGGTCACATTAGAAAAAGTAGAAATGTCCATTTAAGATAAAACAGGCATGTTTAAAACCAACAAGAAAGACACAAATCTTGAACTTACAAAGTTCACATTTGGTAGAACTTGAAGGCAATATCGGACATGAGTATTTACAAACTGTGTTTGATATTGCGTTCAGATGGGGTGAAGTCACCCCAGGAAAAGCCAAATTTTGAAGATGCACACAAATTGCCGAATGTCAACATGTGCTAGCTGCCATCATGGGGGATCAAGGGACGTGTTTTTGGGGTGCAACCCCTTCCTCACAGCTACTTTATTATTGAGGAAGGGGTTGCACCCCCAAAACGCCTCCATTGATCTCCCGTGATGGCAGATAGCACATGTTGACACACTGTGTGCATCTTCAAAATTTGGCTTTTCACGAATATGTCAAAAAATGGTAAAAATTTTTAGCACACAAAAAACCCAAGGGATTTGGAGGGGTTTTAAACTCTCCCTAAAACATCAATGATGTACTTCATTTTTTGTTGAACATCATTGATGTTTTTAAGGATGTTTTCCAAGTCCCTATTACACCCCATGATCTCCCCGATCAGGATCTGTGCACTTTCCGAGGTGAAATGCCCTGGATCCACAACATCACTAAAAAAACCATGTATTATAAATATGCCGGCATCCATCTCTTACCTGAGCCTTTGGTCGCAGACACTCACCTGTTGTGGTGACAATTTCCACCACGTCTTCCTCCACCTGCTCTGCTTGGCTTGGGTGGATTTCCCCTTCTTCCAGAGGTGGGGGGTTTGTTGTCTCCTCAGATGAGGGGTGTCCTCCGAGTCTTTTCTCCCCTATGTAAAAACAAATAGGTATACTTTATATTGTCCTTTGTCAAGCTTCAATACTTTACCTGTTTTGTACAAGCTTCACAGATGGAGACACGCCTATAGTATACACTGGAGCACCTGTGTGGGCCCCCTAATAAAAAGGGTGTTCTTGTGTCCCACACTAGTGCTCCAGAGTCCTTACACAGAATCTAGTAAGCATTTCATTCTAGTTACAAACCCATCTACACAACCAAATTATTTTCAGACAAGTAGGCCATAAAAATGTGGGCAAATGCATATGGCCAAAACAATGGTGTTTTCTAGGCCGAACGAATAATGTTTTCTATGAACGAATAATGTGCCCATGAACATGAAAGTTGCCATTTTAAACTGGATAACAGTTAAGAAAAGCACATGGAGCAGCACAAACAGAATAAACATAAAGAATAGGAACACAGCACAACTACTTACTTTTTTGCAGCACTCTCCGGATCTTTCTGTACTGCTCGTGCTCTCTTAATTTGAGGTCCGACCACCGTTTCCTGAGCTGATCTTTCGATCGTCATACCCCAAAATTCCGGTGCAGACTCTTGACCACTTTCTCCATGATCTTGGCCTTTCTGACATTGGGGTTGGGGTAAGATCCATACTTCCCGTCATAGTCGGCCTTCTTCAGGATGTCGACCATCTCCAACATCTCCCCAAAGGACATATTTGATGCCTTAAATCGTCTTCTGGATCGTGACATTTCAGGCTCCGGGCTTTCCTCCCCCCTCCTCATTGCTGTAATTAGCATGCACCTGCTGTGTCTCCGCCATGTGCTCTTCCCCACTGCGCCGAACGAGAAGGGGCGGGGAATAGAATAGAAAGAACGTCAGGGGCGGGCGGAGTTTCACGCATGCGCAGTGTGTATAAAGCGTAACACGCGTGCATAGTACGTACGATCTGTGAGCAGAGGAAGGAGTATTGGAGGCGCCGATCGTGATAACGAAGGTAAGATCTAAACTTGGGCCTATACTGCTTCTAGATTGAGGCCTATATTGTAACAAGATTAGGAGAGTTTTGCCTGACATTAGGGTTTGTCTTGTGTTGTGACTTGCAGATAAAATGGATGGCTTCAATGACCACAACTTCCTCCCCCTGTTCATAGACAAGTACAGGGAGCTGCCCTGTCTGTGGCAGGTCAAACACCCACATTATAATCATAAACAAAAGAGGCAGGCAGCGCTGGAGAAACTGCTGGAGTTGGTGACGCCAGTGGTCCCCACGGCAACCATCCCCTATTTAAAAGCCAAAATTGGTGGCCTGAGGAGCACTTATCTAAGGGAACGTAAGAAGGTCATGGATTCCCAGAGATCCGGAGCTGCAGCAGATGACGTTTGTCCCCAGGCTGTGGTACTATGAGAGACTGTGATTTCTGTCAGACCAGACTGGAGTCAGGGAATCCCTCTCAACCCTTCCTTTCACTCTTCCTTTCACCCCAGCTGAGGCTTCCAATCTCCAACCTGGGACTTCCAGCCAGGAAGAAGTTGAGGAGCCCAGCTTGAGCCAGATATAGCATTCTTCGACAGATTTCTGATCAATAAATAAATGATGTTTACTAGATGTTATTATTGATCACTAATTGCTAATTTAATAAAGTGTTTTACATATCAATAGACAGTAGTGGGCAAAAATAATTGGGACAAGAATGAAAAATGCTGGGCTCAGAATGATAGTCTTTTACATTTGTTAACATTCAATTTGCAACAGTCATGAGATGAAAATTGTGTGTGATTGCTGAAGAAAAAACTAAAACTATGTCCCCTTTTCATACACTGGAAGACCTCAGCCAGGATGAGGAGGCTGTGGAATGTGGCACACAGGAGGAGGCTGTGGAATGTGGCAGCCAGGAGGAGGTGGGGGTTAGTGGCAGCCAGGAGGAGGCGGGGCTAAGTGGCAGTCAGGAGAAGCCTGGGACCAGTAGGAGCCTCACAGAATCGCAGGTTCCTCCCCTCCGCCTTCCAACCAAAAGACCCAAGAAGGGGAGTCACGTGCAGGATTCAGCTCTCAGGCTCATTCAGAAGGCTTCTGCGTCCCTCAGAGCCACCCCCACTCCTGAAGAGGCCTTTGCCTGCATAGCTGCCACCAAACTGCAGGGCATGCAGGAGGGCTAACGCCAGCTGTGTGAGGACCTTCTTTATAAAGTCTTAACTAAAGGGGATGAGGGGTGAAATCACACCCAATACCCACATGAGTGAGTTGGACCATCCTCCTCCTCCTCCTGCCACAACTCCACCACCACAGCCACAGCGTGGAAGGAAGACCAGAGAGTGATGACCTGGGTTCAGTCTGGTCTGGCAAAAGATGCAGGCTCTTGTATGACCACAGCCTGGGGACACAGATGTCATCTGCTGCTTTCAGGATCTCTGGGACTTCTGGACCAGACTGCACTCCCTTATATATGGACTCCTCAGGCCACTAATTTTGCAGTAAAATAATTGATGTGTGCCCTGGGGGCCAAAGGCTTCACCAATTTCTGCTGTTTCTCCAGCGTTGCCTCCCTCTTTGTTTGGTTATGAGCCCTTAATAAAGGTTTTTTGGTTTCAATTAGACTCGCCTATGTGTGTTTTCCTTCAAAAAGGACAGTTTGTTTGTGAGGAGGCAGGTACATTTCAAAATACAATGTGAAATTAACAAGAGACACCAACACCAAGCAATCTCCTTGAGATTAAATAATACAAGATAAAAATGGTGTTGTGGTAACTTGACACACACAAAAATATTCTGGATGTTAAATAACTAAAAAAAAAACAAAACAAGATCAGCCTTGAAAAAAATACAAACCTAAAAAAAAATCACATCAGGCTTGAAAAAAAACACCAAAAAAAAATGATATAGATTTTTGGTCAGATGTGACAAATCATAATATATTGAGGGAATTACGATAAATAAGAAAGAAAGAAGTTTGTGAGAACTCTGTGTGAATATCAGCAGCAAAACTACTTTGTTCTTCCTGCATTATAAAGAAGAAGAGAGTGCGCTGTATTAAACAATTTGAAACATTGCAGCATGACAAAAGTGCTCTATCCATTCTGAACGCTAATTTTACCAGACCGAGCTGTTCCGTCTTGGAATTTCTTCTGAGCATGCATGGCACTTTGTGCGTCGGAATTGTCCACACACGGTCGGAATTGACGCGATCGGATTTTATAGCCTGCTCTCAAACTTTGTGTGTCGGAAAATCCGATGAAAAAAGTCTGATGGAGCCCACACACGGTTGGAATTTCCGACAACACACTCCGATCGCACATTTTCCGTCGGAAAATCCGACCGTGTGTACGGGGCATTAGACAAAGCAAAGGAGACACGTTGATTTAATTTTTTTTTTACTTTAAGTGATACTCATTTGATGGTAAAGTGGATTTTTTTTTTTAATCAAGGTTTTATTGCTATATGTAATCAAGGTACATTAAACAATGTTCATATCACAAAACTGGATACATATAAAACATAAGAGATGCAGGTAATATGGTATGGCACAGGGGTCCAAACAGAATGCTGAAAACAGACTAATATCAAGGGAGCACCTTGATATCAAGAAGGTACGTGAAAGGATGGCGGTTTGACGGTGGTCTCAAGATATACAATGGGGACGGGAAGTATTCAGACCCCCTTACATTTTTCACTCTTTGTTATATTGCAGCCAATTGCTAAAATCACTTAAGTTAATTTTTTTTCCTCATTATTGTACACACAGCACCCCATATTGACAGAAAAACACAGAATTGTTGACATTTTTGCAGATTTATTAAAAAAGAAAAACTGAAATATCACATGGTCCTAAGTATTCAGACCCTTTGCTGTGACACTCTACTATATTTAACTCAGGTGCTGTCCATTTCTTCTGATCATCCTTGAGATGGTTCTACACCTTCATTTGAGTCCAGCTGTGTTTGATTATACTGATTGGACTAGATTAGGAAAGTCACACACCTGTCTATATAAGACCTTACAGCTCACAGTGCATGTCAGAGCAAATGAGAATCATGAGGTCAAAGGAACTGCCTGAAGAGCTCAGAGACAGAATTGTGGCAAGGCACAGATCTGGCCAAGGTTACAAAAAAATTTCTGCTATTTAACATTTTATTTAGTATTGTTTTAAAGTTGATGTCTTGCCTTGCCTATATTTGCTTTTATTTTATAACCTGGAATGAACTGTATATTCCACTGCATGTGAGATCTGCAATTAGAGCTTGTAATAGTTTAGCTCTTGCTTTTAGATCAGCTCCTTTTTAAATCGTTTTTATTAGTTCAGTATTATACAAAGCACAATATGGAATTGTTTCCATGTTATTGACTTTGTAAATTGGTTGGTACTTTTTTTTTATTTTTGCAAAGTTCTACTATATACTCTATGTGTTTAAACAAAGAAATACAATATTCAAGAATGTCAGGGTTCATTAAGCTTAGATGTTGTAACATTGACATGTTTTAGAAGTAGTATTTGACTTTCTGAAGACTGCAAATACAAGCCTTCAAAAGATACTGAGATTTTGCTGAAGGATAGGAAGCAGCTTCAAAAAAATAAAAAGAAACATCAATTATTATCCAACCTGCATTAACACATCTTGTGTGGTTTTTTTTTTTGGATCTCTCTAGGGGTTCCTTGTAAGATTTTCTCTTCTAAGCTGTTTTGCCACTATGGAATACGTAGACAAAGTTCTGTTCGAAAAATAGGACAAGGACTGCTGTGTCAGTGTAGCAATCAAATACAGTACTTTGGTAAGCAATAAGTGAGCACAGTACATTATTAAAGTAATGGGATAACATGCCACTCAAACTTTACAAGGTAACAGCTCAAAAGATTTAAAGGATATTTGTCAAACAACAGCCTATACATTCCTTATTCAATATATTTTATGATATTTTAACCACTTCCATATCAGACACTTTCATCCCCTTCCTGCTCAGGCCAAATTTCAGATTTCAGCGCTGTCACACTTTGACAATTAATCAGTCATGCAACACTTTACCCAAATAAAATTTCATTATTTTAAGACGGATAGAGCTTTCTTTTGGTGGAATTTAATCACCAATGGGTTTTTCATATTTTTGCTAAATAAACTAAAAATGGGAAAAAAAGGCTAAAAAAAAACGAGTTTTTCTTAGTTTCTATTATAAAATGTAGCAAATAATCTTTCTTCATAAATTTAAGCCAAAACGTATTCTCCTACATTTCTTTGGTGAAAATAACACAAATCAGTGTATATTATTTAGTCTGTGTGAAAGTCTACAAACTATGGTATATACAGTATATTTGAAATTTGATCAATCCTGATGTACTGATGGCCTAATTTCTTGAGGCCCTAAAATTTGTGAAGAGTATAAATACTAGGGTTGCACTGATACCACTTTTTTAAGACCGAGTACAAGTATTAATACTTTTTTTGTCAAGTATTTGTCGATACCGATTACCGGTACTTTTTTAAAATGTCTTGTGACAGTGGATTGTGTCAGTAGTTTTTTATTTTTATTTTCTTTTGCAGTTTTATTTTTATTATTTTTTATTACAATTTATATTTTTTTGTTATCATTTTTTTACAATGTTACCTTTTAAATATTTATTACATTTTTTTTTTATTAATACATTTTTTTTTTTATCAGCCCTGTGGGTGGGTGGGGGGGGGGGGTTGGTGAGATATCAGGGGTCTAAACAGACCTCTGACATCTCCCCTTTGAGACAGGGAAAGGGACTGAGGACAGAGATTCCCCAGTCCCTTTCTCAGCAGCCTCAGCTGCACTGAAAATGAAAGGACAGGAGACAGAGGATCCTGTTCATTCATAAACTGAGACATCGTAAATAAAATTTACAATGCTCAGCTATGAATGGAAAGAGTCAGTGATCACTGACTCTGTGCATTCAGAAAAGGAAGGAGCCAGTAAATGACATATTTACAGGCTCCCTCCTCCGCTCACTATCCTGACAGATCTGGGACAGGGGGAACCGGAGGAGGACAGATGGGAACCGGAGGAGCAGGGAGGACCTGGTGGGGAACCGGAGGAGCAGGAAGGACACGGCGGTAGACCGGAGGAGCACAGAGGACATGACGGGGGTCCAGAGGAGCACGAAGAGGGGGACACGGGACAGTAAGGGATGATCAGTGCGGTGGTGGAGGGGGGAGTTACAAGCACCAATCTCCCTGTATAGATTTCAATAAAGCAGCTGACAGCCGCAGGGGGCGAAGCGGCTGTCAGGCTTTATTGAAGTCTATACATGAAAATCGGTGATTGCAACTCCCCCCACCGCTGCACCGATGATCCCTGACTGCCCAGGTATCGGATTAGACATTGGAGGATTTGCACAAGTACTCGTGCAAATGCTCGGTATCAACACCAGTACTGATACTAATATCGGTATCGGTGCAACCCTAATACATACCTCCCAAATAACCCATTTTTGGAAAGTAGACAGTCCAAGGTATTTAGTAAGAGGCATGGTGAGTTGTTATAAGGTGTAAATTTTTCTGTCACAATTTTCAATGTGCCATATGAATATTTATATTTCCTCCAGCCAATTCAGTATAAGGGTTTATGCCACTGGTGCATGCTTGGGGCAGATATAAATATTTGGGACAGTCCATGTGCTCGCTTTTATTCCATGGGCTGAGGCCTGAGGAGGTGCTACTGGATGAAGTTGTCCTGCCTGGTGTGAAGGAAGCTGTGCCAAGGAGAGGATCCAGGGGAGGCCCCTTGCTGGAGAGAGCCAGAAAGAAGGCTGGTCTCCCAGGAGGGCCTGGTGACTCACTGAAGACACACTGAAATTTGGGTACGTGCTTACAGTGTTGCCAGGTCAGCCTAAAGGTTCTGACACTGTGAAGCTGGACATTGATCTTGATCTGGAGAGTCTGTAAGTGATCTGCTATGATATGTGGGACCCCTAATCCTCACCTTAACTGTTCAGCAACAAAAATTTAAAAAGATAAGTGACTAATATCTTTTCCCTGTCCCTCAATTTTAACCATGGACTCTGAGCCCTGCGGTGAAATGCTAGCCTGCCCCTGCCTCTGCAGGTGCTATCCTGACTTTGGGGTACCAGAGGGGTGCAACACTTTTAAGGGGTTAAGTCCAGCAAGTGTATACCTTCTCATGAACTAATGTATTTTATTTACTATTTACATTTTTATTGAGCACCAGAAGTACAGCTATCGCTATACTCCCAATCCTTTGACAAGAGAGGCGCAGCTGCTATGTGACTGCCTGCCCCACTCTCTGCTATGCTTTTACAGAATATTTAGTATTTTGTAAATGGGTTCACATAATACCAAGCCTTCTGTAACTGGGCAGGAGGAGAGGCAAGCAGAGCGGCTTCACATGACTTTACATCTTCTGTATCTGATAGTCAGAGGTCCATTGTTGGAGCAGCAGAAGTATAGCAACAGCTACTCATAGCACTCCGTAAAAATACTAAATAATGGAGATAAGTCCATGAGGCTGCATGCACCTTGTTGGACTTAAAGTGGTTGTAAACCCCTACAGACCACTTTTTACTACGCTAAAAATCATAGATTGCCACCATTACTAGAAAAAAAATAAAAATAATAAAAATGCCATAAATCTATTCCCTATTTTGTAAATGCTATAACTTTTGCGCAAACCAATCATATATTCACTTATTGCTATTTTTTACCAAAAATATGTAGAAGAATACGTATCGACCCAAACTGATGAAGAAATTTGTTTGGTTTTTTTTGGGGGGGGGGGGGATATTTATTATTACAAAAAGTATTGTTTTTTCAAAATTGTCAGTCTTTTTTTGTTTATAGCGCAGAAAGTAAAATCCGCAGAGGTGATCAAATACCACCAAAAGCAAGCTCTACTTGTGGGGAAAAAAAGGATATACATTTTGTTTGGGTATAATGTTGCACAACAACGCAATTGTCAGTTAAAGAGACGCAGTGCCGTTTTGTAAAAAATGAAGTGGGTAAATCCTTCCGGGGCTGAAGAGAGAGCTTTCTGGATCCATATTAGATCTATGGGTAGTAAATTGACTTACATCTTTTTACATCGGACTACTTCCAATCCATCTTGCTAGGTCATAAAAAAACAGAAAAGGCCTTTTCCATTTTTTTTCCCTAACCTGGACAGACTCAAAAGTAAGCAGATGTAAATCAATGCAAGTTTGTTCACATCCTCCTGCTCACAGACCTACATGTAGCCACCCGTATGGACAGCTTTGCATAAGCACCGTGGTCTAGCATGTGTGCAATCCATATGCTGAGCCCATAGGGAAAAATTTTGTTGGGGCCCCAGTAGTTTATTTCCCCTAGAGAAAGTTTTTCCCAACTATACGGGTACTTAACATGCATTGCTAAGTATGGGATGCATAGCTTACAAAATGCCTGTGCAGAGCAGAAACAAAAAGTACTGGAAAAGTTAATCAAAGGAGAAGCATGGCCAAAGCTTGTTGGGCTGTACTTCTCCTATGGATAACAGGAGTGCAGTACATTCTGCATGCCTGTGACCCATTTTTCAGCCAGCTACTGTAAAGCCCGCTGTCGGTTGACGTCAGTGAGCTGGTCCAGGCTGGGGAAAGATCCAGACTTTACTTTTACTGGATCAGCAGCTGGCTCAGCCTTTCAGCTGCACTGCTGGGAGACTAAGCCAGCCGCTCCCTCCCCAGCTCTGTGCTCCAGTGAACGCTGGAGGGGCAGAGCAGAGAGCCATTGACTGACAGTCAATAGCTCTAGGCCAGTGATGCAGAGCAGAGGGGAGATCTGAGCAATCAGCAGTGTTTGATCACTTAGTCCTCACTGCAGAGTAGGTGGGGGACAGATGCAACATCGGATCAATGCTGCCTCCACCTACAGTATTTCACAAAAGTGAGTACACCCCTCACATTTTTGTAAATATTTTATTATATTTTCTCATGTAATAACACTGAAGAAATGACATTTTGCTACAATGTAAAGTAGTGAGTGTACAGCTTGTATAACAGTGCAAATTTGCTATCCCCTAAAAAATAACTCAATACACAGCCATTAATGTCGAAACAGCTGGCAACAAAAGTGAGTGACATAGACTACTGGAACCATGTCCTGTGGTCTGATGAGACCAAGATAAACTTATTTGGTTCAGATGGTGTCAAGCATGTGTGGCGGCAACTAGGTGAGGAGTACAAGAGACAAATGTGTCTTGCCTACAGTCAAGCATGGTGGTGGGAGTGTCATGGTCTGGGGCTGCATGAGTGCTGCCGGCACTGGGTAGCTACAGTTCATTGAGGGAACCATGAATGCCGACATATACTGTGACATATTAAAGCAGAGCATGATCCCCTCCTTTCGGAGACTGGGCCGCAGGGCAGTATTCCAACATAACGACCCCAAACATACCTCCAAGATGACCACAGCCTTGCTAAAGAAGAGAGAGGGTAAAGAGAGTAAAGGTGATGGACTGGCCAAGCATGTCTTCAGACCTAAACTTCTAATGAGCATCTATGGGGCATCCTCAAACAGAAGGTGGAGGAGCGCAAGGTCTCTAACATGCACCAGCTCCGTGATATTGTCATGGAAGAGTGGAAGAGGTCCCCAGTGGCAACCTGTGAAGCTCTGGTGAACTCCATACCCACAAGGGTTAAGGCAGTACTGGAAAATAATGGTGGCCATGCAAAATATTGACACTTTGGGTCCAATTTGGACATTTTCACTTAAGGGTGTACTCATTTTTGTTGCCAGCGGTTTCGACATTAATGGCTGTGTATTGAGTTATTTCTTCAGTGTTGTCACATGAAAAGATATAATAAAATATTTACAAAAATGTGAGGGTGTACTCACTTTTGTAGGTCAGTATAAGGTTTGTTTTTTTTTTTTTAAACCCATACTTCTCTTTTAAAGCGGTATTAAATTCCAAAATTCAAAAACTGCTGACAGGGAGGGTTTTTTATAACAGAAGAGACCCTAGTAGTCTCTCCTGTCATAGATGCCTCTCCCAGCCTGGTAACAGTAATGTAATCTGAGTCCTGCATGCACAGCTCAGACCACATTTATGGCACCTGCTCTTTGCCATGATGACATGCACATTCACTGGATGGAGTGACATCATTGTGGCCCAGCCTTCATGCGGCTGGAGAGAGCAAACCCAGAAGAAAGACCGGTTGAAAATGGAAGCATGCAGGACCCACTGGAGTGGTGACAGCACTGTGCTGGATAGCTGATTTGACAGGTAAATCTACTTTAATGTGCTAATATGTTGTGCATTCTGGCACATTATGACATAAACCTCCTAAAGGCCCATTGAGAAAATCAATTTTGCAGAGCTTAATACTGCTTTAATCTTCTCAGATTCACTATCGGTGCTGTGTTTTTCTGCTGAACTGTGTTTTCATGATTACAAATACATCACAATCTCAATAAGAGTATGCTGCAAATCCGAATTCCTGAAAGGGAGGGACACTTAAAGCGGGGTTCCACTCCAATTTTTAACTTAATCTTACCCCCTTCATTTAATTGCATAGATGTTGAAATGCCGCACGAAAAAAAAAATTTATCGCTGTAATTACCTTTATATTGTACTTTATTGTGGCACTTCCTGTCTCTCCTCCCATGGGAGTAGGCGTGTTTATTGCCTTTCCCCGGCGCCGCACTGTCTCCTGGGAGCTTAGTGTCAGGCTTCCCAAGATTCAGTGCGGAAACAATGATCATGCGTGTGAACAAGCTGTGAATGAACAGCATTCACTGCATCCCGGAAATCAATGCTTGTGGGCTTCACATGCCCACAAGCAAGATGGAAACGGCCAGCATCACATTTTTTAAGTTATTCTTCAGTACGAAAACAGAGGCGGAAATATTACACCCAAACTGTGAGTATTATTTTGGGATTAGCAAAGTGTCCTAAAAAAAAAAAAAGATTGGTCGCCGGACTCCCGCTTTAAGCCAGCCATACATGGTCTGAATTTCGGCCAGTTCACCAGGGACCGGCCAAATTTCGATCCATGTATGGACAGGCTGGTCGCACACAAGTCTATACGCAAGTCCACCGGCTATAGCCAGTAACACTGATCATTGTATTCTGATAGTGGGGAAGGCTCTCCGCTGTCAGAGTACAATACCAGAGCGGTAAGAATTCCGTTGAATGTGTTGGGGGAATCAGATCTTTTTTTTTTTCGTTTAACCCGCTGGTTAAATAAAAAAGAAAAATGTATCAATGCATGGGCTGCTTTACTGCCATATAACAAGCATTTGTCTCAAGACCTGCACTCTGTAATTTACTTATTTTTAGACAATAACAGAGACATGTGAGAAGTTGAATCATGTACAGTGTATCAATACATTTTGTAAAAATACTTGAAAGAGCTGCAGCAGTTAAAGGCAATAGCATCACAACAAATGATTTGAGCAGCAACAGATCCTTCTCAATACCAACTTTGAGTTGGTACTCACAGCACTTGTCTGCTGTGGGATGTAAGTGCTGCCTAATAGCTGTAACAAAGTCTCTCCATTGTATATCAAAGCTGACCAGCCATAGCAGGCACACCCAGTGGGAAAGCCTTCTATGTAACTGCCTAACAAAATTTAGGCACTCTTTAAAAGTTCACTGTACCAGTCTACATAAAGATGAGACTGCTGATGGAAAGTTACTGTGCCTCTCATGGTGACTATACCTAAGAAAAAAAATGTACCTGTTAGAAACAAATTTGCTGTAATTTAGCATTAATCTTTTTTTTTTTTTACTTCAAATGTGCCTCCGAACTTGCTATGGAACCCACCAGAAAGTGTCAATTCCCTGGGACAGATCTCTATCTCACTGCGTGTCATAGCATTCTCCTTTTCTGCAAGTATCTGTCCTGGCCCAGCTGCCCCATCCCACCCCAGACTTTCCTCCATTGCAACCAAAGGAGGAGTGACAGCTCTGAGTCTGCTAATCACATCCAAGATGGAGGTACCCAGCAGCAGTCTTGGGGATTTTGGATGTCTGCACAAGGATGGCTTTTAAAGGTAAATAACATGCCTAAAATAAATTAAATGTATATATAATCTTATGGTACGTTTGTGATGTCTAAACTTTGTACAGAGGTTTCCCAGCTTTCTGGACAACAATCTAAGCACCTGCAGACTGGGAGTGATCAATATCGGGGCAGGTTAACTGGGCATACATACACACAGCAGCTGTCAGAACATGTGGAAACACACACTGTTCACAACATCCGCTGTTGCCATTCTGACCTTTAAAAAAAAAAAAAAAAAAATGTCTGTATCATTCACTACAATGCCCAGAAAGCAATGTGATATATATGTAGCAGCATTTTATACTAGCTTTTTTGAAGAGGGAAAGATCTTTAATTCTAGTAAGAGCATTCAAAGATTCAGCTGAATTGTTTTACAATAGTGTTTTAATGAAAAGAAAAATTGTACAAGAAATATCTATAGAAAAAATTGTGACAAAGGCATCTATTAGAAATAGTAAAATAAAAATTATGAACGTGATTAAACTTTGCGCACAAGCTGAATAAAAAGCTGTAAGCAAATAACAGAATGAATCACCCTAAAAAGTATATGTATAATAAATGCTGTGCTAAAATAAAACTCAGCACTCACATAAATGAAACAAAATTCATAAACACTTATTATATGAACAAAATATATAAACACAATCAATTAAGTGGATTTTTTTAAGTGTAAAAAATGTGTGAAAAAAAACTTATAAATCCATCAAAGCAAAAACTCAGTGAAAAAACATTCCCAAAACAGTTCAAAATGCTCACAAGGTCTTTGATAACGTGCAGTCTCCAAGTGACACCATCCCCTTTTGGGCACTTTGTGCAATCCCCTTTGGCCCTCACCACAAAGGTGAAAAGTGGGTATCTCTTTAAATCCATGACCAGGCTGGATGCTGATTGATAGGCACAGTTATTTAGGAATCTGCCAGACAATCTGACCTTGTGGTTTGACCCCACTCCAAAGGTCAACAGTGCATATCTCCTTAAATGCAGGTTTTTACTTTGGTAGATTCATACATTCCTATATTTTGCACTGAACTGATTGTGATTGATTGTGATATTTATATATTTATACAGTATATTCTGATCATATAATAAGTATTTATGAATACTAGGGAGGAGCCAAACACCCCCCGGTTCGGTTCGCTTCAGAACATGCGAATAGACAAAAAATTGTGCGAACACCATTAAAGTCTATGGGACAAGAATGTGAAAAATGTTAAGTGTTCATTTTAAAGGCTTATATGCAAGTTATTGCCATAAAAAGTGTCTGGGACCTGGGCACTGCCCCAGGGGACATGTATCAATGCAAAAAAAAGTTTTTAAAACAGCTGTTTTTTCAGGAGCAGGGATTTTAATAATGCTTAAAGTGAAACAATAAAAATTAAATATTCCTTTAAATATCATGCCTGGGGGTCCCCTTAGTCTGCCTGTAAAGCAGCGCCTCTTTCCCATGTTTATAACAGTATAGCAGCAAAATGACATTTCTAAAGGAAAAATGTCATTTAAAATTGCTCGCGGCTGTAATGTATTGCCGGATCCCAGCAATATACATAAGAAATAATTGAAAAAAATGGCGTGGGGGTCCCCTCCCCAAAATCCATATCTGGCCCTTAAGGTCTGGCATGGATTTTAAGGGGAACCCCGCACCAAGATTTTTAAAAAATGTCGTGGGAGCCCCCCAAAATCCATACCAGACCCTTATCCGAGCATGCAACTTGGCAGGCCACAGGAAAAGGGGGGGTGAGGAGAGAGCGCCCCCCCTGAACCATACCAGGCCACATGCCCTCAACAAGGGGAGGGTGCTTTAGGGTCCCCCTTCAAGCACCTTGTCCCCATGTTGATGGGGCAAGGGCCTCATCCCCACAGCCCTTGCCCCCCAGATCCCAGCCCCCCTATGTTAATGGGTAGGGGTAAATTGTACCACTACCAATTCACCAAAAAATTGTCAAAAAAGTAAAAATGACAGTAGACAGTTTTTGACAATTCCTTTATAAAAAAACAAGTGTCCAGTGATGTAAATCCATCATCAATCACGTGCCAACGGTCCAGAGGAAAAAAAAAACGGAAAAACTCTACCTCCATGGGAGGCGTCCCGCCGACTGCAGCCTTTTCGCAGTGACAGCTGTTATATAGTAAAGGGCAGGGCCACCCGGTGATGTAAACAGTTGACCCCGCTCCCTCTGGCATCACCGGGGGGCCCCCGGATCGTTGGCGCCGTGATTGACGATGGATTTACATCGCAGGGCACTTTTTTTTTTTTAAATGAAGGCATTGTCAAAAACTGTCTGCTGACATTTTTATTTTTTCGACAGTTTTTTGGTGAATGGGTAGGGGTACAATGTATCCCATATCCATTCACATTGGGGGGGCAAGGATCTGGAGGCCCCCTTGTTAAAGACCCCCACAGCCACCGGGTAAGGTGGTCTAAAAGGGCTTATTAACTTTCATCACCTTGCATGCACCAGGCATGCTTTGTGTCTAACTGACTGGCATCTATTTATAAGTATAAAAATTGTAGCCACTTTTTATGAAGGTAACACTATTACAGCAGCAATTGGTTGAGAATGGGAAAGTGAGAATGGTTGAGGTAGTGTCTCAGTCCTAAATTCGTATGTACAACACAGAAAAAAAACGTTTTGCCCATGGGACTTTTAAAGAGTCACACCTCAGGCAGTAAATGTAAAAATATGAAAAACATTTTTTTTTTATTATCATACATTTAAAAACATATGTACCACAATAATATATGGAATATGTGTAACACTTGCCTCTGGAAGTTCAGTTTTAGGTTTTAGGTTTTAGGTATTAAAACAGATGTGTATTGCTCAAACTGCTCTTTAGTCTGTTTGACTTCACCATTTAAAACAGAGCCTCATTTGAAGTCCTTTGAAGACCCTGCTGAGTAAGGTTTATGATGTCCTGCATTATTCTCAATACATTATGATAAGACTGTTTTGTGTCTAATGTCTTGTCTCTCCATGCTTAGCACAGATAAGAGGTTTAACTCTGACCTTTTTTTTATTACCAGCTTGCAAATTCTGGGGGAAATGAAGGAAAATGAATGCTGTTCAGTACTACCCCCACCATTGTTAGACCTTGCTATCATCACAAACATTATTGTTGAGATGAATAGTTTGACACCAGGGTCACTTTCAGCAGCAGAAATGGATAAAGATAAGTGAAATCTTCCTCGTTGTCAGTAGTTTTGGCATCTTCTGATTGTACTGAATGGAAGATGTAAATGTAGGGTAATCAGAAGCTGTATGAAGGTCTGAATACTCAGCACATCATATCAAACCATATATAATAGTTTGATATGATATGTAGAGTTTGAAAATTGTTATGCAAACAGATTTAAAGGGATATTAGCACATTAGCTTTTGGGAGCGCGGCTCCGCTTTTGAATATCATTTTGCACATTGATACATATTTAGAGAGTGTTTATAGGTGTGAGCGATCCGCTTAGTAAGTTTTGTAGTCTTATAGCACTCAATAGCAGAACATAGCAGCGAGCAAGTACTCCCATTTTTAATACAAACAAATATGTTTCTCTACATGGTGGACTCCTGATCCTAGCTTAAAACAGTCTCAAGCAGGATATACACTCACCAGTCACTTTATTAAGTACACCTTGCTAGTACCGGGTTGGACCCCCTTTTGTCTTCAGAACTGACTTAATTCTTCATGGCATAGAGTCAACATTCCTTTAGAGATTTTCGTCCATATTGACATGATAGCATCATGCACTTGATGGGTACACAATAGTCATAGAGGGATGGACATGGTCAGCAACAATACTCAGGTAGGCCGTAGTGTTGAAATGATGCTCCATTGGTACTAAGGGGCCCAACGTGTGTTAAGAAAATATTCTACACACCATTACACCATCACCAGCCTCAACCATTGATACAAGGCAGGATGGATCCATGCTTTCGTTGCTGCTTACGCCAAATTCTGAACCTACCATCTGAATGTCGCAGCTGAAATCGAGACTCATCAGACCAGGCAACGTTTTTCCAATCTTCTCTTCTCCAATTTTGGTGAGCCTGTGCAAATTGTAGCCTCAGTTTCCTGTTCCTTGCTGACAGGAGTAGCACTTGGTGCTCATCTGCTTCAAGGTTTGATGTGTTGTGTGTTCAGAGATGGTATTCTGCATACCTTGTTTTTAACTACCTGGCATCCGCGCTATAGCCGAATGAGGGCTACAGCGCGGACCTACATTCCTGGGAGGCCGTCATATGACGTCCTCCCCTGTGCACGCTCCCTGCGTGCGCCGTGATCACCGAGTCACTGAGACTCGGCTGATCACCGATCTGTGTAAGGGGCCGGTCCCGGCCCCTTACCATGTGATCAGCTGTCAGCCAATGACAGCTGATCACATGATGTAAACAAAAGATCGGTAATCGTTTTTTTTTTTTTACTCACGCTGACAGCGCGAGTAGAAAAAAAAGCCGATCACCGGATCGGATGTGAGGGACATCGGTCCCCAAGTGGAAGAGGCACATCTGCCTCATCAGTGCCCAATAAAAGTGCCACCTAATAGTGCCCACAGTGCCACCTAATAGTGCCCACAGTGCCACCTAACAGTGCCCACAGTGCCACCTAACAGTGCCCACAGTGCCACCTAACAGTGCCCACAAGTGCCACCTATCAATGCCCACAACTACCACCTATCAATGCCCACCTGTAGTGCCAATCAGTGCCACCTGCCAGTGCTGCCCATCACTGCCACCCATCAGTGCCCATCACTGCCACCCATCAGTGCCCATCACTGCCGCCTATCAGTGCCCATCACTGCCGCCTCATCAGCGTACATCAATGAAGGAGAAAAATTACCCGTTTAAAATTTTTTATAACAAAATATAAAAAATAAACTTTTTTTTAAAAAAAATCAGATTTTTACATTTTTTTAATAAAAAGTAAAAACCGCAGAGGTGATCAAATATCACCAAAAGAAAGCTCTATTTGTGGTGAAAAAATGATAAAAATTTCATTTGGGTACAGTGTTGTATGACCGCGCAATTGTCATTCAAAGTGCGTCAGCGCCGAAAGCTGAAAATTGGTCTGGATAGGAGGGGGGTTTAAGTGCCCTGTAAGCAAGTGGTTAATGATTGGTATATGAGTTACTGTTGCCTTTCTATCATCTTGTATATATGCTAAATAAAACTCATGCTAAGTGAAAGTATAAATGAAAAAATAAACTGCGGCGGCTATTACAAAGGTACTAAACCTCAAGAATGGATATATAAATTATCAGCGCTTGCAGAATATTGAACAACAATTGCATAATGTGCTCAAAACAGTATCAGTGACAGTAGTGACAAAATACAAATGAGATCAAACTATAATAAAGTGCTGAGTGCTCCAAAAAATATATAAAGTGCTTCAGTGATTCAAGTAAAATAGTGTTCGTGTGCCACACTCCCCTCTTGTGACCCCACTCACCAAAGGTCATCTTCACCATGTCTAGATGCCTAAATGCATTGAGTTGCTGCAACGTGATTGGCTGATTAGCAATTTGTGTTACCAAGGGATAGATAAGGTGTGCTAATTAATAGTCCTGTGAGCCTCCAGGTGGTTGACCAAATCAGGTCTCCAAAATAGTGTATCTTACAAATGATCAGCTGCTAACGTTACGCATGTCTCATATACAATGCAAGATAATCAAATCAAGTTATAAAACACTGCGCTATCAAAATGATAAATATATAATTAATAAAGTGGTATTGTGCTCTCTCGTGACATGTATAAAATGTCCAAAATACTATACATTAATGTGCAATAAACTTCAATAAATGAATTAATAAGAGTGCTTCAATAAGCCTGTGAAAAATATATATAAATATTCCAAAATATTTGTGCAATATTCAAACAAACAATAAATATTTCAAGAAAAAAATCATCCATGCGATTTAGTGTTGCATCCATGCAATGCAGTGCTGTATCTCTGTAATTCAGTAATAGTGCAATGTTCAAACAATATTAGATAATAAATTCCAAAGAAATATCATCCATGCGATTCAGTGCTACATCCTTGTAATTCAGTGTTGCATCTGTTCGATTCGGTGCTGTGTAGCTTAGTGCTATGATCAAATTAACAGTCACATTCCAAAATCCATCCATGTGTTTCAGTGAACACAAACTAAAGTGCTGTGTGCTCATATAAGTGCTCCCCCCAGGTGATATCCCCTCACCTTAGGGCTTGTGACCTTGCGATTAAGCTTGGTCAAAATGCGCCTTAGAACCTCTATGGGTTCGGTATTGTATGCTGGATCGTGGATAGGTTACACTTGTGTCTCTGTTCCTCACAGCAGTCCAGTTTATGCCTTGGTATATCAATATAAAGAGAACTTCATGGTGCAGTATGTATTACCTTTATTTAAAATCACAATAAAAACCCACAGTGGGTACTCACAATGTCAAGACGCTTACAGTGCGCAACTCTAAAACAGTGGTAACGATCGGGTGACGGTGGCCGGTAATGGGGAGGCGTACTAATCGTTCCCAACAGATGGTGTGTGTAGCGTTCCGTCCTGTCCCCTTCCCCTACGCGTGTCGATACAAGGGGTATTTTGTATCTTCATCAGGGGGTGATTCACCCCTTGTATTGACACGCGTAGGGGAAGGGGACAGGACAGAACGCTACACACACACCATCTGTTGTTAGTACGCCACCCCATTACTGGCCGCCATCACCCGATCGTTACCGCTGTTTTAGAGTGGTGCACTGTAAGCGCCTTGACATTGTGAGTACCCACTGTGGGTTTTTATTGTGATTTAAAATAAAGGTAATACATACTGCACCATGAAGTTCTCTTTATATTGATATACCAAGGTATAAACTGGACTGCTGTGAGGAACAGAGGCACGAGTGTAACCTATCCAGGATCCAGCATACAATACCGAACCCATAGAGGTTCTATGGTGCATTTTGACCAAGCTTAATCGCAAGGTCACACGCTCTAAGGTGAGGGGCTATCACCTGGGGGGAGCACTTATGTGAGCACACAGCACTTTAGTTTGTGTTCACTGAAACACATGGATGGATTTTGGAATGTGTATGGTCTGTTAATTTGATCATAGCACTAAGCTACACAGCACCGAATCGCACAGATGCAACACTGAATTACGATAATGTAGCACTGAATCACATGGATGATATTTCTTTGGAATTTTTTATCTAATATTGTTTGAACATTGCACTATCACTGAATTACAGAGATACAGCACTGCATTGCATGGATGCAACACTGAATCGCATGGATGATTTTTTTCTTGAAATATTTATTTATTATTTGTTTGAATATTGCACAAATATCTTGGAGAATGTATATATATATATTTTCACAGGCTTATTGAAGCACTCTTATTAATTCATTTATTTATTGAAGTTTATTGCACATTAATGTATAGTATTTTGGACATTTTATACATGTCACGAGAGAGCGCAATACCACTTTATTAATCATATATTTATATTTATCATTTTGATAGCGCAGCGTTTTATAACTTGATTTGATAGATAAGGTGTACCTAATAAAGTGGCCAGTGAGTGTATTGTCCAACATAGTATTTTCCAATGATGGTGAAATAAAAGGCTATATTTTTTTTTTTTTTTTTTTTTAGAAAATATGTCCTGCAAAACAAAAAAGCAAATGTAATAAAAAAATAAAAATATGAAAGTGGCCAGCAGCATGTGTACAGTGTGGTCAGTGCATTAAATTGATTTTAAACCTAATTTACAAATTGATTGGGTCCTTCTGTTTACAGTTGCCCAGTTTATAAACAAAGCTAACAAACCTCTTTGTGCAGTAAAAAAACGAGTGTAAACCTACAAGCAGCCATATAATATTACGGTATATCTAGACATCAAATGATACTGTCATTCCTGAGAAAGACAACCTGAGAACAGTTATTTGCAGGTCACCCAAATCAGCGTAAATCCTCTTTTCAAACAGGCCAATATTGCATTTGTGAACCTGTAGAAACTAAGCACACAATGTTCTCTTCTCAATGAACAATTATTTCGAGAGATAGAGGAAAGAAAATGCACTGACAATACGCTGGGCTGCTTGCCAACATACACTATATCCTTACTCAGGTGGGGCACCGTTTGGGAAGGAAGAGCACCGAGAGAGAGAGAGAAATGAAGATTTATAGATCCTGTACCCTGCACACAATCTCCTTGGTTCCAGATTTGTTGCATATAAATCACAGTCTATTTTCTATGATACAACAGGCTGTAATAAGCTTTGCCCATCTGGATGGTTCAACTCTATTGAGGTTATATATGAAGGAAACTTAGCTTCAACTCTGTCAGCAAATGTGCACAACGATTCTTGTAACAGATGGGACCCAGGAAAAGAACAGGATTCCACTTAGCTATGGCACAGGAACACGACACAGGACAATGTGCTCAAAATAGAGGCATTCTACATGTGCACAGTCTACTCTTCCTAATTAATCTGCTCATTGTTTACCAAGGTTATTGGTAATTCATTTTAAATGGGAAACTGCAATTTACATTAGGTTTTCTTTATTTGGAGACATAACGAACATGAATAGATCTACATTTACTTACCCAAATAAATATGTGCACAAACTAGAGTTACATTTCTCCTTCTCTTTTGTGAGTTTGACAGGGAGGAAAATAAGTCAAAAGAATGAATGCAGATCATTCAGTGCAAATATTTTATCAGGCTGACTCATTCCAAAGAGAAAAACATTCAGGGAAATTCATAAAAAGTGTCTAACGTGTCTGCTCAACTAATGTTGGTGCGGGTGACAAATCCCTGTACCTGTTTTAAACAGGTACACCTGTTTTATTGCGATTACGTGATAGATCACATAAACACTTGTAGGTAAAATCAAACTGTATATAACATTTCATTAAATAATAGCAGATAAAGATAGAGAATGTAAATATATTGGAAAATGTAACAAGAATACCAGACAAAAAAATTAAAGCGGAGTTCCACCCAAAAGTGGAACTTCCACTTATATGCTTTCTCCTCTTCTCCGGTGTCACATTTGGCATCCTACAGGGGGGAGGGGACCTGTTTATGACAGGTACCCTTCCCCACTTCCGGGAGATGGGCCGCAGCCCGATCTCCCGGATGTTCGTCCCCCCTCCTCCTTCCCCCACTGCCGGGCCAATTAGAAAGCGCGGCGTGCTTTGCACATGCACAGTAGGGAACCAGCAGTGAAGCCGAAAGGCTTCACTGCCTGGTTCCCTTACCAGGAATGGCGGCGGCAGCACCCGGGAGTTGACCAGAAGATCGGCTGGGGTGCCGACATTGCGGGCTCCCTGGAGGTGCCCTAATATTAAAAGACTTTTACATATTTTTTTTTTGTTTTTTGGCTGGACCTGTTCTCTTTAATTTCTCCATCAATGAGGCTGGGGCATGCAACACATACAGACACTCTGTCCTCAGTGCAGCTGAGCTCCCTCCTGCTGCTGCAGCTACCACACGGTCAGCGCAGCTACTAAGGTTTGTGGGTGGATGCCTGTCTATTGACTATAGAACCTGCCCAATATCAATCACAAGGAGAGAGCAAACCTGACTAGTGTTTCAGCTTTCCCTTCAGGCTCCACCCATTGTCAGCATCACTGGTAGCTAGAGAGCAGTTGGCTGTAAAGCCAAAAATGTCCTTTACAATCAAAGACAGGTGGGATGGGAAGGGGAAGAGGAAGCGGCGGAAAATATGTCACCTGCTACACAGCATTCAGAGACAGGTACTCTACCTGATTCTGTACACCAAGTTAGAGTTGGTCTTAATTACCTGCACATGAACAAACAAAAGGAGACTGCACTCTGATAGCATTACATGGATCCTGATTAATTGCAAAGATATTTAAGCGAAGAATTACTATGAAGTCTTCAGGGTGACTTCACAATGACTATATGGTGATTGTTTGCTTCAATAAATCGGGATTCACGTGATGTTATCAGAATTTAAAGAGTTTCTTTTTGTTTGTTTATGTGTTGGAGCACAGATGGCTCCCTGATTCACCTGCACTTTGTAAAAACTTTGTAAAAGTGGTGCTAATAAGAATTGCCTGAATCTACTGCACATGTCGGTAAAGCTACTAAATCTGGTGTCAGGGATTTTTTTTTTTTAATTTGGCATAGGCCGTTTTAAAGGGCCATACGATCAAAAAAGTGTCATTAGGACTTTACTGAATTCCCTCAATTGTGTGTATACTATACACTCTATCCAAAAATCGTGTGTACAATATAAAAGTGTATATTTCTAAAGCAGTGAATGAAACATTCACTAAACTTTCACAAGCGGTTCATTTTTCAATTGTAATATAAAACATGTGCATCAGGAAGATCCACTTGCTGTCAGGAAAGGTTCCCTCCCCTGGTAATATCGATCATTTGGCGTGCAGTACTGAGGCCCACCAACAGGTGTCTCCTGGCAGTTTGGAGATGTCAGAAGAGCTTTTCTCTGCTGGTATTATGTCATCTTTCGACCGCAGTACTGGCATCCACCAGCGGAGGGATCCTGGTAGTGTGAAGTAGGTATTACCTTCTGCAATCAGGCTTCACCTGACCTTGTTAGCAGCTATTGTATAAATACCCGGCCAGTGAAAACTCACCTTGCCCTGGTATTGTCCTTGTGCCCTGACCTGCAGCCTGTTTACCTGAACCCTGATTTCTGTATCCTGTATCCTGAATCTGTTCCTGTATCCCTGGATATTTGCCCTGCAGCCTGATCCCTTCCATCTTGTTCCCTGTCTGTTTACTCCTGGCCCCCATCTACTGATCTCCTGTTTATGACCCCGGCCTGGCTTGACTACGATTCTGGTACTCCCTTTTGCTACATATGCTGGTTGTGTATTATCACTGGTTGTTTGGGTTGTTCACTCTGTATTGGTGGTGTGTTCACATGTATATGCATTTACCTTAATAAACTTACTTTCACCTATTTATGTCTGGTTCACTCTGTTGCAGTCACACAGTTCTGGTCTTATCTGGTATATGACAGAATACCAGGGCCATTCCTGACCAGAAGTGGCTGCACAGGGGAACCATTTTGATTCAGTTTGGTTGAAAACATGAATGCCGATGAGGTTATTTATCTTTCTCTGCTGGCATCTGAAAGTGGTGATTATTGCCGCCAGGCTTTGAAAGGATGGCCTAGTGACCAGTTGTTTGCAACTATAGGTTTGGCTCACTCCCTGGTCGATCAGGGTTATATATTGTTTGGGGAGTTGCAGCCTTTGATCAAGATCTGTACTGAGCTGGCCCTGCCGTGTATTCCAGAGGGCCATGATGATTTCACTCCTCCTTTTGATATGAATCAGGTTGTTTCATTAGCATGGCTTTTTGAAGATGATCCCAACGATTTTTGTGAGCACTACTCAGCCTGTTCCCCACAGGTGATTGCTGCGTGCATTGTATCTGCTCAGTCTTTTGTTAGACAGGGAGATTTAAAACCACAGTTTGTACAACCTATACTTTCAGCAAGGTCTGACATAGTGCAATCAGCTCCAGCCAAACAAACGACCTCTGCCATCAAACACCAACCTACCCAAATGTATGTTTCCCCATCACCCATGTCAACCTCAGTTGTAGCTCAGTATACGCTGCTCCCAACCAAATACTCATATCCGGTCTCTGCTCCCTGTACCTATCCTGCATTCAACCCACCTGCCTCTTCTCAGCTGCCTACAAACCTACAGGAACTTCCCCCAGCTACTGATACCGTTTCTCTGCCATATACCAATCCTTCTTTCCAGTCTGCTGCACCCCTCACCTACAGAGCTTCAGTGGCTAAGCCAAAGAAAAAAACGAAAGTTTTTCCCAACCAAAACAATCCTGCCATTAACCCAACCTGCCTCCACACCCACCAATCTGTCCCAGCCTCAAGTTCCAGTGCCAGAGTTTCAGCCCGCCGTGCCAGTGTTTCAGCCCACCGTGCCAGTGTTCCAGCCCGCCGTGCCAGTGTTCCAGCCCGAGGTGCCAGTGTTCCAGCCCGAAGAGCCAGAGCCAGCGTTCCAGTCTGATGTGCCTGCCTTCCAGTCTGGTGTGCCCACTTTCCAGTTTGATGTGCCCGCTTTCCAGTCTGATGTGCCCGCTTTCCAGCCTGACGTCTCGGTGCCTGCCCTTCAGCCTGATGTCTCGGTGCCTGCCTTCCAGTCTGATGTGCCTGTCTTCCAGTCTGATGTACTTGCCTTGAATATCAAAGGAAAAAAAGTGCAGCGCTAGAGAATCAGTAATAACTACCATAGATTCATAGTATACAATGTAAGCATATCGCAAAAGTATATGCAAAAGTGATTAGAAAATGCAAAAATTAATATGGTTAGGAGGACAGGTTTAGGTAACAAATTTGTGAGAAATAGAGTCCCAAAAACGTCCGTTTGAAATAAACACATCAAACATATATTAATGTGAAAAAAAGTCCATGGAACATCCGTTGAAGTATATATATAGCACCAAAAAGCAAAAAGCAATCTGAATATCGTGTTGATAGGAGATCCACCACCATATGTATAAGGGGGAGGCTTACCAGAGCAACTGGACACAGATGGGTCTACACCCCCTGTGTCGAGTAAGCTTATATGGATGAGGATCCCAGGAGATGTCACGGGAGTAACCAGGATAAGTTCATGGATGGGTCTTTTCCCCAACGGTTTAACAGTCCTTACAGGATCTTTTTAGCAGCCTCCAGCAGACGCACAACTCTTGAAGACAGGTGTATTCCCCAACTCCTCTTCGATGTACTTGCCTTCCAGTCTGATGTGCCTGCCTTCCATTCTGATGTCCTGGTGCCTGCCTTCCAGTCTGATGTGCCTGCCTTCCAGTCTGATGTGCCTGCCTTCTGGTCGGATGTCCTGGTGCCTGCCTTCCAGTCTGATGTACCTGCCTTCCAGTCTGATGTGCCCGCTTTCCATTCTGATGTGCCCACTTTCCAGTCTGATATCTTGGTGCCTTCCTTCCAGCCTGATGTCTTGTTGCCTGCCTTCCAGCCTGATGTCTTAGTGCCTGCCTTCCAGACTGATATGCCCACTTTCCAGCCTGATGTGTTCCTGTCTGCTGCCCAGCCTGATGTGTTCCTGTCTGCTGCCCAGTCTGATGAGCCTCTGTTTTCTGTCCAGCCTGATGAGCCTCTGTCTGCTGCCCAGCCTGATGAGCCCCTGTCTGCTGCCCAGCCTTATGTGTTCATGTCTGATGCCCAGCCTGATGTGTCCCTATCTGCTGCCCAGCCTGACGTGTTCCTGTCTGCTGCCCAGCCTGATGAGCCTCTGTCTACTGCCCAGCCTGATCAGCCTCTGTCTGCTGCCCAGCCTGATGAGCCTCTGTCTGCTGCCCAGCCTGATGTGTTCCTGTCTGTTGCCCAGCCTGATGTGTCCCTATCTGCTGCCCAGCCTGATGTGTTCCTGTCTGCTTCCCAGCCTGATGAGCCTCTATCTTCTGCCCAGCCTGATCAGCCTCTGTCTGCTGCCCAACCTGATGAGCCTCTGTCTGCTGCCCAGCCTGATGTGTTCCTGTCTGTTGCCCAGCCTGATAAGCCTCTGTCTTCTGCCCAGCCTGATGAGCCTATGTCTGCTGCCCAGCTTGATGAGCCTCTGTCTGCTGCCCAGCCTGATGTGTTCCTGTCTGCTGCCCAGCCTGATGTGTTCCTGTCTGCTGCCCAGCCTGATGAGCCTCTGTCTGCTGCCCAGCCTGATGAGCCTCTGTCTGCTTCCCAGCCTGATGTGTTCTTGCCTGCTGCCCAGCCTGATGTGTTCTTGCCTGCTGCCCAGCCTGATGTGCCCATGCCTGCTGCCCAGCTTGAAGTGCCCATGCCTGCTGCCCAGCTTGATGTGCTTGCTGCCCCGCTTGATGTGCTTGTGCCTGCTGCCCCGCTTGATGTGCCCGTGCCCACTGCCCAGCTTGAAGTGCCTGTGCCCGCTGCCCAGCTTGAAGTGCCTGTGCCTGCTGCCCAGCTTGAAGTGCCCGTGCCCAGCATGAAGTGCCTGTGCCCGCTGTCCCACTTGATGTGCCTTCTGCCCCACTTGATGTGCCTGCTGCCCCGCTTGATGTGCCTGTGCCTGCTGCCCCGCTTGATGTGCTCATGCCGGCTGCCCAGCTTGATGTGCCTGTTGCCTAGTTCGATGTGCCTGCTACTCAGCTTGAGGTTCCTGTGCCTGCTATCCAGCTTGAAGTACTTATTGCCCAATCTGATGTGAATTTGCCCGCTGCCCGGCTTGATGCCATAGACTTTCCCCAGCAACGTCTAGTTGGAGCATCCGGAGGTCTCTCCTTCGAGGGGGGGTATTGTTAGGAAATGTTCCCTCCGCTGGTAATATCGATCATTCGGCATGTAGTACTGAGGCCCACCAGCAGGTGTCTCCTGGCAGTTTGGACCTGTCAGAAGAGCTTTTCCCTGCTGGTATTGTCATCTTTTGACCGCAGTACTGGCATCCACCAGCGGAGGGATCCTGGCAGTGTGGAGCAGGTATTACACTTACAGTGCATGCTTATTAAATGTTGCATTCACTGCTTTATAAATATGCCCGAAAGAGTATATCTTAGGCCAAAACGTTTTGTTCCTCCATTTTGGAAAAATTAAAGCGGAGATCCTTAAAAGTGGAAAACCTAAAAGTGGAAACTCCGCATATCTGCTTCCTTCCCCCCTCACATTTGGCACCTTTCGAGGGGAAAGGGAAAACTTGTCAAAAACAGGTACTCGCTCCCACTTGTGTAAGGGAACAAAAAACAGGAAATCGCCCTGGGACTTTAAATGAGGTGAATGGGGTTAGCCAACAATTGACAGAGTAATTGCAGTCTCAAAATGTATTAAAATTGTCATGCAAACATCAACAACATGATTCATAGCCAAGCCACTGAGATGATACATACAGTAGAAAATGTCATTACACGTATCATGGTATAAAATGTAAATTACAAAATACACAGGCATGAAAAGTATCCCATCGCATTTCGCAAGACCATGCTTGCTGCATCATGCGTGTAGGCCCATGCATTTTGGACCCTCTTGACTAATTATCACGAAACCATCTCTGTGTTGATACTTATTTGGCGCATTATACCCCCTACAGATATACTACACAAGCAACTACCCCTGATGAAGCGAGCATGGTCTTGTGAAATGCATTGGGATACTTTATATGCCTGTGTACGTTGCAATTTACATTTTATACCATGATACGTGTAATAACACTTTTTACTGTGTGTATCATTTTAGTGGCTGGGCTATGATTCATGTTGTTTATGTTTGCATGACAATTTAAATCAATTTTGTGACTGCAATTACTCTGTCAATTGTTGGCTAACTGCATTCACCTCATTTAAAGTCCTGGGGCGATTTCCTGTTTTTTGTTGCATATATTGGGATTGAGATGGTTTGCGGGTGACACGAGACCTTTTCCTTTTTGTCTATTGAACCCGGGCGGAAGACACCCATTTAGTCAAAACCTGGTCTGCTACCACCATTAGCCAATTATTCCTTACATGCAATTATTCTATTCTGTAGCCCTTTCAGCCATTTTGTCCAACACTCAGATACCACGTCTCCCATGGGCTGATCTAGGTTCTTGGTGCTGTTCCCTGTTGGTGGCATTGGTTATTGTCCGGCTCGGGAGCTGCGATGTATACAAGAGAGATTTTCATACCTCCTGCTGTCCCCCCCTGCCCTGTTCAGATGGGCAGGGCCACCTATACATTGGTGCCATGCAACCATGTCCACCGGCCGGCATCCCCTGCTGCGTCATCAGCTCGCTATTGCATGGTATGTCAGCACCTGCGTCTGGGGGCGTTTGTGCAGGCGCGCCCCCATTTGGCGGCGATCATCATCCATGTTTGCGTGCCTTGTCACGCACACATAGCATTGGAAGCGGAGCTCACTGGGCCCTCTGCAGATATAAATTGGGGGCTAGTCATGGCTGGGATCTGTTTGTCACTTCCTATTTCCTGTTTCACTCACATGCAGCAGTTTCACTTCATTCAAGGTGAGTTCACACTCCTTGATGGATGCTAATCATCCATTCACTCCCTTCACATTTGAGTACTTAACTTTAATATAGTCTGCCATATACATTGTCTCACACATTATTATGTTCACTCACATGGTTCATTCATGCACACACCATTACATATTCATCTCATTTATTTCACTGTCTCCGAGTTTCCAAGTCCATCTAGCTTTGAACAACATTGATTCATATGTATATATATATTTTTCATTACATTGTATACTTCATGGTTACTCTGTTGGTATAGTACCAACTGATATACATATATTCTTATTTTAGCTGACACATACAATGGACTTGGATACATGCTATGTGGGACACACACTCTATCACACTGTTTTTCTCATATATATTTCTTTTTATTTACAAATTTTTATTCACATTTTATTTATTCATTCATTTATTTATTTATTTTTCTCTATTGTTCCCAAGATTCTAAGCCCATACCATTATTGAGACAGATTGGTTCATGCATATACATACTTATATCATATACTACTTTACTTTTATGCTGTTATGACAGCATCCATTGATGCATATGCATTTATGTTTCAGTTGACATTATTAATGGATACTGGGAGATCTTTGATGACACATGAGATCTTTGGCGACACGTGAGATCTTTGGTGACACATGTTCAAAATTTCTGGTGGGAACTGAACAGGAAGCATGGTAAATTCATTTTGTGCTATATATTTGCTTAAAAAAAACATCTATTTAGTGGCCCCAGTGAGACTGTGCCATTAGGACATACAGTATGCTTAGATGACTGAGTTAAGGGCCACCATACTGTACATCTTGATCCCTCAATAATGGGACTTTACAGGGAACCAAAAAAAATAGACAAAAAGTGAACAAACTTGCAAAAAAAAAAAAACTTATACTATCTTTATTAATACAAAAGACATAAAAGAGTTCTTTAATGAATGAATATATCTTGTGAAGACTGTTTGTATATAGATTACATAGCCATATAGGTCAAAAACAATGCTCCCACATCTATTGGTTAACAATATCAACAAAACACCCAACGCATGTAATCTTTTTCATTTTTGTTCTTCTTCAGGGGGGTACAGTGGGGGAAAAAAATATTTGATCCCCTGTAGATTTTGTAAGTTAGCCCACTTACAAAGAAATGAAGGGTCTATAATTTTTATCATAGGTGTATTTTAAACGATAGAGACAGAATATCAACCAAAATTCCAGTAAAAACATAAAACAAATGCCATAAATTGAGTTGCAGTTCAGTGAGTAAAATTAATATTTGATCCCCAAGCAAAGCGTGACTTAGTACTTGGTGGAGAAACCCTTATTGGAAAGCACAAGGGTAAGACATTTCTTGTAGTTGGTGACCAGGTTTGCAGAGCGACTTTGCCGCATTGAGGGGCCAAGGGACCGGGCCATTTATTGTTGTAAAATCTTGGATGAGAACCTTCTTCCCTCAGCCAGAACACTGAAGGTGGATGGGTCTTTCAGCATGACAATGACCCAAAACATACTGCCAAGGTAACATAGGAGTGGCTCCAGAAGAAGCACATTAAGGTCATGGAGTGGCCTAGCCAGTCTCCAGACCTTACCAAACGACAGCCAAGAAACGTTAAGGATTTAGAGAAGATCTGTAGACTGGGCCAAAATCCTTCCTGGAATGTGTGCAAACCTTGTCATTAACTACAAGAAACGTCTTACCTCTGTGCTTGCCAAAAAGGGTTTCTCCACCAAGTATTAAGTCATGCTTAGCTTGGGGATCAAATATTTATTTTACTCACTGAACTGCAACTCAGTTTATAACATTTGTTCTATGTGTTCATTCTGGATTTTTGATTGATATTCTGTCTCTATCATTTAAAATACACCTATGATAAAAATTATAGACCCTTCATTTTTTTTGTAAGGGGGCAAACTTACAAAATCTGCAGGGGATCAAATAATTTTTTTCCCCACTGTATATCATGTAGGGACATTATTTCTATAACAGAAATAAGTAATTAGAAACATCTTCAACAGTATTATTAAGTGTTCTTGCATAGCAAGACCACTTACTGTTATCTCACATATATATTATTCTTATTATTATAGCCAAATTTACCACCCTAACTCCTCCCACAGTTTTTACACTACATAGACAAGTAATATACCGAAACGTGCGGATTGTTCCCGAATGGTGTGCTATTACTTTGTGGAACGTTTCGCCAAATGGTTCACGAAATATCGTCGTTTTTGCGGCGAAATTGGTCCCATAGGAATGAATGGGGAAACTAGAGTGGGAGATGACAAAAGCTGGAAAATCAGAACATGATTTCTAAACTGCCGCCACTCCCTCATTTTCAAGCCCACCTACACAAATCTTATATCAAAATGTTCAGCTATCCCTGCTGCCACTAAACATGTCCACGGCTAAGCCATAGTCCTGATAGTTTTCACAATATGACCATTTGTTTGCAACTCACGCCGTCCATTGACATTCATTGAAACTACACTCTAGCCCCCTCCAAATTTGAAGGGCAATTTCTAAACTGCGACTGTGCCTTCATTTTTAATATTTCAGAGACATACTATACATCAAAATCTAGGTCTGGGTCTTGTGATTCTCACAATATAAAGATCTTCGCTGTAGGATGTATAGTTTTTAAAATACGGCCATTTGTTTAGAGGTAATTTCAGGAAATTTTAGCCATTAATCAGAGTGTACTGTTAGTGTTTGTTTTGTTGCCATGGTTACCAAAGCTTCTGTTATACACAGGGGGGGAAGGTGGCTGGAGCATCTCAGCTGATTACAGAGCCCGGGGGAGGGGACAGACACACCATGTACTGATTTATAATAGAGGAATATGATGGGGCAGTTTTGATGGGGTAATTCTGATGGGGCAGTTTTGATGAAGTAGTATTTGGGAAGCATAAACAGGGCATGAGCGTTGCTAGGAAACAGTGGTTGTAAACACAAGATGCTGAGACACCCCAAATGCATGTGACTTCATCTGCTAGACTTGATAATGCTTGTAGACTCCTCCCACAGTTTTTACACTACAGAGACAAGTAATATACCGAAACGTGCGGATTGTTCCCGATTGGTGTGCTATCACTTTGTGGAACATTTCGCCGAATGGTCCACGAAATATCGTCGTTTTTGCGGCGAAATTGGTCCCATAGGAATGAATGGCAAAATGTTCAAAAGGAAATGTTGCTAGGAAACAGTGGTTGTAAACACAAGATGCTGAGACACCCCAAATGCATGTGACTTCATCTGCTAGACTTGATAATGCTTGTAGACTCCTCCCACATTTTCCACACTACAGAGACAAGTAATATACCGAAACGTGCGGATTTTTCCCGATTGGTGTGCTATTACTTTGTGGAACGTTTCGCCGAATGGTCCACGAAATATCGTCGTTTTTGCGGCAAAATTGGTCCCATAGGAATGAATGGCGAAATGTTCAAAACTAGAGTGGGAGGTGACAAAAGCTGACAACCCCATGATCAGCCAAAACATTATGACCACCCCATGATCAGCCAAAACATTATGACCGCCCCATGTAAAAAAAAAAATATTTTTGAAAAAAATAAAAATTAATTTTTGAAAAAAAAAATATTTTTGAAAAAAAAATATTTTTGAAAAAAAAATATATTTTTGAAAAAAAAATTACTTTTGAAAAAAAAAAAATTAAAAAAAAAAATCATTTTTGAAAAAAACAAAATTCATTTTTGAAAAAAAAAAATTTCATTTTTGAAAAAAAAATTATTTAAAAAAATCATTTTTGAAAAAACAAAAAAACAAAATCATTTTTGAAAAAACAAAAAAACAAAATCATTTTTGAAAAAAAAAAATCACAAAGCTCTGAGGGGAATTATAGCTCCTCTCACACAGCTCTAAGGACAATTATAGCATTATAGCTCCTCCCACACAGCTTGGAGGGAAGTTATAGCTCCTCCAATACAGCTTTGAGGGGAATTATAGCTCCTCCCACACAGCTCAAAGGGGAATTATAGCATTATAGCTTAGCATTATAGCTCCTCCCACACAACTCTGAGGGGAATTATAGTTTCTCCCACACCGCTGTGAGGGGAATTATAGCTCCTCCTACACAGCTCTGAGGGGAATTACAGCTTAGCATTATAGCTCCTCCCACACAGCTGAGGAGAATTAGAGCTCCTCCCACACAACTCTGAGAGGAATTATAGTTTCTTCCACACCGCTGTGAGGGGAATTATAGCTCCTTTTAAACAGCTCTGAGGGGAATTATAGCTTCTCCCACACAACTCTGATGGGAAATGTAGCTTCTCCCACCCAGCTCTGAGGGGAAATATAGCTTCTCCCACACAGCTCTAAGGGGAATTATAGCTCCTCCCACACAACACTAAGGGGAATTGTATCTCCTCCCACACAGCTCTGAGGGGAATTATAGCATTATTGCTCCTCCCACACAGCTCAGAGGGGAGTTATAGCTCCTCCCACACAGCTCTGAGGCGAATTATAGCTCCTCCTCCAACACAACTCTGAGGGGAATTATAGCTCTTCGAACAAAGCTCTGAGGAGAATTATAGCTCCTTCCACAAATATCATAATGCCATCTAAAGGAAAGAGATCTAAAGCTGCAAAGATACGCTGGACTAAACTGGATCCGGAGCCCCACAGCAGCATAGTGGATATGGAGGTTTGTGACAGTGAATGTGCCCAGGAGGTACATAGTGAACCTGTGGTGTCATTTTCATGTTCAACTCAGTGTCAAGTTCAAGAGCACAGTGACAGTGTGATGGGCACTTCTGAAAACCATGGCATGCAAGAACCATGTGTACCAAGTGAGATTTCTGTGCAGGCATCATTTCATCAGGGTCATCATGGCTATGGAAGGTTAAGGAACAAACAGTGTACATGCATGGCTCTGACATTTTTGGCATACCACATTGAGCTTGATGATGTGAGAAAGGGTGATCTTGATCAAATACTGAAGAAGGGCAACAGCTTGTATGGCTCAACAATAAAACAGCTAAAACAAAGAAATGTCTATCAGCATCAACACTTGACAATGGAAGAAGTGCCCCTCAGAGTCAACACTGACAAATATGAGTATAACGTTGTTAAATCTCCAGTGTTATCGGGATGTATGAGAGACACGGTAGATGGTGACAACCAAGGTTGGTTTGTTGACCTCTCCACAAGACTTCAGTGCCTCAATGCAGATGTTACACATGCACTTTTTATAGTAGTGCCATATTGCATTGCATTGTTCAGAGACAAGTCTGGGAGATATGGACTGTTTGATTCTCATAGTCGAAATAAGGATGGACTTCCTGCCACTGGAAAAGGAAAAGCTGTTATGATCACTTTTACACATTTGAGTGATATGGGGGCAAGGATTTATAAGTTGTATGAATTGCTCCTTACAGACACCAGAGGCCCTATTGATGGACTGCAGTATGACTTCATGCCAGTCTCATTTCATCGTGCAAGACGTCTGTCAGATGGTTTGCTGTCCCCACTGGTGCAATCTGACAAACCACATAATGCAAAGCATGTGGAGAACAAAGTGACACAGATGACCAAAGATGTAACACACAGTGGATTCCCAGCCAGCAAGCATTCTCCACGGTCAGTTGATGCGAAATCCTCACAGGGCATATGGAAGGACAGTAAGGCATTGTCCAAATTAAATGCACAGAGACGACAAAAACTGAAGACAAGACACAGAAATGAAAGAAGGCGTGATTTCAAGGCTACAAAGATGTCTGTCACCAATAAGAAAAGGACATACATCACCAGCCGATACAGAGCAGATGCTGATTTTAAGTTGAAGCAGAAGCAATATATCATTCGCAAATATGCAACAGATGCCAATTTCAACTTGAAGCAGAAGCAATACATCACCAGAAAATATGCGACAAATGCAGATTTCAACTTGAAACAGAAGCAGTACACCACCAGAAAATATGCGACAAATGCAGATTACAACTTGAAGAAGAAGCAATACATCACCAGAAAATATGCCACAAATGTCGATTTCAAGTTGAAGCAGAAGCAATACATCACCAGAAAATATCATAATGATCCTGCTTTCAGAAAACGTCACTTGCAACATTGCATGAGTTAGATGAAAATGAAGCGTCAAACTCAAGCAGATTTTCGCATAACCCATAAGATGCAATGTGCCTTCAAAATAAGAATGAAATACAGACGATGGACTCGTGTCATGCGGGAATGCAGTCAACCAGTGGACAACAGCCTAATGCAGACAGCTATATCCACTTTCCATGAATGCATTAAAGCTGGGCCAACATTTGTGTGCACGATGTGTCATCGCACCCTTTTCCCTAACCAAGTGAAACATTGCATTCACAGCAATTACAAGAAGAATCTACACATTGTTGCTGCCTGTTTGACAGGGAAATATGTCCATGTGTGCAACAATCACTGTCAAGGACCTGAACAATGCACCGTACCAGATGAAAGGACCAAAGAATGGATTTGTCACAACTGTGATTTACATTTAAAAGCAGGACACAAATCATCCATCGCTGTAGCTAACAACATGGAGCTGGCGCCCATTCCCCCAGAGCTCTGCGATTTGAATGTGCTGGAAAGACAACTTTTGGCCAAAATACTGCCATTTGCCAAGATCATCACACTTCCCAAAGGTCGACAGGCAGCTATACATGGCGCTGTAGTGTGTGTGCCATCCGAGGTGGAAACCACGGTCAATACTCTACCAAGATCGCACAGCAAATCCCAGTTACACAGAGTCAAGCTGAAAAGACGTCTGACTTACAAAGGCCACCAGCTGTTTCATTATGTCAACATGGGAAATGTAGTAGCAGGTCTGTCAAAACTCATTGACACACACCCCGACTACAGTGACATTTCAATTAGAGTGGATGAGACAATCGCTGATGATGATAATGATGATGGGATGGAACTCGACAGTTGTGACGAAACTGAAATGATGGAGATACTTGAACGCATCGAAAATTGTGATCCATCAGAGGTACAGTCTGCATGTTTACCGGCTGCTTCTGAGCAACAGGAAGGCCATGACCAACAACCTCCCAATGCAGAGGATGAGAAGGATAAACTAAGACCTGGAATTGGCCTAGACAGTTGTTTGCAGCCATCTGACCTTGGAGAGGAAGCACTGACACACGGTGATCGAATATTCAGCATTGCACCTGCACAAGGAAACACACCTGTCAGCTTCTTTAAAGTTCCTAGGCTTGAGGCAATGGCTTTCCCTGTTCAGTTCCCTACTGGACAGAATACATTGGACCAGGCAAGACAAGTCAAACTGTCCCCGAGCATGTATTTCAATGCAAGGCTTTTTTGTGTTGATACTCGTTTTGCAAGAGACACAAGCTACCTCTTCTTTGTGCAGTTTGTCACAGAAACACACATGGCCAAAAGCAGCATGTCCATCCAGTTAAGGAAAGGAAAACCCAATACCAGGGATGGACGGAAAATATCCAACAAGCTGCTACAGGACAAGTGTGAGGTTGAGAGGTTGGTGCGAAACCGAGATGCCACAAGGTTCATGCAACCACTGAGAGGGAGTCCAGCTTACTGGGATAAAAATCTGAAGAATTTGCTAGCCATGGTCAGACAATTGGGTAAGCCAACATTTTTTCTTACCTTCTCTGCTGCAGAATTCAGATGGCCAGAGGTAATAACGGCAATAAAGGCACAACAAGGTCAAAAGGTGGATTTTGCGGGGCTAGACTGGGCTGAAAAGTGTGACATTCTTCGAGGCAACCCAGTGACCACCATGCGCATGTTTGACAAACGGGTTGATGCTCTGATGCGAGAGCTGCTGTTGGGTCCTGCACAGCCAATTGGTGAAGTTATCGATTACTTTTTACCGGGTTGAATTTCAGGCGAGAGGGAGCCCTCATATACATTGTCTCTGTTGGGTAGCAGGAGCTCCTATATTTGGACAAGACAGTGATGACAAGGTGTGTGCCTTTATAGATCATAACATCTCATGCCAGCTGCCTGATGAAGCCAAACAGGCCTTACTTCACAGATTTGTAACAGAACTTCAAATGCACAGCAGATCTCATTCAAAATCATGCAAGAAAGGTAACAGAGTATGCAGATTTGGATTTCCAAAGCCACCTATTAGAAAAATGAGGATAACTTACCCGATGCCAGAAGAACAAGGAGATTGTGCAATGAAACCACAAGCAGCCAAAAACAAACTGAAACCAGTCTGGGATTTGCTTAATAACCCAAAAGTGCAGCTTGAAGACATGTCACAGCTACTGGCACAGTGTGATATGACTTTGAATCAGTACAACTCCTACATTCAGGCATTGACCTCCTCAAGCGTAATTCTAATGAAGTGTGATGTCAAGGACTGCTGGGTGAACAACTATAATCCACATTTGCTGACGGCCTGGAACGCCAACATGGACATCCAGTACATTCTTGATGAGTATGGTTGCATCATGTACATGTTGTCCTACATATCCAAGCCAGAACGGGAGCTGAGTGACTATCTCAAAACAATAGTCAAAGAAATGAGCCCAGAAACAGCGACAGAACGAGAAGAAATGAAAGAGGTTCTTCAGGCTTATTCAAAACACAGAGAGGTCAGCTCCCAGGAGTCTGTGGCCCGTACGTGCAGCCTGAAAATGAAGTCTTGCTCACGTGAGGTTGTTTTTCTGCCAACTGGTGACAACGCACTGAAAATGAGTCTCCCGCTCAGTGCATTGCAGAACAAACCAGCCGATTCTCTTAATGTGTGGATGACGAGTTTTGTCGACAAATACAGAGCCAGACCTGAAACACCAGAGTTTGAGTCCATGTGTCTGGCAGACTTTGCATCCCATTACAGGGTTGTCTATGGCAAGCAGAAGGAAGATGGCAAGCAAAAGGAAGACAGCAAGCGTGTCAGCCTATTGAATGAAATGGGAATGATTCAAAAACGCACGAGAGGGAAGCCTGCAATCATCAGGTACGCACGCTTCTCAGAGAAGAAGGACCCTGAGAACTACTACGGCAGACTGCTTAAACTGTACCTCCCCCACCGTTCAGAGTCATCACTGAAAACTGTAAGGTTCCCAACACACCAGGATTTTTACAAAGGCGCCTGTGTGAGCTTACCAGGAGAAGAAGCAATCCAAGCAGTGTCTGCAATTGTTACCAGCAACCAAAAGAAGTTCGAACAACACAACAAAATTGTGGAACAAGTCTTGGATGACTTTGTAAAAAACTGACCTGTTGAAGATGCTTGGAACACCTTTGCCCCAGAAGCTGAGTTGTATAGGTTGGAATGTGTAGAGGAACGCAAAGAAGGGGAGCCACTTCATGAGAATGAACAAGATGATGTTCCGGAGTATACACGTCACAAACAAACAGGTGGAATTGCGCTTACTGTGAAAGCCCCACAAATGTGCCCTGATTTCCTTCGGAAAATGTACAGAAACCTTAACCGGACACAAGCTCAGACATTCTACTCAGTTTGTGACTGGTGCACTAACCGTGTGCGTGGCCTAAATCCTGACCCATTCTATTACTTTGTCACTGGTGGTGCAGGGACAGGCAAATCACACCTGATAAAGTGCATCTATGCTGAGGCAACAAAGATACTCTGTAAACTTACCAGACTACGTGAGGAAGCAGACATATCCATGCCCAGCGTTTTACTAACTGCATTTACAGGAACAGCAGCTTTCAACATTTCAGGCAACACATTGCATTCTCTGCTGAAGTTGCCAAGAAGCTTGAAGCCACCCTACCAAGGACTTGGAAATCTAATAGATGAAGTGAGGGCACAGCTGTCAAATGCGGAGATCATTGTTATTGACGAGGTGTCAATGATTTCAAAGCCCCTGTTTGCCTACATCAACTGGAGATTACAGCAAATCAAAGGCAGTAAGAAACCTTTTGGTGGTATGTCAGTACTAGCAGTAGGAGACTTTTACCAGGTCCCCCCGCTGGGAAAAAGTAAGCCACTCTGCGTGTTTGAGGAAAATACCAATGACGTCTGGAAAGACAACTTTCAGATGATCACGCTGACAGAGATCATGCGACAGAAGGAAGACATTTCATTTGCTGAGCTTTTGAATAGAATCAGAGTCAAGCAGAAGACTGGCACCTTAAGCAATGATGACAAAGCTCTGCTTGCTCAGGCTTTTACAGATCCCACCCACTGCCCTAATGACGTGCTACACATATTTGCCACCAACAAAGAGGTTCACAAACATAATGCTGCAACTGTGTCTGTTCTCCATTCAAACGTCACCAACATAGATGCCGACGATTACAGAAAAGACCCTAAGACAGGAGTGATGCTGAGGCAACACCAACCTTTCAAAGGACACAAAGACAATCTGATTGACACACTGCAAGCAGCTGAAGGTGCCCGTATCATGATCACAAGAAACATTGATGTAGAAGACGGGCTTGTTAACGGGACATTTGGCAAGATTGCAAGAATAATCATCCAGACTGAGAATGGTGCTACTACGGTAAACAAGCTTGGGCTTGTGCTGGACAATCCAAATGCAGGACAGAGATACCGTAACAAGTCGTCTTGTGATGCTGACAACTTGGTGTACATAGAAAGGGTAGAGGAAAACCTGAGACAGAAAGGAGTTGTTCGCAGGCAGTTCCCCCTGAAGTTGGCTTTTGGATGTACGATTCATAAGTGTCAGGGGATGTCGATACAGTCGGCAGTGGTCTCATTGAAACGGGTCTTCCAACCGGGAATGGCCTATGTTGCTCTGAGTAGAACGACTACACTACAAGGACTGTACATAACCGACTTTGATGAGAAGAAGATCTTTGCTGATCCTGAAATCACAGCTTCCCTGGATTCAATGAAGAATGCATCACTGGAAAGTGTTATGCCCCTCTTAAAGTTTCTACAGACAACAGACAAACAGCAAACATTAACAATTATCCATCACAACACGGAAGGATTACCAGCTCACATTGAAGATATCAAATCTCACCATGAGTTGACACTTGGAGATGTTTTATGTTTCACTGAAACTCATCTCTCAGGCTCTTCTGTTGCTGAAAGTCTCCAGCTGGAGGGCTACAACCTGTTCAAACGCAACAGACACCTCTCGTACACAAACCTTCCTGACATTGCAAGTAAAAGTGGCGGAGGTGTCGCCTTGTATGTCAGAAACCATTTCAAGGCCTATGAAAAGCAGTATCATCACAATGTGACTGACTTGGAGTTCTTGGTTGTCAAACTGGAGTCCCCTGTACAAGCTTTGATCGCTGTCGTTTACAGGCCACCGGATTACAGTATTGGCCAATTCCTTACTAACCTGCTGGGCCTCTTGGAATCTTTGGAAATAATGGATTGCCAACCTATAATACTCTGTGGAGATTTCAATGAAGATTTTCTGTGCAGAGAAAAGAAGCCAATATCTGACCTTCTTCACTCAAGAGGATATACTCAACTGGTCTGGGCAGCCACCACAGAAAAAAACACACTGTTGGATCACATTTACATCTCCAGGGTGCAGCAGTGTCTCCAGTCAGGAGTACTGCACAGTTATTACAGCTACCATTATCCTGTGTATTGTGTTTTGAGCAGTGGTTGTGAACACGCTTAGAGCCTGCATAAACAGGGCATGAGTGTTGCCAGGAAACAGTGGTTGTGAGACAGTGGTCATCAAACAGATAAAGTGGCAATGAGGGTCAGTTTACGTGGCCATAGTTATGTGGGACCATTTACAATTAGCTAAACATCATTCTCTATATTTCATGTTCGGTGTACTTGTTAGACACTGAACTCACTTACTCCCCCCCATCCATCACAGACATCTGTCCTCATCATATAGTAAGAGGAATACCGCGCTGTAGTGCACCCAAAAAGGGTACCTGTTCGTGAAATATTGTGAATGACCAAATAGGGGATAACCAAAATAGTGATGAAAATAACTTAGTGAAAAAAAATTAAAAAAAACTACATAATAACAAAAGCAGCCACTCTATGTGAGATACACACACTAATACAACAATATAACAAATATAGCAGCGCTGTAAATAGGAGTAAATACTAGTACCAGTGTTGAATAGGACTAATTGGTTAGAACCCAAATTAAATAACTAACACAGTTCTTGAAACCTAAATCAATAAGTGTTCACTGGACAGTCCTAACACAGTGAATAAAGTCCAAATAAATGTTGTGAAAATACATAGGCTCAGACCCCATTTTTTTAAAGCAGGAAATGTAAAATAGAAAAAATTCCTCCACTGCACCACGGTGGTAGCTGAAAATAAAATGCGCGCTTACCAAACGGCAAGCACAAGGGGGCTTGCGACCTTAACCCGGTCAGGGCCTTTCATTGGATGGGCTTCTAGGAAACGACATGCCACTTCATACAGCCAAAGGGTGATGATACCACTAGTCCACCAAGTCACAGGAAATCACTCTTATCATGGAGATTAATAAAAGACTCCTAGCTGGGGGGTTGTTCTCATTTAGGGGTACCCCGGGAAAAGAGAGGGAAACAACATAGCGTAATCCTGGTTTTGAGGTTTATTAAAAGAATTAAAATAACACTTACAGTGTAGCAGATTCAAATAAGCATAAGAAGCTGGCTGGCTAAAACGATCACCCGTCCTACAGACGGTAGATGCAGCACGTCAGCTCGCCCTATCACACTGTCCTCATCACACTCACCCTCTCCTTCCTGTGCTATAGCCTGCTTGCTGATTAGTAAGACAAAGAAACAGCAAGGAGCAAAACTGCAGAGAAACTGAAAATTTGTAAGGGTTTAAAGTATATGCTTTAATGAATTGCCTTGTATCCAAAAAGTTCAAAAAGTTGACTGTTCAAAATGTTAATGTTAATGTATAACGGAAATATACCGCCAGTTCGCTTGTGATGCAATATATTGAAATTATATGTACACTGTGTAAACTGTTTTTGACACACTTGATTTTGGGACGCGAGTCCGTCAGGTGCTATGCTTTGGCTGGGGCGGAATAAATCCTGGTAACCCTTAAGTCTGTGTCCGACAAAGTCATTTACCGATATTTCTACCTTCTACATCATTAGCACTTGTGCACTTTTTAAATTTGATCAATCAATTGGTTAGTGTAATGTTTACTATCTTTACTCACTACAAACACTCCACACAGTTACTCTGCCCATCTGCCCAGTTCAACCTTTCCACAGTTACTCCAACCACACAACAGTTACTCCAGGCACTCCCCCCAGTTACTCCGCTCACTCCAGATGTAGAGGCAAGAACACTTTTCACAATTTCCCCAGAAATTGTACCTTTTCTAGTTCATATCTGTTTTGATATATTTACTGAATATTGTACAAGGTACTTGTCTATATTATAATGTACAAGCCCCCTAACAGCCGGGAATAAAAACCATATAAGATCCAATATGTTATCAGTTGTTCACAATAGCCACTCAGGAGTCAGAAGTATAGAGCCGCAGACCTGTGGATCACTGGGGCCGCCCAGACACATATTGGCAAGTACAGTATAAGTGGGAGTCTGCCAAGAAAATCATCATGATATACTATGAGTCCCCAATAACAAGAAGTTTCACTAAATGGCAGTATACGTGCATAAAATCTGTCAAACGCATTACAAACAGGCTCTTGGGTTCAGAGCTTATTATCTATCTCCAAATTCCTGCAAGCCATCAATGGCCAGTTATTCCCGGGCCAACTCTAAACTCTCCTATGATTAGCTCAATAGAGATCTAGAAAGGTAAAAAATGATATAATACAGGTTCCCCTTAAGAGACAGCCATAAAAGGGTTGAAGTTAGCACAATGTTGTCCTATATAGTTGAAGTAGATACTCTTGATAAATCCCACTTTTCCTTAATGGTTTCTCAAAGTCTTATTTTTTACTTCATGCTAAAAAATAAAATAGCACTAACCCCGTTTTCTGCCTTCTCTGCCTTTATATCATGGAAAGGCAAACGATGCCTTTAGTTTTCCCCAGATATGATAAAACAAAAAAAAACATATTTAGTGGCCTCAGTGAAACTGAGGTCATAATCCCAAATCAAAAATGTAATATTTTGCAGTTTGCCAATTATTAGATGTGGTGGCTGCATTCGTTTTCTTTTTTAGGCTTTTTTCTTTCTATTTTAACCTGGTGATCTGGCCAATAGCATACCTCTTGTTGTATTATAGTGCCTCTGCTCTGAATGAAGGAGCACAGGGGCACAGCAGACAGGCAGCATTGTCAGTCTTGGGGGAGGGGAGTGTTAGATGGACTAGCAGATTTAAATATGCTAACAAATTAAATCCAAACTCCAGATCACACATTATAATCAGTTGCAGCAAACATTTTTTTCCCTTTTATGTATAAAGATTTTACATGAATACATATAGGCTGATCATTGTAAACATCCTCTGCCAGTGTCCAATGGTTTGTCTCATCCCTGTAAACTGATACATCTGGAATAGAGCTTATTCTTTTGAAAAACAACAGACTTACTGGCAGGATCATAAGATAAAAATAGAATAAAGAAAGCATAAAAAAGAAAACTAATACAGCCATCACATCTAAGAATTGGTAAGCTGCAATATAATAAATGTTTGTTTTTGGGTTTAAAGTGTTACTAAACCTACAGCAGTAAAATCAGTGTGTATACAGTATGCAGTATGCTTGTTATACTCACTAATGGGTTAATCCCCTGCATTGTGTAAAAAGGCTGTTTGATCCGGTTATGCACAGATTCTCCTCTTATTGCATTGTCTCCAAAACATCTCCGGATAAGACAGAGTTAGTGGGGGCACTGTCCAGACAGAGGGTCAGGGGTCTTGCATTCTTATAGGACATTCATGGGAGAATGAAAACTCCCCCTACAAGTTTTACCCAGACACAGATAGAAGTCACAAGACTGCTATATACTGCTAATGAGAAAAGGTATTTAGCAGTTTATATTTACTAAAATGATTGCATTTCCATGTTCTGTGTACTGTGGGAAACCAGATATAGTGAATGCAGGGTCCTGGGTTTAGTAACACTTTAATGCACTTTACACGTTAATTAAAACACTTTAATTTACTGCTTGAAGTAAAGTGGGACTGAACTCTGAAAACGGTTCCCTAAAAAGACAGGCAAAGGGCAAAGCATTGCCTGTGGTCTCTCTGCAGCTGAGCGTTCCCTATTATTGACTTGCCATGCTTTGTTCTACACTGTGTCACTTTATGGAGGTGGCCATCTTATTAGAAGAAGGGTTTTGCTTCCTCATGTCAGAGTCTCCAGCAAGGAGAACAGTGCCCAACATAAACATGACCAATCTCCCAAAACTAGCAGTTGGAGGCAGTAGTGCTTGAGATCTCACACTGCAGATATACAGCTATAAGGCTATATCGGCAAGCGTGCCTAGGCACATTCATATACCAGAAAGCGCATGGCTATTTTTCAGGAGGAATTCAATGTACATTTTAAGGGTATGATTGGGCACAGTTAACATTTCTAGTTGTTGCCTATGAGATGATATATCTGCACTTTTTTGGGTTTAGTTCCTTGTTAAGGGCAAACCAACATGTTGAAGCATATCACAAAGTTTCGAAAATAAGTAGTTCCCTCTAAACGAAAGCATTAAAACAGTACCTAACATAAACAGGACATAAGAATGCAAAATAAAACACCTAACAATTATTTGTTTCTAAAAGCAAACACCCCCATTTTTTTATTAATTTAAGGCATAGCTATTCTGTCTCTAAGTTAATAATGGTTATTTTACGAGAAGAATGTTATCTCTAATGCTCTTTCTCATGCAATTACCTAAAGACTGTATAAAAATATGCAAATTATTCACATGCGTAGTTACTTTAACATCCCCCTTAGGTCTGCTTGCTGGGAATAATGAATGCAGTTTTCTATTGAACTGACCTTGGAAAAACTGAATAAAATAAATTGTTTCCTGATATAGACTTTGCAAGTGTGTCCATTGCTACTGCTCAGTGATAACGATAAGGAATTGCTAACAAACATAAATCAAAGATAGGCAACCTTGAACACACTAGCTGTCACTGAACTACATGTCCTTTAGAAGAGACTTGTCATCGGCACATTAAGCATAAAACTCAACATATTAACTGTGCTGACATCTAGTGACTGTTATAAAGGTCTCCCTTCTTTACGCCTTCCAGTAGGGCAATCAAGAGATGTCTAGAGCCAGAATTCTATCTATCAGCAGAAGCACATTGCTCTGAAATCAGAATAGAAGCTGTATAAAAAAAAAAAGATGATTTGTAATGATTTTGTTCAGACTAACTTCATTTTTAATAAAACACATTTAGTAGGTTATTTTTCTGCAAGCTGACTGGAAACTAAAACTGCTGTTAACAACACTGAAAATGAATGTGAACAAAGAGAGCTGCGGCTTTATTCTGCATATAAAGAAAAAAGGCTTTTGGGTTAAAACCACTTACCAACCCGGCCAATTCTGACACTTTGCTCCTACATGTAAAAATCATCATTTTTTTGCTAAAAAATTACATAGAACCCCCAAACATTATATATGTTTTTTTAGCAGAGACCCTAGAGAATACAATGGCGGTCATTGCAACTTTTTATCTCGCACGGTATTTGCGCAACAATTTTTCAAACACTTTTAAAAAAAAAAAAAAAAAAAACAGTAAAGTTAGCCCAATTTTTTTTACATAATGTGAAAATAGAAACCTAACATGTCACGCTTCAAAACTGCACACGCTCGTGGAATGGCGCCAAACTTCGGTACTTAAAAATCCCCATAGGCGATGATTTAAAATTTTTTACTGCTTACATGTTTTGCGTTACAGAGGAGGTCTAGGGCTAGATTTATTGCTCTCACTCTAACGTTCGCGGCAACACCTCACATCTGTGGTTTCAACACCGTTTTCATATGTGGGCGGGACTTACGTATGCATTCGCTTCTGCGTGCGAGCACACGGGGACAGGAGCACTTTAAAAAAAATTTTTTTTTTTAATTGTTAATTTTACTTTAAAAAAATAAATAAAAATTTTGATCACTTTTATTCCTATTACAAGGAATGCAAACATCCCTTGTAATAGGAATATGGCATGACAGGTCCTCTTTACAGTGAGATATGGGGTCAATAAGACCCCACATCTCACCACTAGGCTGGGAAGCCTGAAATAAAAATGAAAAATAAAACGATCACCGCTTCCCAGCCGAAGCGACGCCGTTTTTTTGAATGCAGAGGCCGGGCATGACGTCATAACATCGCGCCCGGCCTCCGAAGATCATAGAGACTCCGGCGACCATCTGGTCCACCGGAAATCTCTATGATCAACATCCAGGGCTGGTGGATCCGCTCTCCGATTCACCGATCGCAGAGGTGAGTCGGAGGAAGCACCGGAGGGCGGCGGGAGGGGGGGGACACGTCTCTCGCTGACCGTAAGAACGATCAAGCGGCTGACCCGCCGCTATGATCATTCTTATGGTGTAGGGAATCGCCAGCTGAAAATGGCAATATCTGAATGATGTCTCTAGCTGCAGGCATCATTCAGATATACACCCACAAACCCAGGACGTCCATGGACGTCCTACGGTCGGCAAGTGGTTAATGTAATTTTTCCATGGTGGCTTGTAACTAAATGGGTTTTGCTTATCCAGAATGCTGACCCTTTAATAGAACTATTTTGGCCAATGGGGTTTAATGAGCATTATGGCCAATGGATCTGGTAAGCATGTAAAGCAACACAATAGTGCTTATATGACAGGGATCTCATGAGTGCAGGGACAATTGAACCCTCCATTCCCCTGTACCAATGCAATAGTCAAGGGGTTGATTTACTAAAGCCAAATAGATTGTTCACTTTGCAAGGGAATTTTTACTTTGCATGAAAATTTCCCTTAGCTTAGTGAATAAGGCAAATCTTTGTTGATGTCTGTCATCCAATCATGTGCAAGAAAAAAATACTGTTTTTTTAATTCTACTTACACGTGTTTGGGTATGTCGCCAGGTGCTTGGCTAGAGACAGAGAGCATTTTAGAACACTGTGCTGCAGTGCTCTCTGTGCTCCTAATGGACTTCAGCTGAATGGGTTAACACTACCTCATCTCCATCCACCAGGAGACACTGACAAGCAGGAGGAGCTCAAGAGACCTGATGGTAGGCAGCACTAAATCATGATAGTTTGAGAAAGAAATTGTATTATGACGGTTAATGGACAATTGGACTATTGGAATTCGAGCCAGGTATACAGAGAGGGAGCTGTATTTCCACAAGCTGAATATAGAGAGATTTCCTCTTTGCGAGGAGACCAAGGTGTGCACATTGCTGCTCCTGTGAGCCTGCGGCCATGTACTGAGGACGCTCCAGGCAGATCCAGAAATTATTATTATTATTATTATACAGGATTTATATAGCGCGAACAGTTAGCGCAGCACTTTACAACATGAGGGCTGAAATGAGCTGACATCTGAACAGCGGGAGCCCTGTTGCTGTATCTCAGGGAATGGTGATATCATGTACCTGGTGAAAAATGGAATGTTGTGGAGGCCTCTCTTGCACCTCCCACTCAACACCCCTGAAGATGGAGACAGACAGTATAAGGGCAAGGAGTGGCGCGAGTACCGTAGTAGCTGGCTGATGATTGATGTCCACTCCGTAGGTGGGTAGAGCTCATACTTGCAGTCTTCGGAACAGGATGCAGAAGCATCTTGGCACCAGAGCAGGTGACGGATGCAGGACCAGGAGGCGAGCAACAGTCAGCAACAAACGGGCAGCGAGGAACCGAATCAGCAGGCAAAGTAAATGCAGAAGGCAGGCCAAGGTCAGTAACAGCTGGGCAAAGCAGTACAGAGTCAGCAGGTAGGACAAGTCTAGTAAATAGGCTGAGGTAAGAGTTGTTAGGTAAAACAAAGCTAAAGCAAGAGCAGACGCATAGTCCAAAAGCAAGCCAGGTCACACACGAGTAAGCAGGTACAGCGGATAAGGTTTCAGCAACTGCTCATAGCGATAGACCATTTTAAATGGGTCACTGGGTGCCAGGTGATAATTGTTATATGCACGCACACGAATATGTGTGCAACAAACTGGCACAGTTTATCTAACATTGCCCCTTTGCTCTGAAAAATGAGCATATGTGCACGCATATAAGCACGAGCACAAATCCGCACTAGCTTACTGGTGCCAGGAATTCGGTTTACCTTCCAGGTGAAGAATTAGGGCTAAAGACTGCTTACTCAGATAGCTGCTTCACAAGAACTTTGCCTATTGTTCATAGTAAGAGGTACCTCTTTAGGGAGTCTTAAATGTAATTGTTGCCACTCATGTAGAGTGCATCCTAAAGTGGATATAGCCTATTGTTTACAGAGGAGTTATTGCAATATTGATTACCATTGCTGTTACTGTTTTTTAATGCCATTACTCTACACTGCTATAGCCTAGTGAACATATTGTATTGTAAACAGTGATTAACCTAATCCTTTACGTACTCATTTATGTGCATACTTCTTACTCATTTATGAGCATACTGCCATTTACTGCAACCTGTGACAATATATTGGGTTCATTTACCACTAACCATTCTGATGTATGCATTTTGACACTGAACTTTAGTTGCTAATATTATTATACAGGATTTATATAGCGCCAGCAGTTTACGAGGTGCTTTACAATGTAAAAAGGGAGACAGTACAGTTACAATACCATAAAATACAAGAGGGTTAAAAGGGCCCTGCTCAAAAGAGCTTACAATCTAGTTGTGTGCAGGGTATCTATATGTGTGCTTCCAGTAGCAGTGCAGTATCTATTTGTTTAACCTGGTCTGTCAGTGGGGCTGAGGTTGTTCTCAGAGTTGAAGCAGAAAAAAAAGAGAACCCAATCTTCCAAGCGGCTCCTGCAGGGGTAGCGCTACAGGAATTCTTTGAAAACTGACTTTTCACCACATTTACTAAGCTAAGTGAAAATTCCCCTGTAAAGTGAAACTTCCCCAGCAAAGTGAACTTTTTGTAGTAAAGCAACATTACTGTGTAGCAGACAGGGGCAAGAGAACCAATTACAAATGAGGTTTAAATGTCCTCTGACAATGTACATAAGCAGTTATGCATTTAATACAACAAAATCCAACCATATATAGAATAACAGGTAATAAAACCAACACCTTTAGCAATTGTTCTACTGATACTGTTATGCCCTGTACACACGATCGGACATTGATCGGACATTCCGACAACAAAATGCATGGATTTTTTTCCGGCGGATGTTGGCTCAAACTTGTTTTGCATACACACGGTCACACAAAGTTGTCAGAATTTCCGATCACCAAGAACGTGGTCACGTACACCACATACGACAAGACTATAAAAGGGCAGTTCAGAACCAAACGCGGCACCCTTTGGGCTCCTTTTGCTAATCTCGTGTTAGTAAAAGTTTGGTGAGAGACGATTTGCGCTTTTTCAGACTCGTGGTTTTCAGATCGTTTTCTGCTGTTGAGTTCGTGCTTGTGGGTTTGTATCTGGTCTTCAGTGCATGCAGCGAGTACAGTTGACATGTCATTGTGTTCTTGTTCGTTCGTTACTGATTTTCAGGTCGCTCTTCACAGGCCTTGCTGTTCTTCAGTGTGTTCTGTTACTTCGTTCTGAGCAGCCGACCGTTTTCTAGCCATGTTGCGTATACGTACTCCTCGTAGAGTTCGCGCTGTGCAGGGGCTTGGTGTTGGGGTCCTTACCTTGACACAAGCCCAGTCCATGAACAGGGTGGGGAGGAGTTCATGGACCAAGAATTGGTTGCTCCAGCGTGACCAGTTCTGTCACATGCCTTTGCTCTGTGAGATCCGTGAGAATAATCCTGACGATTTCAGGAACTTTCTCAGGATGACGGACCCCGTATTTCACCGTTTGTTGGCTTTGCTGACCCCTTATATCAGCAGGCAGGATACCTGCATGCGGCAAGCTATCACTCCGGAGCAGAGGCTCGTCGCTACCCTGTGGTACTTGGCGATGGGGAGAAGCCTGCAGGACCTCACATTCTCGACAGGTATCTCCCCCCAGGCTCTGGGGATCATTATCCCGGAGACCTGTTCTGCCATCATTCAGGTCCTGCAGAAGGAGTATATTAAGGTAAGATTTTTATCCTTTAATATCACATTTTATTGTATTTAATGTTTGATAATATATTGTATTTCTTTCCTCATTCCCTAATTACCATGATTGTAATATGCTGTGAGTGTCCCCTTTGTCCTCATGCATGCTGGATTTTTATGTAATTTATTTTTGTCCTTCATACATATTTGCCTTCACTTACCTCCCCAGCATGCTCTCCTGGCCCTATATTCACCTTGTGTCACTTAACAATGTATTTTGTCAGCTCCATAGTAGTGCTTTACCCTAAACACCCCTAAAATGTGTAAAAATGAGATTTGTGCTTTAAATTCAGAGTGCCAGAGGCTTTTTTTTGGTGTCCCAAAATCATCTGGAACCCTCCCTCCCCCAACTGCTGACTCAGCTGATACCAATCCTCTATCTGCTGACTTTGCCAAACCCATACACCCCATACACACTATACCCACCTCTTTTGTGGTCAGATTTATGGATGAATTCCCCAAAGCATGTAGTGCAAGGGCCTGCCTGAATACTTTTAAATGGTACTGTTTAACTTTTTGGTATCCTGTTATTATCTTGATAGGTAATAGCAGAATGTAAAATGTGTACAGTGTGTATTTATATCTTTGTATTATGACACTTCTTACCTGTCCAGTGGGCTGCCAATAGTGTAAAGTAAGGAGGGGCTGACCAAAGTAAGACACATTATTTAGGCATTCATCTCTCAATGAAGTGGAGAGGGTTACCTGTCCAACACATCTCGCCCCCATAAAATTTTACAAATGGCCCATGGGGGGGGGGGGGGGATCTGATAGGTGGACCTTATACCTTTGTCTTTAAATAGTCCCTAAAATAAATGTTATACTGATGTTGGCCAAGAATGTTTGTGTCTAATCTGCTTTACATGTTTATGTGCAAAATGATTAATTTATTTTTCTTGTTTGACTCCACAGTTTCCTTCCAACCCACAGGAATGGCAGACTGTGGCCTCCCACTTTGCCCAGCGGTGGGACTTTCCTAACTGCAGAGGGGCAATTGATGGGAAACACGTCCATATCGTCCACACCACCCAACTCAGGGTCATACTATTATAATTATAAGGGGTTCAATAGTATTGTGATGTTGGCGGTGGTGTCGGCTACTTATGAGTTCCTGTATGTGGACGTGGGGAAGAATGGCCGGATGTCAGATGGTGGAGTCATCGCCCAGACGGAGTTCTACAGGCGTCTCCAGAATGGCAGCTTGGACTTGCCACCTCCAGAAGACAATGTGGAAGGACTCCCATTCGTCTTCGTTGCAAATGAAGCATTTGCGCTGGGGGACCATCTTATGCGGCCATTCCCGTTGAGGACCCTCACCCCGGACCAGAGGGTTTTTAATTACCGGCTGGCCAGAGCCAGAAGAGTGGTGGAGAACACGTTTGGAATCATGGCTGCCTATTTCTTACACCCATACATATGGCGGAGTATAAACTGAATCACATCATCCTGGCGTGCTGTGTTCTGCACAACTTTTTAAGGAGAAATTTTGCCAACTATGCTGCATCAGTTGGGCCTGAGGCCGGAATTCATGTAAATTAACCAACCCTGGCGGCGCTTGAAGCTGGCTGTCCTGGCTTGCCCCTCCTGAGTGCCCGCGAGGTCCATCTAAGATACCTTGAATACTTTGCGGGTAGGGGGGCCATCAATATGCCAGACAATGTCTGAGACATTTTTTAAATAAAAAAATAATTTTAACTACTAAAATATTTGCTGACATTTACTGCTTGTGTTTCTTTTAGCTGACCCTGACTGAAACGTGGGTAGTCCTGAAAATGGCATGATTGTGTAACATTAAAAAGCACTGTTGGGTGTTATTTACTAAAGGAAAATACACTTTGCACCACAAGTGCACTTGAGACTGCACTGAAGCTGCACTTGTAGTGCAAAGTGGATTTGCCCTTAGGAAATAACCCCCATTGTCACAGAAAACACCAATTTTACCACAACAAAAGTTTGGGAGCATTGAAACAATAATCCACACATTCTTGATTATCAATCTAATCTTTTTAATACCAGCACAATCACATCTGCATTTATAAAAGGTTTTTAAAACAAACCAACATGTTTGTTGTATAATAATTTTTTGGGTCACATTAATAAAAGTAGAAATGTCCTTTTAAATGTAAAACAGGCATGTTTAAAACCAAAAGAAATACACAAATCTGGAACTTACAAAGTTCAACTTTGTTCAAAATTGAAGGCAATATCAGACATGAGTATTTATAAACTGTGTTTGATATTGCGTTCAGATGGGGTGAAGTCACCCCTGGAAAAGCCAAATTTTGAAGATGCACACAAATTGCCAAATGTCAACATGTGCTAGCTGCCATCACGGGGGATCAAGGGACGTGTTTTGGGGGTGCAACCCCTTCCTCTCAGCTACTTTATTATTGAGGAAGGGGTTGCACCCCCAAAACACCTACATTGATCTCCCATGATAGCAGATAGCACATGTTGACACACTGTGTGCATCTTCAAAATTTGGCTTTTCTCGAATATGTCAAAAAAAAATCACAAAAATTTTTCAATACAAAAAAAACAAAAAAAAAGTAAGGGATTTGGAGGTGTTTTAAACTCTCCCTTAGGCCCCTTTCACACTGGGGCGGTTTGCAGGCGTTATTGCGCTAAAAATACCGCCTGCAAACCGCCCCTAAACAGCCTCCGCTGTTTGTTCAGTGTGAAAGCCCGAGGGCTTTCACACCGAAGCGGTGCGCTGGCAGGACAGTAAAAAAAGTCCTGCGAGCCGCATCTTTGGAGCGGTGAAGGAGCGGTGTGTTCACTGCTCCTAAACCGCTCCTTCCCATTGAAATCAATGGGACAGCGCGGCTATACCGCGGTAATACCGCGGCTATAGCCACGCTGTACAAGCGGGTTTAACCCTTTTTCGGCCGCCAGCGGGGGTTAAAACTGCACCGCTAGCGGGCGAATACAGCTGCAAAAACGACGGTAAAACAACGCTAAAAATAGCGCTGTTTTACCGCCGACGCCCCCACCGCCCCAGTGTGAAAGGGGCCTAAAACATCAATGATGTTCTTCATTTTGGTTTTAATATCATTTATGTTTTTCTGTATGTTTTCCAAGTCCCTATTACACCCTATGATCTCCCCGATCAGGATCTGGGTACTCTCACTGGTGAAATGACCTGGATCCACAACATCACGATCACCTAAAAATATAGAAACAAAAACACACCATGTATTATAAATATGCCGTCATCCATCTCTTACCTGAGGCTGTGGTCGCAGACACTCACCTGTTGTGGTGATAATTTCCACCACGTCTCCTTCCTCCTCCTCCTGTTGGCTTTGGGGGATTTCCACTTCCTCATGAGGTGGGGGGTCTGTGGTCTTCTCGGATTAGTGGTGTCCTCTGAGTCTTTTCTCCCCTATGTAAAAAAAAAAATAGGCATACTTAGAACACAGATATTTGATGGCAGAAATAGGAATATGAAACATTGCTTGGAAGTGGGGTACAATTGTCTGTTTTGGCAGAGTTCCAAGATGAAGAAATATTTTTGTCACTTTGTCAAGCTTGAATACTTACGTGTTTTGTACAAGCTTCACAGATGAAGACACCCCTATAGTATACACTGGAGCACCTGTGTGGGCCCCCTAATAAAAAGGGTGTTCTGGTGTCCCACACTAGTGCTCCAGCGTCCAGATGTGTAAACAGCTGCTGAGTGTCCTCTCCTTACACAGAATCTAGTTTGCATTACATTCTAGTTACAAAACCCATCTAGACACCAAAATTATTTTAAGAGAAGTAGGCTATCAAAAATGTATTCAAATGCATATGGCCAAAACAATGGTGTTTTCTAGGCTGAACGAACAATGTTTCTGACGAACGAACAATGTGCCCATGAACAGTATAAAGCAAAGCACATGGAGCAGCACGAACGTAATAAAAATAAAGAATAGGAACACAGGACAACTACTTACTTTTTTGCAGCACTTTCCTGATCCTTCTGTACTGCTCATGCTCCCTTAATTTGAGGTCCGACCACCGCTTCCTGAGTTGATCTTTCGATCATCGTACCCCAAAATTCCGGTGCAGACTCTTGACTACTTTCGCCATGATCTTGGCCTTTCTGACATTGGGGTTGGGGTAAGGTCCATAATTCCCGTCATAGTCGGTCCTCTTCAGGATGTCGACCATCTCCAACATCTCCCCAAAGGAAATATTTGAGGCCTTAAATCGTCTCCTCCAGGATCGGGGCATTTCTGGCTCCGGGCTTTCCTCCTCCTCCTCCTTGTTGCTGTAATTAGCACGCACCTGTTGTGTCTCCATGTGCTCTTCCCCACTGCGCCGAATGAGAAGGGGCGGGGAATAGACTAGAAAGAACGTCGGGGGGGCGGAGTTTCACACATGCGCAGTGTATATAAAGCGTAACACGCGTGCGTAGTACATAAGATCTGTAAGTGGAGGAAGGAGTTTTGGAAGCGCCGATCGTGATAACGAAGGTAACATTTAAACTTGGGCGCCTATACTGATTCTAGATTGAGGCCTATATTAGGACAAGATTCGGAGACTTTAGCCTGACATTAGGGTTTGTCTTGTGTATTGCAGATAAAATGGATGGCTTCAATGACCACAACTTCCTCCCCCTGTTCATAGACAAGTACAGGGAACTGCCCTGTCTGTGGCAGGTGAAACATCCTCATTATAATCATAAACAAAAGAGGCAGGCAGCGCTGGAGAAACTGCTGGAATTGGTGAAGCCGGTGGTCCCCACAGCAACCATCCCCTATTTAAAAGCCAAAATTGGTGGCCTGAGGAGCACTTATCTTAGGGAGCGCAAGAAGGTCCAGGATTCCCAGAGATCAGGAGCTGCAGCAGATGATGTTTATGTCCCCAGGCTGTGGTACTATGAGAGACTTAGTTTTCTGTCAGACCAGACTGAAGTCAGGGAATCCCTCTCAACCCTTCCTTCCACTCTTCCTTCCACCCCAGCTGAGGCTTCCGATGTCCAACCTGGGACTTCCAGCCAGGAAGAAGTGGAGGAGCCCAGCTCGAGTCAGGTATAGCATTGCTCTACAGATTTCTGGTCAATAAATAAATTATGTTTACTAGATGTTTTTATTGATCACTAATTGCTGATTTAATAAAGTGTTTTACATATCAATAGACAGTAGTGGGCAAAAATAATTGGCACAAGAATGAAAAATGCTGGGCTCAGAATGATAGTCTGTTATATTTGTTAACATTCAATTTGCAACAGTCATGAGCTGAAAATTGTGTGTGATTGATGAAGAAAAAACTAAAACTATGTCCCTTTTTTCATACACAGGAAGACCTCAGCCAGGAGGAGGCTGTGGAAAGTGGCAGCCAGGAGGAGACAGGGGTTAGTGGCAGCCAGGAGGAGGCGGGGCTAAGTGGCAGCCAGGAGAAGGCCGGGTCCAGTAGGAGCCTTACAGAATCACAGGTCCCTCCCCTTCGCCTTCCAAACACAAGACCCAGGAAGGGCAGTAACGTGCAGGATTCAGCACTCAGGCTGATTCAGGAGGCTTCTGCGTCCTTCAGAGCCTTCCCCACTCCTGAAGAGGCCTTTGCTGCCACAAAACTGCAGGGCATGCAGGAGGGTCAACGCCTCATGTGTGAGGACCTTCTTTATAAAACCTTAACTAAGGGGGTGAGGGGCGAAATCACACCCAATACCCACCTGTGTGCCTGTGTGAGTTGGACCATCCTCCTCCTCCTCCTGTCACAACACCGCCAGAGACACAGCGTGGAAGGAAGACCAGAGAGTGATGGCCTGGGTTCAGTCTGGTCTGACAAAAGATGCAGGCTCTTGTATGACCACAGCCTGGGGACATACATGTCATCTGCTGCTGTTCATGATTCTCTTGGACTTCTGGACCAGATTGCACTCCCTTATATATGGATTCCTCAGGCCATCAATTTTGCCTGGAAATAATTGATGTGTGCCCTGGGGGCCAAAGGCTTCGCCAATTTCTGCTGTTTCTCCAGTGTTGCCTCCCTGTTTGTTTGGTTCTGATCCCTTAATAAAGGATTTTTTATTTCAATTATACTCGCCTATGTGTGTTTTCCTTCAAAAAGGACAGTTTGTTTGTGAGGAGGCAGGTACATTTCAAAAATACATGTGAAATTAACAAGAGACACCAACACCAAACAACCTCCTTGAGATTAAATAATACAAGATAATAATTGTGTTGTAACTTGACACACAAAACACACCCAAAAATATTCTGGAGTTTAAAAAAAAATAAAAATAAAAAATATCAGGCTTGAAAAAAATATTAACCCCAAAAAAAAAAAAATAAAATTTTTGAGTCAGATGTGACAAATACAAATATTATATTGATGAAATCAACAGAAATAATAAAGAAAGAAGTTTGTGAGAACTCTGTGTGAATATGAGCAGCAAAACTACTACATTCTTCTAACATTATAAAGAAGAAGAGAGTGCGCTGCATTAAACAATTTAAAACATTGCAGTGTGACGAAAGAGCTCTATCCATTCCGAACGTTAATTTTACCAGACCGAGCAGTTTCGTCTCGGAATTTATTCTGAGCATGCGTGGCACTTTGTGCGTCGGAATTGACGCGATCGGATTTTGTTGTCGGAAAATGTTATAGTCTGCTCTCAAACTTTGTGTGTCGGAAAATCCGATGGAAAAAGTCCAATGGAGCCCACACACGGTCGGAATTTCCGACAACAAGCTCTGGTCGCACATTTTCCGTTGGAAAATCCAACCGTGTGTACGGGGCATTATTCTTTACGTTTGTGATCTGTAGTATGACACTGGCAAAGTGACCATGCACTTCCTAATATTCAGCCTTGGCAACATACACGTCAAAGCCAGTAAATTAGAATATTTTGAAAAACTTGATTTATTTCAGTAATTGCATTCAAAAGGTGTAACTTGTACATTATATTTATTCATTGCACACAGACTGATGCATTCAAATGTTTATTTCATTTAATTTTGATGATTTGAAGTGGCAACAAATGAAAATCCAAAATTCCGTGTGTCACAAAATTAGAATATTGTGTAAGGGTTAAATTTTGAAGACACCTGGTGCCACAAACTAATCAGCTGATTAACTCAAAACACCTGCAAAGGGCTTTAAATGGTCTCTCAGTCCAGTTCTGAAGCCTACACAAACATGGGGAAGACTTCAGATTTGACAGCTGTCCAAAAGGCGACCATCGACACATTGCACAAGGAGGGAAAGACACAAAAGGTTATTGCTGAAGAGGCTGGCTGTTCTCAGAGCTCTGTGTCCAAACACATTAATAGAGAGGCAAAGGGAAGGAAAAACTGTGGTCAGAAAAAGTGTACAAGCGATAGGGATCACCGCGCCCTAGTCAAGATTGTGAAAAAAAACCCATTCAAAAATGTGGGGGAGATTCACAAGGAGTGGACAGCTGCTGGAGTCAGTGCTTCAAGATCCACCACCAAGAGACGCTTGAAAGACATGGGTTTCAACTGCCGCATACCTCGTGTCAAGCCACTTTTGACCAAGAAACAGCGCGAAAACCGTCTCACCTGGGCTAAGGAAAAAAAGAGCTGGACTGCTGCTGAGTGGTCCAAAGTCATGTTTTCTGACAAAAGCAAATTTTGCATTTCCTTTGGAAATCGAGGTCCCAGAGTCTGGAGGAAGACAGGAGAGGCACAGGATCCACGTTGCCTGAAGTCTAGTGTAAAGTTTCCACCATCAGTGATGGTTTGGGGTGCCATGTCATCTGCTGGTGTCGGTCCACTCTGTTTCCTGAGATCCAGGGTCAACGCAGCCGTCTACCAGCAAGTTTTAGAGCACTTCATGCTTCCTGCTGCTGACCTGCTCTATGGAGATGGAGATTTCAGGTTCCAACAGGACTTGGCGCCTGCACACAGCGCAAAATCTACCCGTGCCTGGTTTACGGACCATGGTATTTCTGTTCTAAATTGGCCAGCCAACTCCCCTGACCTTAGCCCCATAGAAAATCTGTGGGGTATTGTGAAAAGGAAGATGCAGAATGCCAGACCCAACAACGCAGAAGAGTTGAAGGCCACTATCAGAGCAACCTGGGCTCTCATAACACCTGAGCAGTGCCAGAAACTCATCGACTCCATGCCACGCCGCATTAATGCAGTAATTGAGGCAAAAGGAGCTCCAACCAAGTATTGAGTATTGTACATGCTCATATTTTTCATTTTCATACTTTTCAGTTGGCCAACATTTCTAAAAAATCCCTTTTTTGTATTAGCCTTAAGTAATATTCTAATTTTGTGACACACGGAATTTTGGATTTTCATTTGTTGCCACTTCAAATCATCAAAATTAAATGAAATAAACATTTGAATGCATCAGTCTGTGTGCAATGAATAAATATAATGTACAAGTTACACCTTTTGAATGCAATTACTGAAATAAATCAAGTTTTTCAAAATATTCTAATTTACTGGCTTTTACCTGTATCACTAGTAATGAACAGATCGTATAGGCTTTAAGAAATGATATACCTGTATAGTTCAGTGTTGAAAAGTGACAAAAGTCTGAATTTTGTCTAAAACTTATTGAGCATACTCTATAGATCGGAGCTGAGGATCTTTTCCCACCTGGTTAATAGCTGCAAGTTGTTATAAGCAAATTATTTTGCTCACTCAGATTCTTGGCCTGATATCCCAGCATGCAGACAAATAAAAAGCTTAATACTGTGCTGTGAACTCAGCAAATGTAGCCGTCAGTAAGAAATTGAACCAGGCTTCCAATAAACAAAAAACTGCAGACAGCGGTTCTATTTCTCAAACCAATATCAGCAACTTATTTAAATCTTATTATTAAGGGCTCATATGATCTAGTTAAATATATTTTCAGCTATAACTTTCATTTTTAAACAAAAAAAACTGCAGAGCTAACAAGATGAAAATGTATAAATAAATGAAATGTCTGCTAATTATTTGCTACTAGTAATCTTTTGCTCAGGGAAGATTAAAGTAGATGTAAGCTCAATTGCTAAAATCTCATATCCTGTAATTTTTAACATGGTAATACCATTTTAGAAGTCATTTTTAATATTTATAAATCTGCTGCTTTCATTAAATTAATAAATAAAGTATGCTGCGCTAATATAATCAACTCTGTGCTAAATGTGCTACAAATCACAAATGCTAATTATCATACATATTCACCACCTTCATGTGATAAGCAATAGCACATTTGCCATAAACAAATGAAGATATGAAACTATACAGTGGGGACGGAAAGTATTCAGACCCCCTTAAATTTTTCACTCTTTGTTATTATTATTATTATTATTATTATACAGGATTTATATAGCGCAATCTAGGAGGGAGGGTCAAGTTATACATAAGGGTAATAGCTGTGGGGGATGAGCTAATGGAGAAAATAGTGCAGTTGTTATATGGAGGCAGGATAGGCTTCTCTGAAGAGGAACGTTTTCAGGGATCGCCTAAAAGTGGATACATTTGGAGACAGTCTGACAGATTGGGGTAGGGAATTCCAGAGGATGGGTGAGGCTCGGGAGAAGTCCTGGAGGCGGATATGGGAGGAGGTAAAGAGGGAGCTAGAGAGCAGGAGGTCTTGGGAGGAACGGAGATGGTGATTAGGTTGGTATTTTGAGACTAGGTTAGTGATGTAGCTGGGGGCAGAGTTGTGGATGGCTTTGTAACTTATTAGTATTTTGAATTTAATTCGTTGGGCGAGTGGTAGCCAATGGAGGGATTGGCAGAGAGGGGTAGCAGACACTGAGAGGTTTGTAAGGTGGATGAGTCTGGCATCTTTGTTATATTGCAGCCATTTGCTAAAATCATTTAAGTTTATTTTTTTTCCTCATTAATGTACACACAGCACCCCATATTGACAGAAAAACATAGAATTGTTGACATTTTTGCAGATTTATTAAAAAAGAAAAACTGAAATATCACATGGTCCTAAGTATTCAGACCCTTTGCTCAGTATTTAGTAGAAGCACCCTTTTGATCTAATACAGCCATGATTCTTTTTGGGAAAGATGCAACAAGTTTTTCACACCTGGATTTGGGGATCCTCTGCCATTCCTCCTTGCAAATCCTCTCCAGTTCTGTCAGGTTGGATGGTAAACATTGATGGACAGCCATTTTTAGGTCTCTCCAGAGATGTTCAATTGGGTTTAAGTCAGGGCTCTGGCTGGGCCATTCAAGAACAGTCACAAAGTTGTTGTGAAGCCACTGCTTTGTTATTTTAGCTATGTGCTTAGGGTCATTGTCTTGTTGGAAGGTAAACCTTTGGGCCAGTCTGAGGTCCTGAGCACTCTGGAGAAGGTTTTCATCCAGGATATCCCTGGCCTTGGCCGCATTCATCTTTCCCTTGATTGCAACCAGTCGTCCTGTCCCTGCAGCTGAAAAACACCCCCACAGCATGATGCTGCCACCACCATGCTTCACTGTTGGGACTGTATTGGACAGGTGATGAGCAGTGCCTGGTTTTCTCCACATATACCGCTTAAAATTAAGGTCAAAAAGTTCTACCTTGGTCTCATCAGACCAAATAATCTTATTTCTCACCATCTTGGAGTCCTTCAGGTGTTTTTTAGCAAACTCCATGTGGGCTTTCATGTGTCTTGCACTGAGGAGAGGCTTCCGTCGGGCCACTCTGCCACAAATCCCCGACTGGAGGAGGGCTGCAGTGATGGTTGACTTTCTACAACTTCCTCCCATCTCCTGACTCTGGAGCTCAACCACAGTGATCTTTGGGTTCTTCTTTACCTCTCTCACCAAGGCTCTTCTCTCCCGGTAGCTCAGTTTGGCCAGACGGCCAGCTCTAGGAAGGGTTCTGGTCATCCCAAACGTCTTCCAAGGATTATGGAGGCCACTGTGCTCTTAGGACCCTTACGTGCAGCAGAAATTTTTTTGTAACCTTGGCCAGATCTGTGTCTTGCCACAATTCTGTCTCTGAGCTCATCAGGCAGTTCCTTTGACCTCATGATTCTCATTTGCTTTGACATGCACTGTGAGCTGTAAGGTCTTATATAGACAGGTGTGTGGCTTTCCTAATCAAGTCCAATCAGTATAATCAAACACAGCTGGACTCAAATGAAGGTGTGGAACCATCTCAAGGATGATCAGAAGAAATGGACAGCACCTGAGTTAAATATATGAGTGTCATAGCAAAGGGTTTGAATACTTAGGACCATGTGATATTTCAGTTTTTAGGGACACCCAAATTTTAGTGTTAGGACCACAGATTACAGGGTGCCGTGACGTGGCTCTGTGGCTTACGCATGCGTTTGCAAATGCGTGCGGACTGAACCCCTGTTTTTAACGCATACTGTTAGACAGGTCAATTGGTTGTCTGCGAGCTGGTGGTAAGTAGGCTTGGAATTTTTTCCTGGGCATTCCCCAGGTTTTGTTGTTATCTGTTTGTGGCCTTCCAATGCCTCATACTGCGATAGCCAGCTATAAGTGAGGGTGGTGGCAAGATTTTTGCAATCACGTGAGTGTGTGTATTGGTCCAGCAACGCACCAGCACCTTTGCAGCCATTGTGCTACCTGCTGGGTGTTTGGTGTGTCCTGTACCTTTAAGAAGGGGTGGGCTGCCCTTCAGTCCACCTGCCCTTACTTATCCATTAGAATGCATGTGCCTCCACTGTGGGGACACCCAAATTTTAGTGCTGGACCACAAATTACAGGGTGCCGTGACGTGGCTTACGCATGCGTTTGCAAATGCGTGCGGACTGAACCCCTGTTTTTAATGCATACTGTTAGACAGGTTAATTGGTTGTCTGCGAGCTGGTGGTAAGTAGGCTTGGAATTTTTTCCTGGGCATTCCCCAGGTTTTGTTGTTATCTGTTTGTGGCCTTCCAATGCCTATTACTGCGATAGCCAGCTATAAGTGAGGGTGGTGGCAAGATTTTTGCAATCACGTGGGTGTGTGTATTGGTCCAGCAACGCACCAGCACCTTTGCAGCCATTGTGCTACCTGCTGGGTGTTTGGTGTGTCCTGTACCTTTAAGAAGGGGTGGGCTGCCCTTCAGTCCACCTGCCCTTACTTATCCATTAGAATGCATGTGCCTCCACTGTGGGGACACCCAAAATTTAGTGCTGGACCACAGATTACAGGGTGCCGTGACGTGGCTCTGTGGCTTACGCATGCGTTTGCAAATGCGTGCGGACTGAACCCCTGTTTTTAACGCATACTGTTAGACAGGTCATTTGGTTGTCTGCGAGCTGGTGGTAAGTAGGCTTGGAATTTTTTCCTGGGCATTCCCCAGGTTTTGTCTTTATCTTTCTTTTTTAATAAATCTGCAAAAATGTCAACAATTCTGTGTTTTTCTGTCAATATGGGGTGCTGTGTGTACATTAATGAGGAAAAAAATGAACATAAATGGTTTTAGCAAATGGTTGCATTATAACAAAGAGTGAAAAATGTAAGGGGGTCTGAATAATTTCTGTCCCCACTGTATGTGTTGAACAACTATAAATGTTGAGAAATAAGTGTCCATAAATATACAGAAGTCCTTTAACCACTTAAAGTGGTTGTAAACCCTTACAGACCACTTTTTGCTACAGGTAATGCTTACCTGTAGCTACCCATGATATCTCCTAAACCTGCACAGTTTAGGAGATATCCCCTGTATTTGCATGTGCCCACGTCTTCGGCACATGTGCACTAAAGAAAACTGAAGCAATAGCACGTATGTGCCGTTTGTTTCAGTGAGTGTGTCGTTACCGGCGGCTCCTGCGCGCATGCATGGGAGTGACGTCATCGCGGCTCCGGCCAATCACATAGCCGGAGCCGAAATCCCCGGAAGTAACCCCCTGGAGTGATGTTGCCACCTGGTGCTGTGTACAGGCACCGCAGCGAGGGCTTCGATCTCAGGTGAGTATTACATAATGAGCTAGTATGCTATGCTAGCTCATTATGCCTTTGTCTTGCAGGTGTTAGTTTTTTTTTTTTCAAAGTTTACAACCACTTTAAGGACAAGCCGCCGCAGTTGCACTGCAGCAGGTTGGCCCCCTGTGCAAATTGGCGTCATTGTACGTCAGCTTGCGCAGGCGCAGTTGCGGGTGGGAGCACACCACCGCCGGGGGACTCTCGTGCCGGCTGCATGCTGCGGGAGCGTGCCCGTGGGTCGGGCAAACTCAGTGTCCACCGGCGACCCGCAATCGCCTAGTCCAGAGGCAGAATGGGGATCTGCCTTTGTAAACAAGGCAGATCCCCATTCTGACAGATGACATGACAGATCTACTGTTCCCAGTCATCGGGAACAGTGATCTCTGTCATGTCCCAGGCAGCTCATCCCTCCTACAGTTAGAACACACACAGGGAACATACTTAACCCCTTGATCGCCCCCTAGTGTTAACCCCTGACAGTGTAATTTTTACATTGATCAGTGCATTTTTATAGCACTGATCAATGTAATAATGTCACTGGTCCCCAAAAAGTGTCATTTGGGGTCAGATTTGGCCGCCGCAATGTCGCAGTCCCACTAAAAACAATAGGAAAAAAGTCCCTAAATCTATCCCATAGTTTTGTGCACACCAATCAATATACGCCTATTGCGATTTTTTTTTTACCAAAAAACCACAGAGGTGATCAAATGCCACCAAAAAAAAGCTCGGCGGCGCCGGCATTCTGACTGTGGGCGCCCGGCTGTGGCTTCACATGGCTGTGTCATCTATAGCACAATTATTCTAAAAGGTAAACATAGATAAATGTCAGTATAGAAATGCAATCAAGTTAAAGTCGCTTTATACAGTGATTGAATGATCATCTGATCAATGGACATAACAATGGAGAAAACACATATTATCTTTCATACCTAGGCTGATCAACGCCAATACACAGGGGGAAGGCAGAGTGGCTACAGTCTACGCAAAAGATGCCATTGCAGTATAGGATAAGGATATGTGGCTGGATGTAAAGTAGCCAAAATCCAGAGCATGAGAAATAAGAGCCGGATGAGCCAACAGGTGCTGCAGGAATTCCCACTGACTGGAGGTCACTCCAGTCAGTATATGGTCAGCCCAACAATTGAAAAAGTATACTTGATATCTTCCTATAGGGGAGATATAGTTGAGGATAGTAAGTGTATAAAAAGTGGCAGGGTAGATAGTATGCAAATAATAAAAAAAGTCTTATAAAGTACTTGGTATAAACTTGCCTTAACAAAGATGTATACAGATCAATGGATCCAAACAGCAGACACCAGCGATATGAGTGCTGTTTCTGAAAGAGGCCTATAAATAGCCAGTAAGGCCATTATTAGACAGCTGAATGTGGGCTGCAACCAGCACCAAAGCCAGCTGAGGCTAATGAGGCAAAGCGTTGCGGCAAGAATGGCTGCAACACTCTGCTCTCAGAATTCCCAGTCAGGGCAACGCGCGGCACGGTCACGTCTCGGAAGGCGGAACCGTGTCCCGCGTCATCCCGCCACCGGCGCGTGTAAGACCCGCCCATCTGCGCCCCAATGTGGAACGCAAACAGGAAGGAGCGCAGCACAATGGCTCAGCTCCGAAGGGTAAGGAGAGCCAGATCTCATTGATTTTATACCTTATTGTATTATCATTTTTGTGTTAATAAAGAAAACTTGTTAGATAGTTCTAATAGTGCTATGTGATTGTATTTATATTCCATACAATACAATGTGAACAAGGTCCACAAAAATTTGCTATTGCCACCGGGGAGACCAATAGTATCGGGGAATGGGGCTATTACGGAACATCTGAGTTTATATGTCGACACACACCTTAGGCCATTTGTTGAAAATTTACCCTCTTATGTACGGGATACTATCCACCTCTTGCAAAGCCTGGATGGTCTGCATATATCCCAGCGAGCTCTACTGGTAGCCATTGATATAGACAGGGCTGGTGCAAGGATTTTTGGAACCCCAGGTGAAACCTCATTTTGCCCCCCCCCCCCGGCTTCACCCCTGAATCACCCTCTTTGCCTGAGCATTAGTGTGACAGAAGCCAGCGCTAGAGGAAGCATGCAGCTGCAGTGGAGAGCACTGATCATGGAGGCGCGCAAGGGATGTTTGCTTCTGTTCCATCAGGACATGTCCTCCAGTGCTGCACCCCTATAATGACACTACAGAGCATCTGCCTGAGTAACAGGCAGCATATGCATCCCCTGCATTCCCCTAGATGTGCAAGCTTTATCCCAGCAGCGCCCACTAGAGGTCACAACATTTATTACAGAGGTATTTATGATACAGCACCAAAAACGTAGATAGCACGGAGGCAGATAATAGGGAAACCAGCAGCCGGGGGCCCCTAGGCAGCAGAGTGATAGCACCGGCCCTGGATATAGAAGCTTTATATAGCTCTATCCCTCACCATCTGGGACTGGCTGCCATTAGACATGTGATTTCACAGACACATAGAGATGATAAAAAACTGAACGAATTCATCATTATGGCATTGTAATTCATACTCCAGCACAATGTTTTTTCCTTTGACGGCTCCCACTTCCTCCAGGTGCAGGGCGTGGCGATGGGGACATCTTGTGCCCCATCATGAGCGAACCTGTACCTGGGGGAGTGGGAGCAGTCTTTCTTGACTGATGAATCTGCTAAGATCCATACTCATCATTATAAAGTTACGGTGGGAAAGCGCCATCGACACCCAAAGACCAAATTTTCTGCACCTGTTTGACAGGTGCATATCATTACAATTTTTTACAGCAAGGCCAATTCTTGCTTTCATCAAGATTAACTCTATAGGGTTGCGGTGGGAAGGCGCCACCGACACCCAAAAACCAATTTTTACGCACCCATTACTTCTATCCAAAGTTAAAGTGATACCAGAATGTATCCAAAAAATCTCTAATCTTGTTCCCAGTGCACTACATTGTGGCCTCATCCTACACACTGGCTCCCCAGATGTTGCTGAACAAAATAAAGGCTGCTTGCAGGGAAAATGTATTTTTTTGGCTTTAAAAATGCAATTATGCAGCAGATTCTAGACATGGTACAGATCTGCCACTTTACAGGTAGACTAAGGGGACCCCCCAGGCACTATATTGGAAGGAATTTTTAATTTTTATACTTTCACTTTAAAAATCAAAAAAACACTGGCTCATTTAAAAATGACGTTTTTCACAAACTTTTTTTTTTTTATTGATGCATGTCCCCCAGGGCAGGACCCGGACCCCTATAACCATTGTATGCTCAATTACTTACATATAAGCCTTCAAAATGGGCACTTTTGATTTTTTTACGTTCGGGTCCTATTGACTGTAATGAGGTTCGTTATTCGGGTCCGAACTTTTGCGGTGTTCGAAAGTTCTGGTGTGAACCGAACAGGGGTCCGTTTGGCCCATCCCTAGTGGTCACGTATTGTTGAAAGTGTCAAGTAATGTGGAGGCTATGCACATATGGCCATTTTTGAGAGTCTACATCCACCATGGCTTTTTATTATATACCGTATTCATTTTATCATCACTATTTTTTTTTATACATTGCTCAGTCCAGGATTGGTGCCCAGAGGAGATTTAAGTTGATCAAGTGTTTCTGTGACATTTGGCCTCACCCCTTTCTTTGAGGGGTGGGCTTGTATGCTTGTTGCATTTAGCGCACCACTATATAGAGATTGTGGAGAAGGGATTCTGGTCAGCTCTGAAGAAGAGAGCTCTCTCCTTAAAACACGTCAGCTGTGTCCCTGCAGATGGGCACACTTCCTGTGTTGGGACTGGATCTGTTACATGTACTTTGTTGTGGACCTTTGTAAGTTCATTGGCATTTGGTTTTATTTATTAAAGAGTTTTAACTGTATTGCACTAGGCCGGTGCGCCTTCTTCTTTTGCTTTTATCAGGGTAAAGGATGATATAAAGTAGACAAGAGATGAGTGTGGGGACATTATCAGGGTAAGAGATAATATAAAGTGCACAGGAGGTGGTTTCAGGGATATTTTCAGGGTAACAACACTCCCAATCACACCAATGCTGGGGATTATTATTGAGTTCGCTGACACCAATGATGGGGATTATTATTTGGATCACTGACAGAAATGCTGGGGTTATTGCGATCACCACCAAAGCTAAAAGGTAAATACTGTGATTACTCACACCAGCGCTGGGAGTTATTATTGTAGTCACTGACACCAATGCTGGGAAATAATTATATCTAGTGACACCAATGCTGGGGTTTACTATTGTGTCCACTGGCACCAATGATGTGGGTTTCTATTGCATCCACTGGCACAATTTATTTCTTCATTGTGCATTGTTGTATGTTGTAATGCGGTAGCACAAAATTTTTAGTAGTTAAAGTACGCTACAGCCCATTAATTTTGAATTGGCTGCCTAATTCATCGCACTGCACCTCCACACATAATAACTTGCCGCTATTGTGCTGCCCTCTGGAAATGCTGGGGATTGCACTTGAAGCCCTCAATTGTTTTCAAGTTGACCACCACTGGTCTAGTGTATGTAAAGTACAGTGACATTCCAAAGTTTGTGTAATGTACTTACTATAGTGTGGAGTATTGTGCCTGAGGATACAATGTATAGTGCACCCCATATGGAGTGTGGAGTGCTACAACATTCAACAAACAGTGGGTATAGAAAAGAATCACCCCTTTGAAAATAATCATATTTTGTTGTTTTGCAGCCTGAAAAGAATACAGATACAGTTTTTGTTTTATCCAGCTGCATTTATTCAGTGCAACTTATAACATTCAAGTGAAAGATATAACACCAACATGTCAGAAAAACAATATAAATAAATAAAAAACAGAATCATTGAGTTGGAAAATGGATCCCCCCCCCTCCTAAAGATGACTTGTAAACTCATTCTGGTGTAGTTATTCACCTTCTCAATGGCACACAAAGCCATTTGAATTTCAACTGTGATCAGCTGTGATTGTTTTGATTAGCTCAGCATGAAAAGAGCTTTCCTGGAGCATTTCAGTCCCTGATAGTGCAACTGAAGCAAACAATCAACAATGGGTGACAAGGCACTGTCAAAAGATCTCTGGGATAAAGTTGTGAACAGGCACAAGTCAGGAGATGAATACAAAAAAAATTCATAGGCTTTATCAATGCCTAGAAGCACCATGAAGTCTATTATTAAGAAGTGGAAGGTATTTGGTGCTACACAGACCCTGCCTGGATCAGGACATTGCTCCAAACTGGATGAAAGAGCCAGGAGGAAACTGGTCAGAGAGGCTACCAAGAGGCCTACAGCAACTCTGAAGCAAATGTGGCTTGTATGGGAGGGTTGCAAAAAAAAAAGCCACTCCTCAAGAAAGGCCACATGCAGTCACAACTGAGTTTTGCCAAAACGCACCTTGAAGATTCTGAGGCCACATGGAAAAAGGTGTTAAGGTCAGATGAGACTAAAATTGAATTATTAGGCCTCAATACCAAAGAATATGTCTGGCAGAAATCCAATAAAGCTCACCATCCAAATAACACAATTCCTACAGTAAAGCATGGAGGTGGTAATATCCTGTTATGAGGGGTTTTCTCAGCAGCACTTGTCAGGATAGAAGGAAAAACAGATAGAAAAAAATAGAAGCAAAATACCCTCAAATTCTAGAGGAAAATCTGCTGCCCTCTGCCAGAAAGTTGTCAATGGGAAAAAGGTTTAACTTTAAACAATGACAATGACCCAAAGCACACAGCAAAAATGACCACACAGTGGTTGAAGGAGAAAAAGATGAATGTCCTTGCATGGCTTAGTCAGAACCCAGACTTAAACCCCACTGAAAATCTGTGGAATGACTTGAAGACTGCAGCCCACAAATTAAAATATAAACTCTAACTCGCGCTTAATGGAAAAAGAAAAAATTGTGAATAAGACCACAGCTGCTGTTGCAAAAGGTACTAAAACCTTGGGAATATGTTAAACGATAATAACAGCGCTAGTGGAATGATGATACTAAATGATATCATGTAACACACTGAAAGTAAAATAAAGTGCTAAGTGCTTGCAAAATGAATAAGTAAATAAACAAATATAAGAGCTAATAAATAATAGTGCCATATGATACCATATAACACACACTGAGAAATTGCAATAAAGTGCTAAATGATTCAGATAATGCTTGTAAATTGGGTTACAAAAAAAAAATGATAAGCACTAATAAAATAATAGCGCAATGTGATAACATATAACACACACTGAGAAATTGCATTAAAGTGCTGCGTGATTCAGATAATGAACAATATTAGTAAAACGATGCTTCTGAACAGGTGGTATCCCCTCTTGTGGCCTCACTCACCAGAGTCGATGGACCCTCGCCTTTGCAGTCCTGGGGTCAAAACAGGCTTATGGTTTGTTTGGGGAGGTAGGAACAATCATCACATTCTCCGAGGTGGTGGCTCTCAACAAGATCCATGATGTTTTGTAACATAACGAGGTAAAAAAGAGAGAGAAAAGTGCATGTGAAATACCGCCAGTATAAAAACACACTGCGCTCTATTGTGTATAACTCACGAGACATCAAGCAAAGGCAAGCACCAGCGTGTTTCTGGGTTCGCACGGTGTGCGTTCCACGGGAACCGAAAGTAGCGTCACTGGTTCTCTATAACGGAAATTACGTTGACGCGTTTCGCCCTTCCTCCAGGGCGTCATCAAGGACATCACTACCGGTATCATAGGAAGAAGTTATATATGCTTTGAAGTCCCCAACTCCCAGCGCAATAGCCAATGGAGTGAGAAGAACCTAATGATGTGATTAAACACATGCTTCCTTTTAACATATATCACTTCCTGCCTTTGCCAAATGATAGCAAACTTTATTAACACATGACAATTGACATTAAAAGTATAAAAAGATTCACAAATAAAATTAAAATACAGATAGTTGATCAAATTTGAATAGAATCTTACAGAAGAAGGATTGGTAACCAAAAAGAAATAAAAATATAAATTAAAATGAGGAAAACAATAAAAATAAAAATAATGAAAATGAAAATAAATATGTATATATAAAAATAAAAATGAAAATGAAAATAAAAATAAAAAATATAAAAAAAATAAAATTAAATTAAAAATAAAATAAATAAAAATAAAATGAAAGAAAAATAAATCAAAGAAAATTAAAAGAAAAATTAAAAAAGAAAATAAAAGAAAAATAAAAATAAAAGAAAAATAATAAAGCAAAAAATAAAAAATAAGTAAAATGAAAATAAAATTAATAAATAGGCTACCAATTTGATAAAACAACAATTTATATCCAGTTCAATATTGAGGCCATGCGGACTCAAAGTGCCCAACCTGTGTATCCACTGGGTTTCATTCTGCGAAATAGCTTGTTTGAGGTTAGAGCCTCTCCAGTGTGGCTCAACCCTATCAATTCCACAGAACTTTAGACCCCTTGGATCACTATTATGGAATAATTTAAAATGATTGGACAGACTATGATGTTTAAGACACTCCTGAGATCTCTATCTTTGAGCAACAATGGCCAATATTCTTTAATTACTTTTTCAAATTGCTTATGTTGTCTGGTAAACCCTGTTATAAAAGCAACACCATAGTCCTTTTTATTTTGAGTTTTGGTTTTGAAAAGAGACTCTCTGTCAATATTCCGTATGGCTTCTTTTGTTTTCATGAGATCCCTGATGTTATACCCTTTTTCTTGGAGTCTGTCAGATATAATTTGGGCCTGTATATCATAATCTTCAATTCTTTTGCAGTTTCTCCTTACTCTGAGCATCTGGCTTTTAGGTATACCACTTAGTCACCTAGGATGGTGGTAACTGCCAAGCGGTATATATCCATTGCGGTCTACTTCCTTAAAGAAAGTGTGAGTACACAGCTTCCCACTCTCTTTAAATATAACCAGATCTAGAAAGTTCACTGAATCTTGGCTAGAGACTTCTGAAAAGGAAATACCATATGGATTGATACCAATTTGATTCAAAAAATCAAAAAAGGAATCTTTTGATCCTGCCCAAATAATAAAAATGTCATCGATATACTGCTTATAAAAATTTAAATGCGGTATATCTTTACCATAAATTGCCTGGGACTCCCACCGACTCCCACTGATGGGGTATATTATTGGGGCAAATATTCTCCCAGCCTGGAGAATAGCGAATCCACCCCACTCACTATGGGTCCCCCAGGAGGCTTGAGTGGATCCTTATGAGTTTTGGGCAACTGGTAAATAACAGGGACCCTAGGCGCATCAGGGACAAGATATCTTGTTTCTTTATTAATTATCCCAACTTGGTGTGCATCTTTAATTATCAGTTTCAATTTAGCTCTATATTTATTACTTGGATTTCCTTTAAGTTCCTCATAAGTTGCTGTGTGAAAAACCAATCTATTGATTTCACCTAGATAATCACTTTTTTGAGAATCACAACCCCCCCCCCCCCACTCTGATAAAAATATTCTTCTTTTTTTCTAATGATTCCAGACCCCTTATTCATTTTTCTTTTATTTTTCTTTTATTTTTCTTTCATTTTATTTTGATTTATTTTATTTTATTTTTAACTTTATTTTAATTTTTTTATTTGTTATTTTATTTTATTTTTATTTTCATTTTCATTTTTATCTTTATTTTCATTTTTAGGAGGGGGGGCGAAACGCGTCAATGTAATTTCCATTATAGAGAACCAGTGACACTACTTTCGGTTCCCATGGAACGCATGCCGTGCGAACCCAGAAACACGCTGATGCTTGACTTTGCTTGATGTCTCGTGAGTCATACACAATAGAGTGCAGTGTGTTTTTATACTGGCGGTACTTCACATGCACTTTTCTCTCTCTTTTTTACCTCGTTATGTTACAAAACATCATGGATCTTATTGAGAGCCACCACCTTGGAGAATTTGATGATTGTTCCACAAGAGGGGACACCACCTGTTCAGAAGCATCGTTTTACTAATATTGTTCATTATCTGAATCACACAGCACTTTAATGCAATTTCTCAGTGTGTGTTATATGTTATCACATTGCGCTATTATTTTAGTAGTGCTTATAATTTTTTTTAACCCATTTTGCAAGCATTATCTGAAGCATTTTGCACTTTATTGCAATTTCTCAGTGTGTGTTATATGGTATCATATTGCGCTATTATTTATTAGTGCTTATATTTGTTTATTTACTTATTCATTTTGCAAGCACTTAGCAGTTTTTGTTCACTTTCAGTGTGTTACACAGTATCATTTAGTATCATCATTCCGCTAGCGCTGTTATTATCGTTTAACATATTCCCAAGGTTTTAGTACCTTTTGCAACAGCAGCTGTGGTCTTATTCACAATTTTTTCTTTTTCCAATAAGCGCGAGTTATAGTTTGTTTTAATTGATTTCTCGTTTGAGTGCACTCAGCAGCTATGGAAGTATTTACATTTGTCCACAATAGGAAATTAAATGCAGATTAATTTTTTTTCACAACACAATAGCAATTCAGACATTAACCAAGATTTTAAACATCTTAAAAGTGCTTTAGACAAACAGGTTAAGACCTGGTGGGATGTTTTTAAATTAGGTAAATACATCAAAGATAACATCACCCCCAGAGGATTAAGGTGGGATGTTGCCCCCAATGATGGTCTGATTGATAAGGAACTTGAGGATGAATGGTTTTCCCTTTTCAATCACACAGAGAAAAAACTGTTAGAACTGTTAATAACAAGGAAAGGAAGAAAACTCAAAATATTGGAGGCTAATATCAATGCCTTAACCACCTCAATACAGGGCACTTACACCCCCTTCCTGCCCAAGCCATTTTTCAGTTTTCAGCGCTGTCGCACTTTGAATGACAATTGCGCGGTCATGTTACACTGCACCTTAATTAAATTTTTATCATTTTTTTCCCCACAAATAAAGCTTTCTTTTGGTGGTATTTGATCACCTCTGCGGTTTTTATTTATTGCGCTATAAACAAAAGAAGAGCAACAATTTTGAAAAAACACAATATTTTTTACTTTTTGCTATAATAAATATCCAATTTTTTTTTTTTTTTTTTTAACAAATTTTTTCCTCAGTTTAGGCCGATACGTATTCTTCTACATATTTTTGGTAAAAAAAAATTGCGATAAGTGTATATTGATTGGTTTGCGCAAAAGTTATAGCGTCTACAAAATAGGGGATAGATTTATAGCATTTTTATTATTTATTTATTTTTTACTAGTAATGGCGGCGATCTGCAATTTTTATCGTGACTACGATATTGCGGCGGACACATCGGACACTTTTGACACATTTTTGGGACCATTCACATTTATACAGCGATCAATGCTATAAAATTGCATTGATTACTGTGTAAATGTGACTGGCAGGGAAGGGGTTAACACTAGGGGGCGCTCGAGGGGTTAATATATGACCTAAGGAGGTGATTCTAACTGTGGGGGGAGGGGACTGACTGGGGGAGGTGACCGGATCGCTGTCCCTATGTACAAGGGACACGTCATCGGTCTCCTCTCCTTTCTGACAGGACGTGGATCTGTGTTTACATGCACAGATCCACGCTCCTGCTCTGTTACCCGGCAATCGCGGGTGCCCGGCGGACATCGCGGCCGCCGGGCACGCGCACCGGGTCCCGAGTGACGCAGCGGGCGCGCGCGCGCGCGCCCCCTAGTGGCTCGGGAGGGCGAGGACGTCATATGACGTCCTCCCAGAACAACAGAAGCCTCGTCCAGCCGTCATATGACGGTGGGCGGTGGCTTAGTGGTTAAAAACTAAAGTGATACCCTTTATTACCACAGGTGAATATAAAGAAAACATGAAACAGTTACAGGATTTTGTTGAAAAATTAGATAAAGAAACACAAAAGAAAAAGATGGCAGAGGTGTCCCGGCAGAAATACTGTCCAAAGTCAGTAGAGGCAGCAGGCAGATATATGGTCAACACAGCCAAAGTATTGGTCCAAACAGCAGGAAGAAACATGGTCCATAATGTCATGGGTCTTTACAGGCAGCAATATGGTCAGCACAGCCAAAGTATTGGTCCAGGCAGCAGGAAGGACCATCAAGCTTAGGGCCAGGGGGACAGGGGTAAAGGCTTCTCCCACCCAAATCGCTTTGAAGCCACCAGCAACCAGACCCTGTTCTGGGAGCACAGAAAAAGAAAAACTGTTTTTCTCTACTCAGAACGCTATTCTGAAGCCCCTCACATATGTGAGACCCCTGTGTGCTAAAGTAGATGGCCAAAAGATCAGTCCAAGTGGCAGGCAAAAACATGGTCGATTAAAAGGCCAAGGCCGGTACACGTGGAAGTCAGAAACGTTGTTTAAATCGGCAGGCAGAGGCATCGTCGGTAAACAGGCTGAGGTTGGTGCACGTGGTTTAAATCGGCAAGCAAAGACATCGTCGGTAAACAGGCCAGGGTCAGTTAATTAACATGGTAGCAGGCAAATGGGGAAATGGAAGTCTGGTAATAATACAGGGAACTAATATTGGATGGATGTGTGATAATTTTTGAAGCAATCTCCGATGCACAGGCCAGGTTGGGAGGGACATTGGGGACAATAATAGCTGGAATCTCTTCTTACTCCTCCTCTGCTGCATACACGGCATTTCAATTGGCGTCTTCTTCCAGATTCTGTGGGGGGAATGCTATAGGGAAAGTGTTGCTCGTGAAGTCAACTCACATTATCCAAGCAAATGCTTCCTGGGGCGGGACCTTGTTGGTAAATGAGGGCAGTGACGATATATTGAATATACTTGAGGTAGGTGACTTGTTGGTTTTGAGTTGCTTTTTGGTAGCAGACAAACGAATTAATAAGGGCCATGTGAAACAGGTGAAAGGCAACTTTCTTGTACCAGTAACGGGACTTTCTGTTTGATAAATAGGGCTGTAGCATCTGATAGTTTAAATCCACCCCCCATATACATATTGTAGTCGTGGACACATTTGGGCTTTACAATGGGGCCGTGTCTTCTTTGGATCTCCACCATGGTGTCATTGTGGATGGTAGAGAGGATGTGGACATCTTTCTTGTCCCTCCACTTCATGGCCAACACCTCCTCGTTCCTCATGAATGCCGATTCTCCCTTTTGTAATTTTTTTGCCAACAGATTTTGTGGGAATCCCTTACGGTTTTTTTTTAAGGTACCACAGGCCGGGGTTTTTTTACTATAAAGGTGACGAAAAAGGGGCGGGCTGGTATAATAGCTGTCGACATATAAATGGTATCCTTTGTCGAATAGGGGGTATGCCAGCTCCCAGACAATTTTCCCACTGGTTCCAATATATGTGGGGCAATCATGGGGCTGGAGCTGGGAGTCTTTGCCTTCGTAGATTCGGAATGTGAAGACATATCCAGTGGCTCAATCGCATAATTTATTTAACTTCAGCCCATACCTGGCTCTCTTGCTTGGTATATACTGCTTGAAGTGCAGTCGGCCAGTGAAATGTATGAGGGACTCGTCCACACAAATTTTTTGGTCTGGGATGAAAACTTCTCTAAATCGCTGGGAAAAGGAATTGATTAGGGGGCGTATCTTGTACAATTTGTCATGGTTGATATGATCTCGGGGAGGGCACTGTGAAGTGTCATTGAAGTGGAGAAAACGCATAATCATGTCATATCTTGTCCTGGACATGACAGCGGAATATATGGGCATGTGTTGGATGGGGTGGGTGGACCAATATGCATGGACTTCGTTCTTTTTTGTAAGCCCCATGTTGAATGTTAGGCCCAAAAACAAGCAATAAATTGGGATGCATACAAATTAGTTTGATCCACCATATTCTGCAGAAAATCTTGTGGGAAAAATAAAGAAAAATAGTCGAATTCAGAAAAATTTGTAGTGTCGGGCTGCACACCTGGCTGTGCGGTGAAAGGGGGGATGATAGCGGATCCTGAGTTGGCAGGCAACCATAAGGGGTTTGCCAGGGCATCAGGAAGGTAGGACTGGGGCTGGGTTCTTTGGGTTGGGTGGGTAATTCCAGTGCTTATACTGGGCTCCTCTTCCTGGGGTCTGGCGCTGCTGGTGGTGGGCAGATCTCGTGATCTTGGTCCTGATCTCATTCTTTTGGGAGGGACGGTTTCCTCCGCGGACTCGGACTCTGATCCACTATCCTCCACTGGCTCGTATTCCAAACCAGATAATGTGAGCTCCCCGCTGCTCTCATCATCCAACATGGCAAGAATCTCATATGCCTCCTCAGGTGTGTAAACCCTTTGGGACATTATGGCAATGCTTATTGGCGGGCCTGTGTAATGGTACTGCTGGTGGTAGTGGTACAGATTGAGATATTAGTGACGGGCCTGTGTGGTGGTACAGATGGCGGTATGGGTGGTGGTGGTGGTACCGATGGCGGTACGGGTGGTGTTGGTACCGGTGGTGGTACGGGTGGTGGTGGTACCGATGGCGGTACAGGTGGTGATTGCGGTACCGGTGGCGGTACAGGTGGTGGTGGTACCGATGGTGGTACAGGTGGTGGTGGCAGTACCGGTGGCGGTACGGGTGGTGGTGGTACCGATGGTGGTACGGGTGGTGGTGGCGGTACAGGTGGTGATTGCGGTACCGGTGGCGGTACAGGTGGTGGTGGCAGTACAGGTGGTGATTGCGGTACCGGTGGCGGTACGGGTGGTGGTGGTACCGATGGCGGTACAAGTGGTGATGGCGGTACAGGTGGCAGTATGGGTGGTGGTGGTACCAATGGCGGTACTGACGGTGGTACGGGTGGTGGTGGTACCGATGGCGGCACTAGTGGCGATACTGGTAGCGGCCTGTGTTGCAGTATAGATGGTGGGCCTGATGGAGGTACTAGTGGCGTTACTGGTGGTGGTACCGATGGCGGTACTGGTAGCCTGTGTGGTGGTACCGATGGCGGTGGGCCTGTGACAGATGGGCTGATTGACAGATGGGCTGTGTGACAGGTCCTCTTTATTGGGGGGGGGCCGTGTTGTGCAAGGTACAATACAATAATGTCAGACAGACACTGATTTCACTCACTGATCCCGGCTCTCTCCTCTCACGATCGATCGGTGTTCGAGGAGAGAGCAGGGATCAGATAGTAACAGCTACTCATTGTTTACATTTGTGACCGGCTGTGATTGGACACAGCTGGTCACATGGTAAACAGCCAATTTTATTGGCTGTTTACCCTGATCGAGGAAGCGCTGTGTCCAAGGGACACTCGCCTTCCTCGATCCCTGCTCTGGATGCCTTCAGCCGAGTTTGTTGTGACAGGTGATCGCTGTGACTTTGACACAGCCGATCACGGGGTAAACAGCCAATAAAATTGTCTGTTTACCTAGATCGGGGAAGCGCTGTGTCCGAGGGACACACGCCGCCCCCGATCGCCGCGCTGCTGTTCCTACCTCCCCAAACAAACCATAAGCCTGTTTTGACCCCAGGACTGCAAGGCCGAGGGTCCATCGACTCTGGTGAGTGGGGCCACAAGAGGGGATACCACCTGTTCGGAAGCATCGTTTTACTAATATTGTTCATTATCTAAATAACCCAGCACTTTAATGCAATTTCTCAGTGTGTGTTATATGTTATCACATTGCGCTATTATTTTATTAGTGCTTATAATTTTTTTTTTTAAACCCATTTTGCAAGCATTATCTGAATCATTTAGCACTTTATTGCAATTTCTCAGTGTGTGTTATATGGTATTATGTTGCGCTATTATTTATTAGCGCTTATATTTGTTTATTTACTTATTAATTTTGCAAGCACTTAGCACTTTATTTCACTTTCAGTTTGTTACATGATATCATTTAGTATCATCATTCCGCTAGCGCTGTTATTATCGTTTAACATGCAGTCCACAAATGGTTACCATCAAATTAAACTGAACTTGAGCAGTTCTGCAAAAAAGAGTGGGCAAATATTGCAAAGTGTCGTTAGTGTATGTTAACGATTTATCAGGATGCATTTTCTTTAAATGCCCTGGTATGACACATGACTCAATGGACAGATTCCTTTCAAATTCAAAGTCCACAAAATGGTCAGAGATCGCTCTTTCTTCTTGGAACCTAGTCTTCTATATATTTTAGGCTCTGATCAGTGCATAAGTATAGCTACACTTGAGGCATCAGACGCAATGCTACATGTTAGATTTCAATCAAATGCTCTAATTAAATATAACAGATCAAGGTTATGCTATGCTCTTATAGTCATACACTGTTATCTGCATTCGATCTGCAAATATTACAAGACAATACTTCAATTTGGCATTAATTATGTTAAATGACATACATTGTTTTAGAGGAGGTGCAATGCCCAGGAAAATTGTGCTGTAAATTGTGAAAAGCTTTTGTTCTGAGTTGTCCTGGCAACCTTTGTGATTCTTCTTGAATGTACTGTGAGGTCAGGTTATTCAGCTTTTAACAGGGACAATAGCTGGAACAGGCAAGTGTGTACAAATGTATTCACCAATAAAAATGTACAGTGCCTTGAAAAAGTATTCATACCCCTTGAAATTTTCCACATTTCGTCATGTTACAACCAAAAACATAAATGTATTTTATTGGGGTTGTATGTGATAGACCAACACAAAGTGGCAAATAATTGTGAAGTGGAAGGAAATTGATGAATAGTTTTCCAAAATTTTTTTTTACAAAGAAATATGTAGTGGTTCCCCTGTGGGGTCGCTGCGTGTTTCAACATCCACACATCACCCTGCTTGTCAGACTTCCATTTTAGGCACACTTTCTCCAGACAATAAACAGTCTCTTGCTTGTTTTTGTTGTTTTTATTAGGGGATTAAACTTGGATGGGGAAAAGAGACATGGGATGCCCAGATGATGAATAATTCTCAATGAAATCAATGTTGGTTGAGTCTAAATTTGACAGTCTCTTCCTCTGCACAGCTCCTCCAGAACACTACTTGAGATTACTTGCTTCTCTTCACTGTCAAAATCTAGGTTCCTAACACCGTTAGCACATGGCTAGGCCCAGGGGCGTAACTAGAAATAGCAGGGCCCCATAGCAAAATGTTGTATGGGGCCCCCCTGCAAACAGCCCCCCCCCACAGCTGCCCTAGTGTCAATGCAGCATGACCTGTGCCACATATAGCGTGACCTGTGCCCAATGCAGCGTGACCTGTGCACAATGCAGCGTGACCTGTGCACAATGCAGCGTGACCTGTGCCCAATGCAGCGTGACCTGTGCCCCATACAGCGTGACCTGTGCCCCATACAGCGTGACCTGTGCCCCATACAGCGTGAACTGTGCCCAATGCAGCGTGACCTGTGCCCAATGCAGCGTGACCTGTGCCCCATACAGCGTGACCTGTGCCCAATGCAGCGTGACCTGTGCCCCATGCAGCGTGACCTGTGCCCAATGCAGCGTGACCTGTGCCCCATATAGCGTGACCTGTGCCCCATGCAGCGTGACCTGTGCCCCATGCAGCGTGACCTGTGCCCCATGCAGCGTGACCTGTGCCCCATACAGCGTGACCTGTGCCCCATACAGCGTGACCTGTGCCCAATGCAGCGTGACCTGTGCCCAATACAGCATTGCCTGTGCCCAATACAGCCTGGTCTGCCTGTGCCCCATACGGCCTCACCTGTGCAGAGGAAGAGGCAAGCCACCCGGATCAGCAGAGAGCGGGATTGCCCGCTGTAATAGCTTTCATTTGAATTTCCCGTCTTCCCAGGTGTCATCGTCACATAGCCCCACCTCTTGGCCTGACGGCTTTGATGATGTCACATGTCCCGCATTGGATTGGCGTTCTGTCTATCAAAGGCGCCGGGCCAAGAGGTGGAGCTATGTGAGGTGAGCCCCGGGAACACTGGAAGTTCTAATGAAAGCTATTACATTGGGCAATTCAGCTCTCTGCTGATGCGGGTGGCTTGCCTCTTCCTCTGCACAGGTGAGGCTGTATGGGGCACAGGCAGACCAGGCTGTATTGGGCACAGACAACGCTGTATTGGGCACAGGTCACGCTGCATTGGGCACAGGTCACAGCTTGCCTCTTCCTCTCCTCTCTCTTCCCCTGGCTGGGAGACTGTGCCGGCGGTACTCTCATCCTCACTGGGCCCCACTTGGCTGCGGGCCCCATAGCGCCCACATGGGTCGCTATGGTGGTAGTTACGCCCCTGGCTAGGCCTCACTTTGAATAAGTCCTAACGTTTTCCTAGTAGCCCTTTACAGGCAGGGATCTGCAGCCCCCTTTGTGGTAGCAACCATTTTAGTTGAGAAGAATAGATGTGCTGATCCCAGCATGTCCAATACAAATCCTACCAGCCCTCGTGGCTGCAACGACTTGACTCCAAAACAACACCACAGTCTTTCCCTCTGGCTTCACATCCAATCCTGGCAGAGCTTCACACTGTGCTTCTCACTTACCGACCCGGCATGGATCCCTCCTGAATGACTTTCCTGGCCGTGTTCCCTGCTGTCTTCCTCCTGCTCCTGTTCCAGGACACCTCTCAATGACCGTGTAAAGAGAGGCTCCCTCCCAGCTCCCGAGCTCTATGCCTGAGGTACATCCCTGCCTCTTTTCCAAAACCTTCTGAAAACCAGAGGAGGCGCCCAAGAGCTGAAGCACATGTCAGTCACCTGCTGCTACACTAAACCACTCCCCTGCCCCCAGATCAAAACAAACAGGCCTAGCTCACAGCATAGGCCTGCCTAGATTTACCTTCGCTGACAGTACAAAACATACCCACTACTCTAGCACCTATCTACCTAAGGTAGTGGGTGCTACGAATATGTGCAAAGTGTGGCGTGCATTTGTATTCAGCGTCCGAGTCAATACTTTGTAGAACCACCTTTCGCTGCAATTACAACTGCAAGTCATTTTGGGTAGGTCTCTACCAGTTTTGCATATCTAGAAAGTGAAATTTTTGCCCATTCTTCTTTGTAAAAAAGCTCTCTAACGGGTTTTCTTCTAAGTATTCCCTGTATTTGGCTTCATTCATCTTCCCATTAACTCTGTCCAGCTTTCCTGTCCCTGAAGAAAAGCATCCTCACAACATGATGCTGCCACTACCATGTTTCACAGTGGGGATGGTGTGTTCAGGGTGATGTGCAGTGTTAATTTTCCACCCCACATTGCATTTTGCTTTTAGGCCAAAAAGTTCATTGGTGGTCTCATCTGACTAGAGCATCTTCTTTCACATGTTTGCTTTGTCCCCCACATGGTTTCTCGCAAACTACAAATCTACTCCCATGTGTAGATGAACATTAAGCCCCAGAAAGGAAAATGACAGAGTGATCGTGCAACACAGTTTTATTAAAATGCCCTCTAAAATTTCATCCCACAGTTTATGATCTTACATGTAAAAGTGCCCAGACCGGCAGAAGCTCGATCAGCATATCTAGATACACAAAAACCAATGCTACGTCAGACTATTCGGTATTCGGTATTCCGCAGTTACTCTTACCCAGCGGTGGTGAGCGTTCCACTACACAACGGTCCACCACAAAGTTACATCACATCTGTCCTGTAGTGGAACGCACACCGTGGCTGGGTAAGAGTAACGGCCAAAAATATTACAAATGGCTTGACTGGTCCTGGTGTCCCTAGGGCTCTGGTGAGTGCATTCTAAGCATCACAAGCGGTGGAGCACAGGTCTGTGTTATTTTCTAGGATCACCTACATAAGACCATGGTGGATGGGATGAAGTGTACCACAAAAGGACTTGTTTTTTGTGTATTTTTCATTTTTCGACTTGATTACCAATTATTACTTTTGTGGTTTTTTTTCACAACTGTTTTCATTAATTCAGCATTAATTTTTGTGATACAGGTTTTCACTTTAAAAAGGTTGATATTTTCTATGGTCTTTGGATGAAATCAATCAATATTGAATGTATAAGTTTGTTTAAACATAGATCACAAATGCACATTTAGAGGAGTAGTGCCTACTTTATTTGTTTGGTTTTGATTAAAGGGGCAGCTGTCGGTGTATGTAAGTTTTAAAAATGTATTATATTTTCTGTGGCGCAAAGAATTGCGGCTGCAGCAAGTATACAGCTTCCTCCAGCTGTATTGTGGACTTTACATGGGTGATCGGGTGGTGGTCAAACTACAGCTCAACTGCCCATTTAACCCCGTCTCCTGTGTGAAATAGGCCCTAGGGTTTTTTTTTTTTTTAGCTGTCTGTGTCTTCTGTAAGGAGGTTAACTCTCAATCTCTTTTCTGGTGGACGTTGACAACTGCACAGAAAGTGAAGGGAAATGTCACTGGAACAGGTATAGAGGAGAAATCTCACAATGGGAACACTTGTTATGATGACAACTGTCCACTTTCTTTGGGGAGATTTCCTCTCACTTTATGTTGCCCTCTATCACAGTGAGTGAGAAGAAATTTTCCCAAGGGGGAACACATATTTAGACAAAAATCTAGACAGGTTCTACTTCTTCCTAATTCTTTCCAAAACTAGTGTAGCCTTCTTTTGGGAGAGGGTTAAGAAAATTGACCCTCCCCAACCAGAACTTTCACTAAGTGAAAAAGTGGGTTTAATAAAAAAGTTGTCTCCACCCAGGACAGTGAACAGAGGGGATTCCTTTCCTGGGAAATAAACAAGTAATTGAATCAAAGTATATGGGAGCAGAGGAACTACTGCAACTAGAATAGAACATTAGCCATAAGTATATAAATGCACAACTGTATGGAAATAATACGAGCTTTATGAAAAAAGCTTAAAGCTTTAAAAAAAAAAAAAAGACAAATAATAGCACATACAAGCGTCTCGGTGGATTTGCGCTTATATACCTGTGTGTTTATAGTTATTAATAAAGATATGAAATCAAAGTAAGAGCGCTACCTTGTGCTAAAACGAATACATCAATAACACAAAATAAATGCCAATGGTGCCATTGACCATAAAGAATCTATGATGTAAATAAGTGATAATAATCCATAGAAAATAAACATGTATAGAGTTAATGAAACTTCAAAACTCTGCAGTGCTGCTTCAAAAAGTTTTCAATATGTGCAAAATAAAGTGCCAAGTGCTAAGGAGATGATCCATGTGATCCGTGCTCCCCTCTGTATGCCTCCTCAGTCACCAGAAATCCAGGTCTCCCATAACAGAAGTCACAAGTGCTCAGGAGGGTGGCTGGGTTCTGTGGTTCCACGAGCTGTATCTCTCGCTGCAGCATGTGTTGTTTAGGAGTCCACGGCTTCCCACCAGAGCTCCCAGACACTTTGGAGGACTGCTGAGCTCTGTAGTCCCATGAGCTGTGTCTCCAACTGTACCGTGCCTTGTTCGCAACAAATTATCAGGGATAATTGGCAAAGAGAGCAATATATCATAATTCCGTTTTTTTATTGCAAAAATAATGAACAATATCCACTTACACAATAAACATTGCATAAAATCCAAGAGGCTGTATAGTTATATTGTAATATATTAATGGAAGTAACTGCAATTAGCTATTTCAGGCACTAGTATTCAAATTACACACTGTAGGTGTCCATCCCATTGCATAGAACAGTCATTAATGGCACAGTGTTGCAACGATATTACTCTCAGTAAGGCACAGTATTGCAAAAGTATGTCACTCAAAATGCAGTAAGGCGGTATTCCAGACTTAGCCTAATTTATCAGAGGACAGCTTCTGCTGGACTGTGATATAAGTTATCAACATTCTATTCTGCTGAAGAGATCCCAAAATGCTGACCCAGATACCGGAATGCCTGAGGAGAAACCCCTGTGCTGTTTCTACTCATTCAGGAACCTCTCCCTGTGATAATTTTCCCTGACAAACAGGGTCTCTGTCCGTCATCTATCCACTTGCTCTAGGTGCACCTGAATGGCACAAGCACCCTAATATATAGAGTCCCAAACCAAGATGGCTGCCAGAGGCCACCAGAAGTTGGAGCATCCAATCAGACAGCTACAACCTCTGTGACAACTACGAAGTCTCTCAAGGAACAGTTTTCCTTTAGAGATTCCTCTCCATCAGTACAGTGGCACAGCGCCACCTTCTGGATGGAGGGTAGACTGCAACTGCCTGTACCCTTGATGATCTCTCTAGTAAAAAACAGTAACCTGTAAACCAGGGGTCTCAAACTGGTGGCCCTTCAGCTGTTGCTACACTATAAGTCCCATCATGCCTCTGCCTGAGGGAGTCATGCTTGTAACTGTCAGCTTTGCAATGCCTCATGGGACTTGAAGTTTTGCAACAGCTGGAGGGCCACCAGTTTGAGACCCCTGCTCTAAACATAGATATCTATATAAAGTAACAACACGGTGATGCTAGGAACTAGACATGTGCATTCATTTTCGTCCGAATGCATTTTCATCCGAATTTTGGGTATTTTCGTTATCGTTTTAACAAACTATAATGAACACGCAGAATCCTAAAACCGAAAGATCCGACCTAAACAAATGCTTTATTTTCGTTGCGACAACAGTTCGATATAGATAGGAGATTCAACATGACGCTGATAATAGCGATCTGTGTCCATCGAACCTGTGGTCGAATGTGCCTAACCTTAGCTCTATTAGTCCAAGATTATTCTACATAGAGAGAAAAGATTCACCATAGAGAGAAAAGGTTCAACATTATAGAAACAATAGCAAAAAAGGTCGAATGTGCTTAACCTAACTCTATTAGTCCAAGATTATTCGACATAGAGATAAAAGATTCAACATAAAGATTCGATGAAGCAGTCGCCGCGAGCGGACATTTATGGTCAAATGCTCCGCCCATGGGCTATAGAAGAATTCTAATGTTGGTTGACTAGTAATAATAAATAATAAATATAATTATTACTAGTGTCACACAACATTAGAATTCTACTATAGTTTGTAGGCGGAACACTCGACCGGAAATGTACGATTGCGGCGCAGTTTAGCTGCTCCGTCGAATCTTCTTAGAACATTTGACAGACACCATAAGCCTTCAATGACAGATTCGACCTTAATTATTTCAGGTTTTTGGACGAATGCATTTTTTAAAGAAACGAAATAAATAAAAACGAATTTTGGGAGTCACTAAATAAAAACGGAATTCCGAAACGAAATATTTTAGTGTGCACATTTCTACTAGGACATATTAACAGCATAGAGGCCCATGGTCATTAAAACTGAAAAAAAAACCCATGATATACCCTTTTCACACTGGTTGTTGCTGCGATCATATGACTGCTCATTCCCCTCTGCTCTCACAGGTCCCAGGGATGGTGGCGGAGCCATCGGAAGACACTCGGTGACTTCAGCTAACATCATAGAAGAGGACTTCATTGTAATACTTAACTACTCTGCCACAGTTAAATGATTGAGGCTGGATGGTGGTGTGGCAGCTGAGTCTTACTACAGGATTGCAGACATGCCTTGCATTGGCACATCATCCTGTAGCCCCCAAGTCATTAGAAGGGATCTAACTGACCATGCTGGGACAGATCTGCTTCCATGCTTAGTGTAGTCAGTTTAAAACAGTAATCAAGCAGAACTGGCGGGGTTTTCCATGTGTATAGCAAAAACATAGGCAATAAAAACCATACAAGCGACATTTGTTTAGGAACTATATGAATAACACAACACACATGTGGAAATATATTTTGGGGGTAACAGGATGTACAGTATAAGAACAGACATCCTCCTCATATTTATTACACCCTCACCATTCATCTCCCATCCTGAACCAAATAATCTTGCCCACCAAAAGACACACTACACATTAAAGGGATGACATTTAGTGACTGCTGAAATTCAACTTGTTTAATTAATTGTATCCTAAGTCTGCTTGTGCATGGGATGCCTAGCCCTTGAGCATCTAATCCTGGCATTTTAGTATGTCTAGGAGGCACAAGTGTGGCATTCAACCCCACTGCCTGGGCCTGTCAAGGTCTATGGCAGCCTAAAATATGTGGCTGGATATGGCTGAATGTTGTCAAGGAACCTACAGCAGGAGAAGGGCTCTAGAACTCAGCATCTCTACCAGCACTTATGGCAGGAGAAGACCTTTAGGACCCAGCATCTCTTGCAGGAGAAGGACCATAGACCCAGCATCTCTACCAGCAGGTCACATGGGCCTAAATAAGGAAGTCTGCTAGTGTCTGCATTTGCTGGTTGATTTTCGGCTCCTCCAGTGTGTTATCTCTGTGATACTCTTTTTCCTGTGTCTCCTGTTACCGATCCAGCTTGTCCTTGACCTGTCTCCTGTTTGCTTCCTGTATTCAACCTCGGCTATCCACGTGACCACGTCTGCTCTGATACCAACCTGGCTCATGACCTAGGCTTCCTTCTGACCACGCTCCAGTCGCAGCATTATCCAAATTCTGCAACACCTCATGGGCACCACCTGTCTGCTCATTCTACGCCAGCACACCAGCTGTACTCTGGAACCTCCTGCATACAGTCCAGCAGACGACCCGTGCTACTTTGGGCCTGACCTCTCCTGTTTTCACCCTCAGGGGGGTCTGGCACTTAGCCGCAAGGGAAGCCTTCTCTCTATTGGCCTCCAGCACCAGGTACCTGATAGTTGTACTAAGTGGTACTCAGATTTAGGGTCCTATATAATCAGTGATATATGCCAAGAACACAGATATTCTGTGTTCGGTGCAAGTAGACTAATATATCCTTCTTAAAATAGGCCAGGTGCTTTGTATAGCAAGAGTTATAATAAACATAAATTGCAAGAAGCTTGTTGCCTTGATAGTTGTACATGTATATCTATAGTCTTTGCTAACAATTGCACCATTTCTCATAGAAAAGACGTCTGCAGGAAAAAAAAGAGAAAAACATGTTTCTTTGCACAATAACACAGCCTCTAAACCAAGAAGACCTTTCCTTGAACCTGCTTGACAACACTTAGATGTCACCATTTCTTCATCATTACTGGAGAAATATGCTAGATGTCACCATAGGGATACATTGGTGCATTATTACTTTTTAAGCAGCAGAAATTCAAGGATTTATGTTTTTTTGCCATGACAACAGAGAAACAATCAGCTAGTCCTGCAAACAATATATGTAGCTTGTGTGATATTTATTATCTGCTGGGTATTTAATAGGAGCATCGATCACTGTTACTACAAGCAGAATATGCAATATACAAAAGTCTACGTTAATACGTTAAGTGCTAGCTGCACAGGACTTCTGATCTGTAATTACATGTTTACTGCTGCTCAGAATGAAGGTCAGTAAAGGTCTACTGTACTATTTGTTTGTTTAATTATCCCATAAACAAACTTGCAAAGCACAATTTTTAATCGTATTTTCAAAGAGTTGTAAAGTGCGGCACAAGCCCACATCTATGGAAACCATAGTTACCCACCATTTAGAGTGGTTTGGCATAGAAACGCCTAATTTAGGATGGTGTTGTCCAAGACTTGAGAGCAGCTATGTAATGGTGACCCAGGTTACAAAATAGATTTTAGATGCAGACCCAATACTTTTCAATCTGAAGACTGATAATTGTGCAATGCACAGTGCCTTGAAAAAGTATTCATACCAATTGAAGTTTTCCACATTTTGTCATGTTACAACCAAAAACGTAAATGTATTTTATTTGGATTTTATGTGATAGACCAACACTGAGTGGCACATAATTGTGAAGTGGAAGGAAAATTCCCCCCCCCTTTTTCCTCCCCTTTTTCCTGGTCCCCCCCCCTTTTTTTTTTCCATCCACCCCCTCCTCCCCTTTGTGCCATTCCTTCCCTCCCATTCCCCACATCATCCTCACTCTGTTTTCCTGTTCTGTGCATGATGTATCTACGGACCGATTCCCAACCTGTATTTGTCTATACCTTCAAAACTATGGTAATATGATATTCCCTCTCATTGCCCCAGGGGTAAAACTTTTCGACTTGAAATTCTTATTTATATTTAGTACTTTTGTTACCCCTCCCAGGTGCAGTGCATGCCCCTCCTCCCCTCCCAAATTTGGGGGTTGTTCAATGTGTGATCCCTCGTAAGGTATGCGTGCGCGATGTCTGCTCTCCGGGGGGACCGACCCACCGCTGGGGAAATCGGAGACACATGAGAGGGTAACTCCCTCATACTTTGGCCGTCTACAATCACTAAGAGCATTTTGACTGGTAATGTTGTAACAGATCGACTTATTTATGCATATACCAATATATTGTTTTTTTCTGTTCTGTTTTGTTCTGAAAGATTTTTTTATGCATATTTACATCCCTACAGCTGTCAAACACCTATCCTATGAAGATGACCCACTGGGGTCGAAACGCGTCAGTTTTACGATTTAATATTCATGCTGTTTAACCTTTGTTGCCCATGGTGGATTGTACTGTACACTGCTCCCTGACCAATTTTATAATTTATATTCTATTTTATGTCCTGACCTTTACGTGTCAAAATGCACTAAGTAAAATTTTGCCAAAAAATTTTGTTTTATACTAATAAAACCTCTTGACCATCCATCGAACTTTGAATTGTGTTACATTTCATTATTGGCTGCATTAAAGCCCCGCTAGGGGGTCTCCCGTTTTTTACATATTTTTTTGGGGTGCGCAGCCGTTTTTGTCTGTACTGCTTTGAGTGTCCCCTTTTTCTGTGGTTTTCAAATTTCTTTACAAATAAAATATCTGCAAAGTGTGGCCTGCATTTGTATTTTTCCCCCCTGAGTCAATACTTTGTAGAACCACCTTTCACTGCAATTACAGCTGCAAGTCATTTTGGAGATGTCTCTACCAGATTTGCACATTTAGAAAGTGACATTTTTGCCCATTCTTCTTTGCAAAATAGCTCAAGCTCTGTCAGATTGGATGGGAGAGCATCTGTGAACAGCAATAAGTCTTGCCATAAATTCTCAATTGGATTTAGGTCTGGACTTTGAGTGGGCCATGCTAACACATGAATATGCTTTGATCTAAACCATTCCATTGTAGCTCTGGCTGTATGTTTAGGGTCATTGTCCTGCTGGAAGGTGAACCTCTGCCCCAGTCTCAAGTCTTTTGAAGACTCTAACAGGTTTTTTTCTAAGATTGCCCTGTATTTGGCTCAGTTTATAGGTGTGTGCAGCCTATTGCATTAGGGTGTGCACCCCGAAGCTCAAACACACATGCGTGTGTGTGCTCATGTGTATATATACTGATGGTGTCAGTAGAGCAGTGGATGGTGTCATAAGGGCAGAGATTGGTGTCAGTAGAGCAGTGCACGGTGTCAGTAGTTTTTATGTTTATTATTTTATTTTATATTGATTTTTACAATTGTATTTTTTTCTTAATATTTTACAATTTTTTTTATAGGAGAAAAAAAGGAGAACATTTTTTTCTTTGCTGAAATATTAGGGTTCCAAACAAGGGGAATATGTGCTACACAGGGTAATTAGGGTGTGCTCAGGCACACCTGGCACATCCTTTGCACACACCTATGGCTCCATCCATCTTCCCATCAACTCTGACCAGCTTCCCTGTCCCTGCTGAAGAAAAGCATCACCACAACATGATGCTGCCACCACCATGTTTCACGCTGGGGATGGTGTGTTCAGGGTGATATGCAGTGTTATCTGATGGGGGCACAGACAGCAATAAAACTGAGAAGTGTTCTAATCCTTCTCCACTCTATCCAAAAATAAAATAAATAAATAAAAATGCCTTTAGCTATACTTTAAAGCTGAAGTTTAGGTATAAATTGTATTGCATAGTTACAGTTGTGCTCATAAGTTTACAAACCCTGGCAGAATGTATGATTTCTTGACCATTTTTCAGGGAATATGAATGATAACACAAAAACTTTTCTTTCACTCATGGTTAGTGTTTGGCTAAAGTCATTTATTATCAATCAACTGTGTTTACTCTTTTTAAATCATAATCACAACAGAAACTACCCAAATGACCCTGATAAAACATTTATATACCCTGGTGATTTTGGCCTGATAACATGCACACAATTTGACACAAAGGGGTTTGAATGGCTATTAAAGGTAACCTTTCTCACCTGTGATTTGTTTGCTTGTAATTAGTGTGTGTGTATAAAAGGTCAATGCCTTTCTGGACTCCTGACAGACTCTTGCATCTTTCATCCAGTGCTGCACTGACATTTCTGGATTCTGAGTCATGGGGAAAGCAAAGAAATTGTCAAAGGATCTGCGGGAAAAGGTAGTTGAACTGTATAAAACAGGAAAGAGCTATAAAAAGATATCCAAGGAATTGAGAATGCCCATCAGCAGTGTTCAAACTCTAATCAAGAAGTGGAAAATGAGGGGTTTTGTTGAAACCAAACCACGGTCAGGTAGACCAACTAAAATGTCAGCCACAACTGCCAGGAAAATTGTTGGGGATGCAAAGAAAAACCCACAAATAACTTCAGGTGAAATACAGGACTCTCTGAAAACATGTGGTGTGGCTGTTTCAAGATGCACAATAAGGAGGCACTTGAAGAAAGATGGGCTGCATGGCCGAGTCGCCAGAAGAAAGCCATTATGACGCAAATGCCAAAAAAGTATCCAGCTTACAATACTCCAAACAGCACAGAGACAAGCCTCAAACCTTCTGGCACAAAGTCATTTAGAGTGATTAGACCAAAATTGAGCTTTTTTGGCCACAACCATAAAACGCTACATTTGGAGAGGAGTCTACAAGGCCTATGATGAAAGGTACACCATTCCTACTGTGAAACACGGAGGTGGATCACTGATGTTTTGGGGATGTGTGAGCTACAAAAGGCACAGGAAATTTGGTCAAAATTGATGGCAACATGAATGCAGTATGTTATCAAAAAATACTGGAGGAACATTTGCATTCATCAGCCAGGAAGCTGCGCATGGGACGTACTTGGACATTCCAACACGACAATGATCCAAAACACAAGGCCAAGTCGACCTGTGATTGGCTACAGCAGAATAAACTGAAGGTTCTGGAGTGACCATCTCAGTCTCCTGACCTCAATATCATTGAGCCACTCTGGGGAGATCTCAAACGTGCAGTTCATGCAAGACAGCCCAAGAATTTACAGGAACTGGAGGCTTTTTGCCTAGAGGAATAGGCAGCTTTACCATCTGAGAAGATAAAGAGCCTCATCCACAAATACCACAAAAGACTTCAAGCTGTCATTGATACTAAAGGGGGCAATACACGGTATTAAGAACTGGGGTATGTAAACTTTTAAACAGGGTAATTTGGCTAGTTTCTGTTGTCATTATGATTTAAAAAGAGTAAACACAGTTGATTGATAATAAATGGCTTCAGCCAAACACTAACCATGAGTGAAAAAAAAGTTTTTGTGTTATCATTCATATTCTCTGAAAAATGGCCAAGAAATCATAAATTCTTATGTAAACTTACATTGCACAACTGTACATTGGTCCAGCTTGGACCATTATAAGTATGCATATCTCATACCTGACCAATCCTCACAAAGCTGCAAATCACTACATAAGCTGCAAATCACTGTATAAGCTGCAAATCAGTGTAGTAGTTGCCGCAGCTACAGTGATTGCAGCATACTTACCGGTCCAGTGCTGAGTGGCTGTAATTCTGTGCACGTAACTACAAGGGGGGGTCAATCACTCTGCACTGCAGCCATTCAAAGAAAGACTTTCTTTTTTTTTGAGGAATACAATGCATTCTTTGATTGGATAAGGTAGAGATTGTGACATGCAAAACAAAAAGAAAGAAAATTCCCAGCTCAACATGCCAACTAGTCTGCAACCATTTGCAAATACATGAAAAATATGGGAAAGGTTTGGGACTTTATATGAAGCATGTAGCCAGGGAGATGACACAACAAAAGTGTGTCTGGTGGGTAATTAGTAATATAGAACTACATATGTTACATAATAGCATAATGCATGACAAAGAAGTAAAATATATAAGATTCATTGAATACAGAATATATAGTAACCTAATAACATATTAGTTTATATTGTGAACATTGATAAAAACACCAAACTCAATATTGTGTGTCTCCACAATATAAAAACATAATCTTGATTGAATTGGTACACTCCAGTAAAGCGTAGCCAGTATAATATTAGTAAAAATCTTGAAATATAAAAAAGGAGGGCATCTAATAGCTCAATGGGTTTCGTTGCTGCCGCCACTCTTCAGGAGAAGATGTAAAATAGGAGTCTATAAAAATATTAAAGAATACTATAAATTGGAGAATGTTATAGTGTGTCTGTCTATAAGAAGAGGAGGGAAAAGGGATGGAAAAATAAACACCCAATCATACTTACAGACCAACTATGAATCTGGGTGCAAGCGTGGAGAGCTGGAGGCCGGTCGGAAAGGGCATCAGCCCCGGGAGCTGAGGTAGTAAACCCCATGGCACAATGATGGAAATTAGCAGCAGGAAACAGCAGTCCCCAGGAATGAACCCCCATGTGTGAACTGTATCAACATACCCATCTATAAAAAAAGTGTAAATTTAATGTGAAATAATGCATGATAGTATGATAGGATGAGGTGACTAATTATTAAAGTCAAGTGTAGTAGTGCTGTGACCAAAGGAGGTGAAAAATGAGTAGAACTGTGCCAAAATATAGGGCAGTGTATGAAATGGTGGAAGGTAGTATAGTATACCCCAACAAGGAGGATAAATAGTAGATAGAATCAAGCCAAATGACAAAAGCACAAGTATAAAAGAAAGGACAATGAAAGAGGAAGAAAGAGGAAGAAAAAGAAAACTGCCACAGATGTACCTAGATCCAATTGGTGCACAGTGTCTGCAGAAGCATTGACCGCAGGAAGTGTCTGATTCGGCTCGGAGGAGTATATATACTCCAAGGTGACCATGGGTAAACACCAATGACACACTGGTGGCCCATTGGAGGAAAGGCACCCACCGCTCCCCAACATAGGCACATCATGCTTCCATCCCTAATGAGCTTTTGTCATGTCATCTCCCTGGCTGCATGCTTCATATAAAGTCCCAAACCTTTCCCATATTTTTCATGTAATAGGGATGGAGGCATTTGTTCAGCTATGTTCTATGCCTCAAAGTCCCAACCCTCTCCTCCTTCATTTGCAAATACATGCGTAAGCCACAGAGCTGCTCCAAGGCACCCCAGTATTATCTGCAGTCCTAATTCTTGTAAATTTATGCAGAGCCTCCAGAGTAGAAGCACATAAGTTTCTAATTGATAGATAAAGGGCAGGTGAGCCTGGAGATAGCCCACCCCTCCTTAAAAGGCACAGGGGCACACTTGACACCTAGCACATAGCACAATGGCAGCAAAGGTGTCCAGTGCGTCCCCTCACCAATATTACACCAGTAACAAACAACTGGCCCCTGCATCCACCTATAACTTCCCATCACAGCAAGGAGCACATGGAAGGGCAACGCATGCAAAACAAAACCAAACCAAAGAAAATTCCCAGCTCAACTCACCAGCCAATCTGCAACCAACCAAGAGATTGTGACAGCACCACCCTGCCTTTCTACCTTGTCCAAGTAGAATGTCTTGTATTCATTGAAAAAATATAAGTGTAGGCATGTGGAAGTGCCTTTTGTGAAGGCAACCATGACTCAAACGGGACTCCACAATGGAAGAAATCCTTATTCTAACTTTTATACTGTCTGATCACAACTACCTGGAACCAACATGAAGACAGCAGTGTTGCCAACCATCAGTATTTTTACTGGCAGCCAGTAAAAAATAGGCACTTTTCTCCTGCCAGTAAATGCCAGTGATAGGAAAAGGTTGCCAGTATAAAATATGACTTTCCTGACAGACTCCATGGCAGCCTACGTATGGGTTAATCCCGCCTCTCATATCTCATAGGACCCCACTCCCATAAATCTTTGCGTTTGGTCAGAGACCGTGTTCCTTTTTTGTCCTCCTCCTAGGACCAAGGTGTATCTCTTACCTTATGAAGTTTATTGATCCAGTCCTGGTGGTTTGCACGTGTTTGTTGGTGATGGCGGTGTCTTTCTGAAGTCCAGCTTCCCCAGCTATTAGCAGGGCGGACATGAGGGGTTCTCTTTGATGCCTTGAAGAGCTTATTTAACCAGCCATTGGCTGGGAAGCGGCAACTTGGCCAATCGTCCCAGCTATTAGCGGGAGGCCTCCTCTATTAATACCCCGGTCGTGCGGTGAGCGCTCCTCTTGCTCCCAATCCCAGGATGGATCTCGTTGTGCCGGGGTAATGTATGCCTTTCCGTTTCTTTCTAAAATATGGCAGCCTGTTTTTGTGTGTTTGTTTTCGTCTCTAGCTCCGTTTTAGTGGCCATGGCGGCTGGGACGCATCTGCGTTCCAGTCTGCCACTTCCCCGCTCCGAGTGCGCAGCTGCGAAGTCTCGTTTGAAATCGAGGCTTGGTTCGCGCCTGCGCAGTTCGGGTGAGATGGCGGCGATCGCGCATGCGCGCGAGCGCCGTGGAGCGGCGTCGGTCACAGCGTAGGGACGTTGTGGCCGCGATGACGTCATCACAGGCGGCAGATTCAAATAGCTGTCAGATACAGCTATTATTTGGGTTGCTATCACGCTCAGGCAGCAAGCTTCCCTGTGTCCATTACTCTGGCCTACAAGGTAAGGAGTTTGTTGTACCTTCCTGTATCTGTTTTTTTTTTTTTTTAAAAAGGGGGGGGGAATTGGAGAGAGAGAAACTAAAGAGTAAATCTATTATTTATTAGTTTCTTATTGAATTGTTTTCAGTCTTTTGAGTCTGTCGCCATGGACGTGTCACCGCCCCCTAGTGGCCAACCCTTACACCGCAGGTAGGAATGAAGTATTTTATTTTTCATTCTGCCTGTATTGTTTGGGGTATTATTTAGGAGCAAAGTATTCTTTTCTTCCCTTCAGCCTTCTAGGTCTGAACCGCAGCTACCGGCACATAAAGAGAAAGACCAGTCTAGGTCTCATAATCACCAGTCCACGTCTGGTTCTAGACGTACTAGGTCGTCCTCCAGACACCGCAAAGAGGGGTCAAGATCTAGGTCCAGTCATCATTCCCCCCGCCATTCCAGCCGCTCTGAGAGAAAAGCTTGCTGGGGATGTAAAACTCAAGTTCCAGAGGGTAAATCTCTCTGTGAGTTATGCTACTCTAGAGCTACGAAGGAAAGAGGAAATGAGGACCAGCAAGTGGAAGCTCTGGTTAGGAAAGTGGTCCAAGAATCTCTTAACAAAGCAGATTTTGACCGGGCTGTAATTCCTCCTTCTGTTATAGCTCCAGTTATTGAAGAAACTGAGCCCGAAGTTCCGGGTCCATCTCAACATAGTCTCTCTTTGAGTGGTTCCTCAGACAGTGAGGCAGAAATAAATGAGCCTGGTGCAGGTTTTGACTTTTCCCTGGTTCCACAGTTGGTCAGAGCGGTTAAAGACGCATTGAGATGGGAAGAACCAGTAGAGGCACCCTCTAAACAGAGGAAATACTTTAAGCATCTTAAGAAGGATCGCCCAAATTTCCCCTTCCTGGGTGAACTGGGCGAAATCATCTCGGATGAGTGGGGTAAGGTTGAAAGGAAAAACTCTTTAATTTCCAAGATAGCAAAGATGTATCCTTTCAAGAGTGATGAAGTTAAACATCTTGAATCAGCCCCCCTTGTTGATGCAGCTCTCATGAGGCTGGTGAAACATGTTACGCTCCCTCTAGAGGATACCGTCTCTTTCAAGGATGGTTTGGAGAGGAAGATTGATACGGACTTAAAACGTATTTATATCACGGCGGGGATGGCTTGTAAACCAGCCTGGCCCTCGCAGCTTTGTCTAAAGCTATGGAGTCTTGGACGGATGATGTGGGTGCAGCTTTAGGAAGTGTGTCTGAAGATTTATTCAAGAGCTCTCCAGTACATGAGCTGAAGCTGGCATCGGTCTTCCTGGGGGAAGCATCCATTGACATTATTCGTCTTGTGGCACGTGTCATGCTTTCGTCAGTTACAGCAAAACGAGCCCTATGGTTACGCCCATGGGTTGCAGATCCTGCCTCTAAACAAGCTTGGTGCAGGATTCCATTCGAGGGTTCCTCACTCTTTGGAAATAAACTCGATTCTGCCATTTCCCGTGCTACTGGGGGCAAGTCAGGATTCTTACCCCAGGACCGTCGTATCCTTAACCAAAGAAGAACTCAACCTAGGCAAGAGCCAGAGCGTGCTAGAGATGCTCGCCGCTACAGACCTGGCCGTGAGTTTAGAAAAAACTGGAGGAGAGGCCAGCCTTCCGGCCAAAAATCCTCAAAATCAGCCCCGTCAAGTGGACGGGAGACTTCCAAGTCCTTTTGATACGGCGCCTGTCCAGACGGAGAAAGTAGGGGCTCGTTTACTCCGGTATCAGCACATCTGGGCAGCCTCGATTCAAGATTACTGGACCGTCAAAACGGTCTCCTCAGGTCACACTTGGGTTTTCAACAATCCACCCGTACACCAATTTGTGCCTACGGTTCTTCCGCACTCAGAAGAGAAAAAACGAATTCTTCTATCTTATACAGATTCACTGATTGCCCAAGGGGCCGCCATTCAAGTTCCATCAGAAGAAAGATTTCTTGGGATTTATTCCCCCCTTTTCATGGTCCGCAAAAAGAGTGGCTCTTGGAGACCAGTAATCGACTTGACACACAACCAGGAGATTGGCTGGTCTCCATAGACCTGAAAGACGCCTACTTTCATGTGCCGATCGCGAAAGAATTCCAGAGGTATCTCCGATTTGCAGTAGGCCAGAGGCATCTCCAATTTACATGTCTCCCATTCGGGCTCACAACATCGCCTCGAGTGTTTTCGAAGCTCTTATTGGCTGTGGTGGCATTAATCCGGGTCAAAGGCATTCGGTTACACCATTATTTAGACGACCTACTCCTACTGTCTCAAGACAGGGAATAGATGTTGTCACATTGGGATCAAGTCATCTCTATCCTGACGGAGTTCGGTTGGCTATTGAACAGAGAGAAAAGTCACCTAGTTCCGACACAGGCTCTAATATTCCTCGGAGCCCAGTTCAACACAGTGGAGAGCACCATCTCTCTTCCTCTGGAGAAAATTCCAGTAATTCGAGAGAGAATTCGTCTAGCGTCGTCAGCAACTCTCCTCAGAGCCTCACAGTGTCTCAAAATAATCGGCACTATGGTAGCCACAGCCCCCATGGTGAGGTGGGCGCAATGGAAAATGCGGCCCTTTCAGAAGGGGTTTCTCCAACAATGGAATCCAGGGTCTCGAGACCATCTTGTACGGGTAACCACCTCCATGCGGGAGGGCCTCCCCTGGTGGCTGCAACGGAAAAATCTCCTCAATTGTCATTCCATAGCACCTGTCTCCTGGATTACGGTGACAACGGATGCAAGCAACAGAGGTTGGGGCGCTCTCTGTCTGACGGAGATAGCCCAAGGCAGGTGGGACTTCCCATCCCAAGGGATAGTCTCAAATGTCCTGGAGCTTCGAGCTGCCTTCCGTGTCCTTCAAGCTTTTCTCCATCTGATATCAGGAGCTTCAGTCCTCCTGAGGTTAGACAACACGACCGCAGTGTCATATATCAAGAGACAGGGGGGCACCCGCAGTCTCTCCTTATTGAGGGAAGTAAGCCCGATCATGTCCTGGACCCAGACGAACTTAACAAATCTATCCGCTGTTTATCTCCCAGGAATTCAAAATGTCCAGGCGGACTTCCTTTCAAGAGTCACCCTGGACAACAACGAGTGGTCCCTCCACACCGAAGTTTTCAATTGGCTCCTGTCTCTAGGGATGATGCCAGAAGTAGATCTGTTCGCATCCCCGTGCAACTTCAAGCTGGGGAAATATTACACGAGGTGTCGTTGTCCCCAAGCCTTCGGAGTGGATGCCTTGACGGACCAGTGGAGATTCCACAGGGCTTATGCCTTTCCCCCGGTTCCAGTCATTCTTCGTTTTCTTTCGAGGCTCAGGTGGGAGGATGTCGAAGTGCTGGCAATTGTTCCGTTCTGGCCCAACAGGCCATGGTTTCCTCACCTGATGCAGCTCAGTTACCGAGAGCCGGTCCCTCTCCCGCCCAGACCAGATCTCCTGCTGCAGGGAGCATCTCTTCACCCATGCCCATCCCAGCTCCATCTGATGGCTTGGTGGTTGAGAGGAGAAGGTTGGAAGCACTAGGATGTCCAAGTACAGCTATCGCTACATTGTTGAACGCCAGAAGAGCGGGCACCAACAAAGTTTATCAAAGGATTTGGGCGAAGTTTGCGGACTATTTGATTTCCACCAATGGTTCCTGTAGTAATCCAAAGATTCAGGACATTCTAGGTTTTCTACAAACTGGCCTGGATCTGTCCCTATCGGTGAGTTCCTTGCGGGTCCAGGTTTCTGCAATCTCAGCCTTCACAGGCGTGTCATGGGCCAGACACCCCCTTACTAGGCAGTTCTTCAGGGGAGCAATAAGGCTTAGGCCTCAGAAAAGACCAAGATTCTCTAAATGGGATCTTCCTCTCGTCTTGGATTTCTTCTCAGAGAAGGAGATACGGCATATGGATCAATCATTGATTAAAGAGCTTTCTCTCAAAGTGGTCTTTCTAGTGGCCATGACATCGGTCAAGAGGGTTTCCGAAATTGGTTCCCTAGGATGCAAGGAACCATTCCTTACCTTCTTCCCAAATCGAGTTGTCTTGATCCCCATGTTAGGTTTGAATCCAAAAGTAACAAACGTCTTCCATGAAAATCAGGAGATTGTCCTCCCTACTTTCAGGTCTACTGAGGACTCTAATGTTCATCCTCTAGATGTTGGGGAGGTCCTAAAGCAATACCTAGAAGCTACAGCTTCCTTTCGCCAATCTGATCATCTGTTTATTCTCTTTCATGGTAAAAACAAAGGATCACGGGCTTCCTCTAGAACCATCGCAGCATGGATCGTTCAGGCCATACAATGGGCTTAGAAGTCTAAGGGTTTGGCTCCCCCGGAGGCGGTAACCGCTCATTCTACCAGGAGCGTTTCTACATCGTGGGCAGCATCCCAGCATGTGTCTCCGGAAGTAATCTGTAAAGCGGCCTCATGGTCATCAATTAACACTTTTATGACGCACTATTGTGTAGAACCGACTTCTTTGTCTTCGGTTAACATTGGTTTGCACGTATTATCTGTTGATGGTGTGCCAATTAAACCTTTTTTTCTTTATCCAGCAATTACCCACCCGGGTGTGTATGGCTAGTTATTTCCCATACGTAGGCTGCCATGGAGTCTGTCAGGAAAACAGAAAATTTATATCAAATACTTACCGTAATTTTCCTTTCCTGATGGACTCCATGGCAGCAGGAGTTGCCTCCCATTTGCTGGAGTAGGCTAAGTTACGGAACACGGTCTCTGACCAAACGCAAAGATTTATGGGAGTGGGGTCCTATGAGGTATGAGAGGCGGGATTAACCCATACGTAGGCTGCCATGGAGTCCATCAGGAAAGGAAAATTACGGTAAGTATTTGATATAAATTTTCCGTTTTGACATTCAGCTCAGAACTGCGCATGCAGTCGAGTAGAGCTCATGTGCGGGTCTGCGGGACAGGAGCAAGGCAAGCCAGGAGTGGGACTGTCAATGCTGTTTGGCCTGGAGTGGACTGAAGGGACCACCTGGCATGGAGAGAGACTGTCACTGTGTTGATGTAGATGTCATCATCTGTGCTGCTGCACACTGCTGTCAGTGTCCCTGTGAGAGCAAATTTCATGTGTGTGTGCCAGACCATTCTAAGTTCTTGCCCTCCTGAGTCCTGTCCCTGAGCTACTTACTACATTGAAAATAAAATAAGAAATATGTTTTTTTGCCTTATTAACCTCCTTTAAATCACATTGCTAATTGCATATTGTCCTTGTTTGTAGCCTAAATACTGAAATTTGCACATAAAACTGTAAGTGAAGTGCCGGTAAAAAAGTTGTGACAGTAAATTTTAATCTGGTAGGTTGGCAACACTGGGAGACAGTGAGAGTAGAACACAAACAGAGTGAAAGTAGAACACAAACCCCCCCTACCTCCGACACAAACAGATCCCAGCACACTTCACCCTAAGGCCAGGATAGTTGCCTACAGAACTGTATCTGCAAGGCCTTGCTACTTCGTGGTCAAAGGCCAGGTCCCTGGAACTAGCTGGGACGGAGGATCATATTATGGTAGCCCATCCCGGGGGCATCCTGGACCGCCATACCATCGGGACCTTTTGTCACCCAGCCACCACCACTCCCTTCCCCTTCCTTCTACCCTTCTTCACGAGCTGTGCCCAGCCAAATAGGGCCAACACTAATCCATCTTCACACCACACATTAAAGGGGTTGTAATTCTATGCATTAAGGTGAAAAACCTTCTGTAGTGCTGCAGCGCCCCAGCCCCCCCCCCCATTTTACTTACCTGAACACTGTCTTTCTCCGGCCGGGAACGAGCACACCAGCTCCATCTGGTGTCTCGTGTCCTGATTGGATAAATTGATAGCAGCGCAGCCATTGGCTCCCACTGCTGTCAATCAAATCCAATGACGTGGGGGTCGGGGGGCAGGGCCAAGTCCTGCTTTTTGTGTGAATACACGCAAAAGTAGGACTTGGGTACGCGCCCGCACGGGTGTCCACTAAGGAGAGCGCTTCTCCAACGTGGACACCTGATGCGGGGAGGAGCTACCAACACCACCGGGGGACCCAGAAGAGGTAGATTGTGGCCACTCTGTGCAAAGCGAACTGCACAGTGGAGGTAAATATGACATGTTTGTGATTTAAAAAAAAAAAACAAGGGCTTACCTCTTTAACTGCTTGCCGACCAGCCGCCGTCATTTTACTGTGGCAGGTCGGCACGATCCCACGAACTGTCATAGCTATACGTCGGCTCGCGAGATTGGGATAGCAGGCGCGCACACACGCCCGCTGCACTGCGGGGGTGCCGGTGCTCATGGCTGATGGTCGCGATGACTGTCGGCCACGAGCGATCGTGAGCACGAGAGGCAGAACAGGGAAGTGTGTGTGTAAACACACAAATCCCTGTTCTGTTCTGAGACTAGTGACAGACCGTGTGTTCCTATTAGCTAGGAACCACGATCCGTCACTTCCTCTAGTCATTCCCCTCCCCCTTCAGTTATAAACACGTAGCAGGGACACAGTTAACCCCTTGTTCGCCCCCCTAGTGTTAACCCCTTCCCTGCCAGTGACATTTTTACAGTAATCAGTGCATTTTTATAGCACTGTTTGCTGTATAAATGCCAATGGCCCAAAAAATGTGTCAAAAATGTCCGATGTGTCCGCCATAATGTCGCAGTCCCGATAAAAATCGCAGATCGCCACCATTACTAGTAAAAAAAAAATAATAATAAAAAAAAATGCTATAAATCTATCCCTTATTTTGTAGATGCTATAACTTTTGGGCAAACCAATCAATATACACTTATTGCGATTTTTTTTTTACCAAAAATATGTAGAAGAATACATATTGGCCTAAACTGAGGAAAAAATTAGCTTTTTTTAAAAAAAAAAAAATGGGGATATTTATTATAGCAAAATGTACAAAATATTGTGTTTTTTTCAAAATTGTTGCTCTTTTTTGTTTTTAGCGCAAAAAATAAAAACCGCAGAGGCGATCAAATACCACCAAAATAAATCTTTAGGAACAATGGTCTGACAATTACTTGACTAAGTTCCCTAAGTACCCTCGGGTGCAAGCCATCTGGTCCCGGTGATTTATTAATGTTAAGTTTTTCCATGTCTAATTTTAATTCTGTCCTCAGTTAACCATGGAGGTGCTTCCTGTGATGTGTCATGAGGATAAATACTGCAGTTTTGGTTACTGAAGCCCCCCGATTCCCTCGTGAAGACTGAGGAGAAGAATAAATTCAATACCTTCACCATCTCCCCATCCTTTGTAACCAGATGTCCTTCCTCATTCTTTATGGAGCCAATATGGTCTGTCCTCCCTTTTTTACTGTTTACATACTTAAAGAATTTCTTGGGATTTTTTTGCTCTCATCCGCTATGTGTTTTTCATGTTCTATCTTAGCCGTCCTTATTGCACCCTTACATTTCTTGTTGCATTCTTTATAAAGTCTGAATGCTGATGATGATCCCTCAACCTTGTATTTTTTGAAGGCCTTCTCCTTTGCTTTTATATGCATTTTTACATTGGAGTTAAGCCATCCAGGACTTTTGTTCGCTCTTTAAAATGTATTACCCAATGGGATGCATTGGCTGACGCCATTTTTTAATATGCTCTTAAAGCAAACCCATCTCTCCTCCGTGTTCTTTGTTGCTAAGATTTTATCCCAATTTATGCCTTCTAGCAAGGCTCGTAGTTTAGGGAAGTTGGCTCTTTTGAAATTCAGTGTCTTTGTATTCCCCTTATGTTTCCTATTTGTGTGATTTATACTGAAGCCAATTGACCTGTGATCGCTGTTACCTAAATTTCCCTGTATTTCCACATCCGTGATCAGGTCTGTATTGTTGATAATCAGTAGATCCAGTAACACTTTATTTTTAGTTGGTGCGTCTACCATCTGACCCATACAATTGTCCTGCAAGACGTTTAGCAACTGGCGAGCCTTAGATGAATGCGCGGTTCCCTCCGCCCAGTCTATGTCTGGATATTTAAAATCCCCCATTATGATAACACTTCCCATCCTTGATGCTAATTGTGATAGGAGATCTGTCTCCCCTTCCTCCCACAGGTTAGGGGGACAATAGCATACTCCCAGTATTATTTTCCCGTTAGCTTCATCCCTTTGGAGCTCTACCCATAAGGATTCCACATCCTCCCTAGCTCTCTTAGTGATGTCATCTCTCACATTCACTTGTACTTTATTCTTGATATATAGGCATACCCCTCCCCATTTTTTACCCTCTCTATCCTTCCAATAAAGAGTATACCCTTGAATGTTTGCAGCCAATCATGAGAGCTGTTGAACCAGGTCTCTGAAATTCCCACAAAATCCAAATCCTCCTCGTACAACAGTATCTCTAGTTCACCCATCTTGTCCACCAGGCTCCTGGCATTGGTGAACATGCCACGTAGTTTATATCAGTCGCATATTATCCTCTTATTGGGGGTTCCGAGATTGCAACTAGGACTTGCAACAAGGACTTGCTACTATACTTACCTTGGGTTATGTGCTTTGGTCAACCTACCCATAATGCCCCCAATACTACCCTCTAGAATATGTTCCGCGCTGACTATCTCTACCTCTGGACCCCCCCCCCTCATCGCCTAGTTTAAAAACCCCTCTAACTTTTTGGCCATCTTCATTCCCAGCTGATCTGCACCCTCCTCATTTAGGTGCAGTCCGTCCCTTCTATAGTACCGGTTATCGAATGAGAAGTCGGCCTAGTCCTCCAGGAACCCAAACCCCTCCTTACTACACCAGCTCTTCAGCCACTTGTTTACTTCCCTAATCTCCCTCTGCCTTTCTGGTGTGGCTCGATGTACCGGTAGTATTCCTGAGAATATTACCTTGGAGGTCCTTTTCCTCAATTTAGCTCCTAAGTCCCTAAAATCGTTCTTTAGGACACTCCATTTTCCTCTGACTTTGTCATTGGTGCCAACATGCACCATGACAGCTGGGTCTTCCCCAGCCCCTCCCAGTAATCTGTCCACTAGATCCGTGATGTGCCGAACTCGAGCGCCTGGTAGACAACATACTGTTCGGCGCTTCAGGTCTTTGTTACAGATTGGCCTCTCTGTCCTTCTAAGAATTGAGTCCCCTACCACCAGAATCTGTCTTTCCTTTCCCTTCGCTTCCCCCCCCACTCTCACTAGAGGAGTTCTTCCCCCGGCAGCTAGGAGAGTCCCTCAGCTCCAGCAGTGCTGGTCCCTGACTGGTTTCACCAATGTCACTCAATGGAGCGTACTTATTGGGATGCTCCAGCCCTGGATCGGCCTGCCTGGCACTTCCCCCTCTACCTTTCCTGACTGTCACCCATCTACTCTTTGCTAGTGCCTGCACCTCTTTGTCTCCACCTGCCTCTGTGCTGGCCCCAGCCGGCACCTGCTGTGTACGCTGCTGGCTCTCCTTTAGTATGGCGGGACTTCTCAGTGCTGACAGTTGCTTCCCCAGATTCAGAACCTGGGCTTCCAGGGAAACAATGTGCTTTCATTTTGCAGAGCAGTATTCACCTTCGATCGGATGATAAAGGAACGCATACATGCCGCAAGATGTACAACAAGTCGCCTCTCCACACCCGCCGGGCATCATACCTATTACATTTAATGAGGATTGCGGATTATACCCTGTCCAAATTACCTAACTAGCTTCCTGACACTAATACTCAACAAGACAATATACAGGTATTCAACAAGACAATACAGAGGTACTCAACAAGACAATACAGAGGTACTCAACAAGACAATACACAGGTACTCGCAGACCTTCGTGCACTCGCAGAACTACGTGCACTCGCAGTACACAATACACAAGTACTAACAATCCACACACACTACTCAGACAACACTCAGGTACTCAATCTACACAGGTACTATGACCCCTGTTATAACCTCCTGTTTTTAACTCACCACTTAGACCAGTTCCACTTGGTCTAATTTCCAGCAAGCTCAAAAATGAGCAGGCTCACAATGAGTTCTACACAAGGTTATATAGGCCTCAAGCACCTGTGACAAATTAACCACTCCCCTTAATTAGTAGGCTGAAGGAAGCAAAGAAAAAAAGCTGTTTAAAAGGTGTCAGAAAAAGGTGTTAAAAAGCTACAAGGAAGAGCACCAAAAAGAACTTGAAAATACAAACCAGCAATCACCAGTAGTCAAAAAGCAAGACTTGTTCACTCTCCACTCAAGGTCCCCACTGTTTAGCTTCCAACCAGCAGTCTGCCACTGTGCTGCAGCTCAGTTTCAGGGCCTTGGAAATCTTCTCATAGCCTAGGCCATCTTTATGTAGAGCAACGATTCTTTTTTTCAGATCCTCAGAGAGTTCTTTGCCATGAGGTGCCATGTTGAACTTCCAGTAACCAGTATGAGGGAGTGAGAGCGATAACACCAAATTTAACACACCTGCTCCCCATTCACACCTAAGACCTTGTAACACTAATGAGTCACATGACACCGGGGAGGGAAAATGGCTAATTGGGCCCAATTTGGACATTTATACTTAGTAGTGTACTATATCTCTTCTCAGATGGTAAAGCTGCCCATTCCTCTAGGCAAAAAGCCTCCAGTTCCTGTAAATTCTTGGGCTGCCTTGCATGAATTGCACGTTTGAGATCTCCCCTGAGTGGCTCAATGATACTGGAGGTCAGGAGACTGAGATGGCCACTTTATTCTGCTGTAGCCAATGACAGGTCGACTTGGCCTTGTGTTTTGGATCATTGTCATGTTGGAATGTCCAAGTACGTCCCATGTGCAGCTTACTGGCTGATGAATGCAAATGTTCCTCCAGTATTTTTTGATAACATGCTGCATTTATGTTGCCACTAAATTTCCTTTGTACCTCACACATCCCCAAAACATCAGTGATCCACCTCCGTGTTTCACAGTAGGAATAGTATCCCTTTTATCATAGGCCTTGTTGACTCCTCTCCAAATGAAGCGTTTATAGTTGTGGCAAAAAGCTCAAATTTGGTCTCATCACTCCAAATTACTTTGTTCCAGAAGGTTTGAGGCTTTTCTCTGTGCTGTTTGGCATATTGTAAGTGGGATACTTTGTGGCATTTACATCGTAATGGCTTTCTTCTGGTGACCCGACCATGCAGCCCATGTTTCTTCAAATGCCTTCTTATTATGCATCTTGAAATAGCCACACCACATGTTTTCAGAGAGTCCTGTATTTCACCTGAAGTTATTTGTGGGTTTTTCTTTGCATCCCAAACTATTTTCCTGGCAGTTGTGGCTGACATTCTAGTTGGTTTACCTGACCGTGGTTTGGTGTCAACAGAAAGCCTCATTTTCCACTTCTTGATTAGGAGTTTGAACACTGCTGATTGCCATTCTCAATTTCTTGGATATCCTTTTATATCCCTTTCCTTTTTTATACAGTTCAACTACCTTTTCCCGCAGATCCTTTGACAATTCTTTTGCTTTCCCCATGACTCAGAATCTAGAAACGTCAGTGCAGCACTGGATGAAAGATGCAAGGGTCTGTCAGGAGTCCAGAAACTCACTGACCTTTTATAAACACACACTAATTACAAGCAAACAGATCACAGGTGATGATAGCTACCTTTAATAGCCATTCAAACCCCTTGTCAACTGTTCACTGTGTCAATTTGTGTGCATTTTATCAGGCCAAAATCACCAGGGTATGTAAACTTTTGATCGGGGGCATTTGGGTAGTTTCTGTTGTGATTATGATTTAAAAAGAGTAAACACAGTTGATTGATAATAAATGGCTTCAGCCAAACACTAACCATGAGTGAAAGAAAAGTTTTTGTGTTATCATTCATATTCTCTGAAAAATGGCAAAGAAATCATAAATTCTGCCAGGGTATGTAAACTTATGAGCACAACTGTATCTCCCATCTTGGACACAACCCATAGATTTTCCTGTGATACAATAAATCGGTGGTCAGTGATTATGCCCCCCTTACATTGAAAGGCAGTGTCTGTGCTTTCTTACATGGGTGGCCCATGTAGTGCTCCCTTACATTGGTAGTTAGTTTAGCACCCCCACACATTTGTGGTCAGTGTCGGTGCCCTCTAAATATTGACGGTAAGTGTTTGTGCCCCCTTACATTGGTGATCAGTGTCTTTCCCCCTTAAAATTGGCGGTCAGTGTCTGTGCCCTCTTACATTGTTGGTCAGCATATGTGCCGCCCTACATTGGTGGTCAGTGTCTGTGTCGCTGATCACAAGATACAGAGCCACTCTGATTGGTATTCTGGTAATACAATACAACCAGACCCTCAACCTTCCCTGCAGCAGCACAGAATACGCACCCCAATCCTCCAGTTGGACAATGAGGAAGCAGCACACTGATCAGGTTATCCCTCCACATTCTCTTCCTGACAGCATCAGCAAATATGCACGCAGCAGAGCCTGACTGGCTCCTAGTTCTGAGCCACTCTTTTCCAATCTTTATGCTGCTGTGCAGGGGATAAAGCTGATATCAAGGCAAATATATGCCTGGACTACTACATTAGGTTATCGATGTGGTATCCTTACATAGTTAGTGAGGTTCAATAAAGACACTGGTCCATCCAGTTTAACCTGAAAAAGTGTATGTCTACTGTTTTCCATATCCCTGTACATTTTTTTAAAATTGTTTATTTATTTTTTTAGCAAACACAAACACACACATTTAAAAGTTTTTTAACTTATCCACACTCTACTGACACCACCAATTGCTTCTCATTGAACTGCATTGTGTGGCCATGTGTCTTTTTTAGAGACCTACAGTGCCTTGTAAAAGTATTCACCCCCCCTTGGCATTTTTCGTGTTTTGTTGCCCCACAACCTGGAATAAACATGGAGGGTCACAACGTGAGCACGGGTCGCGCATGCGCGATTGGATTTTAAACGGCGGTGGAGCTTGTTTTCATTTCTCCCCGTCAGAACTTCGTTTTACTTGTTTGTATGAACTTTTAATAAACTGGCCAGATTGCTCTGCACTACCGGAGTATTTTTTTCTCTTTTTCTGGGGTCATTTATGGCCAATACTTTGCTGCATCCTATGGACAAGTCCTAGCTGCATCCTGTTTGGAAGCCCCTCTTGGTTTGACATGTTAGATATCTGGAGAACACCTGGAGAACATTGGTGAGGATATCATCCGGACTCACATATTTCTACTGAGCCTGTTTTGACCCCCCTGAATAAGGGTGGTCGCAGGCTGTCCGGTAAGCCTCCAATTTTTATCCCTTGGTGGTGGGCAACAGCTGCGGTGGAATACTGAACCAGACTCTGTGTTGGAAGTGTCACTACGCTTTGGGACCTGTTTGACATTTTTGGGACTGTATTCATTTTCTTTTCATTTGCGATCACTAAAATCAGCACTATTAGTGATTAGATGGTTTATGTTGACATAATATTTGTATCCATTTTTGCTGTCACATTGGTTTATCTTTATTCACTTTTAGTTTGTCACATTTTTAGAACTCACTTTTCTAATATTTTCTGATCTTTAAACTCAATGCAGGTGCACTTGATTGATTTTCAAATGTCATTATATATTTATTTGATTAATTTAGACTAAATGTTATATGGTCTTTTATTAGTCACTTTATTTACACATTTATGGGGTCCCGCCCACTCGCATACATCATTATATGCGTATTTATAGTCCAGCGCTACACTATTTTTTCTATTGTCCAATTTTGTGTGCCCTTGTATTGGGGTTATTGTGTTTTAGCTGCAGGACTCACTTCACGTTTTTAGTCAGTTTTTTTTTAACACTGAGCGCAATTTCTCCCTATTCCTTTTCTTTTAATTTACAGAGAATGCCCACAACTTTGAAGATTTTTTTTTTTATTGTGAAGCAAACAACAAATAGGACAAAATAACAGAAAAAGTCAATGTGCATAACTATTCACCCCCCTAGCCACCTTTTGCGGCTATCACAGCTCCAAGTTGCTTTGGATAAGTCTCTATGAGCTTGCCACATCTTACCACTGGGATTTTTGCCCATTCCTCCTTGCAAAACTGCTCCAGCTCCTTCAAGTTTGATGGTTTGCGCTTGTGAACAGCAATCTTTAAAGTGGAGGGCCACCCTAAAAAAAAAAAATTTCACCAAAAATCTTAAATTTTTTTTTTAAAAAATGTGAAAAAAATAATGTACTTACCTGAAACCCTTGCTGCTAGGCAGTCTTCCTAATCTGCCTCTTCCTATTCCGCGGCGTGTCCTGCTCCTCGGTGAGCGGCCCCGTTGCCTTCTGGGAACTGTGTGTGTTCCCAGAAAACCACGTGGCCATTCAGAGAGCGCTGTGCGCGCGCGCGTGTGCAGTAGGAAACTGGCAGTGAAGCCGCAAGGCTCCACTGCCTGTTTCCCTTACTTAGGATGGAGGTGCCGGGACCAAAGAGCCGAGGGACGGATCGGCCTCGGGCGGCCATCATCGCAGGCACCCAGGACAGGTAAGTCTACTTATTTAAAGTCAGCAGCTACAGTGTTTGTAGCTGCTGTTTTTAAAAAGAAATGATCCTGGCCGGAATCCCACTTTAAGTCTGACCACAAATTTTCTATTGGATTGAGGTCTGGGCTTTGACTAGGCCATTCCAACACATTTACATGTTTCCCCTTAAACCACTCAAGTGTTGCTTTAGCAGTGTGTTTGGGGTCATTGTCCTGCTGGAAGGTGAACCTCCATCCTAGCCTCAAATCACACACAGAGTTGTACAGGTTTTGCTCAAGAATATCCCTGTGTTTCACACCATCCATCTTTCCCTCAACTCTGACCAGTTTCCCAGATCCCGACTGCTGAAAAACATCCCCACAGCATGATGCTGCCACCACCATGTTTCACTGTGGGGATGGTGTTCTTTGGGTGATGTGATTTGATGTGTTGGGTTTGCGCCAGACATAGCGTTTTCTTTGATGGCCAAAAAATTCAATTTTACTTTCATCAGACCAGAGCACCTTCCTCCATACATTTTGGGAGTCTCTCACATGCCTTTTCCCAAACTCAAAACGTGACATTTTGTTTTTTGCTGAAAGTAATGGCTTTCGTCTGGCCACTCTGCCATAAAGCCCAACTCTATGGAGCGTACGGCTTATTGTCGCCCTATGTACAATTACTCCAGTCTCTGCTGTGGAACTCTGCAGCTCCTCCAGGGTTACCTTCGGTCTCTGTGCTGACTCTCTGATTAATGCCCTCCTTGCCCGATGCGTGAGTTGTGGTGTGTGGCCGTCTCTTGGCAGGTTTGCTGTTGTGCCATGTTTTTTCCATTTGGTTATGATAGATTTGATGGTGCTCCTAGGGATCATCAAAGATTCGGATATTTTTTTATAACCTAACCCTGACTACTTCTCAACAACATTGTTCCTTACTTGTTTGGAGAGTTCCTTGGTCTTCATGGCAGTGTTTGGTTAGTGGTGCCTCTTGCTTAGGTGTTGCAGCCTCTGGGGCCTTTCAAAAAGGTGTGTAAATGTAAATGTCAAGGGCATCCTTCCCGAGAATTAATGACCAGAACTGGACCGCATGCTCAAGAGTTTGCTCAGAGTTTTGTAAAGTGGTAGAATTATAGTTTTATCTTTTGAGTAAATATCCATTTTCATGTATGCTAATAGTCCGCTGGCCTTGCTTTCTGTAGATTTGGTATTGCATTTCTAAATCTGTGATCTACTAGGACCCCCAGATCCTTTTACTTCCTCAATTCCCCCAGTTAACCCCCCCAACTTGCATGCATACATTTTCCTACATTGAACCTCATCTGCCATATACAATAATAATCCTGTGTGATTACATTATGAGCTTTAAAATATTCAGTTTATTTTAATCACCTCACACACAGTAGATTACTGTGTATGCTACGTTTGTTCAGCACAGCATAATTACAGTTTATTTATCCATCTCTAATCTCCTTGGCACCTTCACAGAGTGATTCATCCATCTCCTGCTCCTTGACTCATTTCACTTAATAAAGTCTTCTCTCAGCCCTCACAAACATACTGTAAGGAACATGATAGTGGAAAACAACTAGTTCTAAATATATGGTGGTAAATGGTAGCTCTCCTTTTCTCTTTATACTGAGTGTATGACATTTTCCTGTTTGTCATCTCTTTATGCTAAGTTGCCAACTTTTCTTTATCTGAGTGGAGGACATAGGAACCCTCCTTTTTTAACACACTCTTATGCCCCGTACACACGATCGGATTTTCCGACAACAAATGTTGGATGTGAGCTTGTTGGTGGAAAGTCCGACCGTGTGTTTGCTCCATCCAACATCTGTTGTCGGACTTTCCACCAACAAATGTTGGCTAGTAGGTTCTCAAATTTTCCACCAACAAATTTTTGCTGTCGGACTTTCCCATCGTGTGTACACAAGTCCGTCGCACAAAAGTCCACGCATGCTCAAAAGAAGAAGCGACCGGTCTTGTAAACTAGCGTTCGTAATGGAGAATTAACATTCGTGATGTGGCAAATTAGGAAATCTCCAAATGCAGCGCACAATTCTCTTCTTCTTTAATGGGATAATAATGAAGCTGCTTTGCTGGTGATACTGATGGAGTTATTGCAAATGAATTTTCAAATAAGAATAATAGCGCAAAAAGAAAAGCGCAAATCAGCACTCACCAAACTTCTACTAACACGAAATTAGCAGAAGGAGCCCAAAGGGTGGCGCTGAAGAGCTGAAAAACCACGTAGTATGTCTAGTACGTCACTACGTTCGTAATTGTTGGCCAACATTTGTGTGACCGTGTGTGTGCAAGACAAGTTGGAGCCAACAACCATCGAACAAAATTCCACGGTTTTGTTGTCGGAAAGTCCGATCGTGTGTACGGGGCATTAGTCTAGGTTCATATCTATGCAGCTGCACTTGATGCATTTTTCAGGCACATTTGCAGTTTTTAGTGTAAATATGAGATCTGAGGTCTTTTTGACCCCAGATTTCACATTTAACAGATCCTGTCATGCTTTTTTTCTACTACAAGGGATGTTTACATTCCTTGTAATTGGGAATAAAAGTGACCCACTTTTTTTTTTTTTAAAGGACAGTGTAAAAATAAAAAGGTAAAATAAATAATAAACAAAAAAATATTTAAAGCGCCCCGTCCTGCCGTCCCGCGTGCAAAAGCGAACGCATATGTAAGTCGCGCCCGCATATGAAAACGGTGTTCAAACCACACAAGTGAGGTATCGCCGCGAGCAATAATTCTAGCACTAGACTAGAGGCTCGGTCCTTAAGTGGTTAAACACACTGTATATATTGAAATGAAGAGAGGAAAGAGGGGATTTTTGGGGTGCTTTACAAATGATAATGGAAACCAATGGTTTAAAAAAAAATATATATAGTAATTTTAATGAGAATATAGAATATGAGGCATACCGGGCATTTTGACCCCCTTCCTGCCCAGGCCAATTTTCAGCTTTCAGCGCTGTCACACTTTGAATGAGAATTGTGCGGTCATGCGACATTGTACCCAAATTAATTTTTATCATTTTCCCCTCAATAGAACTTTCTTTTGGTGGTATTTGATGACCTCTGCGATTTTTATTTTTTGCGCTATAAACAAAAAAAGAGCGACAATTTTGAAAAAAAAAAAAACACAATATTTATTATTTTTTGCTATAATAAATATCCCATTTTAAAAAAAAAAAAAAAAAATTTTTTCCTCAGTTTAGGCCGATATGTATTCTTCTACATATTTTTGGGTAAAAAAAAAATCGCAATAAGCGTATATTGATTGGATTGCGCAAAAGTTATAGAGTCTACAAAATAGGGAATAGATTTATGGCATTTTTATTATTATTTTTTTTTTACTAGTAATGGCGGCGATCTGCGATTTTTATCATGACTGCGATATTGCGGCGGACATATCAGACACTTTTGACACTATTTTTTGGACCACTGATATTTATACAGCGATCCGTGCTATAAAATGCATTCATTACTGTATAAATGTCACTGGCAGGGAAGGGGTTAATACTAGGGGGTGATCAAGGGGTTAACTGTGTGTCCTAGGGAGGTGATTCTAACTGTAGGGGGAGGGGACTCACTAGGGGAGGAGACCGATCGGTGTTCCTCTGTAATGGGAACACACGGATCAGTCTCCTCACCTGAAAGGACATGGATCTGTGTGTTTACACACACAGCTCCATGGTCCTGCTCGGTTAACGGGCATTCGCGGGTGCCCGGCGGACATCGCAGCCGCCGGGCACGCACATTGGACCCGAGTGCTCTCCATAATGCAGGGAATCCCAGGACGTCATATGACACCCGCCCAGAGGGACGAAGGGTTTCTGCGGGCGTCATTTGACAATAGAGCGGTAGGGAAGTGGTTAACTATATTCTCATTAAAATTACTATATATATTTTTTTAAACCATTGGTTTCCATTATCATTTGTAAAACACCGCAAAAATCCCCTTTCCTCTCTTAACTTCAATATTTAACTACCTGGGATGAGGTGCCAACTCTTTGGGTGTTCTACCACTAGCCAGACATACTCTACATACACTGAATATGACACTGTATATATCTGGTTGTTAAGCAGGGGGCCGGGAAGCCAGCTGCAGCGTCCTTAACAACCGATGAGTCTTCAGCTATCATCGGGATTCCCCACTGACAGCTGAATGTAAAAAAAAAAAATTGCCAGCAAAATGAAATTGGTAAAAAAAGTCATGTCCCCCCCCCCCAGATCCATACCAGACCCTTTGATTTTAGTATCCAAGCATGCAGCCCGGAAGGTCAGAAAAGGGAGGGGGATAAGCAAAAGCCCCCCCTTCCTGAACCATACATGACTGCATGCCCTTAACATGGGGGGGTGGGTGCTTTGGGGCGGCTCCCCCAAAGAACCTTGCCCCCATGTTGATGGGGAGAAGGGTCTCGTAACGACAGCCCTGGCTGGTGGTTGTCAGGGTCTGCAGGCTTACTGGAATCTGCTGGAAGCCCCCCCCTTATGTGAATTTGTATTGGTACATCATACCCCTACCCATTCACCCCAAAAAGCAGTGAAATGTAAAAAAAAAAACAAGAGCCGGTTTTTGACAAGTCTTTTATTAAAAAAGTAGCTCTGAGCTTTCACAAGGGGCGGGCTCTCCAGGTGATGTCATCGTCTGGCCACACCCCATGGCTATATAAGAGATGCCAGACAGCAGGCGTCAATACAACAGAGGAAGACAGCCACAGAAGACAAGCAGCTTTTTTTTTTTAGAGGGTAACTGGTGGGAAGAAGAAAGCAGTGGGAGAAAATAGCACAAGAAGACAGCTCGGGGAGAAGACAACAGCGGGAAGAGACAGCAGCGAGAAAAGACTGTGGCAGGAGAGATGGCAGTTGGAGAAGAGGGCTTGGGGAGAAGACATCGGCGGGAGAAGACGGCGGCTGGAGAAGACGGCTCGGAGAGAAAACGGCGTGAGAAGATGGCACCGGGAGAGACAGCGGCATGAGAAGACAGTTCAGGGAGAAGACAGCTCAGAGCTATTTTTTTAATAAAGGACTTGTCAAAAACATTCCGAGCTGCATGGTCGGATAAGGGTTATGTATGGATTTTGGGGGGGGACCCACGCAATTTTTTTTAAATTTTGGCATGGGGGGTCCCCTCTGAATCCATACTGGACCCGAAGGGCCTGGTATGGACCTGGGGGGGGGACCCTAAGCCGTTTTTTTTTTGTGATTTTTTTTTTTTGCTGGCAATTTTTACTTATTGTTTTACATTCAGCTGTCAGTGGGGAACCCTGCTGACAGCTGATGACTCATCGGTTGTTAAGGATGCGGCAGCCGGCTTCCCGGCCCCCTGCTTAGCAACCAGCTATATACAGTGTTAAAATAAAAACCGCAAAACAAATTTAAAAATCGCATCATAAACACAACACTTGCGTTTCCGGTGCAATTTTATTGAAGTCTATTATGTGCAAAACACAGAAAAAAGTCCCTGACCCTTCCCAAAAACACACCGGCCACAAAACGCATCGATATGAGCTTGTACCATAGGAAACCTGTGTTAAATGGACAGTAGTGCGTTTCTGCAAACTGCAGAACCCACTAAAAATGCATAGGTGTGAACCCAGGGTTAACCCTGCTTCATAATTCTGGTCTACCTGTCCACTGTATCTTTATTACTCTAAATCTCCTTAGCGCTATATTCAAGCTCCTGAAGAAGTGCATCAACGCGCGTAAAATGTAGAGCGACCCTCCATCACGCCTTGTCAGGGAAATTTTAAGCTTCTCCCTATAAGCATGTAATTTCTTTGTGCTTAAAAGCACAAATACAGCTCTATTATATAATGCCGGGAAAGCGCGCTTCTTTATCTCTCCAAGTAACAGAAACAAATGCTGGTATCACCTTGAGCTCAGTATAATCCTGAAGAGAATAGCCAGGCTGCTTTTATTTATGCTAAACACATGGATAACAAAAAAAGGTGGTGGCTTCAGAATCAGCCAATCAGACACTTGTATTCATTCAAAAGAACCAATCACACACATGTACAGTATATATTCAAATAGAAATGCAGTAGTGACGTGTGCAGATGGTCGTGTGCAAAACCATGCGGCAAGCACATGAATCTGAATCCGATCATGTGCACATTCCCACTGCTACCAATGACACGAGCCATACTCTATCATGGCTCAGTGGGCCATAATTTTGTATGGTTATGCTATGGTTCCCATGTACGCAGATCTGCTTACTTAGGAGTTTAAATGCGGTCACCATGGAGTGGCCAGTCCCTTGGTGAGGCATAAACAAACATCCTTAAAGGATCAAACAGATCTGCTGTGCCCACAGGAAGGTTTCCACAGTCAATGGTCTTCCACCAACGTCTGTATGTGCGAATACCCTCACGAGTGTATTACAGCAAAAACTGACACTGGGGGACATCTGACAACATACATTAATAAAAATTTCCACAACAGCTCCTCCTCTTTGTCATATGCTCCCATGTGTCCCTCAATGAACCTTGATATTCTTCTTCCACCTGAAAATGTGTCAGTCCTTACAGTCCATACGAGTTCATAACACAGCTTGACTTGTAGACTCTGTTCTTCAGGAGGGATGACTTATAGGGAGGACGACATGGTGAGCTGTAGTAATTGCTGGTTGGTCTGGGATCCTCTGTGTACTTGGGTTGGGCTTCAGAGCGTCATCATCTGCTCGGGCTCTGTTCACTCGTCCAATCAGGCAACAGTAGCACCTCATCACAGCATATAGAAGGAATAGAAAAAAATAACATTAGTCAACATTAGTATATATACCCCTACTTCCTTCAACTATGATTCGCTGCAAAATAAAAAAAATTAAATCCCCAAAGATTCCCAGACCCTTAAAAGGACTTCGGCCTTCACTAGCTATAGCTCTGGCTTTGCCTTGTAGGGATCTAAACCTTATCCATATGGGCCTAAACTTTGTCACTAGTTTCCCCGATCCAGGTATAACAATCTTTATCTATGAATTCCCAGAAAACCCCTTTGGACTGTGGGAACTTCCTTGTAGCTTCAACAGTTACATGAAACATCCCATCCTCAATGGATAAGAAATTGTTCAATCATTTCATAAGCTCAAGCCCTCACTGTGTACAAGCAGGCAACCATTCCCAGACCTGGTCGAGGTTGGTGAACAATTTCCCTCTAGCTGTCCCTGTCATTCTTACCTTCTCTCGCGCCATCAGATGCTCACGATCGACCACGACATAGGATGCTGAGACGAGTTTCACCAGCATGCATGAACCTCTTGCATTAGGGGGAATTACCTTATAAGCTGTAGATCCACATTAATACCAAACTAAGGTCGAAGCATACTTGTGGGCTACCTAGTTGTCCAATACCAAAGCTGGTATGAACCAGAGCCATAGTTAAAACTATAACTAATTTTACCCTCTAGAAATGTATTGTTAAATTCTATTGACAAGTGTCTATTTGGATTTTACTAGTGTGTCAAAACTTCTCATACCAATATGAATATCACATATAGCATGTACCGCTGTCATCGCTGGGGCACTAGAGCTCGGTGGAGACTCAGAGTAGACCCAACCATGTGTCCTGTTCCCTTTCTTAGCTAGTTGGAAAATACACTTTAAAAATATAAATAAACAAAGATACTCCTCATCCTTTGGTTTAGTTGAGCAGCTTTTTGCAGTTGCTGGCGTGGACCCAGTTGTCTCATCCATCAAGCTTCTTTACAATAACCCAGTCACCTGGTTGGAAAGAATGTAAACCGGTTATTGTGTCAGGGTCCAGGAGGGACTCATGAACCCTGAAGTGGATCTTTTGAAGTTCATGTTACAGTGACTGCACCCACCAGCTGAGAATGTAGGTGACAGCTGCTGAGCAAAGTACAACTCTGATTTTGGTTGACCTCCAAACAAACCTCATATGGCAATAACCCAGATATGTGGGAATTTAATGACTGTGGTCACTGCATCTTACCATCTGTGGTGTGATACCTGGAACCATTGACAAAAAGGTTGTTATGGGAGCGTCCTTCACCAGACTGCTGATTCAAATTCCATCAAAGAAAGAAAGTCGTGGAACCTGTCGTTCCTACTAGGTCACAAACTTGGCTAGAATTAGAGCGGTTGGTATTATTGGTTTGAAAATTTGGCAATCTCACCACTATCATCCCCTCATTTTCCTCCTCATTACAAAATGGAGGAAGACACGCAGAGTTTAGAATGGTGCAGAAAAAAAACAAACCATGAAAACAGTGAAATAGCCTATGATACTTTTACCTTCTTAGGCGTGCGTATTTATGCATGTGTACAGCTATCTACATAGACCTGCTTTCTATGTACATACACTTTTAGAAACTCCTTCGACGTGAAAAGATACTTATAAACAAAAGTTATTACTCTATCCTTCATATTTAACGAGCAAAGAATGGTAAACAATACAACATTCGTGTACATTGGTAAATTGTCGCTGACATTCCCTTAAAACCGACAATAACTAAACACTCTGTAACCTTTACTTTCACGTTCCTACTAAAATACAACACCCACAACACGTAAGAGGGCTGTCGCGGTAGGTTTAAACTAGGGTTGTCCCGATACCACTTTTTCAGGACCGAGTATAAGTACCGATACTTTTTTTCAAGTACTCGCCGATACCGAATACCGATACTTTTTTTTTATGTCACGTGACAGTGTTTTTTTTAATTTTTTTTTTAACAGTGCTTTTTTTTTTTTTTTTTTTTTTGGGGGGGGGGGGGGGGGTGAACGGTGTATGTGTGTGTGTGTTTTGTTTTGTTTTTTTTTTTTAAATTTACAATTTTTATTTTTTACAATAATTTTTTTTTTATTCTTTATTGCAATATGTGTTTTTTTTTTAATCAGCCCTGTTGGGGGGCTTTGGTGAGATATCAGGGGTCTTAACAGACCTCTGATATCTCCCCCTTGAGACAGAGAAAGAGACAGAGGATAGAGATTCCCCAGTCCCTTTCTCTGCAGCCTCAGCTGCACTGAGAATGAATGGAGAGAAGACAGCGGCTCCTCTCCATTCATAAACTGACACATAGTAATCACAAGAGATTACAATGTTTCAGTTATGTGAATGGACAGAGTCAGCTGACTCTGTCTATTCACAAAGGAAGGAGGAGGAGGACGGCGGAACGGAGGGGGAGAACGGAGGGGGAGAACGGAGGGGGACAGAGAAGGAGGGGGGAACGGAGGGGACAGCGGAGAGGCACAGGGAAGGAAAGAGGAACGGAGGGGACAGCGGAGAGGCACAGAGGAGGAAAGAGGAACGGAGGGGGACAGCGGAGAGACACAGGGAAGGAAAGAGGAACGGAGGGGACAGCGGAGAGACACAGGGAAGGAAAGAGGAACGGAGGAAAGAGGAACGGAGGGGACAGCGGAGGGGGACAGAAAAGGAGAGAAGAACGGAGGGGGACAGCGGAGAGGCACAGAGGAAAGGAGGGGGCATGGAGGAGGATGCAGTGACAGTCAGCGGTGAGCGATCACCGCTGTGTCACTAAAGCAGCTGAAAGCCGCTGGGGGAGAAGCTTGTATCTCCCCCATGCAGCGATCACAGCTGACTTTTAGGTATCGGGGAAGCATCGGGAGCATTTGCCCGAGTACAAGTACTTGGGCAAATGCTCGGTATCGGTGCCGATACCGATACTAGTATCGGTATCGGGACAACCCTAGTTTAAACATATTCTTGTTACTACATACAAACAATGAGAAGACTAAAACGTGAGACAAACATTTCAATACAAATGTGGGGGAGATATTTCATAGTTCCCAAAACAAAAATGAAAAAAAAACAAAATAACCGGATGGAATGCTGCCTTCACTCTTTTAGTAATAGAAAAAAACACAATGGGAGAAACACGAGAGCAGCTCAACATCTTTGCATGGACCAGCCACACAAAGTTCAAAAACAGGCCTGAGAATTTTTAATCACACAAATATGTATTACACATCCATCAACTCACTAATCATTACAGATTTCTGAAGCCATAGCTGAATTACTTTTAAGGTATTTTTATTCTGGGGTCTCGTACATTCAGACATCAAAAGTACCTTCCAAAGGAATACACCTTACTGTACCCCCCAACTGTATCTTTAAAGGGTCTAATGGCCTTTTCCCCAAAAACTAGACTTCATGTACTGTGCAACCGTGCATCCCTTCCACAGATGGCTCATTACCCATGGCGATTCGAATCAGCTTATCATCTTATCCCTGCGTCCAGGGAAACCATTGCACCCATTTAGGAGAGCACCACCCGGAGCTTTCTTTTATGGTGGATCAACGGACTACAACCAATATAACTGGTCCAGTCCCCCAACTAGAAACCCTAACCGAGGAGTCAACTCTATGGCTTGTTGTCCCAACACTTTTGGCACAGAACTACAGAGTACCACTCTTTTAACAACCAACTATTATCTATGCCAAATGATTTGTCAACAACCACAGATCACCCCCCGAAATTATGTCTCTACCCCTCACAGTTTATGCATACACAAGCGCATTGCGTTGTACGACCGTACACTGCTGTCAGGTCTCTCACTTACCAGACCGGAGAGTCCACTTGGGCAGAGGGTAGGCTCCCTTACATATCCGACTCGCGGCCCCTGGTAGAGCAGACAGGAGGCCCACGAGTGCAGAGTGGTATGAGAGCCTGTGCAGGAGTCCGTGATCCGGAGGCTAGCAGTCTTCAAACAGCAGATGATAGTCAGCGGTACAGGCAACAGATGCTGAGCAGAAGCTGGAGACAGGTTAATGCACAGGCTGGGTTTGGCAACAGGTGGGCAGCAGAGGTACAGAAGGAGCAGGCAGAAGTGAGGTCAAAAACAGGCTGGGGTCAAATGCAGGCGGAGGTCAGGAGAGTCCAGAAGGCAAGCTGGGTCGTCAACAGATCAGGAACACAGGAATCACAGGAACTAGGAACAGGAACTAGGCACGGAGCTGTTGATCAGGCAGCACTGATCAGAGGGAGAAGCAAGCCTAAATAGGCTGATTGGCGCCAAACGCCGCGTTCGTGTGTGCGCCGTTACGCACAGGCGCCCCTGCACGCGCCCGAGCGTGCCCCCGGACAGCGGTGCGCACACCAGCGCCACCAGGCAGACGCATAGCAGCGCCCATAGGCGAACGCGCACTAACGCGAACATGCATACACGCTCGGGCACCACCGTGTCCGCCACGGCCAGCCGACTTGCCAACACCAGTGCCCATAGAAGCAGGCGCCCGAGCACCCGCAGGAACGCGCGCACCAACGAGCCCCGGCGCACGACGACGCCAAATCAGGTAAGCTCTCTGACAACTGCGTCACCAGACTAAACTGCACAGAACACTTACGCCTACTTTCTCTACAGAACAATGTGGTTTCTCTCTGTACCTAGATATTACAACAATAACGTGGATGCCTCCTGTTTGCTCTCTACCCAAAACTGTATTACAGTATAAACCTTAATTAAATTTAAAAATCAAAATGATTTTGTTCTACTTCCAAACACGAGTCAAAAGACCCCAAGCTCCTTCCACCAACTTCCTGTTGTACATCACATCTTGTAAAAGACTTCTTGTCTTCTCAGCTCAAAAAAAACATCTAACTGGTTTATTTAAATATCAATGAATAGGAAGAAGGAGGGGGAGGGGAAGCCTTGAATAGCTTCACATTATGTCTATCAAGATATTAAAAAAAAATCTATGGCTAACATCATATAAAAAACTTTTCTCCAGGAAAGGGTGGAATAAACCCCCATATTGCAAATGGGAGGGATTCCCCCTAGACTCACATATCCCCTGGGCAGTCAAACCACAAGTTTTGAGACCGAAATACCACACAACAGCGCAACAAAAACCAAAAACTGAAACTCCTGCAAAAAGGAGGTCAACCAAAGCCTTTTTCTGCTGCAGGATATAAACAATTAAAAATAACACACACCGTTTTAAAAGTACAAAAACGTTAGTAAAGTTAGTAAATTCAGTGCAAAGTAGATCAGTTTCACTGAAAAGTATGTAAAAAGTACAAAAACAGAAAATATTGAATTCACTTAAAAGGAAACGGTGTCTTAAACTGCACCTCTACAAACCAAAATAGCAATTCCACCCAAACACAGCGGACACAAAATGGTAGTTGCCACGGCCACATGGGGACGAAAATGGCCGCATGGTGACAACAAGATGGCCAATGACAAAAGGACCACATTAAAACACCAACACATCAAATGTACTTGCTGGCACATATACAAACTGTTGTAATTCCTACACCGTTCACCTGATTTGGATGTAAATACCCTCAAATTAAAGCTGAAAGTCTGCAGTTAAAGCACATCTTGTTTGTTTAATTTCAAATCCATTGTGGTGGTGTATAGAGCCAAAAAGATTAATATTGTATCGATGTCCCAATATTTATGGACCTGATCCCTGGATCAAGATCCCGAACACAGAACAGCAAAAATGTTCAAAAAACTTGAAGTATTGTCGTCTTACCATAGGCCGGCCTTTGCTGGTCTGGTTCTGGATGTCTCTTCCCCCTCGAGGTCCACTGAATTAGGAGGATCTGTTGGCTTCCTTTCTGGCCCGCCATGATGTCAGGGAAATCTTAAGCTTCTCCCTATAAGCATATAATGTCTTTGTGCTTAAAAGCACAAATACAGCTCTCTTATATAATGCCGGGAAATCGCGCTTCTTTATCTCTCCAAGTAACACAAACAGATCACACACATGTATATATTCAAATAGAAATGCAGTAGTGACGTGTGCAGATGGTCGTGTGCAAAACCATGTGGCAAGCACATGGTTCTGAACACGATCGTGTGCACATTCCCGCTGTTACCAATGACGCAAGCCATACTCTATCGTGGCTCAGTGAGCCATAATTTTGTATGTTTATGCTATGGTTCCCATGTACGCAGATCTTCTTACTTAGGAGTTTAAATGTGGTCACCATGGAGTGGCAAGTCCCTTGGTGAGGCATAAACAAACATCCTTAAAAGAGCAAACAGATCTGCTGTGTCCACGGGAAGGTTTCTGCAGTCAATGGTCTTCCACCAACGTCTTTATGTGCGAATACCCTCACATGAGCATATTACAGCAAAACTGACAGTGGGGGACATCTAAAAACATACATTAATAAAAATTTCCACAACAGCCTCAACCACCTAAACATATCAAATTAATCCTGGATATATATTAATATTTCACTCTCTAATGATTGTACATTTATATACTCGATCAATTTTCTGTATCATATGTGGTATGAGAGTTTATGAGGTCAATCATATATATGTTTTTTAATATGTGCTTATATACATTGTTTTTAACTTGATCCGATTAAAAATATATAACTTTTTGACATAAATCTATGCATGTGCCTAGAAAGTCCAAATCTTTATTGAACCAAATTCTACCTGTCTACTGTGTCAGCATTGTTAGATATGAATTGCAGATAACAGAAAATTGAATTCAAATACTTACCGTAATTTTCCTTTCCTGACGAGCTCCATGGCAGCACAGCTGGGTATAGGCTCCCCCCCCCCCCATGCCTCCAGGACTTAACACATATAAATTTGAGCCCACCTACAGCCTTGGCGTTCTGTAACTAGTCCTACCAAGCTGGGTGGGATCTGTGCTGCCATGGAGCTCGTCAGGAAAGGAAAATTACGGTAAGTATTTGAATTCAATTTTCCGTTTTCCTGATGGCTCCATGTCAGCACAGCTGGGAACTAACTAGCCAAAACAGGGGAGGGATAATGCTACACACTCCTTGATCCTGACTAAAAAAAACAGAAGCCAGGATGCCTCTGCCAAACTCAACTGTCATTAAGCCATGAATATGAATATTTTGGTGCCCACGTAGCTGCCTTGCAGATAGTTTCAGACACTCGGCCTGGTGCCACTCTCAAGGTTGAGACCCTTCTAGTGAAGGGTGCTGTGATTCTCCTGGCACGGCCAACTCTTTTAACTTGTAGGCCAAGGAGATGAGCTTTACCAACCATCTTACTGGAAGCTGTAAAATCATTATGTGTTCCACCTGGAATGACAAACAGATGCTTCCTCAGCTGGAAGCTAAGAATCAGAGAGAGCAGCAGAAAGGCATAAGCTGCCTTGGAGATCCACTCTGCAGTCAGCACCTCCACCCCGATTGCTTGCGGATTCTGGGCCCTGGAATGGAACTTCAGCAACTTGGTCGGTCACAATCGGTCACAATCTCCTGCTATACGAATTGGATGCAGGGAAACCACACATCCAATTCGCAATAGTGTGAGTCCAGCCTAACTGATTTTGGTCGAAACAAATAATTGAGAAGCCAAGTTTTTCTTTGCTGGGCAAAATGACTATAATCAACTTTTGAGACAGTGGGAGTGCTATATAATGTTGCAAATTATATTGTTATTTATTTTATAAAATATGTCAGAAAGTGTTAATTTTATGACTTAATGGGTTATAAAAGCTACTAGCATAATTTAGTGTCCATTTATAAAACCCAGCTGTACTGGTGATATAAATAAATGCTCATATACAGATTACACAGCAAATGTATGGAGAGTGTGTTTGGTAACAGTGACATCTCCTGGTTACAATGCATAATGACAGCACAAACTTTCCAGAACAGGTCACCTTTTCTTGCTCAAGGAGAAAGTACTGAGATAAAAATAGCAGCCTGAAGAAACCATCACTTTTTATAGAAATATATCCAACAGACAGACATTTGAGTTCACCCTGTACATTTTTTTTCTTTTGACACATGATTAACAAGCAATAACTTGTTTTTTTCCAGTAAAATGATCGGGTAGGAACTATAATACAGAAATCAGTATAACCTATGCTTAACCAGTTTAGCGGTTAACCCCCTGGCACCGACTGCCTTCCGTCCCTTTAAGAGTTCTAAAAGCCGGGAGGCAGAGGCGGGCATTTGGGTCATGTGACCGCTGTGATTGGCTGGCACATGATCAGAAAGCTCCTGATCGCATGTATGCATTGGAAGCTTACCGATCCCCGCCGGCTACTATGCTGGGAGCATGCAGGGAGTGCACTCTCAGCTTGGTAAGTTGTTACACAGGACCGCATATATGCGGCCGTTCACCATTAAGGCCCACCCACCGAGAGGCCACATATATGCATGCTGACGGTGCCAAGAGGTTAAAAAGATGCTGTTGCATTGCTCATGCAGGGCAACGTGTCAATATATAGTGGGGACGGAAAGTATTCAGACCCCCTTAAATTTTTCACTCTTTGTTATATTGCAGCCATTTGCTAAAATCACACAGCACCCCATATTGACAGAAAAACACAGAATTGTTGTCATTTTTGCAGATTTATTAAAAAAGAAAAACTGAAATATCACATGGTCCTAAGTATTCAGACCATTGGCTTAGTATTTAGTAGAAGCACCCTTTTGATCTAATACAGCCATGAGTCTTTTTGGGAAAGATGCAACAAGTTTTTCACACCTGGATTTGGGGATCCTCTACCATTCCTCCTTGCAGATCCTCTCCAGTTCTGTCAGGTTGGATGGTAAACGTTGGTGGACAGCCATTTTTAGGTCTCTCCAGAGATGCTCAATTGGGTTTAAGTCAGGGCTCTGGCTGGGCCATTCAAGAACAGTCACAGAGTTGTTCTGAAGCCACTCCTTTTGTTATTTTAGCTGTGTGCTTAGGGTCATTGTCTTGTTGGAAGGTAAACCTTCGGCCCAGTCTGAGGTCCTGAGCACTCTGGAGAAGGTTTTTATCCAGGATATCCCTATACTTGGCCGCATTCATCTTTTCCTCGATTGCAATCAGTCGTCCTGCCCCTGCAGCTGAAAAACACCCCCACAGCATGATGCTGCCACCACCATGCTTCACTGTTGGGACTGTATTGGACAGATGATGAGCAGTGCCTGGTTTTCTCCACACATACCACTTAGAATTAAGGCCAAAAAGTTCTATCTTGGTCTCATCAGACCAAAGAATCTTATTTCTCACCATCTTGGAGCCCTTCAGGTGTTTTTTAGCAAACTCCATGCGGGCTTCCATGTGTCTTGCACTAAGGAGAGGCTTCCGTCGGGCCACTCTGTCATAAAGCCCCGACTGGTGAAGGGCTGCAGTGATGGTCGACTTTCTACAACTTTCTCCCATCTCTCGACTGCATCTCTGGAGCTCAGCCACAGTGATCTTTGGGCTCTTCTTTACCTCTCTCACCAAGGCTCTTCTCCCCCGATAGCTCAGTTTGGCCGGACGGCCAGCTCTAGGAAGGGTTCTGGTCATCCCAAACGTCTTCCATTTAAGGATTATGGAGGCCACTGTGCTCTTAGGAACCTTAAGTGCAGCAGAAATTTTTTTGTAACCTTGGCCAGATCTGTGCCTTGCCACAATTCTGTCTCTGAGCTCTTCAGGCAGTTCCTTTGACCTCATGATTCTCATTTGCTCTGACATGCACTGTGAGCTGTAAGGTCTTATATAGACAGGTGTGTGACTTTCCTAATCAAGTCCAATCAGTATAATCAAACACAGCTGAACTCAAATGAAGGTGTAGAACCATCTCAAGGATGATCAGAAGAAATGGACAGCACCTGAGTTAAATATGAGTGTCACAGCAAAGGCTCTGAATACTTAGGACCATGTGATATTTCAGTTTTTCTTTTTTAATAAATCTGCAAAAATGTCAACAATTCTGTGTTTTTCTGTCAATATGGGGTGCTGTGTGTACAGTAATGAGGAAAAAAAATGAACTTAAATGATTTTAGCAAATGGCTGCAATACTTTTCCGTCCCCACTGTACCTACAAAGGCATAGCTCCCAACTGTCCCTGATTTCAAGCGACTGTCCCTGAGTTCCTCTTTCATCCTTATTTGTCCCTCATTTTGGTCTGATCCATATAGTTGTATATAAAATGCACTTTTTATCTTTCAAAAAGTGTTTCCCAGTGCTAAACCTTTCATCCCAATTCTAAATTGCTGCCTTTTTCAATTTTAATAGCCAATATAAAAGGAATAGTAGTGGTAAAAAAAAGCACTTGTGGATTTAATTAACCTTATTTTTGGTTATTTACCCTTTAAGGGGGCGTAACAGGGGGCGTGTCCTATGCCTACATACGTTTGCTAGTAGGTGTCCCTCATTCCCATCTCAAAATGTTGGGAGGTATGACAAAGGGCATCTGCTGAACCCCTGGACCTGTACTCCAACACAACTCCTTGTTCCCTCACAGCCAGCAAGAGTACCTCTCACTTCTGGGTATAAGGGAGCATCTGAGCAGCTCCTCTGTGACAGTGCCAGGATCTAGCAGCCAATCCCAAGGCCCAAGCACTGTCACGTGACTTTGGAAGTGATGTCTTCGATCTCCTGGGTCCCTGACACAAGCAATTTTAGCACCATATGCGGCGGTGGGACAAGAAGCTAAGAGGAAACGCAGGTAAGGTGAATGTATGGGAGTCAGCAGATGCCCTTTGCAAAGAAACTGTCACTTTTGCCTGTATGGGGAAGGTGAAGTGTCTCTTCAAAAGGAAACCCCCACTGATACAGGTGAGGAGACTACCACTTTCCTTCTGAAAAAGCTTGCTGCCTGGCTGTCTTTGCCTTCAGTCACTGATCCAAATGAAGCATGCAACCATTAAAGTCAAAGTGAATCAGAATTTCTTACCTGGATATTTGTTTCAAGTCAGTGACCCAGAAAGCAATAAAATCAAAATAAATCAGCATGACCACCAAGTAAATACATTTTTGGAAGAAAAGATTAGCAATAGCAGCTGTAAGATTTCTATCCTCACAGATTCACTTTATATCTACAGCAAAAAGGAAAAATAAATACTCATGTATGAGGATGTTTGTTTAGATGTCATACATAGTTCATAAATGTGAGAGATAAAATCTTTGAGTGGGTGGTGCTCGCGAGCAGGACCAGGACATCGATATCCATCTGTCCCTGCAGAGGGTTATATCTGCAAGCTCGTATGACCTCGCTACATAGGAGGTCCAACAAGTTTGGTAAGAGTACATCCATTATTACTCTTCCGCAACTATCCCCATTGGGACTATCGGTGGCTGGGAAGCGTTCTTACATCCTTCACCTTTCCACCTTGATGCGATACACCAAATTAACGGCTTATCCTCTTCACATACTTTTCCTTGCAATTTCATTTTTCACGAACTGAATGTGGCGTTTTCCAAGCGATTTGGATTTCAATTGCACCTTTGAACTTTTCACTCTTTTTTTCATATATTTTCTTTCACAGAGATGTATCATAATTTGCAATTTGTTATTTTGTTGCACTGTGGTTTATTTTAAATATATACTACAGCTTCTGGTATGTTTCCAAGAAACTTTTTAGTTGCAGATTTCATTTCACTATATATGATATATTTATGCTAGCGCACAATTTTAGTTTATATGCACCTAAAGCTACCTGAAGAAAATTAGTGGTGTTCTTCTGCTCCTATTAGTACAGTACCGCAGGCAGATGCAGTATTTACAAGTTAGTGTAGTGCGTCCTCTTCACAGTGTGCACCTAAAGCTACCTGAAGAAAATTAGTGGGGTTCTTCTGACCCTATTAGTACAGTACCGCAGGCAGCTGCAGTATTTACAAGTTAGTGTAGAGCGTCTTCTGCACAGTGTGCACTTAAAGCTACCTGAATAAAATTGATGGTGTTCTTCTGATCCTATATTAATACCACAGGCAGGCAGCTACAGTATTTACAGTTAGTGTACTGTGTCCTCTGCACAGTGTGCACCTAAAGCTACCTGAAGACAATTGCTGGTGTTCTCATACTAATAATACTACAGGCAGGCAGTTGATTCTGCTAGCTGTAGTATCAGTATATATATATATATATATATATATATATATCCCAGCTTTGTGCAGCTACATCTCACTGCAAGCCATTAGTTTGTCTGGAAGGCCAACAAGGAGAGGCAGACAGTCACAAGCCAATAAAAGAGAGCAAGCAGGCTCTGTGTCTAGAGGCAACAGTGCTGGTCGTGGAGACGGTGCATCCTCATCAGCACGTGGCCGTGGGACATGCTTGTCCTTTTTTTCAGCAGCTGGCCATGTTGAGCCGCAACATGCGGAAGACTTGGTAGAGTGGATGACCAAGCCGTCCTCATCCTCCTCATCCTCTCTCACTCAGGCTCAGGGTACTTTGTCTGACAAAGCAGCTGCCAACGCGGCCTCTTCCCTCGGCTCAATGGCATCAGTCACTCCTTCCCTAGCCCCACCATGTCCTCCCGAGGAGTCCCCTGAACTGTTTGACCACAGTGTTGGGTACATGCTCCAGGAGGATGCCCAGCGTTTTGAAGGCTCAGATGATGGTACCCAGCTAGAGGAAGGCAGTAACGTGAGCCCAGAGAGAGGAGGTGCCCAAGAAGGACAGCAATCTGGCAGTCATGTTCCCCCAGCTGCAGCATACTGCCAGCTGTGCTCCAGTGATGAGGAGGGAGGGGATGATGAGGTCACTGACTCCACGTGGGTGCCTGATAGGAGAGAGGAGGAGGAAAAGGAGGCACGTCACCAACGAGGCAGGATGCCCTCCAGGGGCCAGCTTAAGGGCAGCACACTAACTGCATCACACTGCAGAGCTCCGCATGTGCAGGGCACTTCAGTCTCTGCGCGTTATTCCAAAAGTTTTTTGGTGTGGGCCTTTTTTGAGACAAGTGCATCAGATCCCACCGCTGCTATTTGCAACATATGTCTCAAGCGTATCTCGCGTGGCCAAAACCTCTCCAGCTTGGGCACCACATGCTTGACCAGACATATGTTGACCTGCCATGCAGTTCGTTGGCAAGCGTACCTAAAAGACCCACACCAAAGAATAAAGAGGACCTTTCCTTGCTCCTCATGAGCTGGGATCTCCAACCCCACTATACCTTCAGTCCTCTCTGAGACCTGCACTGAGGGGAATGAAGGTGTAGAATTAGGTGTGTCACAGCCAAATACTTGGGGGCAATCTGCTATCGGTACAACGACGTCAGATTGTACCAGGCAAATTTCCCTGCCCCAGCTGCTGCACCGCCGAAAGAAGTTCGCTCCCAGCCATCCACATGCCCAGCGGTTGAATGCTAGCTTGGCTAAATTGCTATCACTTTAACTGCTGCCTTTTCAGTTGGTAGACCCTGCCCTTCTGTGAGTTTGTGGAATGTGCGGTCTCTCAGTGGCAGGTTCCCAAACGCCACTTTTTCTCACGAAGGCGATTCCGGCTCTCTACCGGCATGTGGAGGGCAATGTCTTGGCCTCGCTGGACAGAGTGGTCCAGTAAGGTACATATTACCGCTGACTCATGGTCCAGCAGGCATGGACAGGGACGCTACCTTTCACCGCGCACTGGGTGACTCTTCTGGCAGCTGGGAAGGATGCAGGACAGGGTGCAGTAGTGTTGGAGGTTGTTCCGCCACCACGCCTCCAAAATACTACTAGTGGTGATTCTGCCACACCTCTCTCCTCCACCCCCTCCTCCTCTTCTTCCTCCATGGCCTCTTCCTGTGCTGATTTGTCTTCGGAACCAGCAGTGCTCTGTAGGCGTTCAAGGGGCTACGCAAGCACGCAGGCCAAAAGATGCCATGAGGTGCTTGAGCTGGTGTGCTTGGGGGACAGGAGCCACACTGGGGCAGATATTCTGTCAGCTTTGCAGGGGCAGGTTCAGAGGTGGTTGACGCCACGCCAGCTTAAGGTAGGTATGGTGGTTTGCGACAATGGCACCAACCTCCTCTCCGCCCTCAGACAGGGACTTGGTGGTTCAGTGGTTCTTGGGCAGGTACCCGGGCTTACAGGATGTCCTGAGGCAGGCCAGGAAAGTCTGTGTGCATTTCCGCAGGTCATATAATGCCAGTTCTTGGCTGGCTGACCTCCAAAAGGAATTTAACCTGCCCAAGAACCGCCTAATCTGTGACATGCCCACCAGGTGGAACTCAATGTTGGCCATGCTGCAGTGTCTGCACACGCAGCAGAGGGCCATCAATGAGTACCTGTGCGACTATGGCACCAGGACACGGTCAGGGGAGCTTGGTTTTTTCCCCATGCCAGTGGGCCATGATCAGGGTTGCATGCACTGTCCTGTCACCATTTGAGGAGGCCACGAGGATGGTGAGCAGTGACAGTGCATGCATCAGTGACACTGTCCCCCTTGTCCACCTGTTGGAGCGCATGCTGCGTGGAATAATGGACAGGGCACTTGAGGCAGGAAGAGGAGGACTTACTTAGCTCTCAAGGCCCCCTTTATCCAGACAGTCTTCCTGCTGCCCGCCGATCACACAGGAGGAGGAGGAGGACGAGGAGGAAGGAGGATTGAGTCAGCATGGAGGTGGAGCCTGGCACTCAGCATCAGCAGCAGTCTTTAAGAGATCATTTACAGTCCTAAGAAACCCATGGACTTGAACGTGGCTTGGAGGAGGTGGCTGCGGATCATGTCGTCCTTAGTGACCCAGAGGACTCCGGACCGAATGCCTCAGCAAACCTACGCTGCATGGCCTCCCTGATCCTGCAAAGCCCGCGGAAGGATCCTCGTATTTGTGGTATCAAGGAGAGGGATCAATACTGGCTGGCAACCCTCCTTGATCCACATTACAAGGGTAAGGTTGCGGACCATATCTTGCCGTTGCAGAGGATGAAACATCTTCGGGAAGCCTTGCAGAAAAGTCTGTGCAACGCGTTCCCAGAGACTGGGAGGTTACACACTCCTGTTCCTGGACAACGTGTTGCTGAGGCTTCGGTCAGTCATAGAAGGAGCGGTGGAGAAGGGGGCCGTCTGACCGATGCGTTCAGACAATTTTTTAGTCCGCAGCCCCAAGGTATGATCGGTTCCAGCAACCATCGCCAGCGTCTGTTTTTCATGGTGCAGGAATACCTAGGGGCAAGATCTGACTTGGATACCTTTCCCACCGAAAATCCTCTGGGTTACTGGGTCTTGAGGATGGATCACTGGCCAGAGCTTGCACAGTATCCAATTGAGCTACTGGCCTGTCCTGCATCCAGAGTTCTTTCAGAACGCACATTCAGTGCTGCTGGAGGCTTTGTAACCGATCACAGGGTGCGCCTGTCCACCGACTCGGTCGATCAACTGACCTTCATAAAAATTACCACCAGCTACCAAGCACCTGATGCTGATGTAACCGAATAATTTTTTTTGAAATGTCAGATCCCTTCCTCCTCAATGATCATGCTGATAGCTTGTAAGAATATTTTTGGTTCTGGGCGCCGTCACCAGTGGCTAAGGTCCAATTTTTCAGCCCCTGTTTAACAGGGACATGTAATTACAATTCTTGATCTAATATTTTACAGCAGGGCCCGTTTCTGCGCCCACCAAGAGTAACTGTGAGGACTTACAGTGTTGTGGCACCAGCACCACCTCCACCACCACCACCACCAAAGGCCCAATTTTTCTGACCCTGTTCAACAGGGGCATGTAATTACAATTCTTGATCTAATATTTCACAGCAGAGCCCGTTCCTGCGCCCACCAAGAGTAACTGTGAGGGCTTACAGTGTTGTGGCAACACCAACACCTAAGGCCGCAATTTCTGCAGAGTATATAGGGCAGGCCCCTACTTTCAAACATCCAACTTACAAACGACTCCTACTTGCAAACGGAAGGAGACAACAGGAAGTGAGATAGGAAGGGAAATTCTCTCCTGTAAGAGTTAATATGGGAAAAAAAGTGTCTCCTCTCCACTGATGCTTTATCACCAATCCTTGTTTCACTTAAAACCCCAAATTGTCAAAAAACATTTGTCATTGGGACAAAGTGTGGTGAAATCTTCTGAAGAGGTACACAAACAGCAAAACAAATGTCACAGGGGTGATAACCCTTCCCTGTTTTACAAAAAGCTTAAAAATAGATTTCTTGGCTGGAGCTACACTTTAAAAATGTACCAGTTCAAAATTACAAACAGATTCTACTTAACAACAAACCTACAGTCCCTGTCTTGTTTGCACCGCCTGTATACTGCTGTTCAGAGTATATAGGGCCTGGGGGCCCCACGCCTTTCCTTTTTTTAATTTGGGTGTGAGGTTCCCCTTAATATCCATACAAGAGCAGTGGGTAGCACTTTCGCCTAGCAGTAAGAAGGGTCGCTGGTTCGAATCCCAACCACGACACTACCTGCCTGGAGTTTGCATGTTCTCCCTGTGCCTGCGTGGGTTTCCTCCGGGTACTCCGGTTTCCTCCCACACTCCAAAGACATGCTGGTAGGTTAATTGGATCCTGTCTAAATTGTCCCTAGTATGTATGAATGTGAGTTAGGGACCTTAGATTGTAAGCTCCTTGAGGGTAGGGACTGATGTGAATGTACAATGTATATGTAAAGCGCTGCGTAAATTGACGGCGCTATAGAAGTACCTGAAATAAATAAAATAAATAAAATAAGACCCAAAGGGCCTGGTAATGGACTGGGGGGTACCCATGCCGTTTGTCTCACTGATTTTCAACCATATTGCAGGGACCCGACATTACATTAAAGCTGCAAGCAGTTTTAAATGACTTTTATTCCTTTAACCACTTCAGCCCCGGAAGATTTTACCCCTTCCTGACCATTCGGCACTGCGTCGCTTTAACTGACAATTGCGGGGTCGTGCGACGTTGCTCCCAAACAAAATTGACGTCCTTTTTTTCCCACAAATAGAGCTTTCTTTTGGTGGTATTTGATCACCTCTGCGATTTTTATTTTTTGCGCTATAAACAAAATAAGAGCGACAATTTTGAAAAAAACGCATTATTTTTTACCTTTTGCTATAATAAATATCCCCCAAAAATATATAAAAAAACATTTTTTTTCCTCAGTTTAGGCCGATCGTATTCTTCTACATATTTTTGGTAAAGAAAAATCGCAATAAGCGTTTAATAATTGGTTTACGCAAACGTTATAGCGTTTACTAAATAGGGGATAGTTTTATGGCATTTTTATTAATAATTTTTTTTTTTACTAGTAATGGCGGCGATCAGCGATTTTTATTGTGACTGCGACGTTATGGCGGACATGTTGGACATTTTTGACACATTTTTGGGACCATTGTCATTTATACAGCGATCAGTGCAATTAAAAATGCACTGATTACTGTGTAAATGGCACTGGCAGTGAAGGGGTTAACCACTAGGGGGCGGGGAGGGGTTAAGTGTGTCCTAGGGAGTGATTACTAACTGTAGGGGGATGGGCTGTATGTGTGACGTCACTGATCTCTGCTCCGATGACAGGGAGCAGAGATCGAGTGACACTTGTCACTAGGCAGAACGGGGAGATGCTGTTTACAACGGCATCTCCCCGTTCGTCCTCTCCATGAGGCGATCACGGGTATCCCCGCGGCGATCGAGTCCGCGGGACCCGCGACCCGACTCACGGAGTTCCCGGCCGACGCGCTCGCAATGGCACGGCGGGCAATTCAAATGGACGTACAGGTACGCCCATTTGCCCAGCCGTGCCATTCTGCCGACGTACATCGGCGTGCACCGGTCGGGAACCGGTTAAAAATGTCATTTTGTGCAGGGACTGTTCTAAGCACAGGAATAACGCGCTACTTTACAGGCATACTATAGACACTCCCCGGGTACGATATTTAAAAGGAATATTTCACTTTTTTTTTCACTTTAAGCATCATTAAAATCACTGCTCCCGAAAAAACGGCTGTTTTTAAAACTTTTTTTTGCATTGATACATGTCCCCTGGGGCAGGACCCGGGTCCCCAAACCCTTTTTAGGACAAAACCATGCAAATTAGCCTTTAAATTTAGCACTTTTGATTTAGAAGTTCGAGTCCCATTGACTTCAATGGGGTTCTAAAGTTTGCGCGATTTTTCGGTCCGTTCGCAGGTTCTGGTGCTAACCGAACCGGGGGGTGTTCGGCTCATCCCTAACCAATATACTTAACAGCCCTCCAGAAACAGTATCTTGTAAAATTCTTTACTAGATCCTCCTTCATTTGAGGGTGGGAACCATGTGATGACATAGAGATAGGTCAAAAAAAGAAAAATAACATTAAAGTGGTTGTAAACTCCAATCTCTGATTGTGTACCTACAGGTAAGTTTACCTATAGGTACTGTCAATGTCTCCTAAACCTGCACCGTTTAGGAGATATTTACTGTATATGCAGCCACTGAGGTCATCGGCGCAGGCGCTCCGAAGGAATGGCCACCCGGGCCGTTCCTTCAGAGACCTGTGCTGTAAATGGTGGCTCCCCCACGCATGCGCCGGAGTGACATCATTACGGTTCCAGCCAGTCACACAGTTGGACCCAGAAAGAGAACGGGTGAAGATGGAAGCGGCCTCCAGCGATGCATACTAGCACATTATGGCTTTACCTTGCAGGTCAGAAAAAAAGTCACCCAGCGGTTTACTACCGTAGGTAAGTATTGGACATGCATTTTTAATTTTCCATCTCACAGTAATGGAAACAAAATAAACAAAGGAGGGATGCTTTAGAGGTTTTAACCACTTGCTTTCCAATGACGTACTGGCACGTCACAGGATTGGAAGGGTGGCATCTTGGTCATCGCTGCAGCATCGACCAAGATATCATTTTTAAGGGCCAGTGATTCCCTTCAATGGAAAAGTAATCCTAGCTGCTAAGAAGTCGCTGGATTATATTTACAGGCAGTGGAAGAGGGTCCCACTCTACTCCCATTGCCGTCTCTCCTGCGCGATCGGGGTGCCCAGTAAGAATGCAACAGCGACATCCGCTTCCTAGGACACAGTGAGAAGAATTGATGTTGTTGCTTCCACTGTGTGACATCAGAAACCGAAAGCAAAGAGGATTTTGTCACTTCTGGTTTTGGTCTCATGTAAACAAGCTGTTACTGGCTTGAACAAGCATCTGATCTTGATTGAAGGGCAGAGGAGAGATCTGGGGTCTAATTGAGGGCCTGTCACCGCTATCACAAGGGATGTTGTTTATCCCTTCTGACAATAAACGAGATACAGTGTATTCTTTTTAATAAGATAATAGTAAAAAAAAATGTAAGGTGAACCCCCACCCCATGCTCGCGTGCAAAACAAACACATATATAGGGCGTGCACGCATATGTAAACAGTGTTTGCACCACACATGTGAGATGCTGCAAACATTATAATTATTATTATAGCAATAATTCTAGCACCAGACCTCCTGTGTAACTCTAAACTGGTAACATGTAAAAAGCTTATAGAAGTACCATAATGTGGTGCCGTTCCACAAGCATGCACAATTTTAAAGCGTGACATGTTAGGTATCTATCTACTCAGTGTGGCATCATCTTTTATATTTTACCATAAAATTGGGTATTATATTGTGTTTTTGTTAAAATTCACTAAAGTGTATTTTTTCCCAAAAAATTGCATTTGAAAAACATCTGCGAAAATACAACATGACATAAAAATTTGCAATACCTACCATTTTATTCTCTAGGGCCTCTGTTTAAAAAATATATATATAATGTTTTGAGTTCTAAGTAATTCTAACAAATAGTTCTAAGTAGTTCTAACAAAAAAATGTAGATTTTAACATATATGTGAGAAGTGTCAGACTTGGTCTGATTCCCGATTCCCGCCCGGCCTATAGCAGATTGACCGGGAAGTGGTTCAGTTATCCTGACTGGGCATCATATGACTTCAGGCAGGATAACATGCTGATGCGCGCCCACAGTGTCCCGCATCTCCGACCGTGGTAAGAAGCGTCTGACAGAGGCTTCTTACTACGTGATCAGCTGTGACCAATCACAGCTGATCATCACGTGACCCAGGAAGTGTCGGTAAACGGCATTCCTCGGTTCGCGCAGACAGGGAGAGCCGATCGGCGGCTCTCCCTGTCAGAGGGGGGGGTTGTGCTGATAATCAGCACATTGATTATTAGCACAGCCCCATCAGATGTGCCACCACAGCTGCTAAAAAGTGCCCATAAGCTGCCAGTCAGTGCCCCATAAAAAAAAACGGATGACAATGCCTGTGACAGACCTAGCCGGGAGAGAGACTTTTGGAGGGGACTGAATGCTAGCCTCTTGCCGATCGATCGTGGGCCCTGGCATTTGGGGGAACGGTGCTCTTTGTGAGCTGTATGCCTGGGGACCCTTGAGGTGGTATTATTGTGGATTCGGGTCCTGGTCCCCCAGGACACACAGACTCTGGGGACCCTGGATTTGCCATATTAGGAATAGTGGCTGATTCATAATGCTGGGACAAATACTGTTAGGAGATGCTGATGTCAGTTCCAGCTACCTGTCTGTCTGTTGCCTGCCAGAATGTGTATTGTAAATGAGTCTCTAGTATGGGATCTAAGAGTCATTAGATCCCCATTGTTGTTTGTTTTAATTAACTCTGCTATTGTGATAATGTTGATTGGGTTTTCTGAGCTACAAGATGGTCAGTCTGGCCTAAAGGTCATGTCTGAGTCATCTAGGCTGTCTAAAGGGATTAGTTAATTAGCCCATGTTAATTAGGTTTCTGGTCACAGGTGTATGTTCAGAGTAATATGAGCCGGAGGTACGCACCTCCTCTTTGATTGTATAAAAGAGCCTGTATTTTTCAATAAAAGAGATTCCTGGTTGAACTTACATACAGCCTGCCTGGTGTTTGTTCTGAGCTACACAACTGGATTAGAGCGGCACATAGCTGTAGTTCTAGACCCGGAGCATCGGATGACCGAACCATCAGATGTTGCGATCTGCAGTCTGATTCTATAGCAGCAGAGGAGTGTCGGGAGAGTGGAACCGAGCGAGCAGGAGCTCGTTACAGTGCCCATCACAGTGCCACTCAGTGCCCAGCAGTAAAACCTGTCAGTACCTCATCATATCATCAGTGCCACCTGTCAGTGGCCATCACAGCTGCCAGTCAGTGCCCATCACAGGCACCAGTCAGTGCCCATCACACCTGCCAGTCAGTGCCCATCACAGCTGCCAGTCAGTGCCACCTATCAGTTCCAACTCATCAGTGCCCGTCAGTGAAGGAGAAAACAAAATATTCTAACCGAAACGAAGAAAAACCTTTTTTTTAAAAAAAAAATTCGGTCTTTTTTAATTTGTTTAGCAAAAAAAAAAAAATGCAGAGGTGATCAAATACCACTCAGTGCCCATCGCAGGCACCAGTCAGTGCCCATCACACCTGCCAGTCAGTGCCCATCACAGCAGCCTGTCAGTGCCCATCAGTGCCGCCTCATCAGTGCCCGTCAGTGAAGGAGAAAACAAAATTTTATTACCGAAATGAAGAAAAACCTTTTTTTTTTTCAAAAATTTCGATCTTTTTAAGTTTGTTTAGCAAAAAATAAAAACCGCAGAGGTGATTAAATACCACCAAAAGAAAGCTCTATTTGTGGGAACAAAATGATAAAAATGTTTTTTGGGTACAGTGTAGCATGACCGCGCAATTGTCATTCAAAGTGCGACAGCGCTGAAAGCTGTGAATTGTCCTAGGCGGGAAGGGGCGAAAGTGCCTGGTATTGAAGTGGTTAAAGAGTAACACTTTTGTTGAAAAAAAAACATTCCTCTCTGGGTGATCTATGTACATACAAGGATACAAGGAACAAACTTTGTTGCAGATTCCTACCTTTTGTTATTCTGAAGTGTTTGTCTGTGTCCATGTGGGAAAGTGAGTCTAATAGGAGTCGTTTCATAATTATCAATCAGTTCCGCTGATCAGTGCACCTGCAGGGCTTTAATGTGGAAAGCTGCTGGGCCTGTATCCCTTTAGATGTGATTTCCTATTGGAAGTATCTCACTGAAAATGACATTTTTGTTGCAGGGGATGCCTGAAATCTGACTTGTATCTTAGGACAGACTTCTGGGAAAATTGGTGAGCCAATCACACAAGCAGGAAATTTCTGGGGAACATTCTGTATACATTATGTGTACAGAACACTTCCAGGTAGCCATATTGCATTTCAGAAAATTACAGAGCTGCAGATTGAAAAAGAAAGGTAATTTTTCATAATATTCAATTACAATATGACTTGTGTCATATTGTATATGCTATATATTTTTTTCTTTATTTGATATTTTTTTCCCTCGGGAAAGTGGAGTTACCCTTTAATCTAAAGAGTTTTCAGAGAACCTCCCAGCCAAATTCCACCTTGGCAAGAGAAGCCAGGTCAACGTGGTAGCGAAAGAGGAATGTGCACACAGAGGACTATGAAGCTGCCTTGCAGATGGTGTCTGCTGATAGCCACTGGGAACCTGAAATATTGCATATAAACAGTGATCACCTCCTCTGGCAGCAGCAGATATTTAGCTCCATAGGTCTAGTGAATTACTTTAATAAGTGAGAAAGACACCTCTTTATCCTTATGCTTCAACTGTGGGATATTGAACAGATCCTCCAAGTGTCTAATTGAAGCAGTGGCTTCCAGGTAGGCCGTGAGGACTCTAGCAAAGTCCAACAATTGAGGGCTCCACACAACTGGAGAATTAGAAAGAAAAGGCTGCAATTTATATGGAAGGGTGAGCCACCTTTGGAAGAAACTGCATCAATGGTACTAAAGCCAACCTATCCTGGTTAAATTTCAAGTAGGGATGCTCTTCGGGGATAACAGCCAAAAGACTATCCTATTGGAGGAATTCCAAAGATGACCCCATGAAATAGTCCAGTACCATGGATAAATGCCACTAGGGAAAGAGTCCTTCAGGGGGTGTGATGCAGAGTGCTGCTTTCGGGAACTGAATGATTAAGGCCTCATGCACACGAGACGCTGGTGCAAACTCTGCTGAACACATGTTTTTAAAAGCCGAAACCGCCGTTTAGAAACACCTGTTTTTCCGCGTTTGCAGAGCAGAGAATGACATTTTGCGACCCAACTTTGGGGCCACTTGGTGCTAGGAACCCCAAATTTGGTGTGCTAACACAGTAGCACTACAACATATCCAAATTTGGAATTCCTAGCACCAAGTGGCCCCGTGATATGGGGCCCCAAAGTCAGGTTGCAAAATGTCAAGCACTTCTGCAGCAGAGAATGACATTGGGGCCCCATGGTGCTAGGAACCCCAAATTTGGATATGTTACAGAGTTAGTCCAACTGTGTTAGCACACCAAAGTTGGGGTTCCTAGCACCAAGTGGCCCCGAGATATGGGGCCCCAAAGTCGGGTCGCAAAATGTCAAGCACTTTTCTGCAGAAGAGAATGACATTTTGTGACCCGACTTTGGGGCCCCATATCTCAAGGTCACTATACTCTCTTATAAGGAGGAAGTATTAACAGTGCTAATACTGAGCTTTAACAGTGTAATATATAAACTCACAAAAAGGTGAGAGTAAACATGAGGTAGATGTTCATAAAACATATGAAAAATATATCTATAGGTATATATATATATATATATATATATATATATATATATATATATATATATATATATATATAAAAATATATAAAGAGTCCAATGATATGTATGAGAACCCACAGTCCCAAATAGATAGTTCATAAAAAACACAGAGCAGTGTAAAACACACTGCTTATGTCAGCTGCATAGACTCAAAGGTAACATAAATAGTTCATTGCATGAAGAGGACAGTGATCATAATTAGAGAATATATTTCTTCTGGAGTGCAGCAACTAGACCATCACCACATCACCGCGTGATGTGAGCTTACCAGAGGTAAGACAAAGACAAGCCTGTCAGCTCCTTTTCTCTCAAGGATCAACTCCTCCACCTCCAGATTCCCTTAGTCAAGATCATGTATTAACATGTAGAAAAAATAGAAGGGGAGGCTCTCCATAGTGTAAAACAGTTTATTTATACCAAACCCACAGAGATTCCCCCCTTAAGCAATTGCGCTTACATAGTAGAAGTAAAAAACAGCTTTGACTTTTACAGCATCAGCTCACCGCTGGTTGGAACTGAGAACGCCGGCCCACCTCGATGAGTCCCGGGATGACGCTGCTTGTCTCTAGCTGGTAGGTCGCGTGGTCACGCTCTGACGCGTTTCGGGATTCTGTCTTCAGAGGGCATGCGAAAAGGAGCTGACAGGCTTGTCTTTGTCTTACCTCTGGTAAGCTCACATCCATAAGGGTTTTTCACGCGGTGATGTGGTGATGGTCTAGTTGCTGCACTCCAGAAGAAATATATTCTCTAATTATGATCACTGTCCTCTTCATGCAATGAACTATTTATGTTACCTTTGAGTCTATGCAGCTGACATAATCAGTGTGTTTTACACTGCTCTGTGTTTTTTTATGAACTATTTATTTGGGACTGTGGGTTCTTATACATATCATTGGACTCTTTATATATATACCTATAGATATATTTTTCATATGTTTTATGAACATCTACCTCATGTCTACTCTAACCTTCTTGTGAGAGTTTATATATTACACTGTTAAAGCTCAGTATTAGCGCTGTTAATACTTCCTCCTTATAAGAGAGTATATTGTGCTGTATCATTGTTTTCTTGTTTTTATAACAGCAGCTGTTAATTAGTTTAATTGGACTTTTTCCATCTTAGTTTACTCCATGAGCACTTGGACCTAAGTTGCTTGACAACTCTGGTATTTGTGTTGTTCATATCTCAAGGTCACTTAGTGCTAGGAACCCCAAATTTGCATATGTTATAGTGTTAGTTCCACTGTGTTAGCACACCACATTTGGGGTTCCTAGCACCAAGTGGCCCCAAAGTCAGGTCACAAAATTTCAAGCACTTTTCTGCAGCAGAGAATGAAATTTTGTGACCTGACTTTGGGGCCCCTTGGTGCTAGGAACCCCGAATTTGGATATGTTGTAGTGCTAGTTCCACTGTGTTTGCACACCAAATTTGGGGTTCCTAGCACAAAGTGGCCCCGAGATATGGGGCCCCAAATTCGGGTCGTAAAATGTTCCTTTAAAAACACTTATAAACGCAAACGCGGTACCGGCGTTTAGCGTCTGAAACGTGGAAAACGTTTGCGTCTGAACCCATTTTTTTGCTTCTGGAAAAATGAGGTTAATTGCCTAAAAACGAGACTGTGTACATGGACACATAGGATAACATTGAATGGGTTAAGGGGCAGCTGAAAAAAGTGTCCAACTGCCTCTGAATGCGAGTTTAACAGCATCTCGTGTGCATGAGGCCTAAGTGGTTGGCAGAGTATGATATTTTAGTAAGTGCTGCACTTTGGGGGAACTAACCTTTGCCCAAGCTAGACTGAAGAAATTCCGATACATGCTGCACCTGAGTCTTTGCAGAATCAAATTCACATTCAACAGTAATTCTTACCGGTTTTTCTTGCTCTTGGCATGGTCTAAATAACTTCCTCTGAACAGCCTTTCTGTGTTGTTTCACCCTCTCAAGAACCAGACCATCAGCCTCACTCGGACAGGAAAAGGATGAACAAAGTTGCCCTAACTACACATTTTTCCCTGTCTCCTGACATTGGCTACCACCAGTGTCGATCCTGACCTCTCTGGGGTCCTAAGCAAAATTCTGCTAAGGAGCCCTCTACCTGCCCCGTGATGCCGCGAGCTATGTAAACCATTTGTCATTGCCACACCTGACACTTCAGTGCTCCCAATACAATCCTCCCTTCTTTAACCGGTTCAATACAGGGCAATTTCACCCCCTTCCTTCCCAGGCCAATTTTTAGTTTTCAGCGCTGTCGCACTTTGAACGTCAATTGCGCGGTCGTGCGACGTTGTACCCAAAAAAAATTGACGTCCTTTTTTCACCACAAATAGAGCTTTCTTTTGGTGGTATTTGATCGCCTCTGCGGTTTTTATTTTTTGCGCTATAAACAAAAGCAGAGCGACAATTTTGAAAAAAAACACTATTTTTTACTTTTTGCTATAATAAATATCCCAATTTTTTTTTTAAAAAACAAATTTTTTCCTCAGTTTCGGCCGATACGTATTCTTCTACATATTTTTGGTAAAAAAAAATCGCAATAAGCGTATATTGATTGGTTTGCGCAAAAGTTATAGCGTCTACAAAATAGGGGATAGATTTATGGCATTTTTAAAAAAAAAAAAATTATTTATTTTTTTAGCGGCGATCGCGATTTTTTTTCGTGACTGCGACATTATGGCGGACACATCGGACACTTTTGACACATTTTTGGGACCGTTCACATTTATACAGCGATCAATGCTATACAATTGCATTGATTACTGTGTAAATGTGACAGGCAGTGAAGGGGTTAACCACTAGGGGGCGGGGAGGGGTTAATGTGTTTCCTAGGGAGTGATTACTAACTGAAGGGGGAGGGGACGCACTAGGGGAGGAGACCGATCAGTGTTCCTCCGTTCTGGGAACACAGATCGCTCTCCACAGAGCTGACAGGCTGTGGATCTGTGTGTTTACACACACAGATCCACATGCCGGCCCGGTTAACGGGCAATCGCGGGTGCCCGGCAGACATCGCGGCCGCCGGGCACACGCACCGGGTCCCGAGGAACGCGGCGGGCGCGCGCGCGCGCACGCCCCCTAGGCGGCCGGGAATCCCAGGACGTCATATGACGTCCACCCAGCATGGGAGATCCCATCCCAGGACGTCATATGACTATGGGCGGGTAGGGAAGTGGTTAAACTAAACAGTCAAAGAATAAGTACAACAATATAGAACAGAATGAGGTATTTATTGAATACATCAGGGCCCCAGAGAGCCCCCCTTAAACCAGTGTCCTTAGAGAGTCTCCCCCTACATCAGTGTCCCCAGAAAGCCCCTCCTTACGTCAGAGTCCGCACAGAGCCCCCTCCCTTACGTCAGAGTCCGCACAGAGCCCCCCCTTACGTCAGAGTCCACACAGAGCCCCCTCCTTACGTCAGAGTCCACACAGAGCCCCCTCCTTACGTCAGAGTCCGCACAGAGCCCCCTCCCTCACGTCAGAGTCCGCACAGGGCCCCCTCCTTATGTCAGAGTCCGCACAGAGCCCCCTCCCTCACGTCAGAGTCCGCACAGGGCCCCCTCCCTCACGTCAGAGTCCGCACAGGGCCCCCTCCTTACGTCAGAGTCCGCACAGAGCCCCCTCCTTACGTCTGAGTCCGCACAGAGCCCCCCTTACGTCAGAGTCCGCACAGAGCCCCCTCCTTACGTCAGAGTCCGCACAGAGCCCCCCTTACGTCAGAGTCCACACAGAGCCCCCTCCCTTACATCAGAGTCCGCACAGAGCCCCCCTTACGTCAGAGTCCGCACAGAGCCCCCCCTTACGTCAGAGTCCGCACAGAGCCCCCCCTTACGTCAGAGTCCACACAGAGCCCCCTCCTTACGTCAGAGTCCGCACAGAGCCCCCTCCTTACGTCAGAGTCCGCACAGAGCCCCCCTTACGTCAGAGTCCGCACAGAGCCCCCCCTTACGTCAGAGTCCACACAGAGCCCCCTCCTTACGTCAGAGTCCGCACAGAGCCCCCCTTACGTCAGAGTCCGCACAGAGCCCCCTCCCTTACATCAGAGTCCGCACAGAGCCCCCCTTACGTCAGAGTCCGCACAGAGCCCCCCCTTACGTCAGAGTCCACACAGAGCCCCCTCCTTACGTCAGAGTCCGCACAGAGCCCCCCTTACGTCAGAGTCCGCACAGGGCCCCCTCCTTACGTCAGAGTCCGCACAGAGCCCACTCCTTACGTCTGAGTCCGCACAGAGCCCCCCTTACGTCAGAGTCCGCACAGAGCCCCCCTTACGTCAGAGTCCGCACAGAGCCCCCTCCTTACGTCAGAGTCCGCACAGAGCCCCCCTTACGTCAGAGTCCACACAGAGCCCCCTCCCTTACATCAGAGTCCGCACAGAGCCCCCCTTACGTCAGAGTCCACACAGAGCCCCCTCCCTTACATCAGAGTCCGCACAGAGCCCCCCTTACGTCAGAGTCCACACAGAGCCCCCTCCCTTACATCAGAGTCCGCACAGAGCCCCCCTTACGTCAGAGTCCACACAGAGCCCCCTCCCTTACATCAGAGTCCGCACAGAGCCCCCCTTACGTCAGAGTCCACACAGAGCCCCCTCCCTTACATCAGAGTCCGCACAGAGCCCCCCCTTACGTCAGAGTCCACACAGAGCCCCCTCCTTATGTCAGAGTCCACACAGAGCCCCCTCCTTACGTCAGAGTCCGCACAGAGCCCCCTCCCTCACGTCAGAGTCCGCACAGGGCCCCCTCCTTACGTCAGAGTCCGCACAGGGCCCCCTCCTTACTTCAGAGTCCGCACAGAGCCCCCCTTACGTCAGAGTCCACACAGAGCCCCCTCCCTTACATCAGAGTCCGCACAGAGCCCCCCTTACGTCAGAGTCCACACAGAGCCCCCTCCCTTACATCAGAGTCCGCACAGAGCCCCCCCTTACGTCTGAGTCCACACAGAGCCCCCTCCCTCACGTCAGAGTCCGCACAGGGCCCCCTCCTTACGTCAGAGTCCGCACAGAGCCCCCTCCCTCACGTCAGAGTCCGCACAGAGCCCCCTCCTTACGTCAGAGTCCGCACAGAGCCCCCTCCTTACGTCAGAGTCCACACAGAGCCCCCTCCCTCACGTCAGAGTCCACACAGAGCCCCCCCTTACGTCAGAGTCCGCACAGAGCCCCCCCTTACGTCAGAGTCCGCACAGAATACTGCCTGACTGTGCCAATCCACACATGATGCACACCATTGCCTGGGCTGGTACACACACAGAGTACCATTGAATCACAGAGCTCTGTCTGTGTTTGGTGGGCGTGCTGTAACAAGGTCCCGCCCCCCTAGACCGGTCTGTGTGATAGGCAAAACACTGATTCAATCCACAACCACATGAGCCGGTCTAGGGGGGCGGGACCTTGTTACGGCACGCCCGCCAAACACAGACAGAGAGAGGGGGGGGGGCGCCCCGCCCTCCTCCATCAGGGGCCAGTCCGGGGGAGGAGGACGGAGAGGCCATCTGGGCTGCTGGGGATCTTCTGAGCAGAGTCGATCCGCCCTGGGGGGTCCTCCGCAGCTTGCGTAGTAAGCGTGTAGGGCGGATCGGCTCTGGCTACCACTGTCCTGTTGTCCACGTTTAACTGTATTACTTGTTTCTCCAGTTGTAGAACGAGAGCTATATTCGGCATCAGACTGACAAGCAGGGGACACCACCACATATAGAGGCCATTTAATGCTCTATTGTGTCTGTAGCAGGGCATCTAGCATTGGTCTTCATTCCGTCATGTGCTCAGCCATAGTTTACTACAGCCAGGTAAGAAGATCAGTCAACAAGATCTTTTAGAGAAGAAAAAAAGACTTCTTTTGATGATGTTCAATTTATTGTTATATGATCCTATAGAATAGGAGAGAGGTGGGTTAGACTGTTAGTATGATGCCGGGAAAATGTCAGGAAAACTTTTTTTTACTTTTTTAACCTTTAACCATTCATGTACTTTAACCGATTCAGCACTGCGTGGCTTTAACTGACAATTGCGTGGTCGTGCGATGTGGCTCCCAAACAAATTTGACGTCCTCTTTTTCCCACAAATAGAGCTTTCTTTTGGTGGTATTTGATCACCTCTGTGGTTTTTATTTTTTGCACTATAAACAAAAAAAATAGCGACAATTTTGAAAAAAACGCATTATTTTTTACTTTTTGCTATAATAAATATCACCAAAAAATAATTAAAAAAACACATTTTTTTCCTCAGTTTAGGCCAATACGTATTCTACATATTTTTGGTTAAAAAAAAATCGCAATAAGTGTTTATTGATTGGTTTGCGCAAATGTTATAGCATTTACAAAATAGGGGATAGTTTTATGGCATTTTTATTATTAATTTTTTTTTTTTTACTGGTAATGGCGGTGATCAGCAATTTTTTTTTATTGTGACTGCGACATTATGGCGGACACATCGGACATTTTTGACACATATTTGGGACTATTCACATTTATACAGCAATCTGTGCTATACAAATGCATTGATTCCTGTGTAAATGACACTGGCAGTGAAGAGGTTAACCACTAGGGGGCGGGGAGGGCTTAAGCCAGTACTAGGGAGTGTTTTCTAACTGTAGGGGGGATGGGCTATCTGTGACAGGTCACTGATCTCTGCTCCCGATGACAGGGAGCAGAGATCAGTGAGCCTGTCACTAGGCAGAATGGGGAGATGCTTGTTTACATCAGCATCTCCCCGTTCTTCCTCTCAGTGAGGCGATCGTGGGTATCCCCGCGGCGATTGAGTCCGCGGGACCCGCGACCCGACTCACGGAGCTCCTGGCCGGCACGCAATGGCATGACGGGGAATTCAATGGGACTTACAGGTACGCCCATTTGCCCAGCCGTGCCATTCTGTACATCGACGTGCGCCAGTGGGGAAGTGGTTAAAGAAGTATGGGTTTGGTTTTTTTTCCCCCTAATCATACTTACCTAGGTAGATGCAGGATTGGTCCGATGCTGTATCTGTCTCCCGGCGTCTCTGCACTGAGAACCGAGCGATCAAACATCACCGATGACTCGGTTCTCTCAGATCCCTGAGCAGAGAGCTGCTGCCTGTCAATCAGCACCTCTCCTGCTCTGCTCTTCTACACTCACTAGAACGCTGAGCTGTGGAGTGGCGGGGAGCGGCTCGCTGAGAGGCTGAGACTGCCATCAGTTAAGGCACCTGGTGGATCCAGACTTCCAATGTCGGGATGACACTGTGCCTGGACTGATCTCGGTGACATCAGCAGAGAGCGGACTTCAGCCCGCTCTCTGCTGAAAACGGGTCACAGGAGTGCAAAATGAATTGCACTCCTGTGGCCCTTTAGGAGAAGCCCAGCCAAACAAGCTCAGGCTGGACTTCTTTAATTCCATAGTCAATTTGTATTTACCCCTATTCATTTATATAAATGTATTTATGTCTAGCACATATGAAAATAAGGAACAATGCAGATACAGATTGTTTAAGGGAAAAAGACAGTATTAAAGAGCTAAACCTAAAGTGATTCTAAAGCCTCAAGATCTTTTTACCTTAATGCATTCTATGCATTAAGGTAAAAAACCTGTGCTGCAGGAGTCCCCAGCCTCCTTCCTTCCTTATTCTTACCTGAGCCCTAATCCGATCCCAGCGATTTGCATGAGAGCAGCGTCTCTCGCCACTGTCCTCATTGGGCTCATAACAGCGACAGCCATTAGTGCTTGCAGCTGTCAATCACATGCTGTGATGACGGAATGGGAGGCGGGGCCGAGTCACCCAGTCTGTGTCAATATATGCAGACTGGGAGGCTCAGCAGCAAGCACACATGGGCGTGCCTGAGGAAAATGGAGGATTGTGGCTGCTCTCTGCAAAACCATTGCACAGAGCAGGTAAGTATAACATGTTTGTTAGTTTTGTAAAAAAAAAAAAAAAAAAAAGAAGGTTTAATATCACGTTAATGATATGTGTAACTACACTAACCACCTAAGTATACCTACAGAAAAATATTGATCTTTTCTGTGAAAAATTTTTTTTTTATGCAGTCTGTCTTTTTGCTCAGCATATCACTCAGATCTGAATCAGGAAGAAAAAAAGACCAGTAGACCGTTTTCCTCCTGTGGGAAATTTCATTAACATAGTGCTAGCACCTCCAGCTGCAGGAACCATATTTACTAATAGGCTATATGCAGGGCCATTTTTACTATTGATTGGACCCTGGGAACACATTTTCTTGGTCCCCTGAAGCTCCCCACTCTGAGACATACAATAAATAGCAGCTAGACTCAAAATCAGTTTACTGCAGCAGATCAGGCAGTGATTGCTACTGGTTGCCTGAGGTTACAGTGCATCATTACCACTCACTGATTGGTTGCTAGAGGTTACAGCACACATTACGGCTCACTGATCAGTTGCTGGAGGTTACAGCACAGCATGTCTGCTTGCTGATTGGTTGCTAGAGGTTACTGCACATGACTACTGCTCACTGATTGGTTGCTAGAGGTTTCTGCACATCATTACCACTCACTGATTGGTTGCTAGAGGCTATAGCACATCATTACCGCTAACTGGTTGCTAGAAGTTTGTACACATTATTGCTCACTGGTTGCTAGAAGTCATTGTACATTGATATTACTCACTGGTTGCTAGAGATTAAAGCAGATCGTTACTGTTCAATGATTGGTTGCTAGAGGTTACTGCACATCATTTCAGCTCACTGATTGCTAGAGGTTACTGCACATTATTACGGCTCACTGATTGGTTGCTGTAGGTTACTGTGCATCATTTCCACTTACTTATTGGTTGCTAGAAGTTACAGCACATCATTACGACTCACTGGTTGCTGAAGGTTGCAGCACATCATCTCCTCACTGTCTGCACACCATCGACTGCGGAGTCGACGGGACCCACCAATAGGCAGACAACTCCTAGAACTTGTTATTAGCAATGAGCAGCGCAGACTACACACAGCTATGAAGATTAACTGAGTGCAGGTACAAACAGTGCCCAATGTGAGTGGCTCCCCTGAGGATGGGCTGCCAGGAATAAAAGAATAGTCATGCTGCCTGCAGTAGACAGACCGGCCATAGAAAAGTCATACAGCACAAGTGAGACTTTCACAAAGTTTATAAAATGAATAAAAAATGATGCTGCACTGTTTGCTGTAATGTAATCACATAATGACAGTGAACACCCTACAAAGGTTATAATCCGTGAGAGAGTCAGCAATCCGTGATCAACAAGTGGTAATGAATAAGTGTCTCAGTGACAACTATTCAGTGCACAAAATACTGTAAAAAAACACACACAAAAAGGTAGACACCCTCCAGAGGTGTAACCCCGCCAAATAAATAAATGATGAAGGAAATACAGCATATAAATAAATAATCCAACAGTGCATCAATACTGTTTATAATACAATGGAAAAAAAACTAAAGTAAACACCCTCCAGGGGTGCAATCACCAAAATTAGAAAGTGTGAACAAATTTTAAAATTGTAGCAACCTATAACATCACAAGTATTTTTTATTTAAGGAGTTGACAGTGTATGTTTGTCTCTTTGTTTACACAAAGTTTGTCCTCCCATTGCAGCTTGTTGTTGGGTGTCCAGAGGCAGCCAACACCTCTCTCTCCTCCGCCGTCACCGTTCTGCCTCAGCAGCAGCTCAATCCACACAAGTCAGTACAGTCCCGGCCAGGCACAGCAGCACTCCAGAGCCCCGCCCCCTACTCTTTTTACAGGGCATTATTACAGAGGCATTACATTGTAGGTTTCTTTGTGTATTTTACTCTTATTTGAGGTTTCCTAACGTTTAACAGTAAAATGGACCAGAAGTATGCAAATAAAAAGGCAAAGCTGATTTTAAAAATTGTCCTTTCCTCTAGCCCCCTAGCTTAAAAAAAAAAAATAAATAAATAAAATTCTATTTTAAAATACCTAGGTTTTTTAAAGCCCAGTTTCAGTAAAAATGTCTTTTTCTCATGAGGTGCAAAAAATGTTTTATATTTACAGTACATTACTAACAAGGATAGCAGGGTCCACTTAGCATTACTAAATAAGAGAATTATGATTTTTTAAGAGGGAAGAAATTTATGCACTGTTCTTGATGATCGGAATTAATTGGCATGTATCTATTGCACTGCACTGTTAATGATAACATCACTTTTATTCCCACCATAATGGACTAAGGTTAAGACTTTGCCACCCTTCTGAAAAGTGTGTCGCTTTTCAGAGGCATTTGAAAGGCAGTGAGGAAGTGATATGTCGCCTCTTCACCCCTTATTTTAACCGTGTAAATGCCACAGGACTGCACTACACCAGCATGCCTTACACGTGGTTGCAGCACTGCCCCATTTACTTGAGAGGAGGAATCATTTTTACCATGGCATGTGTACAGCCCCATTCAGCTGCCTTTGCAGCTTTAGGGATCAGTTGGAGGGGGGGGGGGAGGGGGGTGTCAGTATAAATGCAGCTCAGTCACTTGTTACCCATCCCGCAAGTGTAAATGAGACATAAGAAATCAAACGCTAATTATTTTCATATTACTACGGCCAGCTGTGCCCTTTGATTTTATTTTCTTATCAAGTGGCAATAGACCTGGACTAACCAATAGATGTAAGAGCTCTAAAAGCTATAAGAAAGTTAACCACTTCAGCCCCGGAAGGATTTACCCCCTTCCTGACCAGAGCACTTTTTACAATTTGGCACTGCATCGCTTTAACTGCTAATTGCGCGGTCATGCAATGCTGTACCCAAACGAAATTTGCGTCCTTTTCTTCCCACAAATAGAGCTTTCTTTTGATGGTATTTGATCACCTCTGCGTTTTTTATTTTTTGCGCTATAAATGGAAAAAGGCTGAAAATTTTGAAAAAAAATTATATTTTCTACTTTTTGTTATAAAAAAAATCCAATAAACTCAATTTTAGTCATACATTTAGGCCAAAATGTATTCGGCCACATGTCTTTGGTAAAAAAAATGTCAATAAGCGTATATTTATTGGTTTGCGCAAAAGTTATAGCGTCTACAAACTAGGGTACATTTTCTGGAATTTACACAGCTTTTAGTTTGACTGCCTATGTCATTTCTTGAGGTGCTAAAATGGCAGGGCAGTACAACCCCCCCCCCCAAATGACCCCATTTTGGAAAGTAGACACCCCAAGGAAATTGCTGAGAGGCATGTTGAGCCCATTGAATATTCATTTTTTTTGTCCCAAGTGATTGAATAATGACAAAAAAAAAAAAAATTACAAAAAGTTGTCACTAAATGATATATTGCTCACACAGGCCATGGGCATATGTGGAATTGCACCCCAAAATACATTCAGCTGCTTCTCTTGAGTACAGGGATACCACATGTGTGTGACTTTTTGGGAGCCTAGCCGCGTATGGGGCCCCAAAAACCAATCACCGCCTTCAGGATTTCTAAGGGCGTAAATTTTTGATTTCACTCTTCACTGCCTATCACTGTTTCGGAGGCCATGGAATGCCCAGGTGGCACAAACCCCCCCCAAATGACCCAATTTTGGAAAGTAGACACCCCAAGCTATTTGCTGAGAGGCATGGTGAGTATTTTGCAGCTCTCATTTGTTTTTGAAAATGAAGAAAGACAAGAAAAAACATTTTTTTTTTTTTCTTTTTTCAATTTTCAAAACTTTGTGACAAAAAGTGAGGTCTGCAAAATACTCACTATACCTCTCAGCAAATAGCTTGGGGTGTCTACTTTCCAAAATAGGGTCATTTGGGAGGGGTTTGTGCCACCTGGGCATTCCATGGCCTCCGAAACTGTGATAGGCAGTGAAGAGTGAAATCAAAAATTTACGCCCTTAGAAAGCCTGAAGGGCGGTGCTTGGTTTTCAGGGTCCCGTACGCGGTTAGGCTCCCAAAAAGTCTCACACATGTGGTATCCCCGTACTCAGGAGAAGCAACAGAATGTATTTTGGGGTGTAATTTCACATATTCCCATGGCATGTTTGAGCAATATATCATTTAGTGACAACTTTGTGCAAAAAAAAAAAAAAATTGTCTTTTTCCCGCAACTTGTATCACAATATAAAATATTCCATGGACTCGACATGCCTCTCAGCAAATAGCTTGGGGTGTCTACTTTCCAAAATGGGGTCATTTGGGGGGGTTTTGAACTGTCCTGGCATTTTATGCACAACATTTAGAAGCTTATATCACACACATCACCCACTCTACTAACCACTTGAAGACAAAGCCCTTTCTGACACTTTTTGTTTACATGAAAAAAAATTTTTTTTGCAAGAAAATTACTTTGAACCCCCAAACATTATATATTTTTTTAAAGCAAATGCCCTACAGATTAAAATGGTGGGTGTTTAATTTTTTTTTTCACACGGTATTTGCACAGCGATTTTTCAAACGCATTTTTTGGGGAAAAAACACACTTTTTAAAATTTTAATGCACTAAAACACACTATATTGCCCAAATGTTTGATGAAATAAAAAAGATGATCTTTGGCCGAGTACATGGATACCAAACATGACATGCTTTAAAATTGCGCACAAACATGCAGTGGCGACAAACTAAATACATTTTTAAAAGCCTTTACAGGTTACAACTTTAGATTTACAGAGGAGGGCTACTGCTAAAATTACTGCCCTGGATCTGACCTTCGCGGTGATACCTCACATGCATGGTGCAATTGCTGTTTACATTTGACGCCAGACCGACGCTTGCGTTCGCCTTAGCGCGAGAGCAGGGGGGGACAGGGTGCTTTTTTTTTTTTTTTTTTTTTTTTTTTTTTATCTTATTTTTAAACAGTTCCTTTCATTTTTTTTAAAATCATTTTTATTGTTATATCAGGGAATGTAAATATCCCCTATGATAGCAATAGGTAGTGACAGGTACTCTTTTTTGAAAAAATTTGGGTCTATTAGACTCTAGATCTCTCCTCTGCCCTCAAAGCATCTGACCACACCAAGATCGGTGTGATAAAATGCTTTCCCAATTTCCCAATGGCGATGTTTACATCCGGCGAAATATAAGTCATGAAATGCTCGTAGCTTCCGGTTTCTTAGGCCATAGAGATGTTTGGAGCCATTCTGGTCTCTGATCAGCTCTATGGTTAGCTGGCTGAATCACCGGCTGCATTCTCAGGTTCCCTGTTGAGACAGGAGAGCCAGAGGAAGATGGTGGAGGGGGGGTCATTCCCTCCCACTGCTTGTAAAAGCAGTCTAGAGGCTAATTAGCCGCTAGGATTGCTTTTACATTAAAGCCGACCGCTGGCTGAAAAGAATGATACCAAGATGATACCTAAACCTGCAGGCATCATTCTGGTATAACCACTCAAAGTCGTGAATGGCGTACCTGAAGACAAAAAAATGGTTAACAATAAAACACAGTAAACGGTAAAGTATAAAAAATTGCATACCTGAAAACCAAACATGATAAAACATAATAACAATAAAACATTGCTGAATAGAATACAGTAAAAAAGAGCAGAACAATAGAGAGAGAGAGAGAACAGTAAAACGCCAACTATTTTTTTTTAATTTTATATATATTTTTTTTTTTCACGTTTTTTTGTAACTGTAACTTCTATAACTGTAACCGGTTCCAGGTTCTGGTCTCTCAAAATGAGATGGCATCTTGGGAGACCCTGTGTTAGTGTGCCTAGTCTGTGCAATGCTGTACGCTAATACTCAACTAGTGTATGGTAGCGTTCAAAACATTCACCAATGCAAAGACCAGGATTGTCAGGACAGGAGGGACAATAATAGCGGGTGTCACGCCTATATCCGCGCTTGCTTGCTTACTTGTGCTTGCCACCTCACCAGCTTGAACTGCACTTATGGGACTCGCCACGTCACCAAGTGTTACTGCAGTGCTGGTTTGACTACGACCGGGGTGTACTAGGCCGCTGGTGCTTGCCAGTTCACCAAAACGCTACCAAAAAAAACTTAGCGTTCGCAGGGATCAGGCCTGACTCTGCGAACGCTGCAGTTATGCGTTTAGTGTTTTGTAAGTGACAGTGATCGATCGATACTGCACTTGGGTGGGCTGGGCTGGGCCGGGCGGAGGGGCAAAACGAAGGTGCTAGCAGGTATCTGGGCTGATCCCCCTAACACTGTGTTTTTGGGAACCCTAAACTGCTGGGGACGCTAGTATAGATCTGATCGGATCAGATATTGATCCGTTCAGATACTATACCACTAAGGGAGGTGTACGGTGCGTGCGTGGGTGTTAGCGCTACTGGCACTAACCTGACGCTGCTTGGGGCTGGTGCTTGCCAGTTCACCAAAACGCTACCAAAAAAAAAAAACTGTTAGCGATCGCAGGGATCAGACCTGACTCTGCGAACGCTGCAATTATGTGTGTTTAGTGTTTTGTAAGTGACAGTGATTGATCGATACTGCACTTGGGTGGGCTGGGCTGGGCCGGGCAGAGGGGCAAAACGCAGGTGCTAGCAGGTATTTGGGCTGATCCTGCTAACACTGCGTTTTTGGGAACCCTAAACTGCTGGGGACGCTAGTATAAATCTGATCGGATCAGATATTGATCCGTTCAGATACTATACCACTAAGGGAGGTGTACGGTGCGTGCGTGGGTGTTAGCGGTACTGGCACTAACCTGACGCTGCTTGGGGCTGGTGCTTGCCAGTTCACCAAAACGCTACCAAAAAAAAAAAACTGTTAGCGATCGCAGGGATCAGACCTGACTCTGCGAACGCTGCAATTATGTGTGTTTAGTGTTTTGTAAGTGACAGTGATTGATCGATACTGCACTTGGGTGGGCTGGGCTGGGCCGGGCAGAGGGGCAAAACGCAGGTGCTAGCAGGTATTTGGGCTGATCCTGCTAACACTGCGTTTTTGGGAACCCTAAACTGCTGGGGACGCTAGTATAAATCTGATCGGATCAGATATTGATCCGTTCAGATACTATACCACTAAGGGAGGTGTACGGTGCGTGCGTGGGTGTTAGCGGTACTGGCGCTAACCTGACGCTGGCTTTGGCTGGTGCTTGCCAGTTCACCAAAATGCTACAAAAAAAAACTGTTGGCGATCACAGGGATCAGGCCTGACTCTGCGAACCCTGCAGTTATGCGTTTAGTAAGTGACAGTGATCGATCGATACTGCACTTGGGTGGGCTGGGCCGGGCGGAGGGGCAAAACGCAGGTATAAAACGCTGACGGCGAACCTAAATATTTACCTCCCTAACTAGCATCACCAGTGACACTAATACAGCGATCAGAAAAACGATCGCTTAGTGACACTGGCAACGGGGGGGGGTGATCAAGGGGTTAAAACTTTATTAGGGGGGGTTAGGGGGGTATCCTAGAACTAAAGGGGGCTAATACTAACTGCCCTACCACACTAACTGTCACAAACTGACAGTATAGACAGTATATATCTCTTCTGTCTGTTCTGGTCGTCCCAGACGTCTTCCATTTAAAGATCATAGAGGCCACTGTGCTCTTAGTAAACCTTAAGTGCAGCAGAAATTTTTTTGTAACCTTGGCCAGATCTGTGCCTTGCCACAATTTCTGTCTCTGAGCTCTTCAGGCAGTTCCTTTGACCTCATGATTTTCATTTGCTCTGACATGCACTGTGAGCTGTAAGGTCTTATATAGACAGGTGTGTGGCTTTCCTAATCAAGTCCAATCAGTATAATCAAACACAGCTGGACTCAAATGAAGGTGTAGAACCATCTCAAGGATGATCAGAAGAAATGGACAGCACCAGAGTTAAATATATGAGTGTCACAGCAAAGGGTCTGAATACTTAGGACCATGTGATATTTCAGTTTTTCTTTTTTAATAAATCTGCAAAAGGGTCAAAAATTCTGTGTTTTTCTGTCAATATGGGGTGCTCTGTGTACATTAATGAGGAAAAAAACTTAAATGATTTTAGCAAATGGCTGCAATATAACAAAAAGTGAAAAATTTAAGGCGGTCTGAATACTTTCCGTCCCCACTGTATTTACTAAATTAATCGCATTTCCATGTTCTGTGTATTGTGGGAAACCAGATTTAGTGAATCCAGGGTCCTGGGTTTAGTAACACTTTAAGAGACAATGGCCACAAATATCGTTTAGTGGCCAGACAGTATGTAAGCAGTTTAGCATTTAACAAAAGTGAGCCTATCCACACCATCAGTCAATAGCCAGAATTGCCTACTGCAGGGCAAGCCAAAAGATCCAATGCATACTGTGCAAGCTCCAGCCAGTCCTGTCCACTTCAGTCTCGGACCCGATGTAGTAAGTAATCATGCGCCTCAGGCACTGCCTGCAAGTGTTGCCGGGAACCAGGCCTGGCCACTGTGGTCTAAAAACATTCTGAAAAGTGATGCCAAGGCAGCCACTGCCACTACTCCTCCTCCTTTCAGGGATCAGAGGACTGGAGGCATGGTGGTCATCAGAGTTGACCGTTAGGAAATGCAGCAGATAGGTTCTTACCCAGCACCTCCTCAAAGTGCTGTATGCTGTGCTCCTTCTGAGATGGAGGCAGTAGATCTGCCATTTTATCCTTGTACCGGATAGTGTTCCCTTTCTTTGATGACCCAAATCCTGGGATTTTTGCGTGGGCATTTGATCATAAAAGACCCAATTCTTCACAAAATGCCTGCAATAGAGGACCTTGAGTCCTTGCTGTCACTGAGCACAACACTGTCCTCAACAATACTCATGGGATTATGGAGGTAAGAAATGTCCCCCTTGATGCCTGTCCAATCTCCATCTCTTTTTCCTTTCTTCTATCTTCTCTCCTCTTCTTCCTCCTTGAGCTCATGGGGATGAAAGAAGCATTGCCAGACATTTGGTGTTATTGTCATACACAGCCTTGCTTGGATGGAGATGGCCAACAGTGTGGCTCCTATCACACAGGCAAATGAGCTGCAACAGAACATGGCAGTATTTATCCTCCGACGCTACATGTACTTTGGGGGGGCTGCTGGTTCAGACAAGTCAGAGCCTGGGACAAGTGAAGAGGAGGGAGTTCAGGTGACAGCACTGTCACTATTGGAAAAAGACACCACCAGCTGCAACCTGGCTAAAAATCTTCCAGTTAGCAATCCCAACGTTGTTGCTAGAACCATTGTTTTTTTTGCTCCTGAAATGCCTGGAGTGAGCATCCAATTGTTTTCATGTCCTAGCAACAAGGCAGGTTGTGGGGATTGGTAACTTTTGGTTTTTCGGCCAGGCTCCTGGGAGGCCCAAATGGCCTACAGGTATGATAATAAAATAAAACATTTTGCAAAGCTGCACAGTTTAATATCTACTGGGACCCCTTAAAACAAAACTAAAGTCTCACTTTTAAAGACTGCATGCAGCCAGGTTCTTTATTGGAGGAGAGACATAGACTAGTGTACCAGGATGACTGAACTTTATTGGTCATTATGTACACTACATTGAGCAAACCACTGTGTTCTGTTAACTCTACTGTACATTACAACCCCCACCAATGTGTTCATTGTCTCAGCAGTTGCTGATTGCCATGTAATTTTACATCTGTCTAAATAAAGTTGTTCTTTAACTACTCTGTGCCTTCTTTATACCCCCTTCTAGCCCAAATCCACTCCTCAATTCTATCACAAATTCCCCCCAGCACATATCCTCCTACACCCTCCCCTAGTTTCCCTTCCAAGAAAAAAGTCCCCCCCTCCCATCCACTTCTCCCAGCGCAACACCTCTTCCCCATCCCAGCACAACTTCTCTCCCATCTTCTCCTCCTGTTGTGCATGATACACGTTAGAGCCAAGGAGGAGCCTAGGGGAAGCTTCTCTCAGCTCTGACATGTATTTTTGTGATAGACAGCTAACAGGGAGAGGTGCTAGCTGCCACAAAGTGGGCGATCATGGTGTCAGGAGATGCAGGACAGGTCCCAGGGTGCCCAGTGCAAGAGCACCACTGCAAGCTGGATTAGAACCCAGATCCATGAGATGCCAGGATTTTGTTGAAATACGAGGACAGTCCCACAGAACACAGGACCGTTTGGACGTATGCTATAGGAAAAACTAGGGCTGCAACTAACGATTATTTTCATAATCGATTAGTTGGCCGATTATTGTTTCGATTAATTGGTTAATAATCTTAAAAGAAAAAAGTGTGGTGTATAATTTAGTTAATATGTAAAGTTTTAAAAAAAAAAGGCAATTTATTCTTGTATATCTCTATGCAGTGGTAAATATAAATAACCAGCTATATAGTTAGGGAGCAAAATATCTAATCCACTCTGAGAATAACAGACAGAAGAGATTTATACTGTATATACTATTAGAGGAGATATATACTGTATATACTATTAAAATGTGAATCTGGTAAATATCATCAGACTCCAAGATCACATTTTTTACTTAACAAACCACGTCTTCCTTAAAAAAAAAAAAAATGTTATTTTAAGAACGTTCGTTCGATTTTTTTTAATCTTTAGTGGGGTCAAATCGACGTTCATTTTCAACCACAGTGACGGGAAAATTTTGAAATATTAGCAAACTTCTTGGTGAAAGGAATTTTCAGACAGTGTATGTGGTTTTCTTTCAGAAATTATATTCATTTTAAAAACAGAATGTTAAAAACCAAGTGAAAATTTCAAACAACATTCTTTCATTCAGCGAAAGTACAAAGATTTTTCGTCTGAATATTCTCCTCTGAATATTTCATCTGAAAATTGATCGGTGTGGCCAGCATAAGGCTCGGTACACACCTAATGCAGTTTGCTTTTGATCTGCTTCTGCAGTGCTTTTTGGTGTGCGTTTTGACTTTTGCGCACGTGATTGTGCTGCGATTTGCGTTTTTGCATTTATTTTTAACCAATTTGTTGGGAAGAATAAAAAAACAAAAACTGCTGCAATAATTACATGCTTTTCTGCAGCTTTTCCATTGAAGTATATTGAACCAAAAAAAGCACTGTTTTGCATTAAAAAAAGTCCCTGACTCTTTCCAAATAGGCAGCGGCTGAAAAAAGCATAGATGTGAACGTGTCCCATAGGAAACCATGTAAATGGACTGTAGTGCCTTTCTGCAAAAAGCACTAAACACATAGATGTGAACCAGGTCTAAGACGTTTAGTAACATAATTGGGTTAAAAAAACTAAAATTAGCCCTTTATAGTACAAAGAAAAACAGATAATCACTACTGGGGTTCATTTTTTTTTTTTTACTGTAGAACTGTGAAAGTAATATTTACAGTAGCGATTATTTGCTCGTTTTGTACTATAAAGGGCTTATTTTAGTTTTTTTTTTAACCCCATTGTGTTACTGGCCAATTAATCGATTACGAAAATAGTAATCGATTAATTTCATAATCGATTAGTTGTCCATTAATCGATTAGTTGTTTCAGCCCTAGGAAAAACACAAGCCTGGGCAACTGAAACCAGGCATATATGGAAAAAAATGTATGAACAGTGTAACCTTCAGTGAAACTGTATGTCTGAATTATTGGTAGAATTAGCAATTAGGAGCAGTCAAGCACCAGTTGACTGTTACAGAAAAAGTCAGATTTGCATATACTCTATCTGTGTGGTGTATGACACAGGTAAGTTGAAGTGGATGTAAACCCGATTCATGAAATTTGAGCTGGGCACCTATATCTGCAGTGTTTTCTTATCTCTCTTCAAAGAACTATGTCCTGTAGCTGTCTCTTGCTCCTTAGCTCTGTTATCAGCCTGATAACTTCTCACACATTTTCCTAGATGGGAGATAGAAGTGTGTGTCGGGGGAGGTTGCTTTAACCCCTTCATGCCGACCGTATGCAAATTTGCGTTCATGGCCTGAATGGGTTAAACTGGGTTGATGCCTGCAGCTTCTGCTCTTCCCGGGCTCTCCCGTCCCGGCAAGGCTGAGCCCGGACAAAACCAGATCCGGCTTTGATCAGGTCTCCGATGTAAAATCCCGGAAGCGACATCACAACGTCACTTTCGGTTTACTCGGCTGCCACTGGCGCTGATTTTTAAAAAAATTACAGTATTCAGAATCGCCAATTTTGGCGATCTGAATACTTTTAAGTGCAAAGGAGGGATTGGGGGTCCCCAATCCCTCCATAAAGAGTACCTGTCAATGCCTATTACTGCCACAAGGGATGTTTACATTCCTTGTGACAGCAATAAAAGTGATCATTTTTTTTTAAAGGGACAATGTAAAAAAATTTTAATAAAATAAATAATAAAAATATAAAAAATTTAAAGTGCATACGTAAGTCGCATCCGCAAATGTAAACGGTGTTCAAATCACACATGTGAGGTATTGCCACAATCGTCAGATTTAGAGCAATATTTCTGGCAAAGGACCTCCTCTGTAACTAACCTGGTAACCGTTAATGTTCTTTAAATGTCGCCTATGGAGATTTTTAGGTACCGTAGTTTGTCGCCATTCCACGGGTGTGTGCAATTTCAAAGCATGGCATGTGAGGTATTTATTTACTCTGCAAAACATCATCTTTCACATTATACAAATTTTTTTTTTTTTTTTTTAATTCATGAAAGTGTCTTTTTTCCCCAAAAAAGGGCAACTACAAGGGTATTTTTTTTTCTGCCATTCAGATTTAAACCAGGGGAGAAGGGGATATTTTTGGGCTTTTGATTTTAATTCTAACTCAATAAGTCTACTCCAATTTACAATCGTGTTTCGCAAGTATTTTTCCAGTCTATTTCACTCATGTGTATACTGCTAAATTATTCCTCATGTGGGTACCAAGAGCACTGAGCTGGTATACAGCTTTATAATTCTATCATAAACTCTAATTTTGGTGACCTGCTTTGACCAATAAATGACTTATAATAATCCCATAAATCATCTTGGTTAATTTAGTTAATCATTTAACAGGCTGAACTGTGTTCGCTGTTATGAGTATCCAAGAGGTCATTTTTTACCACCTATTTAATTGGGTCATGGTTACACCAATGTGAAAACCCAGCTCTGTGAGGTTTAGAATGATGCTTTGCTGTGAAGTTAATCTTCTTTATACACTGCTGCCTTTATACTGTAGGTATCAGAGAATTTATTACCAAAGTCTATAGGGATGTAGGTTTTATTTTTGGAAATTTCCGTGCTTTGCCAGCCCACTCATTTTAGAAGGAAGCTTATTGCAATGCACATTAATCTATGAACAAAAATACAATGTACCAGCATAATGGGCCCTAAAATTAGTCAAGCCATTGATGAAACAGAGACTACAAACTTGCCTTTTTTTTGACTACTCTTGTTGATTTTCTCTTGTCTCAGTTTAGTAGCCAGCATAGGTGCTGCCAATGTTAAATTAAAATATTGTATAATGGCAGTTTTTTGTGTGTAAGGAATGATGAAAGTTAAATTTAAAGAAGTATTATATTCACAGATCAGAAAAATGCAGAATTTAGAGATGAGATCCTTCAAAATAAATATTTCATTTATGTGTGGAATCAGGTAGAATCATACATTGGTATCTTGTGTTGCCCAAGGATGTCAATATATGATTTTTGAGGAATTCCTGGCTCTTTCTCTTCTCCTTTCTCCACAAAGTCCCTCTTCTGCTGCTGCATTCTCTGTACCCCAAAATGCAATGCCCACGTGTCCAAATCCTATCACTTCTTAATGTTTTTGTCAAACTTTTTTCAATCACAATAAATGAAACAGGTATATGCCAAACAGAGCTGATGCCCTGAGAAAATGGTGAAATTGCAGTAATAAAAGGAAAGGAGCAATTCCAAGAATTGTCAATAGGTGGCAGTGTTGGAATGTAAATATATTCATTAAAGGACAAATGTATGTTCCTTAAAGCGGAGTTCCAGTCCCCCAAACAGTTTTTTTTAAGGACAGCTCTGGAATTGTCATAACATGTAAATGAACATTTCTAATATGTCATATTTTTTGCACTTTTACTTTCTTTTAAAAAAGTTACTCACTGATCTCGGAAGCAGTCAGGTTCCATTTTAGCTGTGGGCATCTGAAGCCCTCCTGTGTTAACTTCCTGGATTTCTGTGCAGCTGATTACCCAGCATGCACCTCTAAATCCCACACCCATTCTTCCTGATAGGTTGCTATAGCAATGTCAGCATTGGCGCAAGTTCCCGCCCCATTGCTATAGCAATCTGTCAATCAAAGGACAGGAGAGGAGAGGAAGTCTCTCCAGCTGCCGCCGAGTGTACTGTGTACCGCGGGCTGTAAGAACGTTAACACCGATCGCCCATTCCCCTATCAGCAGAGAAGAGAGCGCGGTTCATTAGGTTCACCACTCTGGTTTTCTGCAGGATATTTTTTCCCCTCCCCATTGCCTACAACTCCCAGCATGCACTCAGCTGGGCTAACTCCCATTCGCGTCATTTCCTACTTCCAAATATCGCGAGATTTCGGCAGTAGGCGATTTGCAAGGACTCCTGGGATACATGAGGCTGCTATCCCAGGAACCCTTGTGGATCGCCTAGTGACGTAATCCCCTACACCAGTGGTTCTCAACCTGGGGGTCGAATGATGATTTGCCAGGGGTCAACAAATCCTGGGTTGTTCCTGAAACCTGCGCTGCTCTCCCAGACTTTTTGCGGCCGCCCAGCCAGGCTGTCCCTGGGGCCTGTGGCCGCCCACTCAGCCTCTTCGCAGCCGCCCATTCAGTTCACAGCATGGCTGGGGGACAGAGACTAGAGGTCAGCTGACTGGTGAGGAATGTGAAGTGTGAGGGGTTGGAGGAGACCCTATCTCCTGATTTCGGCATAGGTGTCACTGTTATGAGACACCACAAAGTCGGAGACACAGGGTTTGATTTACTAAAGGCAAAAAGACTGTGCACTTTGGAAATTGCAGTTGCACATGGCAAGAGCAGTTGCTCCAGAGTTTAGTAAATGAGCAGAAGCTCTGCTGACTTTCATCAACAATCATGTGCAAGCAAAAATGCTGTATTTTTTATTTTCCTTGCATGTGATTGGGTATTCTTTGCAAAGTGAAGATTTACCTCATTTACTAAGCTCTGGAGCAACTGCACTTGCAGAGTGCAATTGCACTTTCCAAGGTGCACAGTCTATTGGCCTTTAGTAAATCAACCCCACAGTGAGTAACACTACCTGTTATTATAGTTGCCATTAAAAGTCCCCACTACAGTTCTCAGATCAGCAGATGACCCTGATCAAAGGCACCTAAGTTGGCTGATCAGAATTCCCCCAAGCATTGCCATGCATCCCAACTGCCCACCAGCACTGCCACTTATCCCATGCCCCCCACCAAGGAGTAAGAGAAGGAATAAAAATAGAGAATACATGAAAGGGAGAGGAAAAGAGGGGGAGGAACAAAGAAAAAGGGAGAGAAAGAATAATGCCGCATACACACGAGCGGACTTTCCGGCATACTTGGTCCGGCGGACCAGAGTCCGCCGGACAATCCGACCGTGTGTAGGCTCCGGCGGACTTTTCCGACGGACTTTTTCCCAAAAGCCCGCCGAACCTAGATTTGAAACATGTTTTAAATCTTTCAGTCGGACTCAGTTTCTGGTGGAAAGTCTGCTCGTCTGTGTGCTGGTCCGACGGAAAGCCCGCTCGTCTGTATGCTGGTCCAACGGACCAGATACGACGCAAGGGCAGGGTATTGCATTTCGCGCTCGCGGCAATAGGAAAAACAAATTTTCCTATTGCGGCGAGCGCAGGGCATACCAGGCCCTTAGGTCTGGTATGGATTATAAAGGGAACCCCCTACGCCGAAAAAACGGCGTGGGGTCCCCCCTAAAATCCATACCAGACCCCAATCCGAGCACGCAGCCCGGCCGGTCAGGAAAGGGGGTGGGGACGAGCGAGCGCCCCCCCCTCCTGAACCGTACCAGGCCGCATGCCCTCAACATGGGGGGGTGCCTTGGGGGAGGGGGGCCCCCCCACCCCAAAGCACCTTGTCCCCATGTTGATGAGGACAAGGGCCTCTTCCCGAAAACCCTGGCCGTTGGTTGTCGGGGTCTGCGGGCGGGGGGCTTATCGGAATCCGGGAGCCCAATATAATAAGAGGGCCCCCAGATCCCGGCCCCCCACCCTATGTGAATGAGTATGGGGTACATGGTACCCCTACCCATTCACCTAGGGAAAAAGCGTCAATAATAAAACACACTACACAAGTTTTTAAAATAATTTATTAAACAGCTCCAGGGGGGTCTTCCTCCGGCTTCGGGGGTCTTCTTCCGGCTTTGGGGTCCCTCCTGTTCCTCTTCTCCCGGCGTCCCGTTGGTTCTTCTCCGCTCCCTCCGGCCTCTTCTCCCGGTGTTCCAGTTCTTCGGCCGGCTCCTCCGCTGTCTTCAGGCTGCTCTTTTGCCAGTGGAGGTCCGGACTTCTGGGCTTCTTGTCTTCTTCCCTCTTCTCTTCTCCAGATGTTGACACGACGGTCTCTCCGGCTGGACTGCTCTCTGAGCGCTCCGTTGTGACTTATATAGGCGGAGACCCCGCCCCCTTATGATGGCACAGTCCCTGGGCATGCTGGGACTGTGACATTTTAGGGGGCGTGGTCACCGGGTGATGTTGACCACGCCCCCTAAAACGTCACAGTCCCAGCATGCCCAGGGACTGTGACATCATAAGGAGGCGGGGTCTCCGCCTATATAAGTCACAACGGAGCGCTCAGAGAGCAGTCCAGCCGGAGAGATTGTCGTGTCAACATCTGGAGAAGAGAAAAGGGAAGAAGACAAGAAGCCCAGAAGTCCGGACCTCCGCTGGCAAAAGAGCAGCCTGAAGACAGCGGAGGAGCCGGCCGAAGAACTGGAACACCGGGAGAAGAGGCCGGAGGGAGCGGAGAAGAACCAACCAGACGCCGGGAGAAGAGGAATCGGAGGGACCCCCGAAGCCGGAAGACAACCCCCGAAGCCGGAGGAAGACCCCCCCCGGAGCTGTTTAATAAATTATTTTAAAAACGTGTGTAGTGTGTTTTATTATTGACGCTTTTTCCCTAGGTGAATGGGTAGGGGTACCATGTACCCCATACTCATTCACATAGGGTGGGGGGCCAGGATCTGGGGGCCCTCTTATTATAGGGGGCTCCCGGATTCCGATAAGCCCCCCGCCCGCAGACCCCGACAACCAACGGCCAGGGTTTTCGGGAAGAGGCCCTTGTCCTCATCAACATGGGGACAAGGTGCTTTGGGGTGGGGGGGCCCCGCAGGGCCCCCCCCTACCCCAAGGCACCCCCCCCATGTTGAGGGCATGCGGCCTGGTACGGTTCAGGAGGGGGGGGCTGCTCGCTCATCCCCACCCCCTTTCCTGACCGGCCGGGCTGCGTGCTCAGATCGGGGTCTGGTATGGATTTTAGGGGGGACCCCACGACGTTTTTTCGGCGTAGGGGGTTCCCTTTATAATCCATTCCAGACCTAAGGGCCTGGTATGCTCCGCAACGGGGCTCACAAGGTGTCAATCTCGCCGATAAAAGCGGCAAGATTGACTTCCTTTTCTAGTCCCGTCGTACCTTAGTCACGTTCAAAATGAACGGACTTGTCCATGTGTGGGCAAGTCCGTTCATTCTGAAAGTCCGCCGTAACTCCGGTGAAAGTCCGTCGGAAAGACGGGTGGATTTAGCCTGCCGGAAAGTCCGGTCGTGTGTGGGCAAGTCCGTCCGTTTTAAAGTCCGGCGCACCTGGCGGACAAAGTCCGTCGGAAAGTGTGCCGGACCAAGTATGCCAGAAAGTCTGATCGTGTGTACGCGGCATAAGAGAAAGAACAAGAAAGATGGCTAGAGAGAGGGATGGGGAAAAAACAAGAAATTAGCATAGAGAAAGAAAGGAGGAGAGTGGTACATCCTAAAATGTATCATAAAGGGTTTCAATACTGTACAAGCGGAAGGGACTCAGGGAGCGCTAAATGTCCATTAAGGCTCTGTTTCCACTAGTGCGACTTTTCATGCGACTTGGGACTGAAAAGTCGCATGACAAATTGTTTCCCATGATTTCCAATGAGTACCGTTCATATCTGTGCGACTTCAAGTCGCAGCGACTTCAAAGTAGTCCCTGCACTACTTTGGTCCCACTTCTATGCGACTTGAGGTCCATAGATACAGGCATTGCTTCAAATCGCGGTAAAAAGTCGCGGTAAAAATCGCGGCAAAATCGCGCGACTTTGGGGACGCACTAGTGGAAACATAGCCTTAGGGCGCAAATTACTTGTCTTGCCTTGGGTGCTGACAACCCACACTACGAAAATAATTTTACTGTTAGGGGTCCCCACAATTTGGAAAATTTTATCAAAGGGTCACGGCACTAGCAAGGTTGAGAACCACTGACCTAGACGGTTGGAAAGGAGGAAGTAATGGGGAAAGACTAAATAAAATAAGGTATTTACGAGCAAAAAAAAAAAAAAAAAAAAGGCACCCAAAAGTGCTGCATGTCCCTAGCTCATACAGACAAAGTAAAAAAAATGGGTGGAACTCCGCTTTAAAGCAGTATTAAACCCAAGAGCGAACAATTATATATTGCAAATTACCAATTCTTAGATGTGGTTGCTGCAACCATTTTCATTTTTAGGCTTTCTTTCCTTTATTTTCATCTGGTGATCCAGCCATAAAGTCTGCTCTTTTTCAAAAGAACAGGCTCTCTTGCAGATTGGATCAGTTACAGGGATGAAGCAAACCATCTTTTTTTGACAGGGGTGATTACAGTGATCAGCTTTTATTTATGTAAAACCTTTATCCCAAAAGAAAACAAAAACTGTTTGCTGTAACTGCTTATAAAGTGTTAGTTGGAGTTTGGCCTCAATTTGTTTGTGTGTCTAAATCTGCTAGTACATCTAACACTTCCCTTCTCCCTATACCAGTGTTTCTCAATTCCAGTCCTCAAGATGCACCAACAGGTCATGAAACAGCAGTGGTAATTACTAAGGCAGTGAAACTGATCAAATTACCTGTGCAAAATAATGGAAAGCCTGAAAACATGACCTGTTGGTACGCCTTGAGGACTGGAATTGAGAAACACTGCCCTATACTGGCAGTGCCACTGTCCAAATGTGCTCCCTCTTCCAAAGTGGGGGGCATTCTGGATAGATCAGCAAATGAAAACAGAGCCTAAAAAAAAAAGAAATCTGATGCAGCCACTACATCTAATGATGGGTAAGCTGCAATATATTGCATTTTTGGTTGTGGGTTTAATACTGCCTTAAATTAAGAGGAACAATGCTGTGAATATAGTTTTTCGTTAGGGCTGGGTTCATACTATTGCAAATTCGGGCTGAAATCAAACCTGAACCGGTGAATGGGGATGCACTGGACTGATCTATCAAATGTGTGGCTCTTAAATAGCTATACAACTAATATGTAGCACAAATACCATAAATAACCAGTAAATATATCCTGTAATACAAAGGTAATTAATAAATGTCCAAAAACAATAATAATATAATATAATAAAGTGCTTGTGTAACGTGTATTGCACAAAGATCCTTAATAATGTAGTATCCTGTGATACAAAGGTAAAGTGTCCAAAAATATATATATATAAATAAAGTGCACGTGCTCCGTGAATTGCACAAACATCCTTAAAATAATATTTCAAAAATCCATTATTATGAAAACATAAAACGTGATGATGGTGATGATATCTTCATGCAGTGTGCACACCCCCTCCACCAGATGTACCCTCACCGTAAGGGCTTTATATAAAAGCCTGTGATAAATATTATTACAGACATCCCAACCTGCAAAAACGAATTTTAAGGAGGTGGCAAGCTCATTTCAGGGAGGTCACGCTCCGTGCCGACAACCCACACTCCACTATTAATAATAAAATACTGTAATAAAATAATACTTTAAAGATAATTAATAATATAATGCCATAATAAAATAATACTTTAAAATATAATGTTGTGTTACATTCACCAACCATGCACCCTCACTGTGCCCATATGCAGCCTCATCAGTGCCAACAATGCAGCCTCACTGTGCCAATCTGCACCCTCACTGTGCCCATCTGCAGCCTCGTCAGTGCCCATCAATGCAGTCTCACTGTGCCCATCAATGCAGCCTCACTGTGCTCATTTGCAACCTCATCAGTGCCAAACTACACAGCTTCACTGTGCCCATCTGCAGCCTCACTGCCAACAATGCAGCCTCGTCAGTGTCTATCAACTCAGCCTCACTGGGCCATCAATGCAGCCTCACTGGGCCATCAATGCAGCCTCACTGTGCCCATCTGCAGCCTCATTAGTGTCAACAATGTAGCCTCACTGTGCCCATCTGCAGCCTCATTAGCGTCAACACTGCAGCCTCACTGTGCCAACAATTCAGCCTCACTGTATCCTCATCAGTGCCCATCTGCAGCCTCACTGTACCCATCTGTATCCTCATCAGTGCCCAATTGCAGCCTAACTGTGCCAAAAATGCAACCTCACTTTGCCCATCTGTATCCTCATCAGTGTCCATCTGCAGCCTCACTGTGCCCATCTGTATTCTCATCAGTGCCAATCTGCAGTCTCGCCAGTACCCTAATTACACACAGCCATTGGACCTGTGTTATGTCCATCATAGGGCGGGACTGTGAGCGGCGCCGGAAAGAGCCGAGTACACTTGACTATGTGTATCTCGGCGGCGTTTGTTCAGCTCCGCCGAGTCCCTCCGAACTCCGCAGCGCCATATTTAAAACTACATGCTATGTGTATGTCGGCGGCGATCTGTCCAAGCATGGACACTGGGGGCAAGGCTGCACTGACCACTGGGGCAAAGCTGCACTGACATGGCTGCACTGACAAGGCTGCAATGGACACTGGGGCAAAGCTGCACTGACAAGGCTGCACTGACCACTGGGGCAAAGCTGCACTGACAAGGCTGCACTGACAAGGCTGCACTTAGGCAAAGCTGCACTGACAAGGCTGCACTGACCACTGGGGCAAAGCTGCACTGACAAGGCTGCACTGACAAGGCTGCACTTAGGCAAAGCTGCACTGACAAGGCTGCAATGGACACTGGGGCAAGGCTGCACTGACACTGAAAAGGCTGCAATGACACTAACAAGGCTGCAGATGGACACAATAAGGCTGCATTGATGGGCATTTTAATGTAAGAATGTAAGTTTTTTTTTTTTTTTTTTTTTTTCCTTAAACTTCCCTCCTAAAAGTTTTTTTCCTTAAAATTCTCTCCTAAACTTGGGGTGCGTGTTATACGCCGGCGCGTGTTATACGCCGATAAATACGGTACATATGTTATAAAATAAAGATTAAATTAAAAACATTTTATTAATTTAAAGGAAGAATATTAAGAATTGTACTAATAAAACTATGTATTGTTATACCGGACCCCTGCTGTGAGTCGCATGCGAAGATGTGTGAACCCAGCCTTAAAGCAGACATTGCATCTAAAATGCAGGGTGTGCTTTTTATTCGTCCCTCTTCCCTTTCTAAAAAACAGAACAAGCAAAAAAAAAAAACTGTGGGGCGTTAGCATAGTTACCCTTCTTCAACAGCACCTAGGTGGGTGTCATCCCTCTGCCCAGGAGATCTAGGGAGTGCAGAGTATTCCAAATCTCACTAAAAAGAAGCTCCCAACATTGCAGTGCTGCAACATATTTTCCCAAATTGGGGGTGCTCACAATTCCCTGGGATCTCATCAGGTTTTTAGTTATACACATATATTTTGACGCATTCAGAATTTACTTACTCAGTATTGTTTCATACTAATTTTGCATTAGGCTGGGTTCACACTTTTGCAATTTGGATGCAGGTTTCCCCACATCCAATTCGCATGACAGGAGAATGTGACTGGCTCTCAATGGAGCCGGTTCTCATATCTCCGGGGTGGCTGCAGAGCGCACCGCAGAAGGGTCCTGTGCGTCTTTGGCTCTGTTTTGGGTGTAAATTCAAGCAAAAATTCGGAACTGATTCACACCTGAATTGGTGAACAGGAACCCACCGGACCCCCTGCTGCGAGCCACTCCGCAGATAGTGTGAACCCAGCCTTACTGTTAAGTTTTTCCAGTGCCAGCCAATACATCTGTTCTGACTGACTGAAACACCTAAAATGTATGCCCAGCCAAAATGTTATTTCTTAGTTTTGGATAAAGTGGGGAAGGGTTAGGAACCCAAGTCGCATACCTCCCAACATTTTGAGATGGGAATGAGGGACACCTACTAGCAAACGTATGTAGGCATATGAAACGCTCCCTGTCACACCCTCTTAAAGTTGAATTAACCAAAAAAAGTTTAATCAACTCCACAAGGGCTTTTTTTTACCACTACTATTCCTTTATATTGGCTTTTAACATTTACAAATGCAGCAATTTAGATTTTGAATAAAAGGTTTAGCACTGGGAAACAATTTTTGAAAGATAAAAAAGTGCATTTTATATACAACTATACAAATCAGACCAAAATGAGGGACAAATGAGGGGGGAAGAGGGACAGAGGGACATTGCTCAAAATCAGGGACAGTCCCTGGAAATCAGGGACAGTTGGGAGCTATGAAATCAGATTTACCTTCACTTCCTGTCGACAACATTTTGCCAGACAGGAAGTGAGGGTATCTCTTCAGCAGTACACAAACAAATGTTTTTTTTTTTAACCACTTCAGCTCCGGAAGATTTGGCTGCTCAATGATCAGGCCATTTTTTGCAATATGGCACTGCGTCGCTTTAACTGACAATTGCGCGGTCCTGCAATGTTGTACCCAAACAAAATTGACGTCCTTTTTTCCCACAAATAGAGCTTTCTTTTGGTGGTATTTGATCATCTCTGCAGTTTTTATTTTTTGCGCTATAAACAAAAAAAGAGCGCCAATTTTGAAAAAAAACACAATATTTTGTTCTTTTTGCTATAATAAATATCCCCAATTTTTTTAAAAAAAGCTAATTTTTTTCTCAGTTTAGGCTGATATGTATTCTTCTACATATTTTTGGTAGTAAAAATCTCAATAAGCGTATATTGATTGGTTTGCGCAAAAGTTATAACGTCTACAAAATAGGGGATAGATTTTTGGCATTTTTATTATTATTTATTTATTTATTTTTTACTAGTAATGGTGGCGATCTGCTGAGACATTATGGCGGACACATCGGACATGTTTGGGATCATTGACAATTATACAGCGATCAGTGCTATAAAAATGCACTGATTACTGTATAAATGTCACTGGCAGGGAAGGGGTTAACACTAGGGGGCGATCAAGGCGCTATCTGTGTTCTAATTTTGGGGGAGGGGACTGACTATAGGAGATGAGAGATCGTGGTTCCTAGCTATTAGGAACTCACGATCTGCCTCTCCTCTCCTCACAGAACAGGGATTTGTGTGTTTACACACACGTCCCTGTTCTGCCTCTTGTGCCCACCGGTCATCGTGACCGCTGGTTACGAGCATCGGCACCCCCGCAGTGCAGAATGTGCGCGCCTTCTATCTCGCTTAAAGGAGCCGACGTACAGCAACGATGGCTCACGGGATTGTGCCGACCTGCCACAGTATAATGATGGTGGCTGGTTGGCAAGTGGTTAAATAACAGATCAAACTGCGCCTTCCCCACACTCTGGGGGCTCACACAGGTCTTTCAGGGTCACCTCCACACCTCTTATCCTCAGTCAGCTACTGTTCCTTTAAGACTCGCCATGGTGGATATATGCTACAGCTGCTCAAATCACATAAGACTCACCATAGTTAAGTAATTATGAGATAATAGTGTAGTAATTATGAGATATGAAATGTGAGCACTCACATTTGCTTAAATGTATCAGGCGTGTCAGCACAATCCCAGTGTTGCAAGCCACTTATCATATAGTGAAACTACCTCCTGTGATCAAGATGTGCTCTCACCTTAATAATGGGTCAAACTGCACCTTCCTCCACACTCTAAAGTGGGGGGTCAGTATATTGTGGCAAGGTGACTGGTAGATCGCAGTTTGGGCTTGCTGACCCGCCATTCCAGAGCATCAAACAGAGTACAATGCAGAGGAACTACTTGTAAAGTTGGAGCTGTAGTAGGGAGCAAGACTAGCATAAGCCGATGCCTCCTCTGTAGTGCTGGCCCCTGTCCCCATGCAGAGTGATAACAACTGCACTTCACCTCTTATCCTGGCTAGCAGTCTCCAGAGTGGTGCCACCAGCAGGAAATAAGAGATCTTCAGGTCAGTGTGAAGCAATACACTGGGCATAATAGTACAGGGCTGCTTTCACACTGATGTGCTGCATTTTACCCACACCGCTGGTGCAGTGCAGTGTACCTGCAGCTTTCCTGTGGGTTTTCTGCGCTTAGCCATAGACTTCTATTATATCGTGCGGGTTTGGTGCACTTTCTGAATGCAGGAGTTTTGGTACTCTTTCAGAAAGTGAACAACACCTGCAGGATATAATAGAAGTCTATGGCAAAGTGCAGCTAATCCAGGACGATCACAGATGCACTGTGCTGCACCCACAGTGCAGGTAAATCACAGCACAGTGTGAAAGAAGCCTTATAGGGGGCTCAGAACAGTAAGGGTTCACTTACATTTGTGGTAAAACCCCATAGTTAAGATGTGTTTTTACTACCCCTGTGGGGTTGCCACCTCACCCCTTTAAAACCAAACACATATTAATTACACAGGTTTTGTGGCTGATTAAGGTGGTAATTAAACTCACTTGGTGCCTTATCTGCATTCAATCATCCACAGAACCTGTATAATATGTGTTCGGGTTTAAAGGGATGAGGTGGCAACCGTACACCCCTGCCCCAACTACACCCACCTTTAGCTGCAGTGGACAGTGATGTACACATATTGCAGCTGCAGCAGGAGTTATATGCCCTGTCATGGTTGGGGGGTGTAGCACCTGCCAAGCATGACCCATTCAAGTGAATGAGGCCACTTTGCCTTGCAACCTTGTGCAGTACAGCAAACAAGGGTTCAAAGCCTGCAGCGTTGTGTTGCTTTCTCACCACCTGCTTTAATCCCGCAGAAGCATGCATTTGCGGGGCGCTTGCAGAGGGGCCCCATTTACTTGAATGGGTCATGATTGGCAGGCGGTAGCGCCCACCAAAAGCATCAGGGGGTATTAATTCATGCTGATGAATGTGTACACCTTTGGCTGCTGCCTCAACAGCTAAAGGGGGTAGGAATTGGGGGTGGTAAATATGTGAATCAAGTGCAGGGTTTTACCATCCCCCCAACTTTGTGCGATTGAGCCCTAAGGGTGCCACTGCCGAATGCAACTAAGGGCTCATTCACAAGTGCAGCAGGCACTGCTACACCTCTGAAAAGTGATCTGAGTGTGTTTGACAGGTGGTGAGGAGGTGATATGTTGCCTCCTCACCCCCTTATTTAACTCCATGAATGCACGCGATTGCAACACAATAGTATGGCAATTAGAGGTTCAAATCCAGAGTGAGGAGGTGACCCTGTACCCAGTGATCTTTGACTTCTCCAATGTTGTTCAGGTAGATCTCCACCTCTTTAAGGTTGCCTATCCCTGCTCTAGGGTCTCACACAGGTCTGTCAGGGTCATCTCCACAATTCACCTCCTCAGTCAGGTGCCAGTCTCTTTAAGACTCATTGTGGGTGGGTATATGCTGTAGGTGCTCAAATCTTAAAACTAGATCAAACTGCATCTTCCCCACACTCGAGGGGGGCATATGGGGCTTTTGGGGTCACCTTTGTGTTGAGGAAGGTGCAGCTTGACCCAGTATAAAGTAGATGTAAACCCAATTTTTTTTTTTTTTTTAAATTAAGGCTTGCACCTTGTAGAGTATAGGATTTCATGTAATTTGTGCCAAGTCTTGCCATGAAGAGTTAATCCAGCTCTGAGCAATCCTCCTATCTTTTAAAAACTGACACACAGAGAAATAGGAGTCAGTTATCCCCCCTTGCTGTGAGTGACAGGTGATTTACATATCTCATCCACAAGCCTGAGAGAGACATTCTGTGTACTTCAGATCCCCTCCTCCTTTCTTCTCCAACTCTCCCAGGATTGGCTGCTCCACATCTCAGCATGATTGAGCATGCTGAAGTCATGTGGTGACTTTTCTGGGTTTTGACTGGATGTTAGTGATCATAGCAGAAGTTCAGTGTAAGAAATACACAAGAGAAAATGCTTATTGACAAGGGGAGTGTAGAGGTGGGCAGGGAGTCTACTGACATCACGACTCCACCCACCGAGCTCCAGACAACAGACCCACCCACAGAATCTGCAGTTTTTTGGGTCTCATAACAGACAGAGGGGAGTAGGGTGACCGCATTTCCAAACTGCCATTTTGTCAAGGACCGGAGGGGGGGGTGAGGTTGTGTTGAATGTAGTCTCGGTGTTTCGGCGGTGAATGATTTGTCGGGTGAATGGCTGGTTTTAGCACTTATATCATACCAACACCCTGCTTATATCATCACTTATATTATCCCAACACCATGCTTGAAATGTGTTTGTATTATTACACTGTAATAATAGACCCCCCCTCCCTTAGTACAGACCCCCCTCCCTCAGTACAGATCCCCCCTCCACTAAATATAGACCCCCTACCTCAGTACGGACCCCCCTCTCCACTAAGTATAGACACCCTCCCTCAGTACGGACCCCCCTCTCCACTAAGTATAGACCCCCTCCCTCAGTACGGACCCCCCTCTCCACTAAGTATAGACCCCCTCCCTCAGTACGGATCCCCCTCCACTAAGTATAGACCCCCTCCCTCAGTATGGACCCCCCTCTCCACTAAGTATAGACCCCCTCCCTCAGTACGGATCCCCCTCCACTAAGTATAGACCCCCTCCCTCAGTATGGACCCCCCTCTCCACTAAGTATAGACCCCTCCCTCAGTACAGACTCCCCGGAATAGACCCCCACTAAATACAGTCCCCTCCTTCAGCAGTACAGACCCCCCCACTAAGTACAGTCCCCCCTCCCTAACTATGGACCCCCCTCCCTCAGCGCAGACCCCCCCACTACTGACCCTGTCCCCTTCCACTTGTGCTAGTAGAGAGGTGGGGTTCAGGAATGTGCTGGGGGCGGGCGCTTTTTACATTTTTCCTGATCACTGTCCACGGAGATCCTAACCCAGACTGCAGTGACGGTGGATTGGTGTCTTTGGGGCTGCCCCCGCTGACAGCCTCGTCCGACGTGATGGAGAGCGTTCGGCGCAGAAGAGGAGAAAGTTAACTTCTCTGCTTTGCATGCTGGGCAGAGTGAGTTGCGGCTGTGAGCTCCGCTTTGCATGCTGGGCAGAGTGAGTCGCGGCTGTGAGGTCACTGGTTGCTATCCGCCAGGCGGTTCTAGCAACCAGGGGCCAGAGTCACTCGCTCTGTCCATTTCATTCCGGGACAATACAGTGTACTCACTTTTGTTGCCAGCGGTTTATACATTAATGGCTGTGTGTTGAGTTATTTTGAGGGGACAGCAAATTTACACTGTTATACAAGCTGTACACTCACTACTTTACATTGTAGCAAAGTGTCATTTCTTAAGTGTTGTCACATGAAAAGATATAATGAAATATTTTCAAAAATGTGAGGGGTGTATTCACTTTTGTGAGATGAAGAGTGTGTGTGTATATATATATATATATATATAGATAGATAGATAGATAGATAGATAGATAGATAGATATATATCTATATCCTTTTTGTTAATGAGTTTGTTGCTTGTGGCAAGGTATTTTGAGGATACAATAACTGACGTATGTGTGGAGCAACTAACTTTCCTGAAGACTTTAATTTCTCCAATGGGGACATGTCTAAAGCTAAGATTTATCCCATCTTATAGTTCTAGTCTGGGAATGTTATGTGCAGGTATTAAGGAATATTTTCTGTAGCTTTAGCACACATATAGTAGTAATACAGAATATGCTTATAGTTTTGTTCTGTTTAATGCTTTAGCTTGCAGAAATAAAATGATTAACCAGGGTAACAAAGGTTACATGTAATTGTGCAGATAAGCAGAGTGCCTAACGACAGAAAATATACCGTATATTGTCTGTGACAAGTAAGTTTGCTTTACAGAGATACATAATTGTCTCTTGTTTGGATATCTTTACATTTGAAACTCAGTTGCACTGCAGGGTGGTGGTTCTGAATTCCACAACAGTAAGTACTATTTAAGCTCCTTGACTATGGTGCAAAACTATGCCTGTTAAGTGTCACTTGCTTTAGACGAATGTTTATATGCCAAGATAACAAAATGCCTTTGCGTATTTTGTATAAAGTGGCAGTGTGTATTTAGTATATATTAAAACTGCTAAGCTTGCCTTTTTATTTTAAAATAATTTATTTTGTATTTAAACGGGCAGTGGGATAGGAAATTCCTGCCCCACACCCGAAACAAAATTGAATTGGGCTGAGTGCTGCTCGGCCATTCACAGGGAGCTTTGTATTTTCTGAATGAATACAAAGCTTCCTCTGATTGGCTGAGGTAGAGACATGTCATCCACCTGGCTCTCCACCCCAGCTAATTAGAGGAAGATTTGTATTAATTAAAATACAAAGCTCCCTGTTAATGGGTGAGCAGCACTTAGCTCAATTTAATTTTGTTTCCGGAGTGGGAAGTTCCGATTTCACTTCCGGAACACAGCTCTGTATACGGTTATAGCTGGGGCTACAGTTCATACAGTGCTGAGAGCCGCTGTACCTCTTAGTAAAGCAACTATTTTATTTGCACCAGCTTGGCCAAGACAAACTGTCTAAACTTCACAATCAGTTAGAATACAGCTTTAAGTTTTGGACAAAGTTGGGAAGGATTAGAACCTCTGTTAATTTTTTACCACTGCATCCCTATTTACAAGATTTCCACTGACACCTTGTCCATTGAATAGTCATCAGACAAAGCAAAAATGAGGAAAAAACATCTTCCTTCCCAAACAAGCGTGAGAGAGGTTTTAAATCTCTGTCAGAATTTTTTGGTTTTCTGTGCACCCATGAAGGAGATTTCACCATATTTCCTGTCCAGTTGACATAAAAAAGAACAAAATCTCCACTAGTTTGGTTTTTATATGGTTCTGTAGGTAGATTTTCCTTTTGCCACAGAGTTGGAACTATCGGGGTTCAAAGACACATTATCAGATGTTATTGATGAGCGCTGCAGTGACCATACTTATCTACGTAGTGTATTGTGTGAAAATATGTACATTTTTACAAGTGGTGTTACATGAAGTGAGCATAGGTGGCTATGATTTGAAAGTCTATGGGTAAAACCTCAATAAAAACCATTTGAATTTTTTAGATATACTTCAGAAAATCTTAGTAACTGGTGCTGAGGTCAAGTTAGCAGGCAGATCAGTGTGCCTTTTCAAAATGTATTTTATGATGATGGTTATACATTGCAAAAACATGGTGCAAACCATAGATTCCAATGACCTTCCTGGATCACTGGCACATTAACAGGCTGTTATGTGACTCTTTGCTTGGACAGCAATTTATGCAACTATGGTTAATATTTGTTAATCTCTTGTGAATGAATATGCAGTATCTGCTGACTTAGGCTCTTGCACAGCAAACAGAGAGAATTATTTTTCTTCTTGGAATACTTTCAAGTGTTCTAATTTAAAATTTGAATTACTTGCTAATATAAAACAATTTCTTTTTTCTTTTGAAAGAAAATGCCTAAAAAGTTGTTGCTAGTGGATGTGGACTGTGGGTTGGATGATGCCCAAGCCTTGATGATGGCTCTGGCAGCTCCTGAGGTTGAGATTCTTGGGATAACCTGTTGTTTTGGGAACACAACTGCTGAAAACGTCTGCAGGAATGTACTGCGTGTTCTCCAAGTGTGTAAAAGGATGGAGGTAATCCCTACATTAATTTTATTTATAGCAAGGGATATGTAACATTTACCTTTTTTTTTGGGGGGGGGGACCACTTCTAAAAGAAACTACCAGGATCTTCCAGCTTGGTTGCCCAAGTGTCACATTTGCTGCTATGGAGTGAGAGAGGGGGAGTAGATGAACTGTAGAGGGCTGCTGAACTTAAATGGGAGAAACAACCGCCCAATCATCAGCACCGTCAGACAGTGGCTCACTAGTGGGGGCCTCCACTAGACATTGGATCATTGCCCAATCTATTAAAAATAAAAACTGGATACCTTAATGATTTTTTTAATGAATTATTTTAATATAAATTACTTTGTCAACGTAATACCATTTAAAAAAAAGGTATTCTCTGTGCACAATCTTGTATGCTGAGATCAGTCAGTATGCAAGACTGCTGACTGCATTATTAGACATACAGATTACTCCTGAAGCAGTCATGTTAACTAATAGACCACCTTGTCTACACCTTTTCAGTTTTCTTCTTTTGTCTTGGTAATTTAAATACATTTATTTTCTCAATAACTTCTGTTGAACAACAGCCAGAGCTTTTGAAAATGATTGATAGACAAAAATCAGTTCTGGAAAATATCATTGTGTTCACCAGATATTACTTCTAGAGCCTTTCTAATATGTAAGTTCCATGATTGAAGGTACTGTTTTTGATTTGCATTTAATAGTGTTTCTAGGGTGACTAGACACAATAAATGGAATGGATATAAAATGACTCTGGTAATCCCTTTCTGTCAAAGATGCATATATACAAAGAGAACTGTTAAAAGTACTATGGTATTAGTTTGCATGATTTAGATGCTTACTTTCTGATTAAAGAGACAAACGCAAACTGCTTTTACTATTGTCAAAGTACTGCAAGCCATAAATGTTGCCAAAAGCACACTGGGATCAATTTACCAGAGGTAAATAGGATGTTCACTTTGCAAGGAATATTTCCCTAGGGCATGGTGAGTGTGGTGGAATTTCACTTTGCAAAAAATTGCCCAGTCGTATGCAAAGGAAAAAAAACAGCATTTTTCTTGCACGATTGGATGATGGACATCAGCAGAGCTTCACCTCATTCACTAATCCCTAATACTACTTTGCACAGCAAACAGTCTCTTAGCCTTTAGTAAATCAGTCCCATTGATAGCATAACTGCTATCCTATGGGTTCTACCAAATGAGTATTGGTACAGAATTTAGGAAGGATGTATAAAGTCATGTGAAAAAGTAAGCTTACCCCATGAAATTGATGATTTTTATTTTCAACATATCTGAATAGGAAAAAATCGAATCTCTGTGCAAGCAGTGCCAACAGATACCTAAGTGATATACTTGAATAAAAAAAACAAGGAACCTTTACCTTTTTTACCATATGTTCAGCAAAAATATCAGTAGATGTAAATGTGGACTGCAGAAACAGTCTCTTGGTCTTAGAAACTGTTATCACTCTCTTTAGAAATTACTTTTTTTGTAGGGGTTTTGGATAACGGTACACAAGTTATTCCTTGGTGGATTTTCTAGCGTGCTTTGGATCATTATGAAGTTAAAAATGTATTTCCAGTTCAACTTTAACTTTTGAACAGAGGACCTCACACTTTGATACAATGCAAAATTCATAGTTGATTGACTGCAAGCTGCCCAGGCCTTAAAGCAGAAAAGAAACCCCCCAACAATACATTTCCACCACCATGCTTCACAGCTGGTATAGGTTCTTCTCTTGCAGTGTCGTCACTGGGGGGGGGGGCAGAGGGGGCCATGGCCTCACCAACATTATACTGTGCCCCCCATAATTAAAACTCCTATTTTTGTATTTTTTAGCAGGTGCCCCGAGGCCCCACATCTTGCTTGGGCTGCCGCCGGAATAACACAGGATCTCCTGAGAGGAAGAGCGTCCCTGTCGGCTCCTGCGGGGGATGTCTCCCCCCTCCCTCTCCTCGCTGACACTGCATAATACGAGCTGCGCTCGCACAGCCATGTCTGCCCAATCTGCTCCCTCCCCCTGCATCCTCATTGGCAGGGAGGAGAGTGACTTGCAGGAAGGACTCCGCCAGTAGCACAGGATTCTGGGACATGTAGTCAGGGCCGGCGCCAGCATAAGGCCATCAGTATGCACTGCTGCCTGACCTCGGAAATACACCAAGAAGAAGATGAAGGAGAATGATAATGTCACAGGTGTGATGGGGGAAGTGAGTGGAGGCATATGTGGGTGTGCTGGATGGGGGGTGATTGGTGGCATTGGTGGGTGTGCTGGATGGGGGGTTGATTGGAAGCATAAGTGGGTGTGCTGGATAGGGGGTAGGGAGGATTGGAGGCATTGGTGGGTATGATAATTGGGGGAGGGGTGATTGGAGCCATAGGTGTGGGAAGGGGCGTGATTAGAGGCATAGGTGTGCTGGATGGGAAAGGGGGAATGATTGAAGACATTGTGCTGGATGGGGCCGTAAGTGAAAGGTGTGCTGGGGGAGGGTGCATCCATGAGTGGGGGAGAGCTTCACAATAGACCCAAGGGCTATTAACCCCCCTCAGCATAAGTTCAGAGACTAGTAGAAGATGGGGCATCCCTGTACAGGAGATTTTTTCCAGGATCCAGCTGCTTAGAATAACCTTCACTACTGGTAAGTAAGCTTGCTAAATCTATAGGGTTTTTTTTTTTTTTTTAGCTAAACTTCATCTTTAAAGTTGTAGTAAAGTCCAGGGGCCCCTGCAGTTATATACCATAATGTGCTAATATGCACAGCATATTAGCACATTATGGCAGACGTACTTGTCAAAGAAGCCCTCCAGCATTGTAGTGTGATCGATCCAGCTGGTCCCTGGTTGCCTCACCTGCCAGTTGCCCATAGCCAGTGAGGGGAAGCAGGAAATGCATAATACCATTGCAGAATTATGCATTTCCCTCTTACCCTCACTGGCTATGGGCACCTGGCAGGTGAGGCAAACTAAAACTTCCACGCTGTAGCCGGCCATATAGGAGTGGGGGGGTTGCATTGGGGAGGGGCTCCAAAATGCACCTTCGCCTGTGTCGATAAAAATACTTTTACTGGCCCTGTATATAATGTATGTATTGACTTCACAGCACAGACAGAATTTTACAGCTGGAAATAGAAAACTTGATGACATGTACAGTATGTACTTACTCCATTGACAGAATTTTACTTTTTATAGGATATACAATTAGTTTTTGCATTTGATGCCCATTATCAGGATATATAAAGTGGTTGCACTTGATGCCCATTGTCAGGAATATTTAATGTTTAATTGGGCAACTGTGTGACAAATGAGGTGTAATGTTGATAATTGTAAAGTTATGCACTTGGGGCTAAGAATATGCACACATCATACATACTAGGGGGAGTACAATTGGGGGAATGCATAGTGGAGAAGGATCTGGGGGTTTTGGGAGATCATAGGCTTAATAATAGCATGCAATGCCAAACTGTGGTTTCTTGTATTAGGAGAGGTATGGACTCCAGAGAGAGAGAGAGAGATATTGTTATGCCGCTGTACAAATCATTAGTAAGACCTCATCTGGAATATGCAGTTTGGTTTTGGGCACCAGTTCTCAAAAAAGATATTGGGGAACTGGAGAAAGTGCAGAGAAGGGCAACCAAACTGATTAGAGGCATGGAGGAGCTCAGCTATGAGGAAAGATTAGAGGAACTAAATTTATTCTCTCTTGAGAAGTGGAGATTAAGGGGCGATATGATCAAAGTGTACAAATACATAAGTGGTCCATATAGTGAACTTGGTGTTGAGTTATTCACTTTAAGGTCATCACAGAGGACATGGGGGCACTCTTTACGTCTGGAGGAAAAGAGATTTCCTCTCCAAATGCGGAAAGGTTTCTTCACAATAAGAGTCATGAAAATGTGGAATAGACTCCCTCCAGAGGTGGTTCTGACCAGCTCAGTAGATTACTTTAAAAAAGGCCATAGATTCTTTCCTTAACTCCTTCCCGTCCACAGTATAGCCGAATGACGGCTACAACGTGGACCTACATTGCCGGGAGGCTGTCGATAGATTTCCTCCCCTTTGCACGCTCCCCCCTATTGGCGCTGTGATTACCCAGTCAATGAGACTCGAGTGAGCACAGATCGGAGTAAGGGGCCGATTCCGACCCCTTACCACGTGATCAGCTGTCAGCCAATGACAGTTGATCAAGTGATGTAAACAGAAGATCGGTAATCGTTTGGCTTTTTTTTCATCGTGTGGAGAAAAAAAAAGCAAACACCGGCTTCTGTGAAAGGGGCATCAGTCCTGAAGAGGCACCTCAACGGTGCCCACCAGTGCAGCCTGCCAGTGTGCACCAGTGCATATCAGTGGTGCCAATCAGTGCCACCTATCAGTGTAACCTACCAGTGCCTATCACTGCCACCCATCAGTACCAGCTATCAGGGCCACCTAGCAATGCCCATCAGTGCCACCTCTCAGTGGCACCCATCAGTGCCGCCTCATCAGTGCGACCTATTAATGCCATTCAGTGCAGCCTCATCAGCGTACATCAGTGAAGGAGAAAATTTGCTAAATTTTTGAACAAAATATAAGTGTTTTTTTCCCAAATTTTCGGTCTTTTTAACAAAAAAACCCCCAAAAAAACGCAGTGGTGATCAAATACTATCAAAAGAAAGCTCTATTTGTGGGGGAAAAAAGTGATAAAAATTTCATATGAGTACAGTGTTGCATGACCGCGCAATTGTCATTCAAATATTGACAGCGCTAAAAGCTGAAAATTGGTCTGGGCAGGAAGGGAGTTTAAGTGCCTAGTAAGCAAGTGGTTAATGTACATAATATAACTGGGTACTAACGTTTATAGGTAAAGTTGATCCAGGGAAAATCTGATTGCCTCTCAGGGGATCAATGCTCCTGTCCATTAGTTAATGTGACCGGCGTTCACATGTGAATCGTATGAGAAAATAATATGATAATGGGTGATAAAATAGTTCTTAATGGTGGGTGAAGATTCAGGTTGATAGTCTATGAGCGTGCACCAAACACCAGAGTTCACACTGCGTGAGTCACACTCCCCTAGGGCAGCCCTCAAATTTTCCACTCGCATTTTGCAAGTGGAAAATGAGAGCTTGAGAGCGTGGGCTACCTGGGAGAGGGTGGGCAAGCACCGCCGGCAGGGAGCCGTTCTCTCAGCAATCGCCCCGGGGAAGAAAGTGTGGAGGAAGAGGAGAGCCCCCGGATCACAGAGCGCGAATATAGCCCGCTGTAACAGCCTACATTAGAATTGCCATCTGCTCGTGGTTACACACAGCCCCACCTCCTGACCTGGGCCTGTGATAGACAGAACGCCAGTCCAATGCTGGGATGTGTTCTGTCTATCACAGGCGCAGGTCAGGAGGCGGGGCTATGTGTAACCACAAGCAGATGACAATTCTAATGTAAGCTGTTACAGCGGGCTATAGCCGCACTCTGTGATCCAGCAGCTCTCCTCTCCTCTCCTCCTCGCTCTTTCCCTGTGATGATCTGGCCGACATCTCTCTTCCTCGGCACAGGTGAGGCTGCAATGATGGGCACAGGTGAGGCTGCAATGATGGGCACTGATGAGGCTGCGCTGATGGGGCTGCATTGATGGGCACTGGTGAGGCTGCATTGATAAAGTTGTTGCTAATATTTATTTTTGTAACTTAATTCTGCATAATACATTTAAGTGTCATTTCATGAGCTAATTTATGAGGGCATATTTAGGGGCAGTACAGGGTAGGGATTGGGTAGGGCAACTGGTGGTGAGTAACCTTTAAGGCCTGGCTAGTAGCTCAGTACTTGAGATTTTGAGCCCTGCCCTAAGGGTTTAAACTCACCAAAAAGTAGTTAATAAAATGCCTTGAATAATATAGATGTCATCCAATTGGCAAGGTTTAGCTTGTACTGCACATCACTCCATGGGTGGTCGATCATGCAAAAAAAGACTCCACATAGCGTGATCCCGTTTAAGGCATTTATTAAAAGACCACCCCCTTTAAAATCACACTTACAGAGTATAAACAAGCATTTGAGATAAAATTGCATTGTCAGTGGTCAGTGGAAGCCAGCCGTCAGCCACCGCACTAGCTGCATTGATAGTTCCTGGTTGTTCCCCTCTCGCTGTGACACGCATACGTCACATCTGGTCGCCGTATGGTCACACCCTGACAAGTTTTGTCATCGCGACATCATCTGAGGGCGTGACCATAAGGTGCGGCTCTGAATAAAGATCTGTTTGCTTGTTCAGATAGGTTGGAAAAGTCAAAATTTCCATGGAGTGTTCTTACTTTTTCACATGACTATCTGTATAAAGAACAGCACTGCTACTATTTACATTTTAAAACTTTTTTTTTTTTTTTAGATTCCAGTTTTTTGTGGAGCATCTCAATCATTATTAGGAGATATTAATCAAGAATATGAGCATTTTGGAGGTGATGGGTTAGGAGATGCAGGAGACCCAAGCAGTCCAGGACTGGACCACATACAAGAAGAGGATGCTGTCCATGCTTTAATAAGGATAATCAGTCAGTATGAGGGCCAAGTAAGATGTTTTAATTACTGTTCTCTGACAGTGTGAAAAAGGAGCTCAGCTGATATTAGACATATCCCCTGTATAAAGGGCATATCTGTCCAATAATGTAATCTGTTAGGCCCAAGGTACGAGAAGGTTAGAAGATGGGGCGGACACTTAGTACTCCTTCCTACTGCTGGATTAGCAGTCCTTGATACCAGAGACTTAAAGAGTATAGAAATCCCAATTGCTCGGTACAAACTTCAGTCCTGATTTTCTCTAGTGCTCCTCTTCAATTCAGGAGTCTGAGCAGGAAATATGAACAAACCATATCCAACCATCATCTTGTAATTTACTTTCATGTCATGAGTGGATACTTAGTTTACTTCAAATTCAACCCCACTGTCCTTTTAATGGATTAACAAAAATGTGTTTACTTTACTTTTATTTTTCTTACGTGGTAAGGGCATTGAAAACCACATTCCTATTTTAGGCACACTGTGGCTTAGCTGTTCAGATGCTGGAGTTCTAAGGGGTCTCAATCTATGGGATTGTTCACTCAGCAGTGCTTTGCTGCTTACCTACTAGGGAAACAGGGCAGCACATCAAAATGTGGAGAATGTTGTTTTTATGTACAAATAAAATTGTACCCATCACCAAATGCACCCCACAGGCCACTGGAGGGAGGCACATCCGGCTTTTTCCCTCCCTGGTTCTTCTCTGCAGTTTAGGGTCTGTAGTTTATCTGCTACCATGCTGACTTGTTTTGCAGTGTCCCATGTTTGTTTCTTGTTACATCTATTTATTTCAGATACTTCTGTAGTGCTGACAATTTACACAGCACTTTACATATACTGTATATTGTGTGTAGCACCCTTTAGTGTGTGCTACGTTAGTATAGGTAAAATATATAGTTTGGCTCAGGGCTAAGCCTGAGCCATGGAATTTGGGTCAGGGTTCATTAAAGTTCAGGGCTGGATGACTTATCTTGGCAGTTTTCTGGTGCCTCCCCTTGGTCTAGAAGGTTGGAGAAACTTCTAGAATTAGAGGGCGGGGGTTAGGAGGAACTGCAATGCATATTTATCAGGCCTTAGCCAATCCCCAGTAATGGGCTGGCTGGGGGCAGAGAATACCTCAAATAGGCATGGGCCATGCCAGCAGGGGCAGTCGGGTGGAAGATGGAGATACAGTGCTGAGGTGGCTGTCAGTGGCCCACAGGGGTCTGGGTGTCCTGCCTTGAGCTGGGGCGCGGGTGCTGGAGGGATCCTGCCAGAAACACATGTGGGGTCTTCCTGGAGGCACAGGAGAGGACAGAGTGAATGGTGTGTGTGGGGGGGGGACTGCCAAGTGGCCAGTCTCCCTTGAGGACAGTGGTGTGCTTAAGTCTTCAGACCTTTCCCTGAGAGATCTCCTGGGAGTTGGCCACGTGGACTTGTGTAGAGAGGCAGCCAGGAAGGCTGGTGAAAGGGGCAGCTGCAGCCAGGTGAGCTGGCAGTGCCTGAAGAGGTCAGGCTGGGATCAGTGGCCACAGAGGAGAAGTTACATGCTGTTTCACTATATCTGAGCTACACTTGAAGGGCTGAGAGTTCTTGTCTGCAATGGGCTGTTGCTAAATCTGAATGGGAGCCTGTCAGATCATCTCAAGAGTGATTCAGTTGAAACAAGCAAGTGTTTGTGCATGAGCAGAACAGACTGTATATAGGAAGTTGTCCCTGAAGTTGAAGTCAAGTGGGCATTGCATGGCCTCCCATCCCTATCCTAATTGTTAGCCCTCTAATGAATAACAAAAACAAAGCCACAGACTGTTCTCTGACTCTGGGTGCTTGTGGGGATTTGGTGTGCATGGATGGGGGGATCCCTTTCATCTGTAACTCCTACTGGGGTAGTGCTGCGTGTACATTTACATCAGTCCCTGGCCCTTAAAATCAAGGGTCCCCAATTCATAAATATGCATACACATATTAGGGCCAGTTTTAGATATGAGCCACTTAACCTACCAGCATGTCTTTTGGGGTGTGGGAAGAAACTCGCACAGGGAGAACATGCAAACTCGGGTAGTGCCATGACTGGGATTTAAACCAACTACCCTATTGCTGCTAAGTGGAAGTTCTAAACACTGTATTATTATTGTATTTATTGCTTAAACAAAATATATGTGATGGGGAAATGTGAGAGATGCAGCAGGTAACTACTCTGTATTTATCTGTGATCATTTGTTTTCTTTTCTGTGCGTTTTGTGTAAAAAGATCAGCGTAGTAGCATTGGGGCCCTTGACCAATCTGGCTTTGGCAGCAAAAATGGATCCTACTCTTCCAAAGAAGATTAACAAATTGTATATCATGGGAGGGAATATGGAAGGTAATCATCCTTATGAATCTCATTATTATTGCAAAGCTTTATGTGTAAGACCAGCCATAGACAAGCAAATATCTGAGAATATCAGGCAGGTGGACAGCTACCTCACATTATAGCTGGTACCTGACCCAAACCTTATCTGACCTATGGTGCATAAATTAGGAGCATCATATATTCAATCATTGAGCTATTCGTTGCCTTTTTTTTTTTTTTTTAAATCGGTTTATTGGCTTATATGCAAAGTACAAAAACAGACCTGACACAAACAAAAATGACATGAACACTAAAACTCAAGGTGCACTTGAATAGTCTTGTGTCCATAACTTGGATACCAAATGACGACTCTTCATCAGAGTAGCAGAAAATAACATCCAGTAAGACAAGCAGATCACTTGACCTGGGGTCAATGCTTAAATGTAGTGTTGCACTGATACCACTTTAAGACCAAGTACTAATACTTTTTTTCAAGTACTCGCCGATACTTTTTTTTTGTCATGCGACAGTGGACTGTCAGTAGTATTTTTTTTTTTTTTTTTTTTACAATGCGTTTTTTTTTTTTGGAGGGGAGGGGAGGGGGTGTGGACGGTATCAATAGTATTTTTATTTTATTTTTACAATGTTACCTTTTTAAATATTACAATTTTTTTTAATCAGCCCTGTTGGGAGGGGAGGGGGGAGCTTTGGTGGGATATCAGGGGTCTAAACCTCTGACCTCTCCCCTTTGAGACAGAGAAGGGGACTGAGGGCACAGATTCCCCCAGTCCCTTTCTCTGCAGCCTCAGCTGCACTGAAAATGAATGGACAGGAGACAGAGGCTCCTGTCCATTCATAAACCGGGACATCGTAAATACAGATTACAATGCTCCGTTATGTGAATTGACAGAGTCAGTGATCGCTGACCCTGTGCATTCAGAAAAGGAAGGAGCTGGGGGGGGGGGGGGGGGGGGGAGCGGCTGTTAGCTGCTTTATTAAAATCGATACAGGGAAGTCGGTGCTTGTAACTCTCCTTACCGCTGCACCGATCACCCCTGACTGCCCAGGTATCAGGTGAAACATCGGGGCATTTGCAAGCACTCCTGCAAATGCTCGGTATCGGTGCAACCCTACTTGAAATGTTACACAGTAGCTGGCATAGTGGGTGTAGAGGGATTCTCCAACCATTTTGACCAAATCCTGTCATATTTCCTTAGACACTCTCTATGTACAGTGGGGAAAATAACTATTTGATACCCTGCAGATTTTGTAAGTTTGCCCAATAACAAAGAAATGAAGGGTCTATAATTTTTATCATAGGTGTAATTTAAATGATAGAGACAGAATATCAACAGAAAAAACAAAGCAAATGTTATCAATTACGTTGCAATTCAGTGAGTGAAATAAGTATTTGATCCCCAAGCAAAACATGACTTAGAATTTGGTGGAGAAACCCTTGATGAAGGTAATACTTTTCCTGTAGTTGGTGACCAGGTTTGCACACATCTCAGGAGGGGTTTTGGTCCACTCTTTACAGATCTAAATCCTTAAGGTTTCTTGGCAGCTCGAAGTTTCAGCTCCCTCTGTAAATTTTCTATAGGATTTAGGTCTGGAGACTGACTAGGCCCCTGCACGACCTTAATGTGCTTCTTCTTGAGCCACTCCTTTGTTGCCTTGGCAGTATGTTTTGGGTAATTTTTATGCTGGAAGACCCATCTTCAGTGTTCTGGCTGAGGGAGGAAGGTTCTCATCCCAGATCTTACAATACATGGCCCTGCCCATTGGCTCTTCAATGCGGCAAAGTTGGCCTGTGCCTTTTAGCAGAGAAACAGCCCCAAAGCATCATGTTTCCACCTCCATGCTTGACTGTAGGGATGATGTTGTTAGGGTCATAGTCAGCATTTTTCTTTCTCCAAACACAGCGAGTCGAGTTAATGCCAAAGAGCTCAATTTTGGTCTCATCTGACCACAGCACTTTCTCCCAATCCTTCTCTGAATCATTTAGATATTCATTGGCATGACTGTACATGTGGCTTCTTGAGGGGGACTCGCCGTGTTGGAAGAAAAATGCTGACTATGACCCTAAGAACACCATCCCTACAGTCAAGCACGAAGTTGGAAACATTTTGCTTTGGGGCTGTTTCTCTGCTAAAGGTACAGACCGACTGACGCATTGAGGGGCCAATGGATGGGGCCATGTATTGTAAAATCCTGGATGAGAACGTTCTTCCCTCAGCCAGAACACTGAAGATAGGTCATGGATGGGTCTTTCAGCATGACAATAACCCAAAACATACCACCAAGACAACAAAGGAGTGGCTCAAGAAGATGCACATTAAGGTCATGGAGTGGCCTAGCCAGTCTCCAGGTCTTTATCCTATAGAAAATTATGGAGAGAGCTGAAACTTGGAGTTGCCAAGTGAGAGCTAAGAAACCTTAAGGATTTAGAGAAGAACTGTAAAGAAGAGTGGACCAAAATCCCAGAGATGTGTGCAAACCTGATAACCAACTATACGAAACATTTTACCTCAGTGCTTGCCAACAAGGGTTTCTCCACCAAGTACCAAGTCAGGTTTTGCTTGGGGATCAAATACTTATTTTACTCACTGAACTGCAACTCTGTTTATAACATTTGTATTTTCTGGATTTTAGGTTGATATTCTGTGTCTCTCATTTAAAATACACCTATGAAAAAAAAATTTAGACCTTTCATTTCTTTGTAAGGGGGCAAACTTACAAAATCTGCAGGGGATCAAAAAATTATTTTCCCCACTGTATGTGTCTTTCTATTGGGGGGGGGGGGGGGGGGGGTAGTAGTAACTAGTTGTTGCCAGCAAGAAAGGGAGGGGGGAGCCCCAGCGTGCAGATTATTAAAAGTGCAAAGTAGGTATGGGCAACAATATTAACAAATTAAATACAAATTAATACAGTTACAACTTTTTCCCAAAAGCTGGTAATCACAGGGCATGTCCAAAAAACATGGGAGAAATCGCCTGGGGAGCGATCACAACTCCAACATTCCTGTGGAAATGAAATCAATTTATGATGCCTGTATGGGGTATAATAGGCCTGATGGACAATTTTTAATTGGATGAGTCCATCTCTCAATGAGGCTAGATGATAAAAGGGAAATCCCACACGTTTGCCCAATTCTCATCGTCCAGATCTGGGATGTCCCTCAGCCACCTCTGCCTGAGATTAGAAAGGTCAGGGAGAGGTCAAAAGGAGATGGTTATATAGTACGGAGGTGAGTTTTTCTGAACACTCTGTCCGAAGTACATGTTCCAAATCAGATCGCATCATCTGCAATGACCATCATGGGAACTGGCAACCAAAAGCATAGGACAACTGTAAATATTTAAATAAGAGGCAGGGGCATAAAACATAAGGAAAGGGAGGCAAATGGAGTTACTATCAAAACATGCAAAATTAATTTTATTTTAAACTTGGCCCACGCCTGCGGTTCAGGGAATGAATACAAGTGTGGCAAGGTAGGGTTATACTCAAGACCAAAGCAGTATGTGGATAACCTTCTCGAGCTATGCCTGTTTTCAAAGCCTTGAGGGTAGTAAGCATGGGGGGGGGGGGCAATTAATGAGGGGCCTTGGGTCCTTTGAATAAGAGGTTTTGGAGGGTCTCCAAAGAATGTAAGATCGCAGCTTCCAAGGCAGTAGCTGGGTTGGATATATCAGGACATAGCCACCACTGGGCAGTCACCTATTGGGAAGCTATGTACATTTTTTTTTTTTTATGGCAATCAGGAAGGACCAGGTCACCCCTAGAGGTGGGTCGCAGCAAGGTGGTCAGTTTATATCTAGAGCGTGGGGGCCCAACAGAAAGGAGGAAAATAGTTGATTCAAAAAAAAAAAAAAAATAAAGATTACAGCATCCATTGTGGAGATTGTTGAAAGGTTGGTAAACCTCGGGAGAATCTTCAGTAGGTTGATGCGGTCTAAAAGGGACAAAGGCAAGTTCTCCCATGCTTTTAATTGTGCCTTGAAAACTTGATACATGAGAGATTGGGGTCTACATCGTTACATTTCAAGAAACGGTCACCTCCAAGTATTTAAACACTTCAAACCATTGTAATTGGAGATTAGATGAGGCAGATTAATTGAAATCTTTATTGCATGTTCTAAAAGCCATGATCAATTGTTTTATTTGAGATTCTAGCATTAAAAACATCTTTTAGACCCCTTCCTTTGTACATCAGCAACTGAATTCCTGTTAAGAGTTCATGATAAGTAGTCAACTCCAAATGAGACATGTATGATTATGTCTTTGCTTTAGGTAGAGGAAACAGGACCGTATGCGCGGAATTTAACTTCTACCTGGATCCAGAAGCTGCTTATATAGTAACAAACGAATTTACATGTCCAATCTTTATTGCCGCCTTAGAGTTCACTCGGGAAAATAGCCTAACAATGGTAAGACATTTTTTTTTTTGCATTCTCTGTAGTCATAACTCTACAACCCATGTCATTTTCTCATGATTGTTTTTCTTTAATTACGTATCCTTTGCTGGATAATTGGGCAGTAGCTCAGGAAAGTGTATGGTAGCATACATGAAGCAAAAGTCTTCAAACAAATGAAGTGGGGTGCCTGAGGGGCAGCCATGATAATAGACCAAAAATGGAAGCTTTTCAATGGATGAGCGGTACAAATATGTTTGCTCAAATGATGCAGTTACTATAATGTGGTGTTGTGACTGCTGGCAAAAAAACACATACATTGCATACTTGTTTGTCTGGATAAGACTGGAAACTGCACCCCACGAAAATGTTTTAGCAACTTGAGTAAATAAAAGTTGACAACTGGTTATTAGTCTTATTATTAACACCCATTATTAACCTCATTACTTAACACAAACCTTTCTCCTCCTTTCAGGAGTATTTCAGAAACTGGGTAGAGCAAGACACTGACAAAGCCAGATTTATGAAGAAGATCACAGCTAAGTGGCACCAGAAACATGGTTTTGTTTCCTATGACTCTTATGCCATGGCTGCAGCAATTGATGAAAGCATTGTAACAGAGTACCTAGAGTGTGCAGTGAGTGTGGAGCTTCATGGCAGATATGCCAGGGGGATGTTGGTGCTGGACACCGAGGATAAGTGGAAGAAACAAAAGAAAGTAGTTCTGATGAAAAAATGCAACCTAGAAAAATTTAAAGAACGATTATGGGCTGCTCTTCAATAAAATAAAAAGAACTGCATTTGAATGATGAGTTTTTTTAGCCTGCACTACATTTTGACAAGTAACAAACAGCTTTTATCCAGTCCAAACATTTCTGATAGTAATACTTTCTCCTCTTGAATTGCCCATAAACAGGTTTGCCAAGTATACAATTAAAGTAACAAATCAGTCATCTCTTAATTTGACTGATATACCTGTATCTTTGGTTACCATAATTAACACTTTGTTGAGCATGACAGAACATTTTAGAACCAGTGTAACAAGCTACTAGATGCACATGCACTCTATAGACCAGTGTTTCTCAACTCCAGTCCTCAAGGCGTCCCAACAGATGAAACATCTGTGGTAATTACTAAGGCAGTGAAACTGATCAAATCACCTGTGCAAAATAATGGGAAGCCTGAAAACATGACCTGTTTGTCTGCCTTGAGCACTGGCAATGAGAAACTGCTATAGACTACATGGTTTCAATGTATAGACTACAAATGCATGCCCCTAAAGCAATATTTTTAAAACAAATTTATCCCTGTAGAACATTAGATACTGTGTCAATTTAAGGAAGTGCAACCAGTAATTTATTTCATGCGAGGTCGGTTTTAAACAGACCCAAATTTCCTAGGTAAAATGGTTTCTGCAGTCTTCCTAGGACGTTGTTTCATGGTTTGTCTGCTGAGAAGGAACTTATCTATTGAACCTTTGGGGTTATATTTACATAGTTTATCATGTTGAAAAAAGACACAAGTCCATCTAGTTCAAGCAATAAAAAACTCTATACTTACAGTTGACCCAGAGGAAGGCAAACTAAAGGAAACTATATAAAGCTTTGATTTGCTCCAGCAGGGGAAAAAAAAATCCTCTTTCTGATCCCCCCCAAGTCAATTAGATATTCCCCAGATCAACAATCTGATTTTTTTTTTTACCCATTTAGGAAAGCATCCAGCTTTTTTAATCAAATGAGTTGGGCAGATCTAGTTCCTGAGAGAGTCTATTCCACATTTCACAGGTCTTATTGTGAAAAAGCCTCTCTGTATGTGGAGGTTAAACCTCTTTTCCTCCTGACATAAATAGTGCCCCCTTGTCCATTGTACTGACCTTAAAGGGAGTAACACTGCACCAGGTTCACAAATTAGACCACTTATGTATTAATACATGGTGAATATATCCCCCCTTTAATAACCGCTTCTAACCGAAATGAGCTGAGCTCCTCCTATCAGTTTGGTTGTCCTCTGCAATTTTCCCAGTTCCCTGATATACTTTTTTGTGAACTGGTGCCCAAAACTGAACTGCATAATTATTCAGGATTTAAATAGCGCCAACAGTTCGCGCAGTGCTTTACAAGGGGGCAGACAGTACACTTACAATACAAATCAATACAGAGGGTCCTGCTCATAGAGCTTACAAACTAGAAGGAAGGGTCAAGTGGTACAAAAGGTAATAACTGTGGGGGATGAGCTGATGGAGAAAATGAAAATACAGTTGTTAGGTGTGGGTAGGGTAGGCTTCTCTGAAGAGAAGGGTTTTCAGGGATCATCTAAAAGCTAATAGAGTAGGAGATAATCGGATAGATTGGGGTAAGGCATTCCATAGGATTGGAGAGGCTCTGGAAAAGTCCTGGAGGCGAGCATGGAGGAGGTGACAAGGGAGCTAGAAAGGAGGTCTTACTAAGGAGCTATACCAGGCAAAATGATTTCTGTCTCTTTGTCTGGAGTCTATACCTCCTTTTAATACAAAAATGTATTTTGCTTGCTTTAGAATTGGCAGCTAGGCATTGCATGCTATTATTAAGTCTAAGATCTAACAGAACACCTAGAACATTAAATCTCCCAGTTGCACTGCCCCTAGAATACAATCATGTTTTTAGTCCCTATAGCTTTACATTTAACATCATTACACCTCATTTGCCACATAGTTGTGGCCAACATGGCATTAAGGTCTGCTTATAATTTGAAGACATTCTATAAGCAGTGACGTACTAAGGGTACAGCAGAGTGTAAGGGGGTAGGGTGCAGTCCAGAGAGTCCCCACCTACTGCTTCTGTAACAGCAGCAGTTCAGAGTGAGGGGAAGCCCCTTTCCCTGCTCTGGTCATATGACAGAGCTGAGGGGAAGACTGCCACTGCATCTGTTCTTCTGCTGTGGTGAGTTTGGGGGGGGGGGGGGGGGGGGGGGGATCTTTACTGAGGGGTCTGCATTGAGAGTTCGGTACTGGTGGTAGGTTGGTGTCTACTAGAGCCCAGGCATGTTTGAGTACTGGTTCAAACCCGCATGATTTATCCCACCAGGAAGCGGTCACTGCGGATCGCCAATCATAGGCAGTCAAGGCTTTCTCTGTCTGGCAGCTGCACATTTATCAAGGGACATGTATTTGAAGTGGCGAGACAGGAAATGCTTCAGCCACTTATGATTGGTGGTCTGCAGTGATAGTATCCTGGTGAGATAGCGCAGACGGGTTTGGACTAATAAGCAAACATACCTGAGCTCATCCCTGGACTATGCTGTTGTCGGGGTAGGCTAGGAGGGGGGATTTAGGAATGTTAGGGGGATCATTCTGTGCTGGGGAGGAGTCTATCTGTACTGAGGGAGTAGGTTTGTACCTACTCTGAAAAATCTCCCCCTCCTCCTGTGTGTTTCTATAGATACATACAGCTTGCCTTGGGATCGAGCGGCTTCTTATGGGGGCACTCAAAAGAGGAGGGGCCAGGATCGCTATCAGGAGACAATAGGAGGCGGTTTGTGCAAAACCATTGCACAGAGCAGATAACATGTTTGTAAATACTTTTGTTATTTAAGAAAAAAAAAAAAAGTCACTTTAAAGGCATGAAAACCTGTATACACAATTTTAGTTAAAAATGTATCTCTTACTGGTAACATATTAACAACCGCAAAAAGTGTATACATACACATGTTGCAGATTGCAAGTGGTTTACTGGGGTTATGGCTGAAGCTATCAGCCATAACCCAGGTATTTTTTAAATTTTTTTCAGCCAGCGACTAGCTTTCTCATGAGTGTGGTCGGATCGGCAATTAACTGCCAGATCACATCAGAAGGGGATGTCCACACCCCCCAATCCCCCCCCTTCCGGTATTTCACTGGCTTACTGTTTTTATTGGTGCACCTGAAAACAATCTGACAACTCGCACAGCTGGCCATAGAAGTTCCAGAGACCAGATTGTCTTAACGCCTCTATGGTCTCAGGGACCGGAACAACATCACTTTTGGTCTAGGACAGAATTTTATTTTTTTTTAAAGCGAAAGATTAGTTTTTATTTTTTTTTAATCTTACCTCTTTTGCAAGGGATGTTTACATTCCTTGTAATAGGAATAAAAGTGATACATAAAAAATTAAACAGACAGTGTATAAAACAATAAAGGAAAGCACCCCATCCCTCCGTGCGCGAACGCATACATAAGTAACGCACGCATATGTATAAACGGTGTTCGCAGCACACATGAGGAATCGCTGCAAACCTTAGAGCGAGAGTAAATGCTCCTCCTCTGTAACTCTGAACAAGTAACCGGTAAAGATTTTTAAAGCGTTGCCTATGGAGATTAAGTATCGTAGTTTGTTGCCATTCCACAAGCGTGTACAATTTTAAAGCTTGTTGAGTTTATATATTTACTTGGCGTAACATCAGCTTTAAAATTTTCAAAAAAAATTGGGGTATATATTGTTTTTAGTTTACTTCATTAAGCCCTGGTTCACATTGATGTGATTTGGCATGCAATTTGACTTGTCAAATCGACGGCTATTGCCCGCAATGGAACTGTCCGAATCAGTGCGACGCTGCTCCGATTCCCAAAAGTAGTTTCTGTACTACTTTTGGCGATTTCAATAGACATCTGTGCAGGAAACTGCACAGATGTCTCTGAAATTGTTGGACTGACATGAGGGAATGAAATTGAACGAATCAGCTGAACTCGCACGATTTTAATCCCGCATCAACGTAAACCAGGGCTAAAAGTCATTTTTCTACTAAAATGGAAAAGAAAAGCCGTATTAAAAGTACTGATAAATGTTTTCACACTGTGGACGAAGGTGCCCCAAGAGAAAACTCTAACTAGTTTGAATACTCCGTTTGCGGCCCACAGCATATCACTGCAACCAGTTGTGGCATTTTTGGCACAGTGTTGGTATGAGCAAAGTTGCAGTGTGGACATCCTGCACCATCAGTATCTCACTAACCCTCCTATCCTTTTCAGCTAAGAAAGCTGCCAATCTTAGAGTTTGATTCACAACTGGCATGGTGCTGCACATGTGATTAGTTATGACCCAAGCCAGTTGATGGTTCGGTTGAGAGCACAAGTAAATTAGCAATCCTGGGTAATGTGTTTTTTTAACCCATTAAATCAATGGGTTTATTTCAGCTTTAAGCCATTAAAGAACACTAAATTACTTTACCATAAACATGAAAAACAACAGAGCCATTAATGAAAAAAAGTGCCTCATTTATTTAAATTACAACGCAAAGTTGTATGACTTGCTCATCAAATCCTGTTTTTTTTCACAAGATATTACAAAGAGCATGTAAAATTAATATTAAAAAAATGCACTGTGCTAGAGAATTGAGGGAACGAGAAAAAGCGCTGAGCAACCCAATATGAGCATTCACAGAGCTCTTGGCTGCAATTAGCATTTTGTTCATGAATACAAAACAGTTACATTTAAAAGGAAATTGCGTTTATAGCCTCAACTGCTATTTATGCCTTTCATGTTTTTCCTTAGAAATATAATACTTGAGAAATATGGTCACTGGGATAAAAAAAACATATTTTATGGGCCATGGTATGATATGTATAAGGAATGGTTTTATGGGTCATTTGAAAAATAAATAATTTACAATGAGATAGTAATTTGTACCCGTGCTATTCCTGAATATTATGTTTAGTTGACATTCTTCTACAGAATAGGTTTGTCCATGCTCAATTGTTTGTTCTTAAAGAACCCAAATCTGAATAAAGTGAGAGGTCATGGGCTTAAAAATAACATAGGAGCTCAAGATTTTGGGGCCTGCAATAAAAAAATATATAAATAAAAAGCCAGGAACTGACGTTGACTGGTAGAAAGAGGTACAGGGTGTCCCCTCATAAAATGATTGGCAGATATTGCAGCAGTAACACTCCTATTATGACTGTAGATCTTCAGCGCGATCATTATTTATCAGGTGGAAAATGTGAATTCGACCAAGGATCAGAACTTCTCCTCCCGATGGTTGGGCCCCATATACTCCATGGATCATATGTCTGTCCGGTCATGCTGTCAGGGCTGTGAGAGGGAGCAGCTGAAGGCGAGTTGGGGGCTGTGCATGTGCTTTCAGGTCCAATCAGATCAATACCTGGCAATGGGTTGGGGGGAGTGGTAGTATACGGGAGAGGGGGGTTTGGATTACTGGACCAAATGGAACTGCTAAATGGCGTGGACCACAGGCTACCGGTGCCGAGGATGGACTGCAGGAAAAAAAATAAACATTGCATCAGATAAGCTTTACCAGAAGTATTACACTATAGCAGCTATAAAAAAAAAAAAAAAAAAAAGAAGAAGAAGAAGAAGAAGAAGAAGAAGAAGAAGAAGAAGAAGAAATTTGAGGCCTAACAACCCAAATCCATGAAAAAGGTATTTTTTAAATATCCAGGTAACCCATGAAAGAAAAGTGCATGAAAAAAACAAAAAAAAAACAAACAAAAAAAAAAACACAACAATTTGCTTCTGCAAATGACTAGATTGGAAAGTATAGCGCTTTGTTACTTATTATTAAAATGTATTAGCAAAGATATCACATGTATGCATCCAAGTGTTTTCATCATCACTAGTACGCTGGGTACCTTTTTGTGTAAACTAATTAACACTGCAAAATTGTGAACTATTTTCTTTGCTTTACTGAATAATATTAACATGCTTAAATACAATAGCGGTGTCCTTTTTTATATCAACCAACTGGCTTTATTGTTTATAGAGGATGACCTCTCCTGCAGACTTTTACACACACAGGGGATGATTACTAAAACTGAATACAAAATCTAGTGTAGCTCTGCAATGGAAACCAATCAGCTTCCAGTTTTGTTTTTTTTGTCAAAGCTTAACTGAATAAGCTGAAGTCAGAAGCTGGTTGGCTACCATGCACAGCTGCACCAGATATGCACTCTCTAGTTTTAGTAAATCAACCCCATTGTTTTCATAATCTTCACCACACTCTTATATAAAAAATAAACATATAAAAATCCTCTAAAGGTATAGAAACCACCCCTAAGACACACTAATTTTATTGAAAATTATCACTAAAATATACTGTATCTTTAGAAACCTAAAATTATAAAAACACCTAATGAAAAATGACTTAAGCCTCTTACACACGATCAGATTTTCCGCAGACAAAACCTCTGACTTTTCCGTGTGCCTGGATTTGGTCTTTTATACAAACGGCAAGGAATCATCGGCCAACAAACACGAACGTAGTGAAGTACTAAGTGGTATTTCAGCTCTTTAGCGCCACCCTTTGTGCTCCTTCTGCTAATTTCATGTTAGTAGAAGTTTGGCGAGTGTTGATTTGCGCTTTTCAGTTTGTGCTTTTCAGTTCGTTTCTGAACGGCCGTTCGTCAACCAGACATGCTGCGTAATCGGAGATAACGTCTTATTTATTATTGGCCTTGGAGTTATTGCTTTGACCCAAGTCCAGTCCAGAAACAGGAGAAGGAGGAGGATTTCTTGGACCAAAAATTGGTTGCTTTAGAACTGGTGACCAATTATGTCATATGCCTTTGCTGCGGGAGCGCCAGGAGAATAATTCGGATGATTTTCGGAATTATCTCCGGATGACGGATCCCTGCTTTCACCAACTCTTGGCATTGGTGACCCCCTATATTAAAAAGCAGGACACATGCATGAGGCTTTTATTTTAGTTTTTGATTGGATAATGATTTGATATATTTTCTATATTTTGGATGCATAGAATGCACTTTTGGGTTAAGCTCTATTGGCAGATAGCATGTCTAATTTTATTTGTTTTCTTTTTTTAATGAAAAATAAAAAAATTGTGTAGAATAATACTTGGCTATGCGTTTGCCTACTCCCAAACTGTCATTTGAAGTAAGTTACATTTAAAAAAAATACAATGTAAAATTGACAAGGAACACCAACATAGTTGTATCTTTGATCTTAAAAACTAAGGGATAATGGCGTTGTGGTAACTTGCCCAAAACCCCCCCCCAAAAAAAACATATTATTCTTGATATCACTAGAAAATAAAAGCCTTTTAAAAATGTTTGGCAGAACTCCATCAGTATCACCAGCAAAGAGGAGAATGTGCGCTGCATTTCGAGATTTCATAATTTGCCGTGTAGTGAATGTCAATTCTCCATTACGTGCTGGTCCTTGCTTCCGAGCATGCGCGTTTGTACTTTGGACTTTTGTCCGACGGACTTGTGTACACATGCTCGGAAAATCCGACAAGACATTTGTCGGCAGAAAATTTTAAAGCCCGTCATCAACATTTGTCCGCAGAAAATCCGCCAACAGCCTGTCATCACACATTTCCCGTCGGAAAATCAGATTGTGTGTACGAGGCTTTAGACATGTTTGGTCAGATAGGACTACTTGATTGGGTGATGATATGCAGTAAATAAAATAGAAAAGGGGGGGGGGATGGAAAAAGCAGGAATAGAAGGGAATAGAAAAAGGAGAGGATGACTTGGAGATATAAATAAAAAGAAAGAAAACAAAAAAAGGTAAGCGAGGAAGTGGAGGGGGAAAAAAAATGTAAATAGGAGGGGAGAGGGAGGTTTCAGTTTTGTACAAAAAGGAAGAAAAGGGTTCAGACAGCATTCATCTCAAACCCTGCTGAAGTGGTATAGAAGATCCAAGTTTTTACAAGAATTTAGTAAAAACTTAAAATTTCCCTTAGAAACCCTTCTTTTAGGACAGAAATCCTAACGATAAGCAGTGAAGATATGGAGGGCTGCCCTCTAGAAAACAGGTTTTAAAGAATTTAATACTGACAATGGTATTTGTGAAATTATATTTTTACATTTTGGTTTAAATAGGTCATCTTCCAATATTTGCATGCTGCGTCCAGCAATAGAAGATAGGTAAAATTAATTACCGCATGCCAATGGCGTCACTGGATTTTTAAAAAAATCTGCCCTTCTATAAACGGAGTGCTTGCAGAGGAGTCTATGTAACTGACGAAAAGCCAAAAGAAACTTCAGTCTTGTCAGGAGACCGCATACAACAGTACAGTTCTAGAGAACAGCTGCATCTACTCAATGCATTTCCATTTAGTTCCTAAAGCATTTAGGGTAATGTGAACAAAATGTGACACCAACTGCCTGCATTACTCTGGATGTTATACAGGATTTACACCAATTTGTAAAGTGTACATAAGCTGCTATCTGTGGCATTGAGCAACCTTGTGACTGAAACCGTAGAAGAGTTTCAGCACTCGAGCCTTACCCAGCATGCCTATTGAGTTGCAGGACAGCAGCAATATGATCTGCTGATGAACTACGAGATGACCTGTCTGCTAAAATGTATTTAATGAAACTAAAGAAAACAATTTCTTCCTGTGCTAACAGAAAGGTTGCCTTTCAGTTGAGTTACTACTTTAAGAGTGGAATGAGCAATTACAATGAATCTATCAACTTGCGTTAGGAATGCTCTAGACTTATAGCTTAATTATTGTTTTGTGGCCAGCTACAGTGTCCCTGTAATGTCAGCAGTGTTAATTAGAAAACCAGAGGTGTTAAGCAGACATTTACTATATTCTACAACTCTACACAATTTAGTGTAAAAATGACTATACCCACAACAAATTAATTGATTAGGCTGAAACCTGAAAAATGTGAATTAAAAGATGTGTGATTGCCAAGATTAACATATGAAGAGGGCAATATGGAAAACTTCTGTCATGAGATGACTGACAATCAGTGATGATATCAACCAGTGTAGGAGATCACTGTACAAAGGCTTCTGATTTTGCCATGAAACTTAGTAGTTAGGGTTCAGATTTGGTCAATAGAACAAATAGCTAGAATTGATGATTTGGCCACCAAACAGATTACATCAAGAGGCAACTAAAAATATACCCCCACCCCATACTCACAGAGGTCACATGGGTTGGAGATCCAGTGCTTGTTGGCCATGTTGGCACAGAATCTGTGGCAGGATGATCCCAGAAGGAAGACGTGGTCTCAAAATCTGTCCACTTCTTTTGGGGATCATGAGTGTAAGTACTTCGGGGCAATGAGATTGAACCAAAAACCTCTGAGAAGGATACAATAAAAGAAAATGCATTACATTTACAAAAGCAGCTGAGCAACACACATTAGAAGGCATTCAAGACAGTAGGGCACATATACAGGGATGTATATTCCATTTTTAAACTGCAGCACCCTTTTGCAGATTTAAATATATCACATAACTATCTTTAACTAAATATTTACATTGGTCAATGACAATAATAATGAAAAATACCACGCACAACACTATATACAGAGCAGAGCGTGGCAACAGGAATGTCACATGCAATCTTGTCTCTTGAGAACACCAGGGGGGGGCAAGACATCCTTGCCAGATGCCAGAAACACTGTATCTTCAAAACTGCAACTCGGGTCTTTGTATATAGCTCTTAAAACCGTTGTAAACACCGCTTAGTGACCTATACCTACAGGTAAGCTTATAACAGCATGCACCGTTTAGAAGATATTGACTATTCCTGAGTGGGTGATGTCACAAGCACATGTGCTCTGAAGGGATGGTATACTGAGCATGTTGTCCCTCCAGAGCACTGTGCCATGCGCATGCACAGGCGTGATGTAATCACGGCTCTGTCATTCAAATGACCAGAGCCCGCAAACTCGGAAGGAAGACCAAGTGAAGATGGAAGGCCTGTCTGTGGTAACAGTGCACAGCTGGGGGGCTTTGTTTTAAGGTAAGTCTTTTATAAGGTGCTAGTATGTGGTGCATACTAGCACATTATGCCACTAACTTACAGGGGGACATTTCCCTTTTTTTCTCCAGACTTTAGTACGGCTTTAAACGTGCATAATTGCTATATATCCTGTTGTACGGGAAGTACTGACCTCCTGTTAAATTGAAGGTATTGCTAGATCCAAAGGCAGAAAATGAATATTCAGGACTGCTGATTGGGCTCCACAAACCAGAGCTGGAAGTAAAATAGGCATATGATAAAAGTTAAGCACATTTACATATAATAAAAAACAATTTCAGACATGTTGTTTTCCATAGCAACCAACCAGATTCTGCATTTACTTCTTCCAGTGCAGCAGTGAAATCAAAAAGAACCACTGGTCAGCAGCACAGGGGACCAAAAAATCTTTTCTCAAACACAATTTTTTTTTTATGCTTGGCATTATGGTAAAAAATCAAATTATTTGGAGATATTAAAGTGTTACTAAACCCAATATAAAAGTAGTTAACACCCCCCCCCCCCACAGCTTATAAATCTCTTTACATTAAAATACTGCCACTATACACCTTTTTGGATGGTCTGTACACCACGGTTACATGATAAACTGCACAGTTTCTCCAGTGCTGAGAGTTCAGGTAGGAGGAGATTTCCACTACATCCTGTATACACACCCACATGGTCAATATCATGTGACCCGGCTAGCTCTGAGAACAAGTAAATGTTCTCTCCAGCATAAAAGACAACTGAGCATGTACAGGTCGGCTACCCTGCCTGTGTTAGCTGGTCTTCCCCAGATAGCGCAGGAGGGGGAGGATCTGTGCAAACAGGATAAAACAGTCTTTTTACACAATGCAGAGGATTAACCCCTTAAGTTCCAGTGAGTATAACAAGCATGCTATGCTGCTTATACAGACTGATTCTACTATTGTGGGTTTAGTAACACTAAGTGTATTCTTCCACAACCATAAAAGCTTATTGATCATTTGACAATTGATACACAAACCTTAGGTCACAGCCATACAATAGATTACTTAATTGATGCTGTTAGCTCAATATCTAATTACACTTTGATTTTCAATTAAAGCAAACCTTAGAATAGGTTAGGACAGCCATTTATGGGCTAACGCAGTACTTCCCCTACCTGTCAGAGTTATCACTATCAATGGATACACTTTGTGACATGCTGATGCGGTTAGGGATGTCACTTCTAGCAACAGATGATTTGGCTAATCCGCTGCCACCTGTTTTGGCAGAGAAAAAAAAAACAAAAAACGTGTAAACAGATCTTAATGGAGTATGAAGGCAAAGTATTCATGGCTGTACAGCTAAAATGTAGCTTTTTACCTGGGTTCTTGTCATATCCAGCAGCAACAGCAGCAAATGTTGGATTGCCATTCCTCCCAGGTAAAGAAGCTGCTTTAGTCAGCTTGTGTTTGATGACAGAGGAGGCGTTTCTTAAATCACTGAAAAGAAAGATCCTTTGTTATTGTTGGCAAACCATGCAATGTTCTACTTGTGTGTTAACACGTTACAGAATTATTTTCTATAGAATTTTAAATCCATCTCCCCTTTACAAAAATTAGGTGGAAGTTTCATAGTGGATGCATAAAGTACATGAGCATACATGGAAAAAGCACACAAGTACCTGGGTAGTGACAAAACTGGCAAGTATTACATAACACAAAATAAAGCATTTTTTGATTATTTTGGTTCTAATGTCAGAAAACATGAGATATACAGGCATGTCTGAATAATACTTCTATTGCATACATAGAATATCACTATTTATTATTTAAAAAAAAAAAAAACTCAGTCCTGCCTGATTAACATCTTTCTGACCGTGTAACACATGTGCTTTATATATAGAGTGGGCCTTACACCCAGCCACGGCACATATGGGTCCATGGTGGTCTGGGGGTGTGCGCGCATCACTACATTCATGGCTTTTGATTGGGAGCAAGCGGATGGGCTCCCGATCACATGACTGCTGAGAGAGAAAATGACAGCATTTATGCGATTGGGAAGCTATGCTGTATCCCTGCATTACCGCCCATTTAAAGAGCTGCCAGAAGGCGGAGTGAGGGGGTTAAACAAGATGCACTTGTGCCAATGGAAAAATAAAAACATTTTCTTGCTATTAATATTACTAGCAAAGTTAACCTGTTCCTTAAACAGCCAATTAAACTGATGTGGTTTTTCTATTAGCTCTATGGCTTGTGTAGCGTAAAAGTGATTCTTAAGCCTGTTTTTTTTTTTCCATAAAAATAACAAACATGTCATACTTATCTACCCTGTTGCAGTGGATTTGCACAAAGCAGCCCAGATCATCCTCTTCTCGGGTCCCTCTTCTTTGCTCCTTGCCCCTCTCTCCAGTTGAGTGCCCCCACATCAAGTAGATTGCTATGGGGGCACCCAAGCCGAGCTGCAGCTCCGTTTGCCCATTCAGACACAGAGCTGCGGTTCAACCCCACCCCCTCTCTCCTCTGATTGGCTAATTGACAGCAGCGGAAGCCAATGGTGCTGCTGCTGTTTCTCTGTCAATCAGGAGGAAGAGTCCCGGACGGCCGAAACACTTGTGGACATCGCTGGACAGAGATGAGGTTTAGGTAAGTATTAGGGGGGCTGCTGAACACAGAAGGCTTTTTATCTTAATGCATAGAATCCATTAAGATAAAAAAAAACTTCTGACTTTACAACCCCTTTAAAATACTTCAGTATAAACAAGAATTTTTGTAAGGTTTAATTTAACAAAACTTATTTTTGATGTGCAGTCTGCTAAGGAGAATGCTTGCACATGCCTAAACTACAACTTACAAGGTCCCTTTCACATGGGAGCGACTCCAACCAGGAATCTGTCCGCTGATCCCCAATGAGCAGGCAGTTGGCTTGTTCATTTTGGCTCCACTTATCCCCCTTTCACACTTATACGACTTGTCCCACGATTTTGTACTACAAAATCGCATGACAAGTCATTCTCCATGATTTTGAATGACTACCATTCATACTGGCATGACTTTAAGTCGTGCCGACTTCAAAGTAGTTCCTGCACTACTTTTTTTCTGAAGTTGGATTCCGTATTAACTGATCCAACTTTGGCATGCGACTTGTGCATAAAGGGGAACTCCATGCCGATTTTTTTTTTTTTTTAAGAAAAAAACAGCATGGGTTCCCCCCTTCATGAGCATACCGGGCCCTTCGGTCTGGTATGGATTGTAAGGGGAAACCCACGCCGGAAATGCGGTGTGGGGTCTCCCCCAAAATCCATACCAGACCCTTATCCGAGCACCAGCCTGGCCGGTCAGGAAAGGGGGTGGGGACGAGCAAGTGCCCCCCCTCCTGAGCCATACCAGGCTGCATGCCCTCAACATGGGGGGGTGGGTGCTTTGGGGCAGGGGGGCGCCCTGCGGCCCCCCCACCCCAAAGCACTTTGCCCCCAGTGTTGATGACGACAAGGGCCCCTTCCCGACAACCAACGGTCTGCGGGCGGGGGGCTTTCTGGAATCTGGGAGCCCCCTTTAATAAGGGGGCCCCCAGATCCCGGCCCCCCACCCTATGTGAATGAGTATGGGGTACATCGTACCCCTACCCATTCACCTGGGAGGAAAAAGTTTTTCTTATTGACACACTAGACAGGTTTTTAGAGTAATTTATTAGGCAGCTCCGGGGGTCTTCTTCCGACTTCTCCGCTCTCCAGCGTCTTCTGCCGGGCTCCTCCGCTATCTTATTCCAGCTTTTTTACTAGCGTTGGCCCAGTCTTCTCCGTTGTCGTCTTCCCTCCGATGTTGACATGACGCTCTCTCCTGCTGTAATGCCGTGTGCGCAACGATTTATATAGGCATGGGGCGTGGTCACCAGGTGATGTCACCCGGTGACCCCACCCCCTTATGACATCAGAGTCCCATCATGCCCCGGGTTGTGACGTCATAAAGGGGCGGGGTCACTGGTGACATCACCAGGTGACCACGCCCCATGCCTATATAAATCGTTGCGCACCATGCACATGGCATTACAGCGGAGAGAGCATCGTGTTAACATCGGAAGAAGAGAAGAGGGAAGAAGACGACGGAGAAGACCGGGCCAATGCTAGTAAAAGAGCTGGAAGATAGTGGAGGAACCCGGGAGAAGACACCGGAGAGCGGGAGAAGAGAGCAGAGAAGTCGGAAGAGACCCCCTTAGTAGGAAGAAGACCCCCGGAGCTGCCTAATAAATTACTCTAAAAACCTGTCCAGTGTGTTTTTGTTTGACACTTTTTTTCCCCCCAGGTGAATGGGTAGGGGTACGATGTACCCCATACTCATTCACATAGGGTGGGGGGTCGGGATCTGGAGGCCCCCTTATTAAAGGGGGCTCCCAGATTCCGATAAGCCCCCCGCCCGCAGACCTCGGCAACCAATGGCCAGGGTTGTCGGGAAGGGGCCCTTGTCCTCATCAGCATGGGGCCAAGGTGCTTTGGGCGGGGGGCGCAGGGCGCTCCCCTGCCCCAAAGCACCCACCCCCCATGTTGAGGGCATGTGGCCAGGTACAGCACAGGAGGGGGGCGCTCGCTCGTCCCCACCCCCTTTCCTGACCAGCCAGGCTGGTGCTCGGATAAGGGTCTGGTATGGATTTTGGGAGGGGACCCCACGCCGCATTTTCGGCTTGGGTTTCCCCTTAAAATCCATACCAGACCGAAGAGCCCAGTATGCTCATGAAGGGGGAACCCATGTTGGTTTTTTTCTTAAAAAAAAAAAGAAAAAAAAATTGGCGTGGAGTTCCCCCCTAATTATTTGGTAATCAAAGTCGCGTCCCTGCTCATTGAAGTCGTACTTAAAGTCGTGGGGCAAAGTCGGATCCACAGTCGTATGACTGTCTTGTCAAAATCACGGCCGTGAAATCGCGGCAAAATCACGCGACTTTGGAGTAGCACAAGTGTGAAAGGGGCCTAATGCAGAGCAGACAGACTGCTGTCCTCTATGGGTGGTCGGGTGTAAACGAACTGCCTGTCCGTTTACACCCGACTGTCATCTGATCCGAACCGCCAGAGGAATGGGGAACGAATCCCACAATTCATCTGTTTTTGGCTGAAAGGATCAGATTGGATGTCGGTGGGTGTCAAAGGACAGGCGGCCGATTTCGACCACCCATAGAGGGCAATGGATGGTCCGATCAGATCCGCCAAAAAAAAAAACAAAAAAAAAACAAAAAACTGACAGGTGGACCTGATCGGTCCTCCCTTGTGAAGAAGCCTTAACAAAACCACATTGAATATTGTTAAAATTACACCTATGGTATTGGCATGGGACTTTTGAGGCACAACATTAATTTTCTATTAAAAAACTGTTTAATTCATATTTTTTTAAAACACAGTATTTGTATTATAGTAAAAAACAAAGTAATTAAAAAAGCTGACAATGTAGTTTGTCCACATAAAGTAGTCTTTAAGGCCCCGTTGTATATCTACTCAGAGTTTTTATAGCTGTCATTATTTTGGATGAATGGGATACCTGCCTATTATGGTAGAAACAGCAGCATATGTTTTTTTCGCCATTAAAGCTGGGTTCACACTAGAGATCGCAGTGGCTCATAGCAGGAGTCCTGTGCATCTCCATTCACTGTTTCAGGTCTGATTTCAGCCTAAATTTTGGGATGAATTTTGGACCTGAAAACAGATCAAAAGACGCACAGGGCTCCTGTGCAGTTCGCACCGGAGCCGCTGCGGAGTTGTGTGAACCGGCTCCATAGAGAGCCGGTCACAATCTCCTGCTAATCGAATTGGTTGCGGAAAAACCTTTCGGGGAGAGGATAGGGAAGAGGGATGGCTCGGAGGGCGCTCCATGTGGGAGGGTTATCCCGTGGCCCTGTTGAATAGTCTGGTTTCCTCTCTCCCCCCCTTCCTCTCCATACACCCTGGGATAGGTGGGGTGGAGGTGGCCATGCTGATACAGCGGGTGGCTGTGGTATAACCATCAACTGTTTAAAAGGGGATAACTGATAATTGTTGTCTCATTCAGATTGCATGATGTATATAAAGTCTGTATCAGGGCTCCTGATGACGTGGATAATGTCCAGGAAATGTGTCGAGCCCCAAAGACTACTTTATGGGGACAAACTACATTGTCAAGGTTTTCTTTTTTATAGCTTTGTATTTTACTATGATGCACTTAAATTTGCTGTGCAACACAAATATAGCTGCCTTGGCCAATTGATAGGAGATCAATTGATTACACCCCAATTCTGGAATTGCCGCACTTATCTAGTGCCACCAGATACCCAGCCATCTAGTGACAAGAGAAGACAAAGGCATTGCAAGAACAGATTAGGAATAGATGGGGTATTTCAGCCAATGGGCAGGGATCTTCTTGGGTCCCTTGGCCTGCTGGGAGAGCCTATTTATTCGGGATGAGGTAAGGTGATCGAGGGTTCTGTGCCACCTGGACGGCTGTCCGGGTGGAAGTGTGTTGTATTGGCCCGAGCTGCTAGGCCAGAGCCTGAGGCCTATCCGGAGGACATCTGGCTGCTAGGCTGTCTGAGGGCCTATCCAGAAGCAAGAGAGCAGTGCAGGGTTGGGACTGCGACTTGCAGTCCAACCAGGAGTGACTGTTCTGCCGGCCAGAGAACCTGTCATGGTCGGAGGTAGATGGGAAGCTGTCGCCACTAAGGGGCCATCCTTGTTACCAGGAACCATCGTGAGTAGCTGAAGCAAGTACCAGAGCAGTATTCTCACCAACCGGGGACAGTGAAGAATTGGGAAACTTCAGCGGGTATCAAGCCAGGGACCCAGCCAGCGGAGGCGACGCTTGCAAAGCAGTCTTGGATACCAAGCCAGGGTCCGAGCAGGCCAGTGGGGTGACGCTTGAGGAGTATCTGAGTGTCAAGCTAGGGACCCAGCAGGGACGTGGGAGTGACGCTTGACGAAGATACTCAGTGAGAGGATTGGAAGAGCTCAGGAGATGCAGCGGGATCAGCGGGTCTAGGTGATAGACTGGGAGCTCAGATGAGTGAAGATCGGAAGAGGAGATTGTGGTAAAAGCAAAAGAGTTCATTGCAACCTTTGTTAGAAACTGTTCAAAGATTGCTGCTATAGGAGGCAGCGTGTCTACACATGCAGATGTGGCGTCCGGCTGGGTGCCTTTACCTGCATGGCTATCTACCTATAGAAGTCTCGGAGTCTGCTAATTAACATTGCAACTACTAAGGGTGTCCTGGCCCTAAACCCTCTCTCCCACTCCCTCTCTTTAAGAGACAATAAATCTCTTTGCATTCAAGAAGTGTCTGGCACCCATTAATCTACCTTACATTGCACCCACTCTACACAGAAGGATGTCAGCTGTCCCTAACTCTGGAGGTCACCATTAGGCCTGGAACTTGGCTACAAATGTTTTTTTAAAGAAAATGGATGCTGTGCCTCAAAAGTCCCATGCCAATACCATAGTGTAATTTTAACGATCATCTATATTTAGGGATGTGGCACTCAAATTCCACTAACTCGGATTGGGTTTGATTTAAAACTACATTGAAACCATCAGTCCGACTCCACTAACAGAGTGGCAATGGTAAAATATGGCTCATAAGCGATCACTGTATCAGTATAAAAGAACCAAAGTGCTACACTGTCACTCTCCATATTTGTAAAGCCCCACATATGCACTATTTAAATTTGCAGCCTTGGAGTGGCGAATTATGTAATAAACAACTGTGTATCCTTGGCCAACAGTCACCAGATTTATGATTTTGGCATGTTAAACATTTAGGGCCCGTTCACACTGCCCAAACACTAAACTGCAGGCAGCTATCCAATATGGCTACAGTTAGCCAGCAGTAAGGGGCGGTGTGATGCGCATCACACAGTTCCCTTTTTTTGGGCAGGAGATATCACAAAGTGACACTGTAATCATGTCACTGCACAGCAGCGTCACAAGCATGCAATTCCTTCATATGTGCTGCAATAAAACGCATTCCATCGCAGCTCACTGCACCACACCTGCAGACTGCATTGCAGTGTGAACCGGACACAGAAAACAAGTGATTTTGGTGTGTCCTAGCAGTGATATGCATTCATCCAGTGCGGTAAAATGCAAGTCACCACGGTATGTATGAATATGGCCTACCACCACCCCATCAATACCGGAGTTTACAATCACCCCAATATCTGAGGACTTCTGTGGGAGCACAATAAGTGATATTGCATCCTTAAATAATAAGACATATTTCAATTGCTATATAAATACAATGGGTACAAGCAGCATGTTAAGGTTGTCCAAGTTTGCCTTTTTGCTGTATTGTGAAAAAGTGAGCAAGACATAATTCTGTAACAGAGATTTACTATAAAATGGAAGGCTGGCGTTTTCACCAATGACCAGTCATCACACTTACTGACTGCTTGTGCTGTTTACAATGCTGCTGTAGCTGCTTCTTAAGCCAAAGCCCAAAGCTGGAGGAGGTGAAGGGGGAGTAGGGGCTGGTGAGGTCTGACGTTGTTTTAAGAAGTCATCTGCGTTGTGGGTTTGCACAGACAATTTGTAAAGGCTATCTACTGCTGTAATCACAATACAGAAAATAATGCTACAGTACACCATAAAAACATACATGCTCCACACTGCCAAACACATGTAAACCAGGTCAATACAAGCAATAAAAAGATAAGGAAAAAAGTAAGAATAAATCTACTTAGCTTAACAAAAACTTGTAAAAAAAAAACCTAATAATAATATTAATAAGTATATGATGCATTATTCAGCTATTTATAGGTCTTTGTGAAATAGGAAACAACTACTGTAGGAATAGCTATTTATTCTTTATGGGCAAGGCCAATTTTTACATTTTAGCTGTGTCAGGTAGGTCGATCTCAAATGAAACACTGGGCCGAATTGAGAGGAACATTCTTCATGGAGCGCATTATATTTCCTGAAAGACACACCCACTTAAAGTGCAACTATGTGCAAAGTAAAAATTATATAAATAAGAATATACTGTATATGATGCACTTAACTGGGACAAAAGCAGACTGTCATGGTTTGGGAGGGCTGCTGACCTCCAAATGGACGCACTTCCCAGATGTCTATCTAATGCCAGCCATCCCAATCAAGCTTCCCCCCACTTTTTTTCTGCCATACCAAGCCTTTTTTCCTGCCAGATTTGGAAGGGGAGAACTCCGTTTTCACCACCTATACCTATCTAAAATGAGTGGTGTGATTGGGCTTCCAGATGTTCAATCCTACCACAAACCAGGATGAAGGGTTGGCACATACACTGCAGATCGAAGGATTAGGTTCTTCTTGAACAAAATCTGGCTGAGGATATGGTATTTATTCCTTGGATTAAATTAAAGGACATGACTCGTCAATTGCTAATGCATACTTTGATTGGACCAATGTTACAGTGTTTCTGTGATATCTGTAATTGCTCCACTCTTGTGTACCAGGGCCTAGGCTAGGACACCCCCCTTGTGGCTTATGCGGAATTTCACTCTGGCCTCCAACCTGCTTTTCAAACTCGTAGTTTTTGGATGACTCCAAGAGCCAATCATTTTTTTTTTTTTAACGTGGTTTTGTGCGAGATTGGATCCGCTACCCCCAGACTCAAAAACACAAATTTCCATGGTGATCTTATTGCCAAATACGGCATTTCTTAAATCACTACTCTAACAAACTGGTTTACAGCAGATCTCTCTTGCCCTTGAAATCCCTAAGCTCCTCACAAGACTAAGTAGACATCCTATTTCAACCATCTATTCAATGATTCTTAACACTGGGCCAGAGTCGTACCCCCCCCCCCAACGCTATGTGGATAAGTGGGAAATGGCTTTAGGAATCTTGCTTCCATATCAGGACTGGGAATCAATATGGGCTACCATACACAAGGGCTCCTTGAGCTTAACACAGGAACATAATTATAAGATTTTCTCTCGTTGGTACAGGGCTCCCTCTCTTCTTCAAAAAAATCTCCCCTCTTATCTCAAAACAATGTTGGTGCTGAACCAGAAGGAGGACACAATGCTCCATTTCTGGTGGGAGTGCACAGCATTACAACTGTACTGGCATGGGGTCCATGATGTTATCATGGATACAAAATACTTGTTAGACTTCTCACCTTTGCACTACTTGATTCACCACTCTACTGTAATGGGCCGCACGTATGCAAAATGGTTAACCATGCATATGATCAACCTGGCGCATATGTGCATTTCCCAGTACTGGAAACAAACATACTCCATCCCTTAAAGAATGGTTCCTAAAACCTAATAGGGTGGAGGACATGGAAGAACTCGTACACATAACCGGCGTACAGCCTTAAATAAAACGTGGTCTTGCTGGCTTCATTTCATGACCACGGCTGACTATTCCGCCATTATATCCCTAAGTGCAACTACTTAGCTAGCCTCTTCTGCCTATAATTTAAATTTCCTCTGCATTCCCTGATGAGTGGCAGCCTGACAGATGGTCTCTTCTCTCCAAGTCACGATCCGCTTACCCGCTTTCTCTTTTTAACCACCTAAGTATTCCTAGCTATTTCTTTCCCTCCCCCCTCCTCAAATTATAAATTTTCTCCATTTTCCCTTCTCTTGCCTTGGGCCTACATCTTCTGTCTCCTCGCTGCTCCACTCACTGAAGGGCTTTTTTCCTCTCTCCCCATACTTTAGTTTACTTACCTGATGATCCTGCCAATGATAACACTGCTGTGTGATTCCACTTCAGAAGTAACAGCATTGTTACCCTATCACAAGACGTGGAAAACATCCACTGGCAAGCTCAACAGGTAATAAAACTATATTACAACGGGGACTCAGAAAAACAAAAACTGCAGTGTTAATGCTAGTGACAGGCTTCATCATATACGCAATTCTTTATTTTGGCCATAGTTACACTCTAACTGAACTCCTCCATTATGTTTATAGAATGTAACAGTTCCTCATATAGTATACAATCAATTTTTTACTTAACAAAAGATAGACAAATATAGGAGTAGTTCTAATAGCTAGGCATATTAGGTAAAATAAATTAAATAAAAACAAAAAAAATAATAAAAAAAAGCATTCAGACACATGCAATCTATATTCTAAACTCTCCTGCAGGAGATTACAAAAAGCAACTAGTTGGAGAACTACAAGTTTCACATGTCTTACATGACAAATGCAAGCAATGTTAAGCAAACACACTATCAAAGTAGCACTCACTACATTTTATGTTGAACTTCTATTATAGTTGCCAACTTTAACTACCTTAAATCAGTAGAACTCTTTAGACACCTTCAGGTAGTAAATCATATAGTTTACATTTTGCCACTAATACATAGAATACATTCACTAGTGGCAATAGTTTTATTGAAGGGAAATCAGTGAACACTGGTGACAGAAGCAATACAAATCACGCTAATAAAAATAACTGTCAGATGCGAACATATGGGTAAATTTAAGGACACAAGACAGTGACTGCACTAAAACTGTAAAGGCAAAGGATGTCTAAGAGCTCTGCGCAATGAAGGAGCATACTCACAGCTTCCTGATTTGTGAATTGGCACAGAGTCCCACTCTGGAGGTGGGGAGTCTTTCTCTCCTTCAGAACTGCTGGTGCTGCCTAGTTCCTGACCAGTACGACTAGGATGAAGCTTCGCCAGCACTGATTGCCTGTTCTCTCCTAACTTACTGTTTGTACCTGCACAAAACATTAACATGCCATGCTCAATGAAAGACTGCCACTAGGTTGTCAGTGCAAATCCAGAAGAATCACATGGTTGTTAGTGATGATTTGCAAGCGCCTTATTTAAAAAAAAAAAAAGAAAAAAGAAAAAAAAGAAAAAGGAGAAAAAGAATTTGACACCAATACTTACCCCGTGGTTTTTGCAAATTTCTTGGTTTTGAGCTACTCCCTAAGGAATGCTGTACAGCAATTTTGGAGAAGTTTTTAAGCTGTTTGTTTTCTAAGGGTGTAGTATATGGCAACTCCAAAGAGCTGAAAGGGAAGAATAATCAATATTTTATATTTGTAGGGGATATCTCAAATGCTGGTAACTGCATATACTTTGAGCTGCTTCTCTACTGTCAACAAAGCAGGCAAACAGGGGTGCACAATTTCCTTGGAAATTTTTAGGCTCCATTCACACTTGTGCAACTTGTCATGCAACTTTGGAAATCAAAGTCACATGACAAGTCACAGCCCATTCTTTTCAATAGCACCTGTTCAAGTCACAGCAGCTTTGAAAAGGTGCCTGCACTACTTTGGTGAATGAAAGTCAAAGCCAGAGAATGTAAAGTCAAATTAAAGTCGCTCCAAAGTCGCACTGTAAATCGTGCAACTTTGGAGACGTGCTTATGTGAATAGAGTCTTATTCAACAAAACTACAGCAGACAAACTACTTAATCCAACAAATCCAAAAGCAAAACCACTTTCCTTAGTAATGGTAAAACCATTAAAAAGGCACTGCAGCCCCCTTACCTTGGTTTAACCTCTGTTACAGTCTCCTTTTTGTTTGGACCAGGGATTTTCTTGCTCTTTTGCTTTTGTTTACTTGTTTCATTTTCTGTCTTTTCAGAAATGACTTGTTTTCCCTTTAATTTTTCAGGCTCCTATAAAAACACAAAAATGATTTATTCAGTTTAGTAAGACAAACATTTCCTAAGTTCAGAAATGTTACAATGTTCAAAATCATTCCAAGAGAAAAAATGTAAAGACTGCATATATACCGATTTGCAACAATCTCATTTAAAGGAGACAACTATTTAGTAGAGATAGCGAACGTAAGATTCCCACGTAAAGAGACTCAGATATCCCTCTGTCTCTACCAATTTCATCTTTTGTAAAAAAAATTAATGCACATGATGTTGCGGGTAAAAAATTTGCAGTTTTTTTTTTTTTCTACACTGCAGCCTTCAAAGCACTGCACCGGCGAACAGTGGATCACAGGTGCAATTTCAGGCTCCTGCAGACACGTTACAAAAGGTGAACTTATCCCTAGGCCTGATTCACAGTTGTGCAGGTTGCAGTTTGCATTTTCCAATACACATCTTTAAACCATTTAAGTCTATGGAACTAAAAAACAAAAAAAAAAAAAAAAAAAAACCCCTGGCCCTTTCCATAAAATGCACAGATGTGAACTACATCCATAGGATGTTAAATGGATGGTAGTGTGTTTCTGCAAAACTGAAAATGCACTAAAAGATGCATAGGAGTGAACCAGGCCTAAGACCTGTGCTTCAACAGCTATGCTGTTAAAAGCCATTGACTGAGAAGCAGGATGGAACAGAGAGAGGGCTCTAAGATAGCAGGTCTGGCCTGTTGGGAAGAGGCCAGGGGTTGTTTCCTAGTAGTCTGCGTACCGGGTTCTTCTTGGCCAGTTTGATGCAATGAGAATCACCGGCTTCTACTCTTGCTCTATTTTGTGGAACAGACAAGGCAAAATTGGCACTTGGGTGGGGGCGCACAGATTAGTTTGAACTAAGACTAGGGGATTTTCAAGGCATTTGATGCCAGTGCTAGAGGGCCTTTGGTCCTGGCCACAGAGCTAGTTTGTTTTTTAATCTAGAGGCCAGGAAATCTACATATCGGGTCCACCACCTCAGACATTATCAGGTTGAAAATGGTGAGGTGAAGGGCCCCGTTCCCACTGATCTAGGCAGTGGCAGCTGAGTTAATTTTGCTTTCTAGTTTTAAACTCCTGGAATGTGAACCATAGACGGTGGCGATCATTGGGCAGCGAGTCTCCATCCATGACATTATCTGGTTTGTTTCCTTCAAAGCTGCATCACACCTCTACCCCCTTGTTGGATGATTTAGGCCACAGACATGGCTTTGTCTTGCTGCACCCTGATTGGGTGTCCTTGCAGAAAGAGGGTCAAGTTTTGCAGCACCATCCTAACTGCTCTTAGCTCCAGGAGGTTAATTGGGAGTTTGGCTTCCATGGATGACTATGTTCCCTGGACTATGAGGGACTGGAAGTACCCTGTGCAGAATAAAAGACTGGTATCTGTTATGACCATCCAGTGATAACAAACAAAAGACTATCCCTATTGTCCAAGCTGGGGTGAAGCATGGGTAGGTCAAGAGAAGAAGCATGCTTGTTCCAGGTCGAAAAGATTTTGTGTCAGAGGTTTCAAATGAAATTGGGCGAATGGCACAGCATCAAAGGAGGCCTAGAACACTCATGGAGAATCTGACTGAGATGTGTCTGACCACAATTCTTGAGCGTGAGCTCGGAGAGAGAGAAAACATTTTCTTCTCTGGAAGGAAAACCTTTGCTTGGGATGTGCCTAGGAAAAGACCCAGGTATTCCAGGTGAAGAATAATGCCTTTTACACATGATCGGATTTTCCGACAAATGTTGGATGTGAGCTTGTTGGCGGAAAGTCCGACCGCATGTCTGCTCCATCGAACATTTGTTGGCGGACTTTGTTGGCTTGCAGGTTCTCAAATTTTCCGCCAACAAATGTTTGTCATCAGACTTTCCGATCGTGTGTACACATGTCCGTCAGACAAAAGTCCACGCATGCTCGGAATCAAGTACGAGCCGGAGATATAACTAGCAATGGAGATATAACGTACGTCACTACGTTCGTAATTGTCGGCCAACATTTGTGTGACCGTGTGTATGCAAGACAAGTTGGAGCCAACATCCTTCAAACAATAATCCACGGTTTTGTTGTTGGAAAGTCCGATCGTATGTACGGGGCATAAGGCTGATGTATGGAAAGTGATCACCTAACCAAAAGCTTGGAGCAGCCAAATTGTCCAGAGGACATTTGCAGATAACTGGAAGGGAGATGAGCCATTCAGGAAGTGGTCATCCAGATAACCTTTGTCCTTGATGCCCAAAGTTCCAAAGAGGGAAATAAGAGGGGCTAGGGCTTTTGTGAATACTCTGGGAGTGCTCAGTTGTTTAGCAAGCCATGCAGAGTAATACAGGAATAGAGGGGAGGGTGTCCTACTATATTTAAAATTATGGAATTTTTAAAGGCGATTCTAAATCACTCATCTTATTCGTATATTAACCGCTTGCCGCCCCAGGCAATGTTGACATTTTTCTTATACAAAATTAAAAACAGCATTTTTTTTTCCTAGAAAATTATACAGTACCCCAAACACTTATATTGAACACTATATTTGTGAGCAGAGCAGATGCCCTGGAGAATAAAATGGTGACTTTTGCAATTTTCTGATTTTAATGAGATTTGTGCAGCCATTTATGAAATGTAAGTTTTCAGGAAAAAATACTATTGAATTTTAGTATAGACAAACACAATATAAATTCTTGGTAAAATATAAATGATGATGTTGAGTAAGAGCTCATTCGCACCACAATGCATGTTAACGCATGCGCACTGTTTTTTTGGTAGTGCGTTTTATATGCATTTTTTTTCCTTGTTTGCCGAACATTTATGTGCTTGAGTGTATTTGAACACTTTGCACTTAAAAAAAAAAAAAAAAAAAAAAAAAAAAAAAAAAGCACATGTACTTTCAGTACTGGGCAAATGCTCTGCAATGCAACACAACTGGTGTGAACTGCATTCATTTTTTTGTTGCCATGCCTTGGCAACGTGCACCTGTTGTGAATGAACCCTAAATAGATACCCAACATGTCAAGATTTAACACTGCACACGCCTGTGAAATGGCGATAAACAACGGTACCTAAAACTGTGCACCACTTCCCTACCGGCCACAGCAAAATATATGTTGCAGTAGGGAAGCGTGGATCATGGTTGAGGCTAAAATCATGATCTGGTATAATTTTTTTAAGCCTGCAATTCTCTTTCATGTAAAAGTACTGAGTGGCTATCAGGGTGGATTGGATTTAAATCGTGATTTAAATCAATATTAAAAAGGCTTGATTTAAATCAACTCGATTTAAATCATCGTTTTTAACCACTTACCCATTGGGCACTTAAACCCCCTTCCTAACCAGACCAATTTTCAGCTTTCGGTGCTCTCACATTTTGAATGACAATTAGTCATGCAACACTGTACCTACATGAAAAATTTGTGCCTTTTTTCACACAAATAGAGCTTTCTTTTGGTGGTATTTAATCACCGCTAGGTTTTTTTATTTTTTGCACTATAGAAGAAAAAAAAAAAAAAGACCGAAAATTCTGTAAAAAAAAAAAAAAAAAAAAGCATTTTTCTTCGTTTCTGTTATAAAATGTTGCAAATTAGTAATTTTTCTTTATATTTTGCCCAAAATTTATACCGCTACATATCTTTGGTAAAAATAACCCATATCAGTGTATATTTGGTCTTTGTGAAAGATATAGAGTCCACAAGCTATGGTGCCAATCTCTGAAAATTGATCACACCTGAAGTACTGTCTCATTTCTTGAGACCCTAACAAGCCATGCAAGTACAAATACCCCCAAATGATCCCTTTTTGGAAAGTAGACATAGACAATGTATTTAGTAAGAGGCATGGTGAGTTTTTTGAAGTTGTAATTTTTTCCCACAATTCTTTGCAAAATCAAGATTTTTTTCTTTTTTTACAAAATTGTTATATTAGCAGGTTATTTCTCACACACAGCATATGCATAGCACAAACTACACCCCAAAACACATTCTACTATTTCTCCTGAGCATGGCAATACCACGTGTGAGACTTTTACATAGCGTGGCCACATACAGAGGCCCAACATGCAGGGAGCGCCATCAGGCGTTCTTGGAGCATAAATTACACGTATCATTTCTTGACTACCTCTGCTACTTTTGAAGGCCCTGGAGAACCAGGACAATGGAAACTCCCCAAAAATGACCCCATTTTGGAAAGAAAACAACCCAATGTATAATTTATGAGGCATGTCAAGTCTTTTGAACATGTCAATTTTTTCTACAAGTTTTTAGAAATTGTGTAAAGAAAATAAAATTGCATTTTTTTTTTTTTTTACACAACGTTGTCCATTTACACAATGTGTTTCTAACACATAGCATGTACATACATACCAAAATTACACCCTAAAATAGATTCTCCTCCTGAGAACAGTGATATCACATGTGAGACTTTTCTACAGGGTGGCCACATACAGAGGACCAACATGTAGGGAGCACCAACAGGTGTTCTAGGGACATAAGTTTCAAACCTAATTTGACTACCTATTACACTTGTGAGGCACCGATGTGGCATGGATGAGCATGAATGAGGATGGATGAGGATGGATGAGGATGGATGAGCCGTGGATGGGGATGGCTGAGCATGAATGAGTATAGATGGGATGGCTGGGTACGACTGAGTACGGATGGGTATGGCTAATTATGGATGGGGGTGGATGGGCATGGATGGATGAGCATGCTGAGGATGGATGGATGGATGGATGGATGGATGGATGGATGGATGGATGGATGAGCATGGATGGATGGATGAGCATGGATGGATGGATGAGCATGGATGGATGAGTATGTTGAGCATGGATAGGTATGGATGGCTGGAATGGGCACATATAAGTGCTGTGGGCACTACACATCCAGCCCACAGCGCTGCTGCCACCGATCTCTCCCCTCTCCACTCACACTGTACCAATAGGTACGGGAAGGGGAGAGAGGAACCGGACGTGACGCCGGTTTGTTTACAAGTGATCACTCCATCTGACGAAGCAATCACGTGGTAAACGGCCGTTTACTGTGATGCGCTGGGTCACGGATGTTCTCAGGGGGCGCGCGAGAGCGGGATTCTGGGCGGACGTCATAGTCCGCCCTTCCAGAGTTACCCGACCGCACTGCAGCAGTCATTCGGCTATAGCGCGGTCGGCAAGTGGTTAAAGAGTAGCTGTCATCTCTGTCCCACAGCAGCTCCTCCTCTGACCTGCTGTTGACTCACAGACAGTCCCATTAACTTTATTGGGACGGCTGGTGATGCGGCAGTGACACAACAAGGTGAGGGACGTGGCTGTAGCAGGTGAGTGGATGCCCCGCTTACAGGCTCTGCCATGATGGATCTAAAATGACAGGTGCTCGTTAAATGTAAGGACTTATTCTTGCTGATTGCAAATATTAAAGATTTTAACTAACAAAACGAAGGTTTCCTATTTAGAATAATAAGATGTCAGGTTTAAAACAGCGATATCAGAACCGATTCAATCATACAGTTTGTAGTGCATGTAGATTTGCAAAACAATGGGATAAAAGAATATTCTTGAACTTTGTTTTATCTCATGGTTACTGCGAAATTGTGTGAACGCATCAATGCAGTGCATGTCATCTCAGCTTGGATTTATTGAATGAGTTTACCAAAAATGTAAATATTGCGGAATATACAGCCTCGTGCTACATAACTAGCTCGATTTCATGCTGAATAAACAAAATTATTCATG